>NC_056725.1:449643419-450243419 GCF_019279795.1 Protopterus annectens | reverse complement strand
TCATCTTTGCTAGTGGAACCAGTTGAGCATCACGTTTCTAGGTAGGTTGTCCCCCCCCCCTCCACATCTACAGTGACTTCATTCCCTTCCCATCCACTGTGGGGAGGAAGGTCAAGTGAAAGATGGCCTAAAGCATGTAATCTTTCCTGGAGACCAACATCCTAGAGTTGAGAACTGTCCAACTTGCATTGCAAGTCCTTTTTGGGCTGTTTTCTGTCTAGGGACCATTGATCTACACACCAACAACATGCCAGTTACTTAGTATAGCATAAACAAGGATGGAGCAGATCTTGTCCCTTATGCAGAGAGGCCATAAGGGCTTGGAGATGGGCGAATTCTCCAGACTGCTTTCTAGTCGCAACAAACTGTGGAAATCGAACACTCTGACAGACAGACTCAGTAGGTCTTTTCTGTTTATTCATGAATGGCCCTTCAATCAATCATTCATGAGCCTGATTTTTAGCCGTTGGGACCACCCTTGCCCCCCCCCCCCAAAAAAAAAAAAAAAAACTGCAAATACAGTAAGTACTTCTCTCTTGTTACCTCTTTTTGGGAAAGTCCTGAGAGATTTTTGTTTTTATGCTTGGCCCGGCCTTCTTTATGCTTATTCCACCCTGCTGGTGATCCTAAAATGGCTACAAAAGCAAGCAAATTGTAGGGCTCTGTTATCCTCCTCTCTTTTGGTCTCTTTTAGTATGGCTCTTCTTTCTCCAGTCTATTCTGAACTATCTTTCATGGATGCTGGAGCCCAGTTGGGATCTCTTATCTCACCTTTAGGAGATCCAGCATTCTGACCACCATGCCTCCAAACTGACCATATGGTTTCTGTACTTCCAGTCCTTGTAAGTGCATGTTTGCTTCCTTTGTTCATGACTTTTGCCAGCAGGTTCAAGACCTCTAACTGCTTATCCTGACATATATAAGGTATGCTTCGAATCTCTCTCCCTTTCTTCCTTTCTGGCCATATGGGAAGTTTATTGTGAAATGGATTCTGCTGACCCAGTCAGACGATCTCAGCTAACAAATGTCAAATAATCATAATATATTGTCCGTATGGGTTTCCATTTTGAACTCTGGACTTCCCTCAGCTACTGTTTCCTTTCCTTTCTGACTAACCCTTTTTTAGGAGAAAGCGATTCATTTTCTGCTATCAAACTGAACCAATCCTATCTTCTGCTGGAAGTAGCCGTAGAATCCAATATTAACCAGTATTTTAAGTACTGGTCTTCTTTCCAAACCCTTGCAGTATGTTTTAGATATAGGCTTCTAAGAGGACATCGATCATTTTTAGCTACTGTTCTGGTTATCTTTCTTTTTCTCAATACTCCTTTGAAGAAGGAGCTAGTTTCTCTATTATCAAGTTGTTACTGGGTGCCATATCCAATTTTCATACTGGAAGTGAATCCTTCTCTTTGTTGAATCCCAACTTATGCAAAGCATTTGTAAGGGAGTCTTTCTTCTTAGACCCCCCCCCCCCACATAAAAGCCCCTTTTTCTCCTTAGGATCTCACGTGCGTACTCCAGGGACTAACTTAGAAGCCATTTGAACCAGCAGTTGATGGTGACATGCAGTCTGTTTCTTTTGAAAAGCAAACTTTTTGGTAGCTGTTAACTAGGGAGAAGTGTTTCTGTACTTCTACCTGCTAAACCTTCTTACATTTCTCTATAAAACAACAGTTCACTACAGACAAACCCTTCCATATGCCTAAGTGGCCATGGAAACTAATATTATCTAATTGATTCAATTGCCATTTTTTTTTCTTTCTCAACCTCACTAATAAGAATGAACACATGCTGCATCCTTTCGACATTAATAGGCAACTACGTTTTTATCTTCATAGAACAAAAAGTGCATATGGGCTGATCGACTTTTGATATCTTCTCACCTAAGTGTTTAGGTCAAGCAGTTCCGAAATTACTTTTGCTAAATGGCTCATTGACTGTATTTCACTGGTTTATTTTCAGAAATGTTTGGAATTGCTTCGTCCTTCTAGTGCCCACTCTACCACATTTATGGCTACCTTATCTGTTATTTCTTACTGAGCATCAATTGAATTGATGATATTTGCGCTGCAGACACTTGGTCAAAGACTTATACTTTTGTCACACCTTTTAATTTGGACACTGTCTCCAGAAGCAGGGGTTCCTTTGGGCTAACAGTGCTCCAGTGTATCCTTCCTTGAGAGCCGCCCAAGAGTTACGTAGCTGGAGATTCTGACTCAGTGAGGAAGAATGAAGGGGGCAACATCAGATTTAGGAGTTATGTACTTACCACTTCATTCTTCCTCATCTTTCCTCCAGGCCATCCCTGGCCTTGTCATTTCTACGAAGATCTTTGGATAATCTTGGAACCCTCAGGTTCCAGGATTGAGCCTCTACCTTTCTGATGTCTGTCCTGTCTCTTTAACTCTGTAGGCAGTAGGGCAGCAAACTCAATCTAAGGAGTTGGGGATGGTGTAGTGCATTGTGGGAGGAGGGAAGAACTCAAAACTTGTATCCAAGTCTTGGAAATGCAGCTGAGTCGGATCCTAGGGTCGGATCTGTAACCCGTCAGTGAGGAAGAATGAAGTGGACAACACAGATACCAAGTTATGGTAAGTACATAACTCCTAATTTTAACTTCTTTCTTTGAAACAGCAGCCTCTGCATCTCCAGGGTATCTTATGTTGGCCATCATCTCAAGCAGAAGAATCTTAGAATTACAGGCCCCTGGGTGTAAAGTACCACACATGGTCATCCATTAGAACTAGTTTCAGATATGGCTTTCAGTCAGGCTATGTATGAGGAGAAGAGAGTAAAAAAAATTCTTCTCTTTCTGGATGTGCATAGACAGCTAAGGTTTTACCCTGCCTGAACAAATGATGTTAGGCATACTGACCAACTGTTTCTATTCATCAAGCCAGGTAGACAAGGCAAATCTCATTCTAGGCAAACTCTGTCCAAATAACCAGGAATATAATATTTTATGCTATGACACCATGAAAGTGTGCCACGAGGAAAATCAGAACTCACTACAAATGGAGTATTTCTGTACACAGTATTTGTGAGACATGTACATAAACCTCCATACATACATACTCTTTCAGTGCAGTACAAGCTGGACATATTTCCTGAAACTGCAGGCTTTACCTTGGCAGTCATACAGGGCCTTAGTATCCTCACATCCTGATGTTCTGGTCAGCCCTGTTACTGCTTTAGTACTCACTCGTACATGGTGAACCAAGCTTCAAGAGGGTTCTCGTGGTTAATGTACTACATTTGTGTGAGCCTAATCATCATATATGTTCAACTAGGATTACTGCTGTTGTACAGGTGGCAACATTCCGTCCTGCAGTGTGATTACATCTTACATAATACTCAGAAAGAGGAGGTCTCCCCTGTCTTATTTTGGAAGATCCCTGTTATCTTATTTCATAGACGTCTGATGTTTGGACATATCATATAGCCCAGTGGGTGGTTCATTACAGCACACTTGGTGGCGTTTTAGTCTCTGAAAAAAATGAAACAAAACTCACAAAAAAGAACTGAAGGTGGTGCAGTCATCTCTCTACTTTATAGTAACAGTAATGAAGAAGCGATCGGGAAGTTAACATCTACTGGAAGTTAACTGTTCCAACAGTGAGTTTTGTGGCTGCACATATGCATTGTGTTGAAACAAGTATTCCCTAAATGGGCTTGGAATGTTTAGAAACACAGTTTATTCTTAGGCATAATACTTTGATTCCATGTAGGCTTCATGTTGATATTAACTGGTAATGTGTGGTATAAAATAAATAGTCATATTTTTCTATTATAACAGCATGGTGGTTATACCAGTACAAGACCTGGAGAGAGAGAGAAAAAAAAGCAATTGATAGGATTTTGAGTGAGACGGTGCTATAAGAAGGTATATTCCTCTATCAGAGCTGAGTGCTCTGGTCTTTATCTTTCTTTCCATAGGCATTCTCCAGACCTCCTTAATTTTTCTGCTCCAACACTTTTCACAACAGCCTTCACCATGTTCTTTATGACCTGGCCTTAAAAATGCACAGATGTACACTTTCAATTACCTGTCCTTTGGGTAATGTTGGGAAAAGGGACCAGTCCCTAGGTTCTCTTCTTAACTGCAATTCCCTTGTGCATTAACTGTTTCCCCTTACATTTATATAAAAATATTCAAACTATTAAGAAGTTAAAACTAACAAACATTATGCTTCACATATGTTGCTATATATCATGTAACCTAAGCAATATCACATCAGTTATTCAGTTCCTGACCCTTTTTTAAACAGGAAACATCTTTATTAAACCATTGCTTACGACATAAGCAATTATACATTTATATAAATGAAAACAAACCACACTGACACAATCCTAGTTGCAAACATTTTACATCACAAACCATACTGGCACACTCCCAGTTGCAAACATCATACATCACTTATAATCTACCAAATGAAGTTCAGTCCAACATTACATAGCTCTTTTAAGTTCTGCCTTCTTTTAAACCTCATTCCTCCCCTGTATGTATTATTCCCACAATTTCTATTTTTTTCCTATGTACTTTGTTCTTACCTTTGTTAAAGAACTCAATTTCAGTTTTTTCTCTGTTACTATATTCACTGCTTCTGATATAGTTGGTTTAGATTTTGATTTTCTAGTAATTGCTTTTTTGTCAGCCACCGTAATTAGAGATAGCAAGGCCTTACCATGTCTAGGCAATTCCGATTCTTTATCATAGCTCAGAAAAATCATCTCCCTCGTCACACCAATCTGCCACCCAGCATCTCTGAAAGTGCATCCCACAGGGAATACTTAAAGTTCGCAAGCTCACTGCACTCTCCAAAAATATGTTCCCAATTACATCTTTCTTCCCTGTCACACCTCCAACATTTGCTGTCTACCTGAGGGAACATTTTCTGGAGTCTGCTTGGGAGTATAAAAATATCTATGTAAACATTTCCAAGAAAAAATCCTGAATCTTCTAGATTTTGTTGTATATTTGGGAGACATACATATATCCTCCCATTGTTTCTTTGTGAATCGCTTATCCAGTCTCTTCCCAATCATTTCTAACCTCCCCTGGTTGATTCTTACAGTTATCATGCAATATTTTATATGCTCTACTAATTATTCATTTTTAATGGTGGTGTCTGCTGTAGATTCTGCTAAAAACTGTACCAGTGCTTGACTTTCGTTTAGGACCCCCTATTTTTTTTTCTCTTTGCCTATACTCTGATATCAGTCCTTGATAGGGAACACTGGATATCTGTCTTGAGGCTGGTGAAAGCCCAGAGGGTCATCCGGTTTCTTTCTGGGATTCCTCTGCAGCGACCACTTCAGAGGCTGGCATGGGTCTGACCCTATGCATGTCCATGAAGGTTTTGCAAATGTTCACTTCGGATGTATGGGGGAGGAACCATGTCAGGTTATTACTGAAGGGCCTAGGGGTGTTCCTCAAATTTTAGTGATCGAAGAGGTTCCGACTACCATTATTGAGTGTCATTAGGGGTCAGAGCCTCCAAAATTTTTCAAGGCTGACATCCCACTAAAAGAAGCAGAAAACTAAACATAATTCACTGCTCCAAAAGATCCTCAGAATGAATGGCAAAACTTCACTCAGGCCCTGTTTAATGCCCTTATGGCTGTTAAGCCTCCACATGGAGTTTCTGTTCCTGCTCCTCCCTGGTCTTTTACCCCTCATAAGAGACCCAGAGAGCAAGATTCTTCTTTTGAGGAGGATGCTGATGCTGATGAAGAGTCCTTTACATATTCCTCACAGATTCCTTCGCCACTTGACTATGGGTCTGAGGAAGAAGAGTCCGTCAGTCCTGACTCTCCTTTTGAGGAGATTTCCTTTCGTGATACTATTTTCTAAATGAAGGAATATTTCAAATGGGACTGTGCTCGGGTGTCTGATATTCAGAACAGATACTATGAGCTTCTACAAATGGAGTCACCTAGACTCTCCGCTGTTCCTCCTGTTCTTGGATGCTTTTTCCAATGCTCATTAGGCTCCTGATTCTCAACCCCCTGCTCCCAAAATAACTGATAGGTTTTATAAAGTGCTTGAGGACTGCAAGTTTCTGTATAAGTGTCACTCTGCTGACCCCTCTGTGGCGTCAGTTGCTTCTGTTAAGCTCTCTAAATTGTTGTCTTCCACTAAGTTGCTTCCATGCAATAAGGATAGCAAAACCATGGAGAGGCTGGGTAAGAAGGTCTATATGTCTGCTACCTTAGCCTTTAGAGCTGTTAACTGTCAGACACATATGAAAGATATTTTCTGGCTCTTCTCTCTCAAGCATGTCAAGATATTTCAGATCTCCCCGATCCTGAGGGAAAAGCTTCTGTTCTTGCTTTGTAGGTCCTGCCAAGCACCTCGCCATTCCATTAAATGCAGCTATGATCCAGGTGATGCTTCATCTAGGGCTGCTGATTCTGGATCTCTTTTGAGGTGCTATCCCTGGTCAGACTTCAGCCTTTGCTTGATGATATCAAAGCTAAAATGATGGCTGCTCCTCTAGATAATAAGCCTTTGTTTGCTGCTGCTGTGGAGTTCTTTAAGTACCTGCAAGAAAAGGACAAGGCCTTACAGGATTTGAAGCATATTTTTTCCCCAGTGCTCAAGTTTCAGAGAAATTATCCTAATAACCACAGAAAGGCACTGATGGAAGGAAAATACCAGCTTCAGTTTAAGAGGCTTTAATCATCATCTTCTTTCGGCTGTTCCCTTTAGGGTTCACCACAGCAGATCATCTTGTTTCCATTTCTTCCTGTCCTCTGCATCTTGCTCTGTCACACCAACCCAACCACCTGCATGTCCTCTCTCACCACATCCATAAACCTCATCTTAGGCCTTCCTCTTTTCCTGTTACCTGGTAGCTTCATCCTTAGCATCTTTTTCTCATTATACTCAGCATCCCTCCTCAGACATCTCCAAACCAATGTAATCTTGCCTCTCTGGCTTTGTCTCCAAACCTTCCAACCTGGGCTGACCCTCTAATATACTTATTCCTAATCCTGTCCACCCTCGTCACACCCAGTGCAAATCTTAACATCTTTAACTCTGCCACATCCAGCTCAAGCTCCTGACTTTTTGTCAATGCCACTGTCTCCAACCCATATAACATAGCTGATCTCACTACCCTCTTGTAGACCTTCCCTTTCACTCTTACTGGTACTTGTCTGTCTGTCACAAATCACTCCTGACACTCTTTTCCACCCAATCCATCCTGCCTGTACTCTCTTCTTCACCTCTCTTCCACACTCACCATTACTCTGAACTACTGATCCCAAGTATTTAAACTCATCCACCTTCGCCACCTCTACTCCTTGCATCCTCACCATTCCTCTATCCTCCCTCTCATTCACACACATATATTCTGTCTTAGTCCTGCTGACCTTTATTACTCTTCTCTCCCTAGACCGTATCTCCATCTCTCCAGGATCGTCTCCACCTGTTCCCTACTCTCACTACAGATCACAATGTCATCTGCAAACATCATAGTCCACGGGGACTCATGTCTGATCTCGTCTGTCAACCTGTCCATCACCAATGCAAATAAGAAAGGACTCAGAGCTGATCCTTGATGTAATCCCACCACCACCTTAAATGCATCCGTCCCTCCCACCGCAGACTTCACCACTGTCACACTGCCCTCGTACATGTCCTGTACCAGTCTAACATACTTCTCTGGCACTCCCGACTTCTTCATACAGTACAACTCCTCCTCTCTAGGTACCCTGTCATATGCTTTCTCTAAGTCTACAAAAACATAATGCAACTCCTTCTGACCTTCTCTGTACTTCTCCATCAACACACTCAGAGCAGACATCGCATCTATAGTGCTCTTTCCCGGCATGAAACCATACTGCTGATCACTAATCATCACATCCCTTCTTAACCCAGCTTCCACTACTCTTTCCCATAACTTCATGCTGTGACTGATCAATTTAATCCCTCTATAGTTACTACAGCTCTGCACATCACCCTTATTCTTAAAAATCGGTACTAAAACACTTCTCCATTCCTCAGGCATTCTCTCATTTTCCAAGATTTCATTAAACAGTCTGGTTAAAAACTCCACTGCCATTTCACCTAAACACCTCCATGCTTCCACAGGCATGTCATCTGGACCAACAGCCTTTCCATTCGTCAAACTCTTCATAGCTATCCTTACTTCCTCCTTGCTAATCCATTATACTTCATGATTCACTATCCCCACATCATCCAACCTTCTCTCCCTCTCATTCTCTTCATTCATCAACCCCTCAAAGTACTCTTTCCACCTCCTCAACACACTCTCCTCGCTTAACAGGCTTTTAATATTGTAACAAAATAAAATAAAAAGATACTGAATCTCCTTTTTGGCGTTTTAAATTATCCTTATAAGCCTGCTTTTGTCCATAGACAGTCTTGTCCTTCACCCAAAGTTAAAAAGGGTGGTAGAAGGGCTCCCACTGCTAAGGCTACCCAAACTCATTCTACTCAGAATACCCCTTTTCCTGACAAATCAGGTGCTGGCTGACTATTCTTGCTCTGTTCTTCTCAGTCACATTCCTCTTTCTCTGCGTCTCTCTATCCCTTTTGCTAAAAATCATCCAAGACTCCTGGACTCTTTCTATAATTCTCCAGGGTTATTACATGGTTTGGAAATCTCTTCCCGCTTTTCTGGTCATTCCTCAGCCTCCTCAGGAACAACTGCCCTTTTCTATAGAGGAACTTCAGGGCCTGTTGGCTCAGGGAACTATTCAGGAAGTTCCAATTCCTCAAAGGGGGAAGGGGTTTATTCCAGAATGTTCTTGGTCCCCAAAAAGAAGGCACCTGGAGACCCAGTCTGGATCTTTCTCAACTAAACACCTTTTTTGAAGGTCCTTTGCTTTCGGATGCTGTTTCTTCGAACCTTATTTCCTCTGCTTCTTCCTTAGGCTTTTCTAGTTTCCTTGGATTTGAAGGATGCTTATCTACATATTTCTGATCATCCCCTTTTCAGAAACTTTTTACATTTCTCTGTTACTTCCTGGCATTTTCATTTGTCTGTTTTGCCCGTAGGCATCTCTACTGCCCCAAGGGTATTCACCAAATACCTTGCTTTTGAGATTACTTTGTGCAGGTTAAGGAGGATACAGGTCTTTCCCTACCTCGATGACCTGCTTATTCAGGCCTCCTCTCCAGAGGTCTTACTTTACCATCTCCGTTTTGCCATTTCTCTCCTGCAAAGCTTGGGGTTTTCAAGAAGTCTTTCCAAAGTCCTTGCCAGGAACATGTCTTTCTAGAATGCAGGATCCAGACTGTTCCAGTACTGGCATCCCTGCCTTCTCCCAAGGCCTTATCTCTCATTGTTTTCTTTCAGTCCCTTCTTCCTCTGGCTTCAGTCACATTCAGTGAATTTCTGAGGTCTCTGGGTTACATGGCTTCCACCATTCCTATGCTCCCTCTTGCCATACTCCAACTGAGAAAGCCCCAGTGGTTCCTAAAGTCAGTTTGGCTTCAACATTCTCATCATTTAGATTTTCTAATCCCTCTTTTTCCTTGCCTCAACCTGGCACTTCAGTGGTGGGATTCATCAGTTATCCCTCAACCCAGGGCTTCCTTTTTAACTTCCACTCCACCCTCAGGAATTTTTCACAGATGCCTTGCACATGGGATGGGGGGGTTTCCTTTGGCCCTCTGAAGCTGCAGGACCTTTGGTCACTTAAACAAAAGAAAGACCACATCATTATCAAAGAGATGAGAGTGCTCTTGCTGGCTCTTCAGCATTTTCTTTCTCTCTTCCTTCCAGGGCCCCTCAAGATTCTTACAGACATTACCACAGTGATGTGGCATGTCATCTAGCAAGGGGGAGACAAGGTCTTATCACCTATGAAGATTAGCCCTTCACGTTTGGGAGCTATTCATTATCAGGTGACCCTTCAGGCAGTTTAAATTCCCTCAGATCAGAACATAGTGGCTGATTCTCTGAGTAGATCTATAACACAATCCCACAAGTGGATGCTTCACAGGGAAGTGTTTCTGATCATTGTCTGCCAGTGGGGTACTCCTCAAGTAGATCTTTTTGCCTCCCCTCTGAAAAGGCAACTTCCTCTGTTTTCTACCAGAGCCCGACGCCCTCTCTTTTTCTTGGAAAGGGATGTTTCTTTATGCCTTCCCTTCCTGTCATTCTGAAAGTCTTGTTCAAGATTAAATAGGATGCTCCCAAAATCTTTCTGTTGGTCCCCTTTTGACCCAGATAGCATTGGTTCCCCCTTCTTCATCTTGCCAAGGGCAGTCATCATAAGTTATCTTGCAGGGTGGCGCTAACTCACATAAGACAAGGGATCTCTCGTCCATCCCCACCTTTCCACTCTTCAAGTGATGTTGTGGGTAATAGGGTTTTGATCCCCTGTAGACATCTTTTTTTATGAAGACGTGCTTTGGATCCTGCAGGAGGCCAGGAAACCTACTACTAGAAAATCTTACTTATCCAAATGGAAGAGGTTTTCTGTTTGGTGTCTTTTAACTTCGATCCACTTACTGTGTATGTTTATTTGGTTCTTTCTTTTTTGGGTGAATTGCTGAATGCTGGGTTAGCAGATTCTTCTGCCAAGGCCCACTTATCAGCTATCTCTGCTTGCTTGTCTTTGACTCTCCCTTTAGCCTCAAGATTTGATGCCAAATAGTTTCTTAAAGGCATCCTTCACATTAGGCCTCTCAAGAAGCCTGTCCCTCCTTCCTGGGTACTTAACTTTCTTTTAGAAAAATTGACTCAGGCTCCTTTTGAGCCTGCTGCTTCAGCTTCCTTACAGTATTGTTTTTGGAAGACTGTTCTTTTGGTCCTTATTTATGCCAGACGGGTGTCTGAGCTGCAAGCCCTTAGGGCTGTTCCTCCTTTTTTTAGTTTTCCATAAAGACAGGGTCTCCCTTTGTAATAATCCTTCTTTTATGCCTAAGGTTGCTAGAGTTATCTCTTAATCAGTCTGTTCATTTGCCTACTTTTTTCCCTTCTCCGCAGTCTGCTAGTGAGAAGGTTTTGAACACTATGGATTTGCATAGACAACTCAGATATTATTTGGCTTAGACTAAAGCTTTTCGTAAATATGAACAGATTTTTATTTGTTTTCATCCCATGTCTTTACAGTTGGTTGTTTCCAAGCAAACCATTTCTTCTTGGATATCAAGAGCCATTTCTTTTGCTATGCTTTTCATGGGAAGAGCCATCCTCCTTTGTTAATTCTGTTAAGGCTCATTCTACTAGGAACATGGCTTCTTCTGAAGCTTTTTGAAGGGGCTGGATACTAATTCTATACTTGAGGCAGCTACCCGGACTTTTGTTCTTACCTTTATCAAGCACTATAACTTGGATGCAAGTTTTAGGACCAGAGCTGGTTTTGGTAAGAACATTCTCTGGCTTCCTAGAGGGCTCTTCTGGCTCTTCCTCCTCCCAGTCTTCTTCCTGAGATATTGCACTTTCCCTATTATAAAGAATACTGCAGCAGTGATATGGAAATAGTACAGCTGTGTAAAATCTTAGCATAACAGTAGACATCCTTCTCTTTTTTTGTTGCAGTATTTGCTCCCTCCTTTCTCCCCATTTTTTTCCTTTTGTATGTGCTTTTTACCTACTAGTATCCTTGGACTGTTGTTCCTACTGGGGCTTTTTAGTTCTGCGGATGATACTTCTGGACATCACCTTTATGACCTACATCGTGCGCAGGGAGCATGTGTGACATACGGCATACCCTTTACAACCTAAAGGCTCTTGTATACTGGCTGGATGTCAGGCTACCCTTGGTAGGGGGTCCCTATTGTAAAGAATGCTGCAACAGTGAAGAGAAGGACATCTGTTATGATAAGATTTTATACAACTGTACTTTTCCAGTGTAAGTCCTGGTGATGAGACTCTGGTTCCTTTTACCTGATACTGTTAGTGAACACTTTATTTTCTGTTTTTGTATGTTGCATTTGGGATTTGTCAGCACTGGAATAGATATTTGTGTATTTGAGCAAAATGCTGCCACTAGTGCAGCTGAAAGAATGTAGTATTTATTTTAACTAAATTATTGTCTAAACTATTGCTTTATTTTATTTTTCCTTGTGAAATTAGTTTCACTTTGTTTAGACATTAAAACTACTATAGTTGCAGTGTCAGTGGCTCAACAGGTAGTGCACATGCTTTTGGTGCTGGAAGACCAAAAGCCTATGGGTTCTATTCCCACTCCAGTTGTTTAGATTGCTGACAGTGCAGTGCAGCAGTTGGTGCTGCACTCCTGTGTGTGTCATCCTTTGGGTGATGCATTAAACTGAGATGCCATCTGCTTGAGTTGGTGGTAGCTGAGATGGATGTTAAAGATCCTGTGGGACCTATCGAAAAGTGTAGGAGAAGTTCTTTGATCCCCTGGTCAAATTTCCCATAGTAGTATAAATTCCACTTTGGATCTGTCCTGAAAAGAGGCCACTAATTTAGTGGGGCTACTTGATCAACAAAGGATAAGTAAAAAAATAAATAAATAAAGAATTTGTAGTGCATCTACTGCTTAAAACACAATAGTACATAATCATTTTGTATTATGTATGTGTTACCAGTTTGTTTTTAGATGTTCTGTTGTACGATTGCACTTCATTTGCATGAACTGATAGTTCTGATGATTATAGTTTGTTTAATGTTGGAATTTTTAGTACTTCGTAACTTCATGGAACGCAATCTATCCAGGGTGTCAGGATGAACAATAAAGTGCTTTACACTGCTTCCACACAAATGTGCTTCATTGTTTTTGATATTGTGTGGTTCTGTCTATGTATTTATTATGGTAGTTTGTCTGATGCACGTATGGAAATAGTCAGTATTGCTGAGAATAGTACGCCTGAACTTTTAAGATCTAATCAAGCTAGACTTAACAACTTGGCTTTTAGTTGTGTTTTTTTAAACATCTGTATTAAATCATCACAAATTTTAAGCTGCAACATGAGTTCACATAGAGCATGGTATCATCTCCGTTTTTTCCCTATGTTGTACATGGGGTTGGAGTGTCACATCAGCAGTGACTATCACCTAAAGCTTATATTCACCCCACCAGATAAGAATTAGAAATGAACACAAACCTCAGTGACGACAACTGTTGTTATTATTGTACAAAATGCATATATGCTTTCCCCTTAACAATTTTCATTCACTCCAACATTACATACATTGATCAGTTTCAGCCTTGCCTTACACCTTACTACTTCGAAGTACTATTCTGCATGCATTCTTCCTTCAAATTGCACTTAGTTCAAAGAAATTTACTCCTATTTTCCAAAGATTCCATCTCCATTTCTTTCATTTTCTGTGCAATACTAGATATTCCACTACAGATGTACAGATGGTTTAGATTTTGATTTCCATTTCCATTTTGTAGTAAATGCTGATGTTAAGTTGTCTATCTCGCCTTCATTCTTGCTGGATGGGTTCGGAGCCGACCTCGGCTCCGACTCGGCCACTCTAAAGCTCGAGAGTTGGTTCCACCGGCTCGAGGCCCCCCTTATATCCCACAATGCTAGGCGTGAATTACCTCAGATCTCGTTTGCCGCTACAGCGATCGAGGTGTTGTTTTTTCTACCGGCTCAGGTCAGTGGTATTAGATCAGTCTTAAAAACTATTTAAACCCCTTTTTAGCTTAGCTTTTTCTTCTTTAGCTATAGTGTAGTGGATATTATCCTTTCCAGCCCCTTTCCTACAAGTACTGTTAAGTTCTTTCCTTAGGCCTTCGGGCCCTCTTTCCCTATTAGTGGTGTGTATGTGTTTTGTAGGGATTTATTTTATATAAATAACTAATTTCTTTAGCTTTTAGTTAATTTACCTTTTTCTGATAGTGTAATCGGTGTGTGTGTGTGTTTTGTGTGGTGATTACACTTCGGTTCCTTGAAAATGTCCAAGGATTCAAAGGTCTCAGGCTTCAAGAAGTGTGACTCGTGCTGTCAGAAAATGTCTCTGACAGACGGTCACACTTCTTGTGTGTACTGCCTGGGACCTTTACACCTGCAGGACTCTTGTGCTGTATGCCATGGCTTCAGCCCCAGAGTCCTGCAGGAAAGAAAGAACAAACTCATCCTAAGGGGTTTGCTCAAGCCTGAAGGTTCCCTAACTGCTTCATCGGGAAAATCTTCCAAGGCTTCTAAGACCTCGACTCCAGTTTCTGAGTCGAGGCCTAAGGCTTCGAAGCCTACTGCTACATCGGATCCGGCTGGAGCCGATGAGTCTTTGACTACAGTTTCTGTGGTTCCCTCGGCTCCGGCTGGAGCCGAGGTATTGGAGATTCCTGGGTCGGCTCCGATCAGACCATCGGAGCCGACATCTAGAAAGAGGTCGAGGTCACCATCCCTTGGCTCCGTTCATTCGGCTCCAGCGTCTCCCTTGCTGTCTGAACGGAGCCACAGATCTCACTCCTCCAGGTCATCGAGGCTCTCGGATCATGACCTCCAGAGGGTAGTGAGTCGACTTCTAAAGTCCGAGGCACTGGCCCAAATGCTTCAGAGCCCGACTCATCAGTCGATGCCTCAACCTATTCCTCTAAATATTCCTCCTCCGACTCCTTTGAGCTCGGGCCGGGCGCCTCGAACCGAGACTGTGGTAGCGTCGGAGCCGATACATTTGTCTTCGGCTCCGTCGTCGGCTCCGATTTCTTCTTTTGAAGAATCTCGGCGCCGGACTTCCCTCGTCGGCTCCGAGGGGGTGAGTGGCATCGGACCCTTGTCCGACCCCCCTCTCCCTCTCGGTGCTTCGGCGCTGGTGAGTTCGGCTCCGACATCGGCCTCGGAGCCATCTCTGTTGGTGCCGAGGGAGGTTCTCAGCTTCTCGGAGCGGGGACCTCTGGCTCTGCCTGACAGCGGTGCGTTCGAGGTCATGCGGAGAGTGTTGGAACCTTGTTCAACTCCACAGTCGGCTCCGTCCGTCCCTCCCTCTTCGGTGCCTCAGGTTATGTCTACTCACTCCCTCATCCCAGACCGCAGAGAGCCAGCTCCTCAAGAATCCCCTGTGGGGATCTCATCCTCTTCCGAGGCCTCCCCTGAATTGGCAGGGGAGCCCCCTAGGAAGAGAAAGTGTAAGAGGAAGCACATAGACTCACCTGAGTCTGTCACCTCTGACACAGATTTAGAGGATTCCGAGGGTTCCCCCCATTCCCCTTCTGAAGATGTCTCCTTTGCGGACATTCTAGAGATCCTGAAACAGAGGGAAATTGGCCAGCCCTTAACCCTTCGGAGGATGAATCTGTGTATCTTGAGGCGTTTGGCTCGCCCTTCCACCTCCTGGGTGTCCCCCTTGATCCCCTCATGCAGGTGGTGGCAAAAGCCTGGACGGCTCCTGACTCAGTGGACCCTACCCCCAGGAGACCTTCTAAATTTATAACAGCACCAACTGACAAACAATTTCTGACCAAAGGTGTTACTGTGGATGCTATGGTGGTAGCTGCTGCCACCAAGAAGGAACTAGCTGATCCTTCAGTGCCTGTTCATCCCCTAACAAAGAATCTAGGTCTATGGACAGGTATGGGAAGCGGATGTTTTCGTCAGCGACCTTTGCAATGCGTTCGCTGAACTACCTATGCCATTTCACCCGTCTCCAGAGAGACTTGATCAAGGAAGCGAGTGAGATGTTGAAGGATCCTACAGCTGCAGATTTTCAAGACAAAATGAACACCCAGCTGACTACCCTGAATTCGATAGCTAACTCCTCCATGCGCCTCCTTTCATATGCGGCTGATGGAGCGAGTAGAGCCGCAGGGACAGGTGTTGCGTTACGCCGGCATGCCTGGATGCGACTATGCAATTTTGCGGACCCCTTTAAAACGTCTTTCACTAATTCCCCGTTTGATGGATCATCTCTCTTTGGTCCTCAAGTGAAAGAAACCTTGACTAGGTGCGAGACGGATGGCAAAACTCTATCTGCCGTCGGAGTCCGTTTTTCTACTCCTTCTAGACCTTACCCCAAAGGCCAGAAAAGTGGGAAAATGTGGTTCCGCAAACAATCTCAAGGGAATTTGCCTGACGACAGAGTCGGTTCCCTCCAGAGGCAGAGGAGGGAACAATAATGGTAGACGCCGCCCAGAGGCAGAGGGGTCCAGAACCAGGGCAATCGAGAAACTTTTTCCGATAAGCCCTTTCAGCATCCCTGAGGTGTTGCCCGACTGTCCACCTTTGGAGGCAGTCGGGGGAAGGTTGTCACTGTACCCAGAAGCCTGGCTATCCCTAACTCAAGACAAGTGGGTACAGTCCATCATTTCCGAAGGCTATTCCATTCCCTTCGTTCGCATTCCAAACCGATCAAAAAAATCCCTTCCAGATGTTCCACCTGCTCAAAGGGATCTTGCAGCTTTGGAAATTTCAAAGCTGCTTGCAAAAAGAGCAATTCAGCCAGTTCCAGCAGACCAGCAAGGATCCGGAATCTACTCCAGGTTCTTTTTAGTTCCAAAGAAAACAGGGGACTGGAGACCAATTTTGGATCTCAGTATCTTGAACAAGTCGGTCAAGAAAACAAGATTTCGAATGGTCACGCTACAGTCCATCCTTCCCCTATTGGGAAAGGAAAACTGGATGTGCTCTATAGACCTTCAGGATGCGTACTATCACATAAAAATGAACAGACGCTCCAGAAGGTTCCTCCGCTTCAGGCTGGGAACCAGTCATTTTCAATTCAGGGCCCTGCCCTTTGGTCTCACCACTGCCCCCCGGATGTTTACCAAATGCATGGCAGTGGTAGCTTCTCACCTGAGACGTCAAGGATTCCAGGTGTTTCCATATTTGGACGACTGGCTCCTCACAGCTCCCACCAAGCATCTTCTTCTAATGGCCAGGGACTACACCTTTCGCATTTGTCAAAACTTAGGCATTTCAATAAATTGCGAAAAGTTTGTTTTGTCGCCTTGTCGTACTATTACCTTCATAGGCGCAAATCTAGACACAGTCAACATGTCTGCGAGACTAACAGATCAGAGAATAACAGACATACACAAACTGGTCTCGCTCCTCTTCAACAGCAACAGAGTCAAAGCCAGGTTAGTTCTGAAAGCATTGGGGATTATGGCGGCTGCCATACCTCTGCTTCCATTAGCCAGATTCCACATGAGAATCCTTCAATGGATGCTCTTCACATAATGGTCATACCAGCAACTTCCGATGTCCCACACCATTATGATTACGCAAACATGCAGGAATCATCTTCTGTGGTGGATGTCTTCCCCTCAGCTCTTCTTGGGAAGACCCTTTGTTCCTTCCCCTCCGGTTGCTACTCTGACAACGGACGCCTCCCTGATCGGGTGGGGGGGGCATTATCAGGGCAGAACTGTCCAGGGCACATGGCAACCAGACGAATGCCACTTGCACATAAATGTTCTAGAGATGAGAGCAGTGCTTTTAGCGTTGCAAGCCCTTCAAGACTCTCTTCCCTTGGGAACGATAGCAATCCAGACGGACAATATGTCTGTAGT
The DNA here is from genome assembly GCF_019279795.1 of Protopterus annectens. Lineage (NCBI taxonomy): Eukaryota > Metazoa > Chordata > Ceratodontiformes > Protopteridae > Protopterus > Protopterus annectens. Next base: position 450,226,001 of record NC_056725.1, on the reverse strand, counting down.
GTGGTATATCAACAAACAAGGCGGAACCAGGTCCTATCCCCTATGTCGAGAAGCACTCAGACTGTGGCAATGGGCGATTTCTTCTCAGCGGTTTCTGATAGCAACGCACATCCCCGGGAAATCCAATCAAATCGCGGACAAGTTGAGCAGAGCTATCCTCATGCCTCACGAGTGGTCTCTGAAAGACTCTGTTGTGAGAGAAATTTTTCTCAAGTGGGGTCAGCCTTGCTGCGACCTTTTTGCTACTCCCCAAAACAGCAAGTGCAGAGATTATTTCACCCTATTCCCGTTACCAGGCCAGCCCAGCAGAGACGCTCTAGTCCAAGTTTGGCCCCGGGGACTTCTGTATGCATTTCCTCCCTTCCCACTAATCTCTCAAGTGATACAGAAAGCTATCGCTCAGAAGGCCTCCTTGATCCTCATTGCTCCTTACTGGCCTCGACAGGTTTGGTTCCCCTTTCTACATCAATTTCTGTTGGAGCAACCTTGGCATCTGGACCTAGTTCCAGATCTTTTGATCTATCAGTCGGGTCAGTTTCATCGCTCCCTCCCCTCTCTGAACCTCACTGCTTGGTTCCTCCAATTCCAACCTTAGCCAGGCTTCCTCAAATATCTCACTCTGTTCGAGATATTTTGATAGCTTCCCATAAATCTTCCACTCAAAAGATTTATCTGAGTAAGTGGAAATGTTTCGCCTATTGGGCTCAAGGAAGGGACATAGATCCTTTCACGGCTTCCATCCAAATTGTCCTTGATTTTCTAGCTGAACTCTTCCATGCAGGTTCATCTCCTTCTACTCTTAAAGTTCAATTGGCAGCTATTTCTAACTTTCATGTGGGCATTTCAGAGTCTGCCATAATGTCCCACAAGCTTTGCAAAGCCTTTTTGAAGGGAGTTTTTCTACTCAGACCTCCTATAAGAAATCCTCCTCCTCCTTGGGACCTAAATTTAGTTCTCAGTTCCTTAATTCTCCCCTTCGAACCTGCAGCTTCTTGTTCTTTAAAACTGCTATCATGGAAGACTCTCTTTCTGGTAGCTATTACTTCAGCTAGAAGAGTTTCAGAACTTCATGCACTCAGCTGTCGACCTCCTTATCTGTTGTTCCATAAGGACAGGGTATCCTTACGAACCAACCCGTCCTTTTTACCTAAAATAGCCTCGGCGTCTAACCTAAATCAAAGCATTGACCTCCCTGTGTTTTTTCCAGAATATTCTAATAGGTCTGAACAAAAATTGCATTGGCTAGATGTTCATCGTCAGTTAAGGTACTATTTGGATAGAACCAAACAATTCAGAAAATCTGACCAGCTGTTTGTCTCTTATGCAGAAGGCAGAAAGGGACTTTCTGTTTCCAAGGTATCACTATCTATATGGCTAACATCTCTAATTTCCATTGTCTATGAAATAAGACACCAAAAGCTGCCTAACAAACCTAAAGCCCATTCTACCAGAGCTTTGGCTACTTCTATAGCCTTCCAAGACAGACTGCCTATTGACACCATTTGTGCACCGGATACTTGGGCTACTCCTCACACTTTCATTTCACATTATAAGTTGGATTTAGTTTCTAGGCGTAGAGCTAAGTTTGGTTCCACTGTTCTCAAGAGTCTGTTCCGTTAGGCCACCCGGGACAAGGTGCTAGGGACGCGGTCCCATCCAGCAAGAATGAAGGCGAGATAGACAACTTAACATATAGAAGTTATGTTCTTACCATAACGTTCCATGTTAGTTGTCTTCTTCTCGCCTTCTTTCTTGCGTCCCACCCTCCTTCCCCCTGGCCTGGACAGACCTAGAGGAGTTTGATTGTGACCTCTCTTTCTACCACCTCTTTGTGATAGGTATATGCTCTGCTGTGCATATTTTCCTAGATCAGGCTTAGGTCACCTTTTCTCCTTCCCTTTGTTTATAGAGGTGGACTCTTTTCCAGTTTTTCCTGGTTGTATTATTAGCTGGGCCTAGCTCACAAACGAGATCTGAGGTAATTCACGCCTAGCATTGTGGGATATAAGGGGGGCCTCGAGCCGGTGGAACCAACTCTCGAGCTTTAGAGTGGCCGAGTCGGAGCCGAGGTCGGCTCCGAACCCATCCAGCAAGAAAGAAGGCGAGAAGAAGACAACTAACATGGAACGTTATGGTAAGAACATAACTTCTATTTTTTGGCTTCCAGTTGCATTAAAATTAGCAAGGCCAGACTGTGCTTGGGCAGTTCAGATCCTTTAACCCAACTCGTAAAGAATAATTTCCTTAGTTGTTCCCCTGACAGAGATTTTTTGAAATCTTTCACATTATTGTACTCTCAAGAGCATGTTCCGAGTTTCCTCTGTCTTCCCTATTCACAATCTGACATTTACTGAAGACTTGACTAAATGCCTTCTGAAGTGTATTTTGGGTATAAAGTTACATATGCAAAGACTTCCATGCAGAAATCCTAAACGTTTTGGACTTTGTTACATACGTGGAAGTCGTACATATTTTTTCTAGATACTCCTTGATATGTTGTCTTTTGATTCTCTTCCGACGGTCGTTTCTGACCTCTCTGATTTTCACATTTGCCATGGAATATTTTATATTCCCTAGTAATTATCCAGTATTCTATTCTCGACTCAAAACTCAACTAAAGCTGGTCTTTGTGAAGGCAGAAATTGCACAATTTATTTAAGGTTGGATTGAATGACATTTGCTATAAAGAAAGAAAACACGTGATTTATAATGTATGTAAATGTAAAAATGTTAATACGGTTTGTTTTCTTTTCTGCTAATATATATATGCCTATATTTTAGAGATAATTTAATAAAGGTGTTTAAAAATAAAAGCTCTTTTTTCACTTAGCACTCCCCTTTCACTTTCCCTTCATCTGTGCAGTAATGTTAATCCTTGGTCAGTCCCTGATAAGAAGGTAATCTCTAACTTGCTGTCCAAACTCCTCCTTAGCCTCTTCCCAGTCTTATCTTACTCTGTCTAGACATTAACCTCCCAGTACCTTGGCTTTTTTGCTAATTTTCTCCAATAAATTCCATCTCTTTATTGCCTATTTTCTGTACTCCCTACTTGCAGACATCACTATTGGTGAAAGCTCCTTTCTCCATTCCCACACTGGATTTCATCCAAGAATACTTGCTGCTTTGTTATGGGTATAATTTTTTGTATTTTTTTCATGGACAAGTAACATCTTTATTGAATTATTTATGGCATAGACAGTTATACATTTATATAACTGAAAGTAAACCGTATTGACATTTTTTCAGTTGCAAACGTTATATGTTAAGTTGTCAATCTCGCCTTCATTCTTGCTGGATGGGTTCGGAGCCGATACTCGGCTCCGACTCGGCCACTTACTAAAGCTCGAGAGCTAATTTTACCAACTCGAGGCAACCCTATATCCCATGATGCAAGGCGATAACTACCCAGATCTCGTTTGCCGCTTTCAAACTGCAGGTACATTTTACCGGCTCCTGGTAAGTTTTCAAATTTTCAGACTTTTAGTCACTCCCTTTCGTTTTAGTCCACTACTGTTATTGTTTTAACTCTTAACGCTTAGATTTTTAATCCTATCTCCCATTAGTGGTTCCCCTTTTCCAGTTATTTATCCCTTCTCTTAAGTTGGGCCTTAAGCCTCTCCCTTTCCTAATTTTTTGTCAGGGATTCTGTGTGGTGTTTGGGTGTGTTTGTATCCCTGTTTTATTTTTTATTTGGATTGCGTGTTTATTGTGTGTGTGTGTGTGTGTGTGTGTGTGTGTGTGTGTGTTTTTTGGTACTTAGTGTTCCCTCGACAGTTATGTCAAAGGACACAAAGGTCTCAGGCTTCAAGAAGTGTGACTCGTGCTGTCAGAAAATGTCTCTGACAGACGGTCACACTTCTTGTGTTTACTGCCTGGGACCTCTGCACCTACAGGACTCTTGTTCTGTCTGCCACGCCTTCAGCCCAAGAGTCCTGCAGGAGCGCAGAAATAAACTAATACTAAGGGGCTTATTAAAGCCTGAGAGCTCCCCGACTAAGTCTGCTCTGGGGAAGCCCTCGAAGCCAGTAAAGCCTTCAGCTCCAAGCCCTAAGCCATCGGCTACTGGTTCGCCTTCTGTGATGAGATCGGCTCCGGCCGGAGCCGATCCTTCTGTGTCACAGCTTTCAGTATCGGCTCCACCCGGCGCCGATACTGCTAAATCTATGCACTCGCTGTCGGCTCCGACTGGAGCCGACGTATCCTCGGCTCCTTCGGCTCCACCCACCTCCAGAAAGAGATCAAGATCCCCTTCGTTGGAGTCTGTACATTCGGCTCCGAGATCACCCCTGCTCTCGGAGCGGAGCCATCGGAGCTGGTCTTCTCGGTCGTCCAGGCTGTCTGACCACGACCTTGAGAAAGTGGTGAGTATGCTATTAAGTCTCAGGCATTGGCCCAAATGCTCCATAGCCCGTCTCATCAGACGGTAGCTATTACATATCCACCTAACATTCCTCCTTCGACTCTCCTACAGAGCTCGGAGCCGGAGCTCCTCGGAGCCGTGACTGTTGTGGCTTCGGAGCCGATACCTCCCCCTTCAGCTCCATCGTCCTCTGCTCCGATCTCCTCCTTGATGCCTTCATTGGAGGGATCTGGGCGTCTGGTCTCTTTCGTTGGCTCCGAGGGGGCGAGTGGCATCGGACCCTTGTCCGACCCCGTTCTCCCTCTCGGAGCTTCGGCGCTGGTGAGCTCAGCCCCAACATCAGCCTTGGAGCCATCCCTGTCGGTGCAGCCTGGGGTTCCTATCTCTTCAGAGCGGGAGCCTTCTGGCCTCTCTGATGAGGGAGCCTTCGAGGTGATAAGAAGTGTACTAGCCCCAGGGCATAGTCAGTGGTCAGTTCCATCAGCTCCTCCCACTACAGTACCTGCTGACGTCTCTTCCCACCCTCTTGCTCCCGGACCCAGAGATCCAACGCCTCAGGTTTCCCCACTGGGAATATCTTCCTCTTCCGAGGCTTCTCCTGACCCGTCAGGTGAGCCTCCGCGTAAGAGGTCATGTAAGAGGAAACATCTAGACTCCCCCAAGTCTATTACATCCGATGCTGACTTGGATGAGTCGGAGGGATCCCCAAGGTCCCCCTCTGAGGATGTCCCTTTCTCAGACATCCTTGAACTCCTTAAGCAGAGGGGGAACTGGCCTTCCCTTAATCCTTCCGAGGACGAGTCGGTATACCTGGAGGCGTTCGGTTCTCGACTCTCCACCTCCTGGGTGTCTCCGCCTTTCGACCCTCTTATGGACGTGGTGGCTCGCAAGGCGTGGATGGCCCCGGATTCGGTGGAACCCACTCCTTGGAGGCCTTCTAAATTCATCACGGCCCCACCTGATAGGCAATTTTTGACAAAAGGTGTCCTGGTTGATGCCATGGTGGTGGCTGCAGCCACCAAGAAGGAACTAGCTGATCCTACAGTACCTGTCCATCCTCCTAACAAGGATTCCAGGACTATGGATAGGTACGGCAAGCGGATATTTTCTTCAGCAACCTTTGCCATGCGGTCGCTGAACTACTTGTGTCATTTCACCCGCCTTCAAAGAGATGTTCTTAAAGAGTTGGGAGAAGTTTTACAGGATCCGTCAGCTGCTGGGTCCCTGGATAAGATTAACTCACAGCTAGGAACCCTAAACTCTATTGTTAACTCCTCCATGCGGCTCATTTCATATGCAGCCGATGGAGCGAGTAGGGCCGCAGTCACAGGAGTGGCTTTAAGGCATCACTCCTGGATGCGGCTTTGTAATTTTGCAGACCCCTTCAAGGCGTCCTTCACAAACTCTCCTTTTGATGGTTCGACCTTGTTCGGACCTCAAGTGAAAGACACCTTGACTAGATGCGAACAAGATGGCAAGACTCTTTCTGCCGTAGGAGTCTGTTTCTCCACCCCTTCAAGACCTTACCCAAAAGGTCAGAAGAAAATGTGGTTCCGCAAATCTCAAGGAGTCACGCCTGACGCACGAGGTCAGCTTACCCCCAGAGGCAGAGGGTGTAACAATAACAGACGCCGCCCTAGGGGCAGAGGGGGTCGGCAGAATCAGGGAGCCTCTCTCTGACAAACCCTTCCAGCATTCCTGAGGTGTTGCCCGATTGTCCACCTTCGGAGGCAGTCGGGGGAAGATTATTGCTGTACCCAAAAGCGTGGCTTTTCCTTTCTCAAGACAAATGGGTGCAATCGATCATATCCGAGGGTTACAAAATTCCCTTTATCCAAACCCCAATTCAGCAAAAGGGAACCCTTCCAAACATTCCACCCAGTCTAAGGGAACTAGCACTACCAGAAATATCAAAACTGCTAGCAAAAAGAGCCATCCAGCCAGTCCCAGCAGACCAAATAGGATCCGGAATCTACTCAAGGTTCTTTTTAGTACCAAAAAAGACAGGGGACTGGAGACCAATATTAGATCTCAGCAAACTAAACAAGTTTGTAAAGAAAACAAGATTCCGGATGGTCACGCTTCAGTCCATTCTCTTTCTGGGCAAGGACAATTGGATGTGCTCGCTGGACCTTCAGGATGCGTACTATCACATCAAAATTCACAGGTGCTCCAGAAGGTTTCTCCGCTTTCGGCTGGGGTCCAGTCACTTCCAATTCAGAGCCCTGCCATTTGGACTCACTACAGCCCCCAGAGTGTTCACCAAATGTATGGCAGCGGTTACGGCTCACCTGAGACGTCAAGGATTCCAGGTGTTTCCATATCTAGACGACTGGCTCCTCACTGCCACCACCAGGCATCAACTTCTCCAAGCCAGAGATTACACCATTCACATTTGCAGAGGGCTAGGGATCTCTATAAATTTCGAAAAATCTGCCTTGTCACCTTGTCAATCTATTACCTTTATAGGCGCCAATTTGGACACCGTACAACTTTCAGTAAAGTTAACAGACCAAAGGATCTTGGGTATTCAAAACCACATCCATGTGATTCTCCAGAGCGACAAAATTCAGGCCAAGTTTGCCCTGAAAGTATTAGGTCTTATGGCGGCCGCCATAACACTTCTTCCCCTTGCCCGCTTTTACATGCGTCTCCTACAGTGGATGCTGTTCGCCCAATGGTCCTTTCAACGACTTCCAATGTGTCACAGGATCATGATAACTCTAACTTGCAAAAGGCATCTGACCTGATGGATATTGTCCCCTCAAGTCCATCAGGGCAGACCCTTTGTTCCTCCCGCCCCGGTCGCCACGGTTACATCGGACGCCTCTCTGATCGGGTGGGGGGGGGCATTATCAGGGCAGGATGGTCCATGGCACTTGGCAACCTTTCGAATGCCACCTGCATATAAATGTCCTGGAGATGAGAGCAGTGCTTTTAACGTTGCAAGCCCTCCACGACTCTCTTCCCCTGGGGACTATTGCAGTCCAAACGGACAGTATGTCCGTAGTGTGGTATATCAACAAGCAGGGTGGAACCAAGTCCTATCCCCTGTGTCGAGAGGCACTCAGACTTTGGCAGTGGGCAATCTCTTCTCAGCGGTTTCTGATAGCAACGCATATCCCCGGGAAGTCCAACATCATAGCGGACAGGTTGAGCTATTCTCATGCCTCACGAGTGGTCTCTCAAACAATCTGACGGAAGAGATTTTTCAGAAGTGGGGCCTTCCTTGCTGCGATCTTTTTGCTATGCCTCAAAACAGCAAATGCCCTGACTTCTTCTCCCTCTTCCCCCTTCCAGGCCATCCCCCCCAGCGACGCTCTAATCCAAGATTGGCCCAGGGGACTTCTCTATGCCTTTCCTCCCTTTCCTCTTATACCACAAGTAATTCAGAAAGCAACCGCCTTGAGAGCCAAGATGATTCTCATTGCCCCTTATTGGCCTCGACAGATATGGTTTCCATTTCTGCATCATTATCTTTTGGTACAGACATGGCATCTGGACCCGGTTCCAGATCTTCTGACCCACCAGTCGGGGCAGCTGCACCAATCCATACCTTCTCTCAACCTCACTGCTTGGTTGCTCCACTTCCGTCCCTAGCCAGGCTTCCTATGATTTCTAATCCCGTCCGGGATATCATAGTAGCTTCTCTTAAATCTTCCACCAGAAAGATTTACACTAATAAATGGCAACGTTTCTCCTTCTGGGCAAAAGCTAGGAACATAGATCCCTTTACTGCTCCAATTCATTCGGTCTTGGACTTCCTAGCCGAAATTTTTCACTCAGGATCTTCTTCCTCCACAGTAAAAGTTCAGTTGGAAGCCATTTCAAATTTTCATATCGGCTTGTTGGACCACAACAGCATGTCACATAAACTTTGCAAGGCATTCCTTAAAGGTATATTTTTGCTTAAACCTCCGATTAGAGACCCCCCACCACAGTGGGATCTAAATTTAATCTTAACATCCTTGATTCTTCCCCCCTTTGAACCTGTGGCTACCTGTTCATTGAAATTTCTTTCTTGGAAGACACTCTTTCTGGTCGCCATTACTTCTGCCAGGAGAGTATCTGAGCTTCATGCCCTCTGCATTCGTCCTCCCTACTTAATCTTCCACAAAGACAGAGTTTCTCTAAGGACTAATCCGTCTTTCTTACCCAAAGTGGCATCGCAGACGAACTTAAATCAATCTATTGATCTTCCAGTTTTTTTTCCAAATTATTCTAATAGAGCAGAGCAAAAACTACATTATCTCGATGTTCACCGCCAACTCAGATATTAACTGGACAGAACCAAACAATTTAGGAAATCTGATGAACTGTTTTTATCCTATGCAGAGAACAGGAAAGGCCTTCCGGTATCCAAGGTAACCCTGTCTAGGTGGCTGTCTTCTGTGATTACATGCATTTATCAACTCAGAGGTAAAGAGTTGACTTCTAGGCCAAAAGCCCATTCAACCAGAGCACTAGCTACATCTACAGCTTTTCAGGCTAGACTTCCAATAGACACTATTTCTGCAGCAGCCACATGGACCTCTCCTCAAACCTTTGTTTCGCATTACAAATTGGACTTGGCCTCCAGAAACAGAGCAAATTTTGATTCCACCGTTCTCAAGAGTCTGTTCCATTGAGCCACCCAGGATAAAGGTGCTAGAGACGCGGTCCCATCCAGTAAGAATGAAGGTGAGATTGACAACTTAACATTGAGAAGTTATGTACCTACCATAACGTTCCATGTTAGTTGTCTTCTCTCGCCTTCTTTCTTGCGTCCCTCCCACCATCCCCCTAGCCTGGTCAGACCTAGAAGATTGTTCCTCTTCCTTGAAGAGTCCTGATCCAATTTTTCCAGCTAATTAGCTTACTAGTGTCACTAGATCAGGTTGGTCTTTTTCGAGGGATTATTACTTCTTTCTCCTCCTCTCCAGTTGGAGGAATATATTGCATAATTTTTCCTTAGCTACCAAACGAGATCTGGGTAGTTATCGCCTTGCATCATGGGATATAGGGTTGCCTCGAGCCGGTAAAATTAGCTCTTGAGCTTTAGTAAGTGGCCGAGTCGGGGGCTCCGAACCCATCCAGCAAGAAAGAAGGTGAGAGAAGACAACTAACATGGAACGTTATGGTAGGTACATAACTTCTCAGTATCACATATAATCTATGCAGTCATTGTCTGTCAAACATTACATAGCTCATTTAATTCCTGCATTTCCTTAAACCTCATTCCTTCACTAAAACATTATTCTACGTGTATTGTTCCCACGGTTCCCATTTTTTTCTATGTAATTTGCTCATACCCTTTTTCTAAAAATCACATTTCCAGTTGTTTTATCTCTTTTACTATATTCACTGCTTCTAATATGGTTGGTTTAGACTTTGATTTCCATTTCCTAGTAATTTCTTTTTTGGCAGCCACCAGAATTAAACCCAGCAGGGCCTTACTTGTGTCTAGACAATTTCGATTCTGTATCATGCTCAAAAAATGAATGTTATGTTGTCCTGTCTCACCGTAATTCTTGCTGGTTGATTGGGTTTGGAACCGAGCATCGGTTCCGACTCTGCTTAATACAAACGCTTGAGAGCTTCCACTGGCTCAAGGCTAACCCATATCCCATGATGCACCAGGTTAGATACCCAGATCTCATTTGCCGTTCAAGCGAGAGGACTTTCTGCTGGTTCATTAGCTAAGTAGAATATTTTTTCTTATACAACTTTCAAAGTAGATGTCCTTCAAGAATGCAACTGCAGTCATAACATGAGGGTTGTCCTGCCTCAGGCAGCCCTCGGTCGGCCGGATTCCAAAGTCTGGGTCCGACGTCGGCTGATGTCGCATTTCTCTCCGACGTCAGAGCGGCTGGAGTACATAAGCATCAGCCGACGCCATTTTCTTCAGTCTTTCTTGCCGCGCGGTGCCCGAAGCAGAAACAGTTCGCAAGTGCCGGTCGGTCAGCTCCTGTATTCAACGATACCGAAGTCAGCAAAAAAGCTAAGTACCCCGTTGGGGACCTTTTCTTGTCTCAGCCGATGTCAGAAATTACTGAAAAAGTTAACAGTTGTCTTTTTTGTTGTAAACAAATACCTCATAAGGATTTCCACTCTTACTGCCTCCCTTGCCTGGGCCCAGACCACGACGTCTCGGCCTGTGTAGCCTGTGCTCGCTTCAACAAGCACACTCTCAGGCGCCGGGCAGAGTTCTCTGAAGATTTTTTCGGCGATAAATTTGCCTACACCATGCCGTCGGATCTTCCGACATCGCAAACTCCCAAAAAGCGAAAAGACCGGGACCGACATCCTCGGCCCGCGTCTACCACCGACTCCACGCCAAAACCTAGCGCGAGTACTCCGGTTCCCTCTGAGACGGTCTCTCCACCGCTCCGAACCGAAGACACCGCATTATCGACGACTCCGATTCCAGACATTACTCCGACGCCAGTTATACACTTTCCTCCGGATACCGAAACCGAGGAAATGCCCGAGACCATTGCTGTAGACAAGGTCACTCCTGCACGTGGAGCTGCCAGGCCTCCTATGGCCATGTCTATTAAGGCCTACACTAGGGCTAAGGCAGCCAGCAAAACAAAGCATATTACTTCTAAATCCTTACCTCAGCCGACTCCGGAGACACAAATTATGTCCATGGCTGCTGATTTAATTTCCATGATTAGAGGTTCACAGGCCCATCCTGAGAGAGCATCCCAGCCTCCTCCTGATAAAAGGCCCCGGGTTGAACCCTCTGACCCTACTCCTTCAGATGAAGACTCTGAGGGCTCTGTCCACTCTGATAGCCAGGAAGAGCTCTTCCAGACCTATGAGGACTCGGATGCAGAAGATTCCATCCCTTCGGCTTCCCCTCCTGAGGATATTTCTTTTGGGGAAGTTCTGCACACCATGAGGGAACATTTCAAGTGGCAGGGTCAGGAATATTCTGATTCTAGGAAACGCCTTAGGACTTTCCTTAAGCCTCAGCACAGGCCCTTGGCTATTCCTCCTGTACTTGATGTTCTGGATGATTTGTATTCTGACTCTAGTGCTACCCCTGATTCTCTTCCTCCTGCTCCAGCCAAGCCAGACAGGTATTACAGGGTCCCAGAAACTCATTCCCATTTATTCAGGGCCCATACTGCTGATTTGGAAACTATTTCCCAGGGGCCTAAAGGAGTTTCAGCCTCCACCTCTAAAAATCCTTTGCCCTCCAACAGGGAAGCAAGGTCATTAGAGAGATGGGGCAAAAAGGTTTACACATCCACTACCTTATCTATGAGAGCTTTAAATTGTCTTTTTCATATGTTACAATATCAGGATTATCTCTTAGAAGATTTACAAAAAACATTAGCTTCTCCTGATCCTTTAGACAGGAAGACTTTGCAGGAAGCTGTACATAACACTCAGCAAGTAAGCAATCACTTCCTGCAGTGTGGATATGATGCACTGGAAGCTTCATGTAGGGCAGCTATGACAGGGGCAGTGATTCGTAGACATGTTTGGTTAAAAGATCAACCTCTACCAGATCATGTAAAAGCAAAACTTCTGGATGCACCTTTGGAAAAGAACAAGCTTTTTGGTGCAAATGCTAAGGATGTGTTGAAGACCATCGAAGAAAAAGCAAAATCAGTTCAGACTGTGAAAGATTTCCTCCAGGTTCAACCCCCCCAGATTCAGTAGGAATTGGCCTTCAAAAAACTGGTCCTTTCCTAATCCAGAAAAGTTTCAAAGGGGCAAGAACAGACGTGGCCGAGGAAGAGGCCAATACAGAGGCCCTTACAGGGGACGACAATGGCAGCCAGGAAACCAAAAAAGTGACGCAGGGGTTTCACCTGCCCAACAACCACAAACTCAATGACTTTCCTCTACTACCGCCTACCAGGGAACAACTAAAAGCTCCCTTGGGAAATTATCTCTGTTTGCAGAAAACTGGCACAGACTGACAAAGGACAAATGGATTTTGGACATTATAGACCGAGGGTACAGGTTTCATTTTCATACCTTACCAAGAAAACAAGGCATGCCAAACCTACCACAAAATCAAAGGGCAGATGCTATCAAGCAAATCACTCTGCTGACTTGAATGAAAGCAATAGAAAGAGTTCCACAACAAGAACAAGAACAGGGGTTTTACTCAAGACTGTTCCTTGTTCCAAGAAAAGAATCTCAGTGGAGACCAATACTGGACTTGTCTGCATTAAACACCTTTCTCATAGTACCAAAGTTCAAAATGCTGACTCTACAGCAACTCCTTCCCATGCTGGGCAAGGAGTCGTGGCTGATTACTCTGGACCTCAAGGAGGCATACCTGCATGTCCCTATCAGACACAGCTGCAGAAGATACCTCAGATTTCTTGCAGGGCCAGAGCATTATCAATTCTCAGCATTGCCATTTGGCTTATCTACTGCGCCCAGAGTATTTACAAAATGCCTGGCTTCAGTAATTGCTCATTGCAGGCTCCAGGGTATACAAATTTACCCGTACCTGGACGACTGCCTCATACAAGCAGGCGACAAATTGATGTTGACAAAAAACCTGGATTATGTCATACGATTACTTCAAGCTCTGGGATACACAGTCAACTTCCAAAAGTCAAGACTGCAGCCATCCCCGCAAATAATCTTCTTAGGAGCCAAACTAGACACAGCCTCTCAGATGGCTTTCCTGACAGAAGACAAGCAAGAGAAGTTAACTCATTACTTCAAAGGTTTAGCAAAACTCACCCAGATGACTGCAAGGAGATTCCTACAGGCCCTGGGTTACATGGCATCCTGCATTCTACTGGTTCCATTAGCAAAACTACACATGAGAAAGCTTCAATGGTACCTAAAAAGCATTTGGTCTCAACACAGCAACAACTTGGAGACAATCATACCACTCATTCCATGCCTACAAAAGGAATTCCTATGGTGGGCCTCGGTGAGCCAGGAAAACACAGGTATGTCATTCAAAAAACCACAGATAACACAGACCATGACTACAGACGCCTCAGACCTTGGCTGGGGGGCACACGTGGAAGGCAGGTGTATACAAGGACAATGGTCTCCAAAGGAAACACATCTGCATATAAACCAAAAGGAAATGCTGGCAGTAATGCATGCCATCGAGGCTTTTCAACACCAACTCCAGCAAGGCCATTTAATGATACGGACAGACAACACCACTGTGATGTGGTATATAAATAAGCAGGGGGGGCACCCACTCTTACCCCCTTTGCAGACTGACAATGCAGCTTTGGGAGAAATCACTGAGCCTAAACATCCAGTTACAATCCCAGTTTGTTCCAGGAAAAGACAATGTGTTTGCGGACAGCCTAAGCAGGAATTTCACAGATCCACACGAGTGGAGGTTACATCCGAAGGCCTTCAGACAACTCACTTCAACATGGGGCAAGCCAGAAGTGGACCTATTTGCCTCTCACCTCAACCATCTTCTACCAAAATTTTGCACAAGGACATACCATCCAAAAGCTTGGAAAATAGATGCCCTCTCATTCAACTGGAACTCCCTAGCAATCTATGCATTCCCACCTCTGCCACTGATGACCTCAGTATTACTAAAGATCAAAGCAGAGAAGGCCAAGGGAATCATAATAGCTCCAGATTGGCCAAGACAACACTGGTACCCACTACTACGGAGCATATGTCACACCAGGAGGTGGGCCCTCCCTCAGTGGCCTCTACTTTTGACTCAACACAATTTCGAAACACTGCATCCAAACCTTCAGACACTGCAGCTAACAGCCTGGGAGATCCCATAAATAACTTCAGCTTATCTCTCTCCAAGGAAGTTCAGCGGATACTAATAGAGGCTCGAAGACCATCCACCAGAAAGGTTTACTTAGCAAAGTGGAAAAGATTCAGTAATTGGAATACCAGCAAGGGACATGATGTATCATTGTTGAACATCCCACTTATCTTGGAATATTTGGCAGATATGTTAAAGAACGGCCTCTCATATTCTTCCATAAAGATACATGCATCTGATATTTCAGCTAGATACAACACTGATCCTCCTGTTTTCTCTCACCCCTTACTAAGACAATTCCTCAGGGGAATCAAGAACATTAAGCCACCAAGAAAGGCCCCAGTGCCAGCCTGGGACCTCAATTTTGTCTTAGAAAAACTGACTCTACCTCCTTTTGAGCCAGCAGCTTCAGTTGACTTGCAATTTCTCTCATGGAAGACAGCTTTCCTGTTGGCAATTACCTCAGCAAGAAGGGTTTCGGAGCTACAGGCCCTAATGGCAATACCACCCTTTATTATTTTCCACAGAGACAGGGTTTCATTAAGGACCAACCCTACTTTTATGCCAAAGGTGGTATCTAGGGTTTCTCTAAATCAAGCCATTCATCTGCCTGCTTTCTTCCCCAATCCTGAGAATAAGGGGGAAAGACTTTTGCATACCTTGGACATTCACAGACAACTTCGATACTACCTGGACAGAAAAAAGGCCAGTAGGAAGTCTGAACAACTTTTTGTAGCGTACGCCCTTGCACTCCCAAGGAAAAGCAATTTCAAAACAGACTATTTCTAAATGGATTGGACATTGCATCAGATTCTGTTATTCCTTTCATGGAAAGACTGTTCCAGCCAATGTCAGACCACATTCCACCAGAGCTACAGCCACCTCCCTCTACAGCATTTTTTAAGAGGGGTGCCTACCAAGGACATTCTAGAAGCTGCTACATGGAGCTCCGTGCATACATTCTCCAAACACTACAGTCTCCCTCTATATTCCAGATCCAGAGCAGGCTTTGCTTCGGCAGTCCTGCAGGGTTTGATTGCCACACCATCTCTTTCCTAGTGCATACCTCCTCCCCCAGCTAAGCTATGGTATTCTACCCACATGTTATGACTGCAGTTGCATTCTTGAAGGACATAGTACAGTTTTGTACCTACCATAAATGTAGATGTCCGATAGACATGCAACTGCAGTCGGATTTTCCCTCCCTCCATACCCCTCTATGCCTAGGGTCCACTCCTTTCCCTGTTACTTTTAGCTGGGGATATCTGTTATGGTGTATTTGTTTTATTGCTCATTTATTTGTTTGGAATCCTGTTTTTGTCTTCCAATTTGATTACAGCCTTCCTTGGAGGGCACCTGGCATCTGGGGCAAGAAACACTGAAGAAAATGGCGTCGACTGATGCTTATGTACTCCAGCCGCTCTGACGTCGGAGAGAAATGCGACATCAGCCGACGTCGGACCCAGACTTTGGAATCCGGCCGACCGAGGGCTGCCTGAGGCAGGACAACCCTCATGTTATGACTGCAGTTGCATGTCTATCGGACATCTACATTTATGGTAGGTACAAAACTGTACTGTTTTTTTCCCCTAGTTTTGGTTTGTGTGTGTGCGACTAGTGTTTCCGGTGTAACCCATCCCATTAGTGTAGTTGTGTTGATGTTCATCGTGCATACAGCTGCAGTAATCACAGATGGGTTCTCTGCCGTCAGGCGGGTCCTCAGTCGGCCGAATTCCAAAGTCTTGGTCCGGCATCGGTTGTCGTCGCTCTCCTCCCTGACGTGAGTACGACAGGGGTAGATAAGACACAGCCGACGCCATATTCTTCATTCTTTTTTGCCACGCGGTGCCTGAAGCAGAAGCAGTTCGCAAGTGCCTGTCGGCCAGCTCCTGAATTTACGAAAAATTGGAAACCGAAGTCTTCATTAAAGCTAAGTACCCCGTTGGGGAAATTTTTCTTGCCTCAGACCGATGTCAGAAAAAGTTAACAATTGTATTTCTTGTGGGAAGCAAATACCGTATAAGGATTTCTATTCCCTCTGCATACCTGGTTTAGGCCCAGACCACGACGTCTCGGGCTGTCGCTTTTGCACTACTTTCAATAAGCGCACTTTTAAGCATCGGGCGGAGTTCACCCAACACTTTTTCGGTAAAGCCTTTGATTATAAAATGTCTTCGGAGACTCCGACTACCGTTTTGTCCAAAAAACACAAGGACAAAGACCGACATGCGAGGTCCGCGGTCCCCACCGACACCACGCCAAAACCGGCTACACGTGGTCCAGTTCTCAGCGAGACGCCTATGCATTCCCTGACTACCGACGACACTTCTTTGGCGGGGTCTTCTGTAACCGAGACCGCAGGTACCTCGGCCCATACCCAGACTACAACCACCGAAGCCACTGTGAGCGTTGAGCCTCCTAATGTGGACAGGTCCACTTCCACCCATGGTGTCTTTAGACCCTCATCTTCCTTTTCAGTTAAGGCCTTTACTAAGTCCAAATCAGCCAGGCATCCCAAGAGGCCTGTTGCACAGGGCCCATCTCCAGGCCCCATGCCTAAAAAGCAGATGCTTAAAATGGCTGAGGATTTAATTACTCTTATCAGGGGTTCCCAACCCCCTCCGGACAAGAGACCCAGAGTGGAGGAAGATTCTCCCTCTTCGGATCAGGGCTCCATTTTTTTCAGATCATTCTGATGTAGAGGAACACTCTTTCTCCCCTTTTGAAGATTCTGATGCGGAGCAGTCCATTCCCTCTGTATCTCCTCCTGAGGATTTTTCTTTTGGGGAAACCTTGCACACCTTGAGGGAACACTTCCATTGGGAAGGCCAAGACTTCTCTGATTCTAAGAAAAGACTTAGGGAATTTCTTTTGTTACCTCAACACAGACCTCTGGCTATTCCTCCTGTCTTGGACGTCCTGGATGATGTTTATTCGGAGGCTTGCCTTAATCCGGATTCCCTGCCTCCTGCCCAAGTCAAGCCTGATAGGTACTACAGAGTTCCTAACTCTCAACAATTAATGTACAAAAACCATAATGCTGACCCTGAAACCATTTCTCAAGGCCCCAAGGGAATGAAGGCCTCTACTGCTAAGAATCCTCTACCTTCCGAAAGAGAGTCTAGATCCTTATAAAGGTGGGGAAAAAAGGTGTATACCTCGGCCACCCCAGCCATGAGGGCCTTAAATTGTCAGTTTCATATGCTTAAATATCAGCAGTTTCTGTTTTCACAATTAAGAAATAAAATGTCTCAACCTGAACAACCAGATTTGAAGGAGTTGCAGGATATGATGCATAGTGCAGAACAAGTGGGTAAACACACCTTACAATGTGGGTATGATGCCCTAGAGGCCTCAAGTAGAGCTGCTGTTACAGGATCAGTTATTCGTAGACATGCATGGCTTAGGGAACAAATCTTGCCTGATCATGTGAAAGCTAAACTATTAGATGCTGCTTTACAAAAGGATATGCTATTTGGTACTAATGCTGAGTGGAGATACTACGGAAAATGGAAGAAAAAGCCAAATCCATGCAGTCTGTCAAAGCTTTTCTGCAGGTTCAACCACCACATTTTAGCAGAAATTGGCCTTCTAAAAACTGGTCCTTTCCAGCCACGGACAAGCCCCAAAGAGGTAGATACAGGCGCACAAGGGGCATAGGACAATCACAAGGATCATATAGAGGCAGGCAATGGCAAACTCCAGCACCAAGAGGTGGCGAAGACAGTGCACAACAATATAGGAAACAAACCCAATGACTTCCTCCTTTCCACGCCAAGCAAGTCTCAGCTGGCAACACCTTTGGGAGGAAAGCTGGCATTATTTACAAGAAATTGGCATATTGTCACAACAGACAAATGGATCCTGGACGTTATAGACAGAGGCTACAGATTTCATTTTCACACTCTACCAAAAATGAGAGGCATGCCAAACCTGCCACACAATCAAAGGGCAGAGGCACAACTACAAATTTCAAAGCTCATAGACATGAAAGCTATTCAAGAGGTACCTACTCACGAACAAGGCCAAGGTTTTTATTCCAGGCTATTTCTGGTATCAAGGAAAGGAACCGACTGGAGACCCATTTTGGACTTATCCATCCTAAACGCATTCTTACTCGTACCAAAATTCAAGATGCTCACATTACAGCAGCTTCTTCCCATGCTGGGCAAGGAGTTTTGGCTGGTAACATTGGACCTCAAGGAGGCATACCTGCATGTCCCAATCAGACAAAGCTGCAGAAGATACCTCAGATTTCTTGCAGGTTCAATCCACTATCAATTCTCTGCATTGCCCTTTGGCTTATCTACTGCGCCCAGAGTATTCACGAAATGCCTGGCATCAGTAATTGCCGACTGCAGACTTCAAGGGATACAAATTTACCCTTATTTGGATGACTGCCTGATCCAAGCGGACAGCAAGCACATACTTCTGGATCATCTGGCTTATGCAACACGGTTACTGAACTCTCTGAGATACACAATCAACAAAGAGAAATCCAGACTAACACCATCTCAGAAAATAATTTTCCTGGGTGCCAACTTGGACACAAACACCCAGATGGCCTATCTTACGCCAGAAAGACAGGGGCAACTAACTCAGTACTTCAAAATGCTAGCAAATTGTACCAGGCTTACTGCAAGGAAAATCCTGCAGGCTCTGGGCTTCATGGCATCTTGCATTCTTTTAATCTCATGTGCAAAGTTGCATATGAGAAAACTTCAATGGTACCTAAAAAAACTATGGTCTCAACACAGCCACAGTTTGGAAACAATAATACCAATAATTCCATGTTTGCAAAAGGAATTCCTATGGTGGGCCCAAGCATGCCAAACAAACACAGGTCTCCCATTCTGCAAGCCTCAAGCAAATCAAGTCATCACAACAGACGCCTCAGATTACGCCTGGGGGGGGCGCACATGACAGACAGGTGCATTCAGGGCAAATGGTCCCAAAAAGAAAAGCACCTTCACATCAATCAAAAAGAAATGCTAGCAGTGATAAATGCAATTTACAGCTTTCAAGGACCTCCTGCATCCAGGACAGTTATTGATAAGAACAGACAACACCACAGTAATGTGGTACATAAACAAGGAGGAACACATTCATACCCCCTGTGCAGACTAGCCATGACACTTTGGAACTTGGCTCTGGAATGGCAAATCAAACTTCAAGCACAGTACTTGCCAGGTTTGGAAAACACGCTGGCAGACAATCTAAGCAGAAATGTGACAGATCCACACGAATGGAAGTTGCATCCTCAAGTGTTTACAAAAATAATCCAAGCGTGGGGGAGGCCAGACATAGATCTCTTCGCCTCCCACAGGAATCATCAATTGGAAAAGTTTTGTTCAAGGACCTTTCATCCAAAGGCCTGGAGAGTGGACGCCCTTTCATTCAGTTGGACAGCATGGACAGTTTACGCTTTCCCACCTCTGCCTCTTCTGCCCAAGGTGCTCTTGAAAGCAAGAACAGACAGACCGAAGATGATATTGATTGCTCCAGACTGGCCGAGGCTACACTGGTATCCACTCCTGAGGATCCTAACACATGCTCCTCCCTGGCCCCTACCTCTAATGCCTCTTCTGTTGACTCAGCACAGCTACAAAACTCTTCACAGCCAGCTGAATACACTCAATCTAGCAGCAAGGAAAATTCCTTAACACCTCATCAGACACTAATCCCCAAAGAGGTGCAGGACATCATTTTGGAGGCCAGAAGGCCATCTACTAGAAAGGCTTACTCTGCAAAATGGAAACGGTTTTGCTCTTGGAATGAGAAAAAAGGCCAGGACCCTAGAAAACTGAATTTGCCTCAGGTACTACAGTATCTAGCTGAGTTGCTGAACAGTGGACTTTCATTTTCCTCCATAAAAATCCTCGCTTCAGCCATTTCTGCAGAATTCAACACGGATCCACCCTTATTCTCTCACCCACTCTTAAGACAGTTCCTCAGAGGGGCTAAAAATATAAGACCACCAAGGAAGCAACCTGTGCCAGCCTGGGATCTTAATTACATTTTAGAAAAAGTAACATTGCCTCCTTTTGAACCAGCTGCCTCAACAGATTTGCAATATTTGTCCTGGAAAACAGCTTTCCTTCTGGCCATTACCTCAGCTCGTAGGGTTTCGGAACTACAAGCCCTCATGGCTGTGCAGCCCTTTCTCATCTTCCATCAGGACAGGGTTTCCCTTCGAACCAATCCATCTTTTATGCCTAAAGTAGTATCCAGGGTAGCTTTAAATCAAGCCATTCACTTACCTACCTTTTACCCTAATCCTCAAAACAAAGGGGAAAGGCTGCTACACTCCTTAGACATCCATAGACAGCTACGTTACTATTTGGACAGAACAAAGCCTTTCAGAAAATCAGAACAACTTTTTGTGTCCTATGCTGTAGGAGCTCAAGGGAAGCCAGTTACCAAACAGACAGTTTCAAAATGGATAGGCCACTGCATACGGTTTTGTTACTCCTATCATGGAAAATCTGTCCCTACAGGCATCAGATCCCACTCCACCAGGACCACAGCTACCTCTACAGCCTTCCTCAGAGGAGTTCCTACCAAAGATATTTTGGAGGCAGCCACTTGGAGTTCTGTGTATACCTTCACAAAACACTACCATCTGCCTTTATATTCCAAAACTAGAGCAGGCTTTGCCACTGCTGTGTTGCAGGGCATTCTGGCTCATCACAGTTCCACCTAGTGCCTACCACCCTGTGCGTAGCTTTGGGATTCTACCCATCTGTGATTACTGCAGCTGTATGCACGATGAACATAGTACAGTTTTGTACCTACCATAAATGTAGATGTTCGAGTGCTAATACAGCTGCAGTACAGGTTTCCCTCCCTCCTTCCCCTCTTGGTAAAGGACTAGTGGCTAACACCTCCTCTTGCAACCTAATTTGGGGTTATCCTTCTATGATGTATTTGCTTGCAACTACTGTTTTTTTTTTTGGATTACATTGCATTGCTTGAATATATATATATATATATATATATATATATATATATATATATATATATATATATATATAATTTATGTATTGCCTTCCTTCTGGGGGCACCTGACATCTGGGGCAAGAAAGACCGAAGAATATGGTGTCGGCTGTGTCTTATATACCCCTGTCGCACTGACGTCAGGGAGGAGAGCGACGACGACCGACGCCGGACCAAGACTTTGGAATTTGGCCGACCGAGGACCCGCCTGACGGCAGAGAACCCATCTGTGATTACTGCAGCTGTATTAGCACTCGAACATCTACATTTATGGTAGGTACAAAACTGTACTTTCCTCCTTGCCCGGAGAGACCCATTTTAAGTTAGAGGGCTCTCTGCAGCCCGTTAATCTAGAGGGTCGATTCCCTTCCTCTGTATGTGTGTTTCCCTCTATAGAGAAATTCCGTTTAAGTTAGAGGAATTTCTCTCCCTCTTCCCCTTAAAAAAAAAAAAAAAAAAAAAGTGTTTCGTCAGTAGTGTACTATATATTTTTCTTCTGTTAGAATTCTGTTATAGTTTTTCTGCTTTAGACAAGTTTGGTGTGGTATTTGTCCTTTTTCTGACTAAACTTTGTTATTCAGGATGTCAAAGGATCAAAAAGAAAAAGAACCTAAACAGTCAGGATTTAAAAAGTGTGACTGCTGTAGTCCCTTGGAAAAAAATCGCTGTTCTGACACTTCGAGATTGTAAGCTTTCGCTTACATAGGGTCGATTAAACACCGTTTGCTTTTTTAAGCATTCAGTGATTTAATATATACCCCATGAAATATTACGGCGTTTAAACATTATTCTTCATGTAGTGTTACCAGAGATTCCATTTATTTCTATGTAATTTGCTCTTTCCATTTTCAGAAAATTATATCTCAAGTTATTTTATTTCCTTTACAGCATTAATTAATTCTTTTACACTTGGTTTAGTTTTGGATTTGCATTTTCTATTAATTGCATTTTTTGGCAACTAACAGCACTAAACTTAGTAGGACCTTACTATGTCTAGGCATTTCAGTTTCAATATCCCAGCTCAAAATAATAATTCACTTGGTTACAATAATTTCCTGCCCTAATATTTCTTACAAAGTACCTTGTAAGGAATTTCCAATGTCTTCCAATTCATTGCATAAAAAAAAAAAAAAAAAAACACACGTTACCAAGTACCCCACTTTTTCGCAACACACCTCCAGCAGTTGCTGTCTACCTGTGGAGAAATTCATTGACGTCTACTTGAGCTGCACAAATACCTATGCTGAAATCCCAAACCTTCTAGATTTTGTTGCATACTTGGGAGCCATACAAATATCCTTCGATTTGTTTCTTTGTTTATTGCCTTTCTGTTTTCATTTTTCCAGTCTTTTCTAATCTCTTCTGATTGATTTTTTTATAGTTGACATGCATTATTTTATATGCCCTACTTATTATCCCTTTTTAAATCTTTTTTCTAGACTCAGCTAGAAACTCAACCAGAGCTGTATTCTCTTATCAGTCTCTGGTAGCTAAAGGAGTCTCTAACCTGCAGTCCAGATTTCTGCTTGGATTCCTCCCACTCTGACTTTTCCCTCCCTAATAATTGGCTAGCAGTGCCTTGGTTCCTTCTATACTTTTCTCTAATTAATTCCAGCTCCTGTTGCCTCTTTTCTACACCTCTACTTGAGTTAATCCCTATTGGTAAAAAATCTATTTTCTACATTCCTGTGTTATTTCAGTTCACAGAATATTTTCTGTTACTCTGGAAATAGAAAATTATGTATGTTTGTTATTGTTCTTAATGGCCTACTTCCAACATTCTACTAACTCCTTATTTCATGAACCCCCCCATTTCAACATAATTTCTTTTCAGTTTGATTTGTAGTCATCTGCTTGTGTTATGTATATGAGGCTTAACTGTGTAACTTTAAAGTATCTGTTCAAATCTGGTAATCTTAAACCACCTTGTTCTAAGGAAGAAACAACTTATCCTACTTAGTCCGTGCTGTCCATCCATCTCAAGTACATTCTTTCAATTTTTCATTACTCATGGTCCACAGCTTCTGTTGTGATTAGTAAAGATGCAAACTGCACAACGTTAAAGGGACAGGAAACATTTTCACTGCTTGTAGCTTACTATCCATATCCAGACTCAGGAGCCTCCAACTTCTCAATTTTTATATTATTGTTTGTTTAGATTCTTAACAAGAAACAGATGCACGTGAAACCATCGCACGGCCAAGCAGTCAAAATAGGCAATCAAAGAAAGCCAGCGAGCTTCAGCAAGATTCAAATCAAAAAGATTTTATTGTGTGAACATGTAGGAATGAAAAATCACCCTACACACATCAAACCGGTTTCGGCTCCCAGGAGCCTTCTTCAGTGACATACAAAAAATACAAATGAAAATCAAAGTATCAAAATGCAGTCATATAAATACCAATGGGCTGTCCATATTAACCAATCACAGCACCACATAAATAATCATTATTACAATTGATCATTGAGGCCAGGTGGAAACAAAGCCCCAAGTTTTATAATCCATTTCCTTTCCTTGGAGCTTAATAATTCAAGCCAGTGCTGTTTATTCAAACATCTACCCTTGATACAATCAATTGTAACAAATTTGAAAGATGCTGAGGCATGTTTTAGGCAATGTTTATATAGTGCATTATTAATGCGTTATTTTGATGTCACTCAAATGCTCACAAATTCTAAGCCGGAAAGGCCTGGAGGTCTTCCCGACATAGAAAGCAGAGCAATTGCAGGTCACCAAATAGATGACCCACTCAGTGTTACAGTTGCCCCAAAAATTAATGTCAAACACAACAGACGTGTTTTTGCTACTAAATTCCTTAGTGCGTAAAACACGAACACAAAAAGAACAATGTCCACAAGGCATGCATCCAACAATAGGTTTGCCCATGAGCGACAACTGGATAGAAGTGGAGAAATCAGAACCAACTCTTTTGTAATGACTAAATTTGGAACCCATAGTCTGTCCCCTTTTAAATGAAAAGGAACATCTATCAGAAAGCAAAAGATTGAGTTTGTGATCAGCTTTAAGAACATTCCAATGTCTGTGTATGATATTTTTAAAACCCTGTATATTGCGTCCATATGTGGTCACCAAACGCAGGGATTGAGGGCGCAGTTGCATGGCTATATATTGTTTTGCATATTGGAGCCCATTCTCTAGGTCATATATCACATACATAAGCTAGTTTGTGTTAGTTGTGCTGTTCTATTTTGCACAGCACTTATTGTGTCATGATTTTCACATGTGTTTTTAGTATTCTCTTTTGAGATTCAAGTTAGGGCTATAGCAGTACTTTTGTTTGCATTATTTGCTGTTTGGCAGACATTTTTTGGGGATGAAAAATTGTTTTTGGGTTCAGTCTTTTATGACATTATTTAATAGTGTACTGATGTCCATATGGGTTATATGAGAGATATATACCCAACATGTTTTGGGGGACTTGTTCTAGTTCTCTAATATAGGCATAATGTTTCCCATTTTAGACACATACATAGTAATATTGTTGAGCCATTATTGTTTTGTGCCAAAAATTGTTTGGCATCACATACTTAGGGGTGTTTATCTGTGGAGATTTTGCTGATTGATGCAATACATAAATTGTTGATTCTTGTTATTATTTTGTAATGCTAGGGTGTTGGTCCAATTTTTTATGGTCTGGCACTGTTCACAATTGGCCTTTGGATTATTTCTGTTCTATTGGGATATGTCTACTCCAATACGCAGTAAGACGACTTGAAAGTAGGTGTTTGATCAGTTTGGCTGCTATATTGTATTGGGTTATTCAGTGGTGTATTGATCCAGAAGACTTATACACAGTAACATTTGATATGTTATTATCTGGTGTATAATGGTCTTCTTTTGGACAACCAAAAGTTTTTGTTTTATAATTGTTTAGACATTCCTTTTAGTCTTTTGGGCCTTTGTGATAGAGACGCTAAATATCGGCTCATTCTCCACAGGACACTTCATATTTGGTCATATTTATTTTTATTTTTGTTAAAACTTTGGGATAAGAAAGATGGCCCTTTCACCTATTATACAAGGTCTATCGGCTGATATGGATGACTTAACGGTTTTTGGCATAGATAAACAAGGCTTGTTAAGTACTACCAATATTTTGGAATCTGATTTGGATGCACAATGTGATATGTTTTTCAACAAAATGGGCAACAATATGAAAATGGTTAGGAACAATGTATGGCACTTACGCCTATTTAAAGCATACCAGCAAAAACATATTACCCCCCGGGGCCTTAGGGTCAGGGTACAACCTTTGGTTTCTCAGATTGATGACCAGCTTACTGAGGATTGGGGTCATATTCAGCAGTTGGCTTCCTCGAAATTTGTGGATGCCTTGGCCAGTTTTTATGAGCGCAAGGTGCAACAGGGGGTCAAAGATTTGGAAACCATCTGTTTGGAGGCAAAGAAATTTGAAGTTTGTGATTCATTTTTGACACATATTAAAAAACTTACCACAGATTTGTCCAAGTTGGAAAGTACATTAAAAGACAGGAAAATTAAGAAATTTCTTAGGGATGTGGGGGACTATGAGAGGGGTAAACCCTTTGATACATCAAAGAATGTTACCTTCAAATTACCTAGAGAGGGGAACAAATATGACAACAGGTCATCTACACCTAAAAGAAAAAGACAGAAATCGATTCTTAAGAAAAATACTGGTTTCTCAATAAGTACTTCAGGTGAGGATACTTCCTCCAATACTGAAGGTGAATCTGATATACACTCTAGAGAAGGGTCACCTAAAGCAAAAAGGGACAACTTTCCACACCCTCCCAATTTAAATACAGACGAGGGGGGCGGAAACATAAGAAACGATATATCCAAACCAAGTCTGGTGACACTTCTGAAGATCATGACACAATAGTAAGTTCCCATTCAAATTTTCATAATATTTCATCGGTTGAATTGACCGATGCACAACTTAATATATTGAATAAAGGGCTTAATTTTGTTCCAGGGTTTTTTGTTTCTGAACAATCCTTGGCTCAGGATGTTATTAACTTTTGTCGAATATTGAACTTGAATTTGTTTTTTGATAACAGTAATTGTGATGTTCTGGGTGATACATGTCATGATTTCAGGTTCAAAAAGTCAACATTTAATCCACCTATGTCGCATCTAGTGGGGGTATTTCAAAAAAATGTTCTGCAGGACATACATTGTCATCTTAAAGATTTTCCAATTCTTTATAATAATTTGTCTGTTGATGAAATG
This sequence comes from Protopterus annectens, assembly GCF_019279795.1. Lineage (NCBI taxonomy): Eukaryota > Metazoa > Chordata > Ceratodontiformes > Protopteridae > Protopterus > Protopterus annectens. Next base: position 450,199,685 of record NC_056725.1, on the reverse strand, counting down.
TCTAGTTTAAATGAGCTTATCAATAATAAAGATCTTGTTATCATCCAGGCTGATAAAGGTGGAGCGGTGGTAGTACTGGATAAGGTTACCTATGATGGTGAAGTTATGAGACAATTGGGTGATATGCAATATTATAGGCAGATGTCTTTGGATCCTTCATCACATTTTCAACAGAAAATTTGTGAATTCCTAACTGAGGCAGTTGAGGAGGGTATTATTACCCAATATACCAAAGAGCAACTGACAGTTGATTCACCTAGTAAACAGTATATATATATGCTACCGAAGATCCATAAACATCCTACAAATCCACCAGGTCGACCCATAGTCTCAGGACATGGGTCACTTACTGAACCATTGTCCGAATATTTAACCAAATATTTAAAACCTTTATTGGGTTCTATTAGAGCTAGAATTCAAGATACCACCCAATTCCTGGATATCATCAATAACTCTCAACTGGAACCACATTGGCTTTTATGCACCTTGGACATTACTTCCCTCTACACGAATATTCCACACTGGGCAGGCTTACAAGCGTTGGATTATTGGCTGGCTAGGTCAGGTTTATATCAACCTGGATTTAACACATTTCTCATATGCCTTACAGAATATGTTTTATCCAGTAACGTTTTCTATTTTCAGAATCATTGTTATTGGCAAACTAAAGGTACTGCTATGGGTGCATCTTTTGCACCCATATATGCAGATCTTTTTATGGCATATGTTGAAGAAATTGTCATCTATGACCACAGCCATAACATTTACATGTGCGAGATGGACATTTGGCGTCGCTATCTGGATGACTGTTGGTTGGTGTGGAAGGCTGATGAAGGTTATCTTATGGAGTTCCTTGGATATCTTAATGATAATATATGGGGGATAGAATTCAAGTTGACTCATCATAGGAATAGGATAGTATTTCTTGATGTAGAAATCAATAGAAATGAGGATAATACCTTATCAACCAGGATGTTCAGGAAATTCCCAGAATTTAATTCATTGTTACATGCCACCAGCTTCCACCCACAACATGTCATCCAGAATATACCCAAATCACAATTTCTTAGAGCCAGGAGAATCTGTTCTAGCCAGCAATCCTTTTCTGATGCCCAGGAGGATTTGACACATAGATTTATTAGGAGGGGGTATCGCCCAGGTACAGTTTATTTAGCCAAAAGATCTGTGTCTAATATCAACAGGGATGATTTATTATCATATAGAGATAAGGAAAACAATATAAGGCCACAACCCCTGCGTTTGGTGACCACATATGGACGCAATATACAGGGTTTTAAAAATATCATACACAGACATTGGAATGTTCTTAAAGCTGATCACAAACTCAATCTTTTGCTTCCTGATAGATGTTCCTTTTCATTTAAAAGGGGACAGACTATGGGTTCCAAATTTAGTCATTACAAAAGAGTTGGTTCTGATTTCTCCACTTCTATCCAGTTGTCGCTCATGGGCAAACCTATTGTTGGATGCATGCCTTGTGGACATTGTTCTTTTTGTGTTCGTGTTTTACGCACTAAGGAATTTAGTAGCAAAACACGCCTGTTGTGTTTGACATTAATTTTGGGGCAACTGTAACACTGAGTGGGTCATCTATTTGGTGACCTGCAATTGCTCTGCTTTCTATGTCGGGAAGACCTCCAGGCCTTTCCGGCTTAGAATTTGTGAGCATTTGAGTGACATCAAAAATAAACGCATTAATAATGCACTATATAAACATTGCCTAAAACATGCCTCAGCATCTTTCAAATTTGTTACAATTGATTGTATCAAGGGTAGATGTTTGAATAAACAGCACTGGCTTGAATTATTAAGCTCCAAGGAAAGGAAATGGATTATAAAACTTGGGGCTTTGTTTCCACCTGGCCTCAATGATCAATTGTAATAATGATTATTTATGTGGTGCTGTGATTGGTTAATATGGACAGCCCATTGGTATTTATATGACTGCATTTTGATACTTTGATTTTCATTTGTATTTTTTGTATGTCACTGAAGAAGGCTCCTGGGAGCCGAAACCGGTTTGATGCGTGTAGGGTGATTTTTCATTCCTACATGTTCACACAATAAAATCTTTTTGATTTGAATCTTGCTGAAGCTCGCTGGCTTGTTTAGATTCTTCCCACATATCCTTAGCTGCCATAATGTAATTATTTTTAGTCCTACACCTAAATACTGTAGACAGAATCATTTTGTTAATCCATTCACCTTAGTAGTTCATGTTTATATCCCCAAAAGAGTATGGATATTGATGAACCAATTCATATGTGGGTCCATAGTTTATAGGTATAGCCTTTGTTTTATCTTTATTTATTTTATATTAAGAAAAGATTTGAAACTGTCCCAAAATCTTCCATAACACGAAAATGTCTTTTTCCAGATTTTTTTATTTTATTGACAAGGAATGTCTGACTGGGAATATAACCAATTTCATTAGAGGCTTGGGATGAAAAGCTCCATTAAAAGATATGAATACAAACATTTTTATTTATCCCCTTCTTTCATTGTACAGGCCCAGCACCACAGTGCCTCACATCCACATTGGCTCTAACAGCCAATCTCCGTACCTCCCACACTTAACTCTGGTGTGTACTAAGGCTGGTTATGGATCCTAAGGATATCCTGAGTGTTCTGCTGTCTCCACATCCATCTGACATTTTTTTCATGTATACCCTACTGACTCCCCTCTCCCTCTCCGCAGTGTGGCTGCATTCAAGAATAGGCATGTAATGGGGATATTACGGTGTATTGCTTTCCTTTCATGTCAACTCAGCTGGGTCCACCCCGCTTCATCTTTGGATCATGCCTCCTCACAATGATGTTCCTTGCTGCCTCCAGGGATCATTGCAGGAGATGTCCATGTCATCGCCCTTCCCCAGGATAGACCGAAACCCATCCTTCCCTGCAGCTCCATCAGTTGCCCGAACCACAACTCAAGTCTAGGTCACCTGGGTCATAGTCAGGGTTTTATCCCTTTACTCCATCAGAGAGGCTCCACGAATGCAATCATTTTGGTAAAAAAGGTATACTAAAGGTCAAAAAACAACAGAAGGATTGCAGCTTAGTTCTGTTATATGACAAATTAACAGAGATATGATAGAAGTAGCATTTTATCAATTACTAGATATCATCTGCAAATAAAGCGAATTTTTTTCTCAGTTACCATTCTAGTTACATCCTTCAGTTTGTGGATCACTCGTTTGCTTTGCTGTAAGTGTAAAGCACTTAAGAGTTATGAAAGAGGACATCCCTGCCTGGTTCCTCTGTTCAAACACAGCTCATCAGAGAGGAACCCTACCATCTTAATTCTTGCTTCTGATCGTTTATAAGCCTCATTATTAACTCTGTTATTCCATCAGGGGGTGTAAATGCTAAAATTGCCACACTCAAAATCTCAAGCTGATTCTATTTATTCTCTACATTAAGATCCACTAAACAATAGTGGTGTTTTACACTCTGCTTCCCTCTGAGTCATTATTGTTCTCATTAATGTTGTCAGATGTTTTTCCCTTCCACAAAGCCCCATTGATCCATATCTAACAACTTTGGTAAAACATTTTCCATTTGCTTAATAGTGTAAACTTTATAATCATAGTTTATAATTGAAATAGATCTCTGTGATTCCAGATCTGAGAGGTCTTTCCCTGTTTAGATACTACAGCTGCAATCACTTTATTCTAAGATGGTTTTTATTTCAGGTCTTTATCACTTTCTTCCCTCATAATTTCCACTGGAATACCATTTGTTCCTGGAGACTTCCCTGTTGATTTATTATATCCCCAGTTCATCTTGTCTGTTCCTGTCTCACATTAGTTGTTGAGCCTTTTCTTCAGTCACTGGTAAAACTAATCCCACCTTACATTTAAAATACCTCTGACTGCATACTATACAGCACTGTTTTACAATATAACATGTAATTTACATCATTAATTTTTATACAAATATATATCTGGTTCAAGGCTCCAGAGAGCACCCCTGCAATACCAAGCTACAACTCTTACCACACTTTTCGGCCACCAAACTAAGATCAAAACACTAAAGGTGGAGGAGTGTCCATATTCACCAAGAATATTCAAACCACCAGGCTAGTTGCCCAACACAATGCTTCTGAAATTCTCCAGGTGCAACTAACACTAGGTAAGACTGCAATCCAAATTGTAGCTTGCTACAGATCCCCCACCATGCCCCAAGATTCTCACTACACCTTTCTAAACATAATGGAAAATATTAAGATACAACCAAACACCCTAATACTGAGTGATTTTGACTACCCTGCCGTTAACTGCAAAAACTACTCGTGTCAACACCTTTGTCCAACGGTTCTTGGAATTCATAAATTCCAGCGCCCTAGATCAACTAATCCATAGTCCCACCAGGGGTTCCAGTATCCTAGACGTGGTCATTACCAACATGGGAAATCGCTGCTCCACACCTATGGTCACCCCATCATTGGTCAGGTCAGACCATAAGCTAATCACCCTTAACATCCACATCCCCCCCCCCACCCCCACCCCCCAGTAAGGAAACCTCTGTAAAAAAACTTCTCCAAAGCCAACTTCATGCTACTCAAGTCAGAATTGACAAACTTCATGACACCCATGCAGACGGGAACTGAAAGTACGACTGCTGAGTCCTACACTAAAGCACTGTACATGCACATCCACTCATGCATGAATCATGCCATCCCAAGTAGAACCAAGATGCTCTCCTCCAAAAAAAAAAAAAAAAAAAAAAGCCAATCTGGTGGTCCCCTGCCATAAACAAACTTTACAACAAAAGGAAGAAACTGTTGCAAAAAAGAGGAAAATCCCAGGATGCAAAAAAACTCCCTTACCAGCCTCAGTAAGAAGCTGAGATCCCTCACAAAATCCTCCAAAGCTAGTTACGAAAATAAACTTGCCAAAGATTCCAAAGACAACCACAAGGCATTCTATAACTATGTCAAGAATCTAAATGGCAATGCTCAGATCTGCTCTGAGCTACAACAGAATGGCATTAAATATACTGATTCCCAAGGATATTGCCAATATCCTGGCAGATCAATTCAGTGCCAAGTTCACCCCCCTCTCACCCCCTAAACGGCCCATCTCAATACCAGAAGATTGCCAAATTCCGGTAATAACGTCCACACAGGTAAAAAAACGCACTCTCCAAAGCTAAGAATACAGCATCCATGGGACCAGATGATATCCCAGGCTGTGTACTACATGAACTACAAAATGAACTGGCACCTCACGTAAGTGTCATGTTTAATCATACCCTCACCTCAGGCTTCGTGCCCACTGAGTGGCGCACAGCTACAGTTATCCCACTCCACAAGGGGGGATCCACCTTGGATCCCGGGAACTACCGCCCCATTTGTTTGATGAGCCTGATCTGCAAGGCCATGGAACGTATTATCTTGGAACTTATAAACAAAGACATTGGCAACCTTCAAACACTGGACCCCACCCAGTTTGGGTTTGTGAAGGGTTGATCTTGTCTCATGAACCTGATTGACTTCTTCAAATCAGTCTCCAGAGCCGTGGACGAGGGTAAGATGGTCCACACAGTCTATCTGGACCTCGCCAAGGCCTTTGACACCATCCCCCACTCTGGAATCATAGATAAACTTACCAGGCTGGGCATTAATCCTTACGTCACTCGATGGGTTGCCAACTGGCTTACTGACAGAACCCACACTAAAAGTAGCTCACTCCAAATCCAGCTCCAGACAAGTGGAATACCTCAGGGTTCAGTCCTGGGATCGCTCTTGTTTGGCATCTACTTCTCTGAAGTACAGGCCAACACTAAGGGGCACTGGCTAACAAGGTTCGCAGATGACTGCAAACTGGGAGCCATTACTGAATCCTCAAATGATGTGGATACTCTACAAAAGGGCCTTACAGAAACAGATGCTTGGTGCCAGAACCATGGGCTCAAGCTCAATGCCAAGAAATGTATAGTTATCCCCTTTGGGAAAAACATGTACCCGTGAATTACCACATAGGTGACAGTACACTAAACACCGAAAGTGTGATAAGAGACTTAGGGACACAGGTGGACAGTGGTCTCGCCTTCGATAACCACATCGCCACAACAGTCAGGAAATCCTTCTATGTGGCACACTTCATCACTAAGGGATTTTCATCCAGAAAAAAGGAGGTCATTGTCCCACTGTACTCATCCCTCATTAGACCCATTATAGAATACAATGCCCCATTTGGTATGTACCTCTCAGGACATCTGCAACAACTGGAAAGGCCGCAGAAATACCTCACTAAAAGAATCACAGGCCTAAAGCAGATGCCCTATGCTGACTGCCTTAAAAAAAATCCAGCTATACTCTGTCGCATATCGTCTACTTAGAGGCAATCTCTGCTTAACATACAAGGCCATGTCAAACCCAGAACTGTTGGATATGCTACACTTAAAGAAATCCCAATCACTCAGAGCCAAACGTTCCAGGGATCTAAACCTTGTCATCGTAATAAACAAAACATGCTGGAGGGATAGGTTCCTGACCCAGAGACTTCCCAGACTCTGGAATAGACTGCCCATACATGTCAAGCAGAGCGCCTCTTTGGCCCTCTTCAAAAGGAAACTTGACGATTGGATGGGAGAAAGGAAATTCACCCCGGGGATCACATCAGTCACCCTGCTAGACAGGGGTCCAGGGAAGTAAATAGTGTGGGAAAAAATAGCCAGGGAATTGTTATGGCTAGGCTTCTACAGGCCCTAGGGCCGATAGCCTAATACCAACCTATGAACCTATAAGTAAAAAAAAACTTTTTCTAATTACAGTTTCCTCAGTCCCTTCAGTTTCCTTCTAAACATTAATGATATAAAGTGAAGTTTATGCTTGAAAGTTCTCCCACTAGTTTAACACGGTCAACAGACTTCCATTTTTATTTCATCTACTTCTTGCAGAACCACACTTCACTTGCTAAACTACTTCTAATGGAATTTATGCTCTACAGCTGTTCCATTTATTTCCTGTTTCACATTGTTGCTGGCCTTCTTTCTGATCATCTTGACTCCCCAACTTCAGTCTCTGCTTGAAATCCAGAGGAACTCATGATGATTCTTGTCATCTCCTGTACTTTTTATTTTTTCTCAAGCATTTTCCTTTGGAGCAATGGAAAAGGTTTCACTGACAAAGTCTACATATGGGCTCTCTTATTGCCGGAAAAATGGGAAGCTGAGTAACATTCAGCTTGATGACTCACTGTTTTTTTTTTTCCTAATTTTTTTTATTTCCTCCTTAGTCTGTTCTGCATCCCAAAACATGTTTTATCCCCCAGGTAAAAGTATTCTGAATACATTTGAATATAGCAATTTGCATCACATACCTGCCTCTTGATGTGTCCTGATTTATGGAATAAACGTGTTGTCATCTGAGTGGCATACAGCAAATGATTATATTCCATAATCACTCCGCTGTCCCACTTTTAATGCTTTTGTCTTGTACCACAATTTTGTCAGGATCAGTTATTTTGGCTGACGATGATATATTGCTGCTTTATTATGACCAGATTTGGAACATACACAGAATATGCTCTCTCATGGCAGTTGCTTATTTGTATTTTCATAAAATGAATGCAGTGTAGTCTTTCTAGTTTCTCTGTTGTAGCAGTAAATCTCAGTTGTTTCTGCATGCTGTCTTCTGACTCCTTTTTTAAAACAGTTCTTCTGGAGAAGCCTCATGTTAAGTCAGTCTTTCCTTGATTTCATCTTTTGATTTTTGTAGTTTTGGCAGCTCACCTGAGTAGATGCTGAAAACTATCTTTTTAGCTTTGTTTTGTCATGTTACTTTTATATATTTTGCTAGTGATTCACTTATTTTAAACATTTGCAAGTGAACTTGATTTTTATTTCTCTAAATTACTGAACGATATCTCATGTACCAGTGCTGAAACTTGAACTGCTTTTTTTCTGAACAGCTGCAAGGTTCTTCTCAGACAGCTTTCTTTCTACTTTTCTGGTTGATTTTCTGTTACATTTTCCAATTGTCTTCATCTCTAGCATCCAAGCAGTGGAATTGCTAGCCAGTAACTGAATTTTACCCAGGTTGATAACTTTATTGGCTTTTAAACAATTTCACAGTTTTCACATTGTTAGAGCTTTTATGAACATACTGCTCAGTGTCCAACCATATTCAAATCGCCACTTTGTCTTCGTAGTATTCTTTCTGTTTGGTATCATTTTTGTTGCTTCCTCCTAAACAGCAACACAAATTTATCTCCATACTTCTTCAGGTACTCTTTCCACTAGCTGTAATCTCTCGTTATCTATTAATCTCCACTATGCATTCACTTGCAAAGTATTGTTGAGTTCATATCTCACTTGCCAAGATGCTTTCTTTTTTTCTTTAATTCAGACTTTGCAGAAGAAGCTGATGGTCTGAGCTAGCATCAGCTCAGTGTTATTGCTGACTTGGTAAGGATCTTCTTGACATATACTCAAAATCTTCACTGGAGAAGTCAGATATCATTCCACTAGTTTAGTTCAGTAGTTTTTGTTTCTATGTAGATTTTTTGTGAGGCTGAATCAGGGATTTTTCCTTTTCGTATTTTTACAAATGGAGCAAATTGAATTTGAGATATCCATCTCAGGACATATTTTTCAAAAGTTCTACCCATTTGCGAAGCTGAGACTGCCCTGCATAGTTGTCATTTATTTCCATTGTTATTGATCCTTTTCACAACTTTCTTTATGGGATCTCTCAAAGAGTATTTTGTTGGTATGGTATTCTGTCTTCTTCACTTTGCAGCTGCAGGATTAAGGTGGATGGTGCAGTCACAAAAGAAAAACCACAAAAGTAGAAGCAAAATCAAATAAAAAGGAGCAGGAAACCAGAGGTAATCCACAGAATCAGTAGAGTCCACAGAATAGCGTAACACAATATTTTAATATCCGCTTTCGTCCAAAGACTTCTTCAGAATGATAAAACAGCTAAAAACGCTGACATTAAATACCATGTCAATTTATCAAAAAGATAATAATTAATCAATCACTCAATCAATCAATAAAAAATTGCTTACTTAAAGGCAGCCACAGGTTATTTAAACAAGGATGAAATGGTAACATTGTGTTTGTCAATACTTAATACACTGTTTTTTAAAAAACATTTAATGTTAACGGCTTCATTTAAGCCGGGGGCTTTATCAGCCAAAAGTTTAATCTACCACAACGTTTCTCTTTGTTCAACCAAGTTTTTAAAGTCACCCCCTCTAAGATCTGAATGAACCACCTCTAGTACAGAAAATAAAAAATTTTTAAAATTTTTACAACTAAGAGAATGTTTAAATAAGGCACTAGTTTCATTTCGAGTCTTAATGTTGTAAAGATGTTCCTTAATGTGGGTTTTTAGCTGTTTTATCATTCTGAAGAAGTCTTTGGACGAAAGCGGATATTAAAATATTGTGTTACGCTATTCTGTGGACTCTACTGATTCTGTGGATTACCTCTGGTTTCTTGCTCCTTTTTATTTGATTTTGCTTCTACTTTTGTGGTTTTTCTTTTCTGGTTCACCTTTTCCACCATGGCGGAGGAAACCGACGAGGTGCTGTTAAATCTCAGCACATACCCCATTCCTGAAGGGGAAACCAATAAGGACATCAACAACTTACTTGTCTCTACTCTCGTGGACATTCAGAAGTCGTTGAAATATTTAATAACTAAAGCGGATGCATCAACCGGGGAAGTAGTGGATACATCTAGCCCACACGGTTCCTTTAAAGAACTGGATACTGTTGTTGAGGTGGAGCCTAATCGTGGGCTTGTGAAACGGAACGTAACCGATGATTTTGTCATTGGACGAAAGCGGATATTAAAATATTGTGTTACGCTATTCTGTGGACTCTACTGATTCTGTGGATTACCTCTGGTTTCCTGCTCCTTTTTATTTGATTTTGGATGGTGCAGTCATTTACTGCCGTAGCTAGAAACTTCAGCAGTGCACACCAGTAAAAATGTATTAGTACTGAAAAAAAATGTCAGGTACAGGACTCAGCATTTCTTTTGATATTTATCTTCCATGATTTTGATTACAGAATCAATGATACTGTATTTAAAAATGTTTGAGTATACTCATATCGCAGCCCTGTGCCAGTGTACTTACTGCTGATCATCTTGTCAGCATTTTGGCCATTGGCTAGTGTGTGTGTGTGTGTGTGTGTGTGTACTCACCTGAGTCTCTGTGTTTTACGATGCTTTGCCACCTTTCAAAGCTGATGTGCCTATTACTTTTTCCTTATTTTTCAATTCTTTGCAGAGTAAGTTTGATGACCTGGAAGGAGAAGAGATGCGTCGTGCCCGAACAAGGTCAAATCCCTATGAAACAATAAGAGGAGTATTTTTCCTAAACAGGTGAGATTCTACACTTTATTTTTCTTTTAATAAGTGAGTTCATTGCGTTTTCTTTGATACTGCAGTTGTGTGTTTTTTTTGTAATGGAGAAAGAGAAAATGGTAGCATGGTGTATACATTGGAGTATTCCTTTTCTCCATGTTACTTAAAATCATTTATCTCTAGTGGTATTTGCTTGAGCCTGTTTAGTCTTGAATCTGATTGCTCACCAAGGCATTCATTTCATTAGCATTGTAACATCCAAGCTGCAGTCGTAATTTGTTTGAAAGATAGTTCTGTGTTTAGGTTTCAAACAACTACAGTGGAAAAGTGTATTTTATTTATTCTTATTTATTTATTTATCTATGTTGTTGACTGTGTTGGTCACACTAGTCCAACAGCCTCTTTTCAGGGGAGATGTCTTGTCTATATGTCATGCAAGATGTGGAATACACTACACTTCACTATGTTAAAAAGTAGCAGAAAATGTATAAAACACCTTCAGTGTTGTTTCCATTTGCTTTTCCTTTTATAAACCTGGAATGTAGTATAGTTGGGGATAGATTTTAAGAATCTGGTCTTTGAGTTGGTTAAAATTATTACATGAAATGTGCTTTTTACTCATCAAGTACATGTGTAAAGTACTGTGCTCATAGTGCAGTCTTTGAGTCTGTATGGCCATGTTAATAATTTAATAGTCCTGTGTTACTGAGTTTTGCTGACTGCATGGTCATATGACTGGCTTCACGAAAATTGTGTGCCCTTTCAACCAATGCAGTTTTGAGATAGCTCTTGCCGAATCAAAAATTATACAGTGACATTGTTTTAGATGGAAGTCAGTGCCCACCATTTCCCCCTTTTCTAATACAATCAGTTCTAAGGTCTTGACTAAAATGGAAAAGAGTTTTCCTCTTATGCAGTAAATTCATAGTAGTGTTTTCTCTGAGATGAGTTTAAGGAATAGTACCTCATCCACCCAGACTCGAAAACGAGTGCTGTAGCTTTATACTGGATATTTCCATGAACTTTATTTGAAATGACTGTTGGTCCGTTAGAGTGCCCTAGTTTGTGACACTTTGTATATAATTGGGTGGAAGGAAATTACATATTTAAACAGGTCATACCCTTGTTATTATTGAAGTGACATCCCAACCACATGTGAAAAATGGGAAAAGGAGTTGTGGATGGATGCATGGATGGATGGATGCCTGCATTATTTTTTATCACTGCCCCTGCCTGTGATGGGTGTTCTTACTGTGTTATTTAAACACCAACATGAGCATGGTCCTACTTTTTCATTCATTCTTCATCTTGAGGTTATATTTAAATATTTCCATCCTGAAATAAAAGTATTTATGTATTCATTTGCTTTTTTAGTACTGTTCTCTGTGCCTATCCTCAAGCCTTTGACTTTCTGCCTTCTACTTAAGATTGTTAGTTCTTCCTTTCCCAAATCATTCCCCCTTTTGGTCACTGCAGTTTTATTGGGTGGTTCTGTGGGCCAGAACGATTAGGAGGAGATGACTTGATTTGTGAGATCTTCCCTCGTAGTCCAGTGGAGGAGTATTTTGATGCTGACTCCACCCTAAACCTTCTTCCCTTCTCATGTGTATGTCTGCTGACTCTAAACACTAAGGCGCAAACTCCAAGCATTTTGTTACAGGCATGCTGCTGATTTCAGGTAAGCTACGTGCGTGTGCTTGTTCTTTTTTGTTGCCCTTTATATCAGCTTTGTACCTTCAGTGTAGTCGGTCCTTTTTTTTTTTTTTTTTTTTCCTTTAGAACAGGTTGTTTAGCCATTGGCTTTTGTACCATACCATTTGTGTTTCAAATCAGGCTTTTTATGGAAAATGGTACCTTGCGTAGGTGGTTTATGCCATTGCAGCATGCTGTTTTTTTTAAATATAGCAGACGTGTACTTTCTGGGTTCAGTAACTTTTTAAAAATATGGTTTCATATCCGTGTAATTTGTAAAAGAAATTGGTAAAATGTAATTGCGTTTGAAAACATGATATTAAAAGGACATGATTTGCAGCTGTGTTTTTGGAGACAGAGAATTTGGTTGCCCCTACTTTCTTTTTTATGCACTTCTGTGAACCGAATTATTTAAATTTTAATAGTTTATGTAACTTCTGTATACAACACAGTATATTTTCACATTGCTTAGGAACTGGATCTACATTTAGATTTTTCATTGTGCCATAATTCTGGAATATCTTAATAGGATATAGGGATGCCACCAAAATATCTATAGCAGTTTCCTTGAGGTCTTTTGTGGTGTAACTGCATGTTGCTGTTCACCTTGTAAGGGATTCAACTGTACCACTATTTAACTTTCCCCAGTTTGTCCTTCTAAACTTCTTAAACATTCTGCATCAGAAGTCATTTTTCACTTGGCTGCAGCATTTTTATTTTTCTCATTTTATCATTTGAATGTCATTGAATCATCAAGTTACATGCCCACTGCAGAAAGAATATTTATTTTTAGAATATTTACTATTACTTTTTCTGCTTAGCTTAATTGCACACATGAGCTGTGCGGCAGTTTGTGCTTTGTGTCTTAATTTTTCTTTGATGATGTAAGAAAGTAATCAGTAGTTTTTCTTAAGTGGGGGTGAAAAGTAGCAATTTATCATTGGAGAGAGGGTCATATTCCACCATTCTCTTCTCATAAACTGTGTGACTGTATAGATATTGCTTGACCAGACAGTGCTCCCTGCTTGCTCCTGAAAAGAGATACTTGTATGTGTTTGACTTAACATTTAATAGACAAAATGTTCTGCCTTCATGGCACTTTTGTTTAGGTTATATCCCTTCAGCTGTCAAAACAAGTCCACATGAAAGGACAAGGATGATGATGGTTTGTTATCCCGCAGGGGTTGAAAGCTCATTCATACATGTGCACTCCTTAGTTCCTCCTCCAGGCATAGTATGTTGACACTACAACCCTGCCATCTTAGTGATATTTTTATATTGGATTATTGGATTATAGCTGATGAGCTAAGCCCTTTTCCTACTAATCCATTTACTGGGAATCTTCTCTGACTTGCCTTTGTAATATCAGAATATTTCTGGCTTAGGTTTACTATGCACTGGTTGATGGTTCAACAGTATGTCATCTGATTGGGGGTCATGCTTTTTTTTTACACATTTATGTCTAGACCTCTTACTGGACAGGCTATAATTTATTTCATCCAAATTCATTTGCAACTTCACCAGACCCCGACATTGACAGAACTGCCATTTATACACAGGAGTTCTATCCCTCTATGGATAATTGCCTAGATGTGACCTCCTTGACTAGAGCCAAATATAATAAAAAGCTTAAGCCTGCACCACTCTTTTGGTCCACCAACTTTAATAAAGTCTGTAACAAGTTGAAAAAATCTTAAATCATGTATAACATATCTAAAATTCATCAAATTAAAATGTTATGATTGTGGGCTGATAAAGCACATTATGAACCTAAGTTAACTTCCGAAGCCAAGAATATTAAGTCTTTTTTAGTTGCATTAGGAATCTAAGAAACTGCACCTAGCAGTGTTCTAACCATATCCAAAATGGCATCTACCTCTCAGACCATGTAGACTTTCATGGGGCCTGATAATTTACCTGCATGCCTAATAGTGCCAGACATGTCCTTGTGGAATTTTATGCCATTAGACTATCACACTGATTTCTAGAAATGCATGTGTTAAAAATGTATTTGTAAAGTTGCTTGTGTTAAAAATGCATCAACAGTAGATCCTGCTGGACAGAAAAGAGATATTCATGTATGTCAGACAGTATTATAACTGATTAAATGTATGTGTTTTAACAGAAAATTCTGGAAGGGAAGAGGTTAATCTCAGTCCAGCTCATTTTGAAATAAAGGTTGAAAATGAAATGGGTTGGTTTAGGCCATAAAGATTTTATCTTACAGGTCTGATTGCAGCCAGAGACAAAAATGTTTGAGAAAACCAGGACTAGGAATCTTACTGTATTCTCCTTAAGGTTGAACTAATTGCTACCCTGGAAGGTTGGAATTTTTTGAAATTATTTTATAGCTTTCAGATGCTGCAACAGATCTTAGCAAAGCTCTGGGTGTTTATTGTACCAGATTCAGGTGACCAGATGTGATGTCATTCTATAACCAGCACTGAAATGATTCTTTAGATATTAGTGAGAGATATGATGAATGTCTCGCAGCAGCAATTTGTCTTTTGGAACCTGACAGAAAAGATCTCTCACAGATGTCTCACATAACCACATACCTCATCTTGCCTTGCTGTAGTAAGCAGGTCAACGTACTTCATCCTGCCTTGCTTTAGTAAGTAACCAGAGAATAGTAAATGTCCTTCTGTTTTCGTGTTGTACTATTCTTACTGTGGGATCCTCCGCCTCAGGCGACCTGAACGTCGGCTCCTATACAAAAGCTTAAGCCTGGTTGCTGCTGGTGCATGGGATGTCACACATAGGGCCATAAACCAGAGGCCTTAAATGTGACGGCTGCACGCACAGACCTCCGAACTTTTCTGCCCCAGTTGCACGTCAGATCGATTGCTTCGCTACTCTCTTTCAAGACACCTAAAGTGAAGTACCCCATTGGGGAATTATTATTATTATTGCTTGAGTTTGGGTTGTTTGTCTGTTCTTAGCCGATGTCCACTAAGAAAGGTAAATGCAGATGCGGATGTCAAATTCTGTATAAAGACTCTCATGATCTTTGCTTGTTCTCTTTAGGCCGGGTACACGATCATACTTCTGCGCCATCTGCCAGTCTTTTGTTCCAGAATCTCTCAGAAGCCGTCTGTCTGCCCTCAATTTATATTTTAAGAATCAGAGGCTAAAGAAGTTAGCATTACGAATGGATCTGGAGTCTGCCGTCCAGGCGGACCCACCAAGAAAAAGGCAAGCCCTACCACCTCTTCCCCTCCATCATCAGACGCTCCGCCAACCTCCGATATAGGGGTTGAGGGCCGTCCTCTTGGACCATTTACTTCTGCTCAGCCACCCAGGCAAACCCACCAAGAAAAAGGCAAGACCTACCACCTCTGCCCCTCCATCATCAAACGCCCCGCCAACCGCCGATATAGGTGTTCAGGGACATCCACTATGACCGTCTACTTCTGCATCTACCCTTGAGGAAGCCACTTCAGAAGTACTGGTAGACACATCTGTGGAGGTTATTCTGAAGTCTGTTAGCGAAGTCGAGAGGGAACCAGACTCCAGAATGACCTTCCATGATCTAGGATTCCGATTCATCCCCTTTAGGCCAGATCCCTGAAACTAGGCCCACATCTTTTCCTAAATCAACTCCTTTAAAAAGGAGACAAAAGAGCAAGCATTTGTCTGCTTCCTCAGTGGAACAACCAGACTGGCAGTCCTTTACACAGTCCTTGATGCAGGCCTTCATGGCCCTTAGTCCTTCAGCCTCCTCAGTTCCCACTGTACCTGTACTTAGCCCAAGACCTACCTCAGCCACCTCTAGCCTTCTTTCCATTTCTCAGGAAGAAGCCTTATCCTTTTCCTCAGATGAGTCAGTTACATACTCATCCCAAATAGCTTCCCCCTTGGAATACTATTCCTCTGATGAGGATTCCACTGAGGGAGACTCCACCTCCTGAGGACATTACATTTGGAGAGACTATAACAAAAATGAGTGAGCATTTTAAATGGGGTACTACCCAGATGACAGAAATTCAAAAAAGGTATTTTGAGCTGCTCCAGGTTGAATCACCCTCCCCACCAGCCATCCTTCCGTTTATTCTTGCTTACCTAGATGCATTTGCATCAGTCTCAAAAAACCCTGACTCTCAGCCACCTGCTGCCGAGACCTCATCGTTTCTATAAGATCCCTGATGACCAAAAATTTCTAGTAAAGCCCCAATTGGCTGACCCCACAGTGATAGCAGTGTCCCCAGACAAACAGGCTAGACTTATTCCATCCTCATCCCTCCTACCTCAGACAAAGATAGCAAGGTAATGGACAGGCTGGACAAGAAGATAAACACCTCTTCCACCCTAACTTTTAGGGCAATTAACTGCCTAACCCATATGGTGAAATATGCTCTAGATTTGGTATCACAGGCTTCATCCCTACTGTCCTCCTTGCCTGACTCCCCTAACAAGACTGAAGTGACATCTAAACTGTCCTTGGCATCTCAGGTTACAAGGCACTCAATAGAATGCAGTTGTGATGCATCAGAGGTCTCTGCTAGATCTGCTGCATCTGTGCTATGCAGATACCCATGGCTTAGGCTCCAGACACTGCCTGAAGACTTTAAATCCAAAATGTTGGATGGTCCACTAGATAATAATCTCTTGTTTGGGAAACAGTCTGCAGAGCTGAACCTACAGGAGAAGAGTAAAGAACAAGGAGACAATCCTCCACTAGGATAGCCCCTTCTCAGCCTACCCACAGACAGCCCTTTTAGGACAGAAACAATAACAGTAATGCGTGACTGCCTCAATCACCTTGCCCTCTCATCCCGCCTCTCTCACTGTCTGCCCCTCTGGAAAGAAATCACCTCAGACCCCTGGGTTCTAGCAGTAGTGGAAAAAGGATATTTCCTGTCTTGGCAGGAAAAACCCACACCACAGGACATTCCCTTTCCACCCAAGAACCAACTTCACCTAATTCCTCACATTATCCAGGACTTTCTTGCTTAGGGAACCATAGAACCTGTTCCACCAGGCCAGGAAGGAAACGGATTCTACTCCAGGCTATTCCTAGTACCAAAAAAGGATGGCCCTTGGAGGCCAATCCTGGATTTATCTTCTTAAACCTCTTTCTGAAAGTCCCTTCCCTCAGAATGCTATCTCTTCTAAACCTACTTCCACTATTGCCACCCAAGGCTTTCATGGCCACTTTGGACTTGAAGGAGGTTTATCTCCACATTCCCATACATCTAACCATAGGAAGTACCTACATTTTGCTGGACCCTGTTCACCCTTTCAATTTACTGCCGTGCCCTTTGGTTTATCCACCAAGTGCCTAGCTCCAGCCATAGCCTACTGCAGGACCCAGGGCATTCAGATCTATCCCTACCTGGACGACATTCTCATTCTTGCAGAAGGGGAAGACACCCTCAAAAGTCATCTACTGTTCTCCATCTCTCTGCTCTAGGAGTTGGAATTCACACTCAACTTCACCAAATCATCCGTCTCCCCAGCTCAGGACAAAATCTTCCTGGGATGCGGAGATGCAGACAGACCTGATGAAGGTTTTCCTCCCTCAGGACAGAGTAACTTCCCTGATCAACCACTTTCAGCACCTCCTCCAGGTTGACCACCTGTCAGCCAGACATTTCATGCGCCTACTAGGCATTATGGCAGCCACAATACGTATGCTGCCAAGATGCACATGAGAAAGTTACAGTAGTATCTAAAGAATGTGTGGTCCCAACACAGCCACCCTCTAGACTTCCAAATACCCTTCCTGCCTTGCCTAAAAACAGAATTGAAGTGGTGGATTCAACAGATACAATTGAATCCAGGCCTGCCCCTCCAAATCAGCATACCAACTCCACGAATGCACACAGATGCCTCAGATCTGGGCTATGGATCTACCATGAATGGCCTCAAAGTGCTAGCCTTCTGGCAAACACCCCACCTGAAAAAACACATCAACATAAGGGAGATGACAGCAGTTCAGTTAGCCCTGAAGGCCTTTCTCCCTCTCTTGCAACCAAGCCCCCTACAAATCTTCACGGACAACACCACTGTTTTCTGGTACATCAAACAAAGTGGGACCAGGTGTTGCCTACTCTGCAGGCTAGCCGTGCAAGTTTGGGAATTAGCCTCTCGGGGAGCAACATATCTCTGCAGGCAGTTTATATTCCATCCCAGGGCAGCCACCAAGCAGTTGCTCTCAGCAGATCATTCTCCCTACATCACGAGTGGAGGTTGCACAGTGAAGTATTCCTAGACATTGTCCACCAATGGGGCACACCACAAGTAGATTTATTTGCCTCCCCCCAGAACAGACAGTTGAGAAAAATTTGTACCAAGGATCCCTCCTCACTAGCTTGGAGAGTGGACGCCTTCACCATCTCATGGAAGGGACTGTTTCTGTATGCCTTCCATGCCATTCCTCTCATTCTGAAAGTCCTCCTGAAAATCAGGAGACACATGCCAAAAATCTTGCTAGTGACTTCCTGTTGGCCAAGGCAACATTGGTTCCCCCTTCTTCAGTCCCTCACCAGGGGCAATCACCATAAGTTGTCCTACAAAGTGGGCCTACTCACACAACAGAAGGGAACTCTCATTCATCCACACCTGGAGATGCTGTGCTTAACCCACTGGGTGATGAACTTTTAGTCCCCTTCAGACACCGCTACACTTGGTGGATAAACCAAAGGGCAAGGCAGTAAATTGCTGTCTATCCTGCAGGAGGCCAGGAAACCCAACACAAGGCGATCCTACATTTCCAAATGGGAAAGTTTCTCCAAATAGTGTTGCCAAAGACATAGGAACCCCTTCCAAGTGGATGTTCCTCTAGTCTTAACCTATATGTGTGAGCTCATAAAGTCAGACCTTTCATACCCTTCAGTGCAAGTTCACTTATATGCCATCTCTGCCTGCTTTTACCCTTGGACCCTTCTGTACTCTCCAGGTTGGATGTTAAACTATTTTTAAAAAGGGTCTTGCACATTAGGCCACCTAGGAAGCCTATCCCACCTCCTTGGGACCTAAGTTATGTCCTGGAAAAACTTACACTTGCCCCTTTTGAGCCAACCAGCTCTGCATCCTTGCAGATGTGCACATGGAAACAGTCCTGTTGGTCGCCCTCACCTCAGCCAGAAGGGTCTTGGAGTTGCCCAAAGTGGTCAGCAAACTATCACTAAAGCAGTCCAATCACTTACCCATCTTCTTTCCCTCTCCTAAAAATGACAGCTAGAGAATACTGCACACCCTTGATGTCCACCGGCAGTTAAAGTTCTACTTGGACAAAACTAAGACTGTTAGAAAATGTAATCATCTCTTTGTGCCCTTCCATCCCAGGGCCCTGAGCAAGGCAGTATCCAAACAAGCTATCTCCTGCTGGATTAAGAAAACTGCCTGCTTCTGCTATTTCTACCTTGGAAAGCACTTACATCAGGGGGTCAGGGCACAGTGTATTAGAGCAGTAGCCTCTTCTGGAGCCTTCTTCAAGGGCATGGACACAACCTCCATCCTTGAGGCAGCCATCTGGTCCTCTATATATACCTTTACCAAACATTACAAACTGGACCATATCACCAGAGCAGGATTTGCAAGGGCAATCCTGCAAGGATTTCCTGAATCCACTACCTCTGCCTCCACCCTTTCTCATTCTTAAGCTGTGGTACTCTCCCATAGTAAGAACACTGCAACCTGAGAATAGGAGGACATAGAATAGTGGTGTAAAATCGTACCATAACCATAGATGTCCTTCTCTTCCATGCTGCAGTATTCTTTCCCTCCCACCTACCCCTCTGCATTACCTTCAACCTGTCTATGAGGCATCCTAGGGCATTACCTAGACTATGGTCACACTGGGCAGTCAAATTGCATTTCACCGGACTTGGGGACATCATTTGACATTACCTAGACTACTATCCAACTGGGCAATCAGTTCTGAGGTCTGTGCTTGCAGACGTCACATTTAAGACCCCTGGTTTATGGCCCTACGTGTGGTGTCCCACATACCAGCAGCAACCAGGCTTAAGCTTTTTGTATAGGAGCCAACGTTCTGGTTGCCTGAGGCGAAGGAACCCACAGTAAGAATACTGCAGTATGGAAGAGAGAGTCATCAATGGTTATGGTAAGAATTTACGCAACTATTCTTTATTTGGTTCAGTCAGGAAAATCTAGTGAGATTAGTTAAGTACTGTTTTTTGTGTCTTTGTAAATCTATCCATCTGTGTTATTTTTAATATTTCCTGTGATTAAGACTCTAGTGTTTATTGTAAATAGATATTTAGTATTTTCATGTTTATTTATTTATTATTATTAAATATATTTAAACATTTCATTGTGGCTGGCATTTTAGAGAATATTTTAACATCTTAAAAGTACTTGTGCTTATTTTAGTGATAATGTGGCTACTCCTGAAAGCCTTACTGCATTGGTCAAACTCTTCCATTTGTATTACTATTAATTTTACTCACTATAATTGAGTACCCTTATAAGAGCCTTAGAGTAGCTAACTGGTGGCATTGTAATTACCTTATAGTCTAGGAAGAGGTAGCACAGCTGGTCAGTCTGTGCCAGCTTTTCCCATGTACATGTGTGTGTGTGTGTGTGTGTGTGTGTGTGTGTGACGATCAAATATTCAAGTGTGTATGTCAGCTACTTGGACACACAGCTCCTAAGTGGTCAGTGAAGGGTCTTGTTTGGAGCCTGGAGAGAGAGCATGAGTGAGTCCAACCCCAGGTCTAGAGTGTGTGCTTCTTGTGTGCTCTTAAAGGAAATTGTGCTTGTTGCAGAAAGTTGCATCTGAAAATACTGTGTGTATCCATTTTTGTTCCTAGTGGCCATCCCTCACCAGTGTCAGTGGTGAGGATTGAGGCTCCTTGATTACTGACCCGGAGTAGGGACCGTCACAGTTGCCTGTATACAAGGTCATTCTTACCATGGATCTGGGAAACTATAGGCCTGTTACTCTGACTAGTTTGATCTGCAGAGCCATGAAGTATTTTTTATCTTACCTCATACACTCTAATAACAAAAGCCTTATCAAGCTACACCTACATCATTTTGGCTTTGTCAGAGGGAGATCCTGCCTACTCAAGTTTAGTTACCTTCTTTGAGACAGTCACATAGAGCGGTCATTGTTGTTCACACAACTTATCTTGATCTGACCATAGAATTCAACAGTATACCCTATGCTGGCATCATTAATAAACTAAATGCCTTAAAAGTAGATCCATACATGGAGAGGAGGATAACCATCTGGCTGAAAGATGGCACCAACATAGTCAAGGTATCAGGTACCTCCTCAGAAAATATGATAAGCCCTCTTTTTCAGCATCTGATTCTTTTATCTCCAGAATGGGATTCGGGACCTTTGGTCAACTAAGTTTGCAGATGACTACAAAGTGGGTGTTATCAAATCTCCCACTGATATCCATTCATTACCACAGGAACAAACCCTTGTAAATTAGTGGTATAGAGAAAAAGGGCTAAAATTAAATGCAAAAAATATAATATTGCCACATTTGGTAAAAACTTTTTCCTCAACATGCAGTATAGCCAATACTCCACTCAAAAATGGCAATGTACCATCTTTAGGTAATACAGCCACCAAAGCTTTCTCCCAAGATGTTGATGCTTTCTCATCCTTTTAGAATACTTTTAAACAAAATCTCCCAAATCATTATCAGTTTCTTTTCTCCTAACTTCTAGACTTTTACAGGATTGGCATTGGTTCCTGGAGACTTTCCAGCAGATTGATTATACATCACTGTTTTTATTTCATCTCCTCCTGTCTTAACTGCTAGTTGTTGAGTCTCGTCTTTCACCAGTCTTGGCAAGTTTTTGTGCTCTGGAGGTGTTATCAGAAATAGTTGCTTAAGAGCAGTCTTTCTAAATTCATGCATGTTATCCAAATACTCCCTTATTTTCTCTCTAGCACTCTGTAGTTGCACCTCTTCGTCTGTAAGATTCAATTCCCCTTATTCTGTACTAATTCCTATTACTTTTTAACTATTTCTCTTGTTCTTTTATTTTTACCCTGTTTTTAAACTTCATTTTCATTTTATCCCATTCACTAGTTACCACTTGTAAAGAAATATATATGTTCCCTAATAACTCTTGAATATTCTCCAGTACCCATTCCTTCAGTTCCTCTCATTTTAATAAGTAGGTGTCAAAACACCACTGTCTCATTTTTACTTCGTTACCTTGCATTTTTACCACAGATTTTATTGGTGTGTGATCTGAAATTGTTATTGGATGTGTGTAAAAGATTTTAGGTAAACACACATGTCCGCATGAAATATAATTTGTATCAAGTCTAGCTCAGTTATTTACCTTGAGGAATAATATGTAAATTCTGTCTGAGTTCCATCTACTGAATTCACATCTTCCTTACCAAATATTTTCATAAAGTTCTTCAGAAATCTACCCTTTTTTGTTATGTTTTCTCTTCTAGGCCCCCTGATACTGCCTCACTATTGCAAATCAACTTACAAGTCCCCACCTGTAAGTAATATTCTTTGCTGAAAACTAATTCCATCCATCCGTAACCCCTTTATTCCATTTTTACACATAAGGTTGGGGTGTCACTTAAGAAGTGACAATCATCTAGAGCCAAAGTTTACACTGCCTGGTGCCTTTAGCCCTGCCACTGTAGTTCTTTCACACTACCCACATGCACACACACGCACTTACACCTGTGGCCAATTTAGAGTGTCTAATCCACCTACTGCATGTCTTTGGATTGTGGGAGGAAACTGGAGCACCCAGAGGAAACTCACACAAACTCAGGGAAGACTTGCAGCCTCCATACAGAAGGCACCCCAACTGAGAATTGAACTGGGGAGCCTCTTGCTCTGAGGTGACAATGCTATCCGCTGCACCACTGTGCCGCCATAATTATTTCTCCCAAACATTTTCTAATGCTGTGTAATAGTTTTTGGTGGAATGAAACACTTAAAACTAAAAACCACTGGACCAGAGACACAAGTGTAATTTAGCGCTTTCATCCCATTTATTACAGAACTTCCTCAGAACAGGACAAAGTAGTTGCAGCCGTGATGCCAAATGTCACTATTTTTCTGTCTTAGATGCAGAGAGTTCATTTTGGCAAATTCAGCTTGACAAAAACTCATCATTGCTCACTACATTCAGTACTCTGTTTGGCAGGTACAGATTTTTGAGAATGCCACTTGGAATAAATTCTACAAGTGAAGTTTTTCAACGTGCAATGAAGCAAATTTTTCTGGGTATCATTGTGCTGTTATAGCAGGCATATTGGTAGGAGGTCATGATGAAGCAGAGCATGACAGAAACCTCAGAAAAGTTCTTGAAAGGGCACATCAAATGAATCTTAAACTGAACCCACAGAAATGCAAGTTCAGACTACAAGATGTTGCTTATGTTGGTAAATTATTTACTAGTACAGGCTTACAATCAGACCCTTTGTAGCAAACAGCCATTCTTGATATGCCTGCAGCAGAAAATGTTTAAGCCCTGCAACATTTTCTTGGCATGGTCATCTACCTAGGCAAGTTTATTCCAGAACTGAGCCAACTTTCAGCACCACTCAAAGGGCTGACACATAAAGATGTATCCTTGTCTTGGTTAGAGCAATGCCAAAGAGTATTTGAAGTCCTGAAACAGAGAATTGCTAGCCCACCAACTCTCGGATACTATGATGTTCACAAACCAGTTACACTTTCCTGTGATGCTTCAAAATTTGTCCTTGCTGTAGTCATTCTACAAGAGGATTAACCTGTTGCCTATGCATTGAGAACTCTTACCCAAACTGCGATGCAGTATGCCCAGATCGAGGAAGAGATTTTGGCAATTGTGTTTGCATGTTCGAAGGTCCATGATTATGTTTATGGTAGACCTATCCAGATTGAAACTAACCACCAACCTCTAGTTACTGTCTTGAGAAAGCCTATGCATTCAACTCCACCCCAACTTCAACATATGATGCTGAGATTGCAAAAGTATAATTTAAATCTTGTCTACAAGAAAGGTAAACGTCTTTATCTTGCTGATGCATTATCCAGATTGCCCAGAAACACCACAGAATTGCATGAGAATGAGAACCTTGATTATGAAGTCATGGAAGTGAGAAATTTTTCTTCGAGACAAACCGATAAGTTGCGAGATCACACAGCCACAGAGCAGTTTTACAAAGCCTCAAACACTTTATCAATCAAGGATGGCTGTCCAAGCAGTCTAGTTTACCTCAACAAGTACAACCTTATTTTACGTACAGAGATGCGATTTTGGCTGACAGTGGTATCATTATGAAAGGTTCAAAAGTAATTGTTCCAAAGTCCTTGCAACCAGAGTACATTGCTGTTTTGCATCATGGTCATCCAGGAACCAAATCTACCAAAAGAAGGGCGAGAGGTCTAGCATTTTGGCCTTCTGTATTGCAAGACATTGAGAGAGTACTTTCATTGTGTTCAGTGTGTAATAGTACAAAGCCACATCAACAGAAGGAACCGCATCAGCTTAATCAGATTCCAGAACTACCTTGGTCGACAGTAACCACGGACATTTATGACTGGAATGGCCAACATTATTTGGTGATAGTAGACTCTTATTCCAGTTGATTCAAGATTGACCTTTTTTCTAACCTAGCATCCAGTACTGTTATTACTAAGATAAAATGCCATTTTGCATTGCATGGTAGTCCACACAAAGTTATTTCTGACAGTGGCACACAGTTTAGAAGTCAGCATTTCAAAAGTTTTGCTGAAGAATGGGACTTGTCGCAAGTAGTTCAGAGTATCTGCAGTCAAATGATTTGGCAGAATGTGCAGTTCAAAGTGGTTACTAGAGAAGTTAAAATGAGATAATAATGATGTTTTCCTGAATCTCAGAAATGTTCCTTGTGATAAACATCTTGGTTCACCTGCTCAGAGACTTCTGTCGAGACAAACCAGAACCACATTACCAGTCAGTAGTCAGTTGTTGGTTCCATGTGTCAAGAACAACAGGTTAGTGAAAGCCAATCTATTGATGAAGCCCTTAACGCAGAAGTCCTTCTATAATAAAACCAGGAAACTGCTCAATCTATTACGAGAGGGAGAAGTGATGAGGATGCAGACGTCCAAAGGTTTATTTGTCCAGAGCCGAGATCATACATTGTGGAATCACAAGAAGCAGTTTTTTTTTTTGAGACCGGTGTCTGAGCCTGTAATACAGCACATGGCCTGTGAGAAAAACTGTCTATCTCAGAGTTGTTCGGTGTTCCAATTTCAGAGGAAGTTCCAGCAGTCGTTCCCATTCCTTTGATGAATCCAGAAGTTCCTGTCATGAGTTGTGCACCGCAGATTGTCTCTGTTGCTAAATTTCGTCCATATTGTTATGTTACAAGATATTGTCACATCTCTAAACCCTTTAGCTGATATGTAGCCACTTGGACATGAACATTGTGTTTTGTTTCTAATGTGTGGATGAGCAACAGTTTATCCATTATGATGAAAATCTGTTGCTCCCACGTATTATACTTGGCAGTTTTTTGTCTTTACATACACACAGTAATGTTTGGCAGGCAGATGTTTCATATAGTTGTTTCTTTTCATCTCCATTTGAACCCATGTCACATTTTTCAAGATGTTTTTGTTTTAATGAAAACCTTCAAACAAAAAACTAAAGGCATTTTCAGAACACCCCTATTAACTCATTACAATCAAGTGTGCCTCCAGGTGTTTCTGCAGATGTTCTTCGTGTTTCACTGTTGCAGTCATTACATTTGGGTTATGTGCTTGCAGGTAGCCCTCAGTCGGCCTGATTAAAAAAGTCTTGGGTCCTGCTTCGGTTGCTGTCCCTTCTTCCATGACGTCAGATCGTCAGGGGTATAAAACATGCAGCCAATACCATTACCCCAGTCTTTCTTGTTGTGCAGTGCCCGAAGCAGAAGCGGTTCGCAAGTGCCGGTAGGCCGACTCCTGAAATTTTCATTTTCGAGTTTCAGAACTGAAGTCTTCAACTAAAGCTAAGTACCCTGTTGGGGAAACTTTTTTTTTGCTCCTTACCGATGTCAGTAATAATTGCATTAGTTGTGGAAAGCAAATACCTCATAAAAATTTTAACTCCTACTGTATTCTTTGCCTAGGCCCTGACCACGACGTACCTTGCTGCCGGTTTTGTGCTTTATTTAATTAGCGCACTATCCATCGTCTGTATATTTTTGCCTCTAAATATTTCGGTTCTCGGTTTAATTATCTATAAATGTCGTAGGTTAGCCATCCAATTACTGGGATTCCAAAAAAAAAAAAAAAAAAACCATGCAAAGATAAAGACAGAGACAAGCCGCTAAGGTCCAAAACTGCCGACGACACTTCTCCTAAGCCAGTCGCCAGTTCGCCGGTACTCAGTGAGGCGTTTTCGCAGCCCCTGATACCCGCTACTTCTGATTCGCAGGCCTCTACTGAGACCCATTCGGAGTCCGGTATGCCGCGAGATGCTTCAGCTATGGAACCCGCAGGTGTCTCTACCGTGGATGGGTCCGGAGCCGCTGTGCAGGCACCGGCTTCTGAGGTGTATTCAGGCCTACGGACTTGCATATTAAACTGACGCCTCCTTCTTTGCTTAGGCCTAAATCTCGATCCATGCCAAAAAAACGATGCCCAGGCCAAATGTTCAGGCCTCTATGCCTAAAAAACAAATGATAAAAATGGCTGAAGATCTAATAGCTCTAATCAGGGGTAGCGAAACCCCCCCCCCCCCTTCTAAGAGGCCTAGGACTGAAGTTGATTATGAATCTTCTAATCAGGATTCTGTTTTTTCTGATTCTTCTGATGATTTGGATTTGCCCTTATCTACTTATGAAGATTCTGATGCAGAGGACTCTATTCCCTCTGCTTCCCCTACTGAGGATTTTTCTGTTGGAGAAACCTTACATACTCAAAGGAAGCATTTCCACTGGGAAAGCCAGGATTTTTCTGATTCAAAAAAGAGGCTTGGGGATTTCCTTCTCCTACCTCAGCATAGGCCTTTAGCGATTCCTCCTGCACTAGACATTGTTAATGCTTTTTCAGAATCTGGTTTGGCCCCTGATTCCCTGCCTCCTGCTCCCAGAAAACCTGACAGATACTACAGGGTCCCTGAGTCCCACAAGTTCCTTTTTAAAACTCCTATTGTAGATCCAGAGACATTCACAGGGGCCCAAGGGCATTAAGGCTTCTACTGCTAAAAATCCTACCCCTTCTGATAGAGACTCCAGGGTGCTGGATAGATGGAGTAAGAAGGTTTACACTTCTGCAACCTTGGCTATTAGGGCTTTAAACTGCCAGTTTTGTATGTTAAAGTATCAGCAACATATTATTGGACTGCTTAAACAGAAAATGATGTTGATTCCTGACTGTGTGGAAAATAAAGAATTACAGGATTTAATGCATTCTGCTGAACAAGCTGGAAAGCATACTTTACAATGTGGTTTTGATTCATTAGAGGCCACTTGCAGGGCTGCTGTTACTGGGTATGTGCTCAGAAGGCATGCTTGGCTTAAGGAGCAATCTTTGCCTGATCATGTTAAAGCTAAATTGTTGGATGCTCCTTTAAGTCAGGACAGCCTTTTTGGCAACAAGGCTGAGGAAGTTCTTAAAAAGATGGAAGATAAAGCTAAATCTATGCAGACTGTTAAAATATTTTTTACAAGTTCAGCCTCCTAGATTTAGTAGGCACTGGCCCTCTAAGAACTGGTCCTTTCCAGCCCCATCCAGGTCTTCTCAAGCCAAACCCAGACACAGCAAAAACCCCAGGTTTCAGTCCCAGGGGACACACAGAACTAAGCAGTGGGGGCCTCCACTTCCAAATCTAGGAATAATATGACTCCCCCTATGGTAAACTGTCTCAATGACTTCCTTTTAAAATTTCCAAGCACTTATCAACTGACTGCCTCTTTGGGGGGAAATATTGCTCTTCATGCAAAGAATTGGGAACTTATTATCCAGGACAAATGGGTTTTAAATATAGTGTCCCAGGGATACAGATTTCACTTCCACACGTTGCCCACACCAAGCGGGTGGCTGGACCTACCTCCAAATCAGTGGGCAGAGGCCCAAAAACAAGTACTTTCTCTCTTAAGCATGGGGACTATTCAACTGGTACCAGAAGAGAAAAAGGGACAAGGTTTCTACTCGAGACTTTTCCTGGTACCCAGAAAAGACAATTCATGGCCTCCTATCCTGGACCTGCCTACTCTAAACACCTTTTTGGAGTTTCCAAAATTCAAGATGCTTACTCTTCACCAATTACTTCCTATGCCAGGCAAAGATGCCTGGTTGGCAACACTAGATTTAAAAGAAGCATACCTGCACATCCCAGTCAGGGAATCTTGCAGAAGATACCTACGCTTCAAAGCAGGCTACATGCACTATCAGTTATCTGCACTGCCCTTTGGCTTATCTACTGCACTCAGGGTATTCACAAAGTGCCTAGCTCCAGTTATTGCATTTTTGCAGGCAAAGAAATATTCAAATATAC
Organism: Protopterus annectens; assembly: GCF_019279795.1. Taxonomy (NCBI): domain Eukaryota; kingdom Metazoa; phylum Chordata; order Ceratodontiformes; family Protopteridae; genus Protopterus; species Protopterus annectens. The sequence goes on along the minus strand of NC_056725.1, from coordinate 450,171,218 downwards.
CCATACCTGGACGATTCTTTAATTCAGGCAGAAAGCCAGGACATACTTTTGAATCATCGGGCCTTTGTACAAAGGGTTCTAACTTGTCTGGGGTACACCATAAACGAAAAGAATTCACACCTGGTACCCTGTCAACAAATTATATTCCCAGGAGCAAGCTTGAATGCAACTTCCCAGATGGCTTACCTCACGCCAGAGAAACAAATTTATTTGACAACCTACTTCAAACAACTGGCCACAAAAACCCTATCTGCAAGACAAATACTGCAAGCCTTGGGGTTCATGGCCTCCTGCATTCTTCTAATTCCATATGCAAGACTGCATATGAGGAAACTATAGTGGTATTTAAAAAGCCTATGGTGTCAACATTCTCAAGACCTAGAAACAATGATTCCTATCATACCTTGCCTACGCCTAGAGTTCCTTTGGTGGGCAGATGCCTACCACCAAAACAAGGGACTACCTTTCACACCACCCCCTGCTGCCAAAACCCTAACAACAGACGCATCAGACTATTCATGGTGGGCTCACCTGGCAGGGAAGTGCATTCAGGGAAATGGAACCCAAGTCAAATGCACCTGCATATCAGTCAAAAGAAATGTTAGCTGTACAGAATGCTCTGACAGCTTTCAAGGACCACATTCTTCCAGGACAACTAATGGTAAAAACAGACAGCACCACTGTTAGGTGGCAGATAAACAAGCAGAGGGTACACATTCTTACCCCCTCTGCAGACTAGCCATGGCATTGTGGAACACAGCCTTGAGCTACCAAGTGCACCTACAAGCTCAATTCCTGCCAGGTAAATTAAATACACTGGCAGATGGACTAAGCAGAAACCTCATGGACCGACACGAGTGGAAACTGGAACCAAGGATTTTCAACATGTTGACGAGCAAATGGGGGAGCCCAGATATAGACCTGTTTGCCTCTCCCCAGAACTACCAATTGGACAAATTTTGCACAAGGACTCCCCACAAACAAGCCTGGAAAGTGAATGCTCTGTCCTTCATCTGGAAAAACCTATCAGTCTATGCCTTCCCCCCTCTGCCTCTGCTCTCCAAAGTACTACTAAAAATCAAACAGGACACACTAAGGATGATTTTGATTCCTCTAGACTAGCCGCGTCAACAGTGGTACCTCCTCCTGCGCAGTGTGTCACGGTTATCTCCATGGCACCTGCCTCAGACTCCTTCCCTGCTGTCTCAGCAGGAGAACCAGATTCTGCATCCTCAGCTTCTAGCACTGAACCTTGCAGCCTGGCTAATTACTTAATCTCTCCTTTACCATCCCTCAGCAAACTTGTGATGGATATTATTTTGGAGGCAAGGAGGCCTAGTACTAAAACATCTTATGCTGAAAAATGGAAAAGATTCTGTGCCTGGAACCATTCTCAAGGGATGAGCACAGCAGCGCCCAATTTTGTCTTTTTCCTCCATTAAAATCCACGCCTCAGCCATTTCAGCTCATTATAACACAGAACCTTCCCTCTTCTCTCATCCACTGCTCAAGCAGTTCCTCAGAGGGGCCAAAAATTTTAGACCACCCAGGAGAGCTCCAACCCCAGCCTGGGACCTTAATTTTGTCTTGGAGAAACTCACTCTACCTCCTTTTGAGCCAGCTGCTACTGCAGATTTAAAATTTCTTTCTTGGAATGCAGCTTTCCTTTTAGCAATCACTTCAGTTAGAAGGGTATCTGAATTACAGGCCCTTATGGCAGTGGAGCCTTTCATCATCTTTCATGCGGACAGGGTGTCCCTCAGAACCAATCCATCCTTCATGTCCAAGGTGGTATCCAGTGTGGCTCTTAATCAGTCCATTCATTTGCCAACCTACTTTCCCAAGCCACAGAATAAAGGGGAATGGATACTGCATTCTTAAGATGTGCACAGACAACTTAGATTCTACTTGGACAGGACTAAACCTCAAAGGAAATCTGAACAACTGCTGGTGGCATTTGCTGCAGGGGCAGAGTGGAAGGCCATTTCAAAGCAAACCATTTCTAAATGGATAAGCCATTGCATTCATTTCTGCTATAAGCACCATGGAAAACCTATCCCCCAGGGGATGAGACCTCACTCCACCAGGGCTGCGTCTACCTCTACAGCCTTTCTCAGTGGCATCCCTACCAGGGACATCCTAGAAGCTGCTACCTGGAGTTCTGTACATACTTTCACCAAGCATTATCATTTTCCTCTTTTCTCCAAATCCAGAGCTGGCCTTGCCACTGCAGTGTTGCAGGGCCTTATAGCTGGCCCTAATGCTATCTAAATTCCTCCTCCCAACCATAGCTTTGGGAATCTACCCAAATGTAATGACTGCAAGAGTGAAACACGAAGAACATAGTACAGTTGTGTACACTTACCCTAAAAGTAGATGTTCGATTGTATTCACTTTTGCAGTCCTGGTTACCCTCCCTCCAGCCCCCTAACTTCTTTTGGCTATACCTCTACTTTCCTTTACTGTGCTTAAAAGCCTTTTGGTGTATTTGCTTTTTTGTTGGAGGTATATCTTTGTACTTTTATATTTAATTGCTTCCCATTAGGGGGGCACCTGACATCTGGGGCAAGAGAAACTGATGTAATGGCATTGGCTGCATGTTTTATACCCCTGATGACCTGACGTCATGGAAGAAGGGACAGCAACCAACGTAGGACCCAAGACTGTTAATCAGGCCGACTGAGGGCTACCTGCAAGAAGATAACCCAAATGTAATAACTGCAACAGTGAATACACTTGAACATCTACATTTATGGTAAGTGTACACAACTGTACTTTACTTCCTACTGCACCTTTAGGCGTCAAGTATTGTTTGGTCATATTTGCATTAATAATTCCAGAACCATGGTATATACAAGATATCGGAATATTTTATTTTGAAGCATAGTTGATGGCAAACAATTCTTTTGATATTTGACCTCTGACAATGAGTACTTGTTAGAATGGTAAGGAGATGACTTCATTTTTTAAGGCTTAAGCCTCAGCCACTGGGGTTGAAGGTACACACTCAAATGAGCTGTACTGAGTTGAGATTGAGTTAACTTAGAACAAACACACATATAAAACTATGTGCATCATCAAAAATGAAGTTTAACCCTCCAGATAGGAACAATTGCCCCAAATCAACAGCTGCACCCACAGGGATTATTTAACCTAGAATTAAGGTTATCTATGCTAAAGTACATGTTACAGTCTGTGTTCCGACTTACACATATTGCTTTCTGTTCTTTTCTTATCTCTGGTCTCCTCCAACATGTGAAAAACAGCTTGTATGCTTTCAGAAAGCATTAACTATTAGCACTAATAAAAAGTGCACTGGCTACCTTTAAATAAAACTGAATTGTATGCTGTTCTATTAAATTATAAAAATTGCTAGTATGGCTGCTATCCCTTATTCAGTTCCCATAATTTAAAGCTTAATATTTCACTCATCTGCTTGCCATTGTACCTTTAAATGTTTTCATTTCTGTCAGCAAAGAATTCTCAGAACTCTTAAGATTAATTGATTCCACCTGCAGACAGCTCGTCTCCATGTAAACGCAGTCATAATTGAGAGAAATAAAACAACTAACAATTTTTCAGATGCATGAAGGAATTTTTGTGTAACTGCCTGTTACCAAAAAAGAAGTCTGAAGAAATCCCATTGTGAGGGACAAAAAATGTGGTGATTAAGTTAAGCATGTAATGTTTCTTATTTTTTTTTTGATGGTTTATTAACGCTTTTTGGAGTTTTATCATTAATATCGTCTAGCTTCCTGCACTTCTACAGTGCTTAATTTTGTTTTAGGAAAATCTTTGTTACATGCAGCGATATGTAAAGAGCCCTTCCTCAAACTTCACCTGGACAGAGTCTCTGTGAACTAACCCCCCCCCCCCTTTTATGGTTAAGGTGGGTACTTAAATTGACTTGAATTAAACCATACATCCTGCTTTTTTCCCAAACCCACAAAATGGGAGGGAGAGCCTTACATTCTTTGGATGTGCACAGGCAGCTCATGTATTACTTGGCCGAGACAAATACTTTCGGAAAATCAAATCAACTATTTATGATCTTTGCTTGTAATAACTTGGGTATATCATTTTACAAACAGATGATCTGTAAGTGGATGTCTAACTGCTTTAGTTTTTGCTACAGGCAAAACGATAAAAAATGTGCCAGATCAAATTAGAACTCATTGCACCAGAGCCACAGCCACTACAGTTGCTTTTATCAGAATAGTGCCCACAAAGATTCTGGAGGCAACCACGTGATCCTCAGTTTGCATGTTTACCAAGCAATATAAGGTATTCACATTATTCTTTATTTAGACTGTGTGCTTATCTCAACAGTGTCTCTTTCAAACTGTCCAAAATCTATTACCTGGGTGAGGGATCTCTTACAAAGACTGGGGTTCCAGGAGAACATAGAAAATTCTTGTTTGACTCCTTCTCACAGGACTGTTTTCTTATGCTGTCTCCTAGATAGCTCAATTCAAAGAGCTTTTCTTCTACAGGAAAAATAGATCTGTATCCGGATTTATTCTTGTGTTTTAAACTAAGGCTACAGTCTCACTGAGGGATTAACTCAGGGTTTTGTATCTCATGATTCTTTTAGCAAGAGTCTACATGAGAAAACTCCAGTGGTACCTAAATCTGTATGGTCACAACATCAACATCCCCTGACATTTCAGTTCCCAGTTTTGGGATATGTGAACAAGGGAGATCCTGTGGTGGAGAGACCATATCTACCACGATCTGGGTTTCCCATTTTCTTTTCTAGCTATACCATAGTCTATCACAACAAGCAGTCAGACTTTGCTTCGTAAGCAGTGACTATGGGCATAAAATGGCATGGTCGTTGGAACAGAAAAGACAGATCAAAACACACAACTGTAAAAGAGAAGCTGGCACTTAAAAAATTCTCAATTCTCTGTCATCTGTTGTCCCCACAACCATTACAGTTGTTTACAGATGACACTACAATGATATGGTACATAAACAGGAGGAAAACGGATATTTCCCTCTGTGCAGACTAGCCATGTTAGCCTGGGATATAGCTTTTTAGCACACTGTGACTCTACAAGAATCTTACATACCACCACAGCAAAACTGTGTAACAGACAAGCTAAGCAGGATCAGGACAGACCCCTGTGAATGGAAATTGAGTCAGAGTGCCTTCCAGGAATTGATGCAGCTGTGAGGAACACCTCAGTTAGATCTAGTCACCTACTGTCATAGCAGTCGCAATTGTCTGCACTAGGACTCCACGCAAGAAGGCCTGGAAGACAGATACTTATTCTTTTCCTTGGATAGGAATGTTCCTGTTTGCTTTTCTAACCTTTCCTCTGCAATCTAGGGTAATTCTAAAGATGTAGGAGGTTTCATCAAAGATCATCATGGTGATTCCCCTCTGGCCCAGACAACAGTGGTTCTCCTTTCTTTTGGTAAAGGCCAGGGGCAGTTACCACAAGCTTCCTCACAGACTGGAAATACTCTCACAGGACAAGGGTTGTTTGATAGAACCGACTCACAACAACTACAGCTAACTGCCTGGATGATAGAATCTTAATACTTTTAGGCACGTATTTTCTGAGTATGTGCATCAGTTATTAAAGGAGGCAAAGAAACCTGCTACTAGAAAATGGTATAATAGTAAATGGAAAATATTTTCTAGTTGTAAAGACAAGAACCAACACCCTTTCAATGCTAGTGTTTCTTTGCCTTTACATTATTTGTGGGAGTTGCTGTCAGCTGGCCTTCATCAGTTTCCATTTGTTGACCATTTCAGCATATCTGCTTGTGTATCCCACTCTTAAGAATAAGTCCTATTTAAAGATGTTTTGAAAGAGGTATTACATACAAAACCTCCTTTAAAATAGTTGGCTCCTCCTAGGGATCTTAATTTTGTCTGACACTTGCTCCATTTGAACCAGCTTGTCAATCTGACTTGAGGCTCTTGACATGGAAAACAGTATTATTGATCGCTCTGACCTCTTTAAGATAAGTGTCTTGAGTTGCAAGCTCTTACAGTAGATCAGTGTTAACTCATTTTCCACAAAGATAGGATTTCCTTGAGAACTATTCCTTCATTTATGTATAAAGTAGTATCTAAATAATTTAAACTAACCATCTCATTGTCTACTTTACTGAATCTAAAAATGAGGGTGAAAGGATACTCCATACCTTGGACGTCCACAGACAACTCCAGTACTAACGTGGCAGAAATAAATGATTTCGGAACTCTGATACATTTTTCCTTTATTGTGAAGTATTACAAAAAAAAAGACAACTCATGTAAAATCAGACTGATTCTAAGTGGTTATATAATGGTATTCTATTTTGTTATACTCACCACAGCAAGGCAATTCCAGGCAGGGTCAAGGTTAATTCTGCCTGGGCCTTAGCTTCATCTGTGGCATTTTGGAAAGAGTTGGATTCTAGAAGTATTCTAGAAGCAGCAACTTGATCCTGTCTGCATACCTTTTCAAAGTACTATAAACTAGATACCTTCTCCAGATATAGGACAAATAATTTCTTTTGTTGGAATTTTGCCTCTCCTGCAATTTTGTTTTGCTTGACAATTAAATACACTTGCAAAAATTTGGCATAGCTGTTAGGGCTACATATGTCCCTACATTTTAAAGTATTTCGTGTATGGTACTCAGTTTTTGTTTAAAAAATATGTCTTTATTGTATTATCATTTGTGACATAGGCATTTATAAAAAAAAAAGTAATTAAACCATATTAACAAGTTCAGATTTACAGGCATTCTACGTCACATATAATCTTCCGTACAATATAATCAATCCAACATTACGTAAGTTGTTAAATTCTTGACTTCTCTTAAAACTCAATTCTCCAAAACATTTTACTACATGTATTGTTCCTGCAATTTCTATTTTCCATGTAATTTACTCCTACCCTTTTCTAAAAATCCCACTTACTATTCTTTTATATCTGTTACAGTTTTCACTACTTTAAGTATGTTTGGTTTAGACTTTGATTTCCATTTTGCATTAAATGCTTTTTTGACAACCAGCAGAATTAAACTTAATAGGGCCTTACTACATCTAGGGATTTCAGATCCTGTATTCCTACTCAAAAAAATCCTTTGTTACACTCATTTGCTCACCTAGTACTAGTAACAGGGTACTCTGTAAGGAATATTTAAAGTCTGTCATAGTTTCATAGTATAGTACTAGGCTATCTGCCCTGGGGCATTTGTAAGCCTAGCCATAGTGATGTGGCTTTTGCCACCCCATGAAGTGGTACAAAAATGTACAGAATAAATCTAGAATACTGTGCCTCTGTCTAGTAGTGACACAGTGAAGGTCCCTTTATATAATAGAATTAGTTTACTGTGGCCCTGTCTAGCAGTGACACAGATGTGACCCCTGGGGTAAACTTACGATCTCCCATCCACTCATCAAGATTTCTCTTGAAGAGAGTCAGTGAGTGGCTCTGCCTAATACGAACTGGGATCCTGTTCCAAAGCATGGGAAGCCTCTGGGTTATGAATCTATCCCTCCAGCATGTCCTATTCATACTTGTGCCGAGGTTTAAGTCTTTAGCTCTCGTGGTCCTGATGGATTTGGATTTTTTGAGGTGGAGCACGTCCATCAGATCCTGATTGGACATGGCCTTGTACGTCAGGCAGAGATCACCTCTGAGCAGGCGGTATGCTACTGAATAGAGCTGAAGTTTCTTTAGTCTGGCAGAATAAGACATATGTTGGAGACCCTTGATCCTTTTGGTGAGGTACTTTTGTGGTCTCTCCAGCTGTTGCAAGTGCCGGGTGAGGTACATACCAAATGGGGCATTGTACTCAATCATGGGTCTGATGAGAGAGGAATATAGGGGTACAGTGACATCCTTGGTTCTGGATGTGAAACTCTTCATGATGAGGTGTGCAAGGTAGAATGTTTTTCTAACCACTTTGGCAACTTGGGTGTCAAATGAGAGGTCGCTGTCTACATGGGTCCCTAGGTCTCTGATTACTTTTTCCGTACTCAGTGGCTTGCTGTCTATGTGATAACTTGTGGGTACTTTGTTTTTTCCAAAAGGGATGACTATACATTTTTTGGCATTTAGTTTAAGGCCGTGACTACGGCACCAGTTGTCCGTTTCCGTGAGGCCTTTTTGTAGGATGTGTGTATCTGCTGGTGTATCGACTATGGCGCCTAGTTTGCAGTCATCTGCGAACTTTGTCAGCCACAGCCCTCCCATGTTTGCTTTAACATCTGAGAAATAAATTCTGAACAAGAGGGGTCCCAGGACAGATCCCTGTGGGACACCACTTGTGACTGGCTTTGAGTCTGACATTGCTCCAGCGATTTTAACTTTATGGGTTCTGTCCTTTAGCCAGTTTGCAACCCATCTAGTGACATAAGGGTTTACTTTTAAGCTGTTTAGCTTATCTATGATGCCTGAGTGGGGTATTGTGTCGAAGGCCTTAGCCAAGTCCAGGTATGCTGTATGGACTGCTTTGCCCTCATCGATGGCTCTAGTGACTGTTTCAAAAAAGTCAACCAGGTTTAAAAGGCAGGATCTGCCCTTTACAAAGCCGAACTGGGTGGGGTCAAACGTCTGTCGGTCCCCTATGTCTCTGTTTGAGTTCCATAGTGATTCTTTCCATAGCTTTGCAGACCAGGCTAGTCAAGCTTATGGGGCGGTAGTTTCCAGGGTCTGTAGAGGCAACCCCCCTTGTGGAGTGGGACCACTGTTGCTGTACGCCAGTGTTCAGGTACATATCCCGAAGTAAGGCTAACGTTAAATAGCATTTTTATGTGTGGGTTTAGCTCCTCTTGGAGTTCACGTAACACGCACCCCGGGATACCGTCAGGTCCAATTGGTGCTGTGTTTTTTGCTTTGTTTAGGGCGGTTCTCACTTGGACATCTGAGATGACAGGGAGATTACATTCAGCTGGGATAAGTATTTCTTCTTTTGGGGGTGAAGGAGGCGAGAAATTTGCACTGAACCTGTCAGCCAGAACGATAGCAATATCTGTGGGTTCAGTGTATTTTTTGTTGTTGTGAACCAACTCTGAGCATATCTGAGGGTTTCCTCCCAGGTTTCTAACATAGCTGAAGAAGGCTTTGTGGTTATCTTTAGTGTCCTTAGCGATTTTTCTCTCAAAGTTTGCCTTGGATGTTTTTATGAGAGAACGTAGTTTTCTGCTAATGTTGATCAGAGATGTCTTCCCTTCATGGGATTTCGCTCTGACGTGCAGTAGCTTCCTTCTTTTGTTATACAATTTGTTTATGGCTGAGGTCCACCAGACAGGACGCTTACATTTGGTGGAGAGGGACTTGGATTTGTTTGGGATTGCACAATCCATGCATTCTTGGAGATGTCCATAGAAAGCATTTGTGAAGGATTCGGCATTGTGGGATGTGGTATCCACTGGCACAGTCGGCTTAAAAGATACCATCTCAGTCTTAAGAAGAGTGAAGTCTGCTTTTGAGAAGTTTTTCACTGTGGTCTTTTGTGCTGGGGGTGGAGATGGGATGTGTATATCCAGGGTGGTTAGTTTGTGGTCAGATCTCACTAGTGAGGGGTATACTTCCGGTGTGGAGCATTTTGTCCCCATGTTTGTGATGATCAGGTCTAGTATATTATCTCCCCTAGTGGGAGAGGTGACTAGTTGTTCCAGTGCATTTGAATTTATGAATTCCAGGAACCTTTGGGCCAGGGTATTAGGGCTAGAATAATGTACCCAATCTATGTTTGGGTAGTTGAAGTCTCCCAGTATGATGGTATTTTGTGATACATTCATATCCTCCAATGTCTTCAGGAAGGCTGAGTGGGGTTCTTGAGATTGGGAGGGTGGTCTGTAACATGCTACCAGTTGTCTAGCAGTTTTGCCTATGGTTAGTTGCACCTGTATGGTCTCTGATGCTTCATGTGTTGCTACTAACCTGGAGGTGTGGGTGTCCTTTATGAATATGGACACCCCCCCTCCCTTTGTGGTTCGGCCCGGGTTTTGGGGCCGAAAAGCATGATACGAGGTATAGCCTGGTAGCGCTGGGGTGCTCTCAGGAGCCTTGAACCAGGTTTCAGTTACTGCACAGATGTCGATGTTCTCCATGCTGAGGAGTGCATCAAGTGCCTGCATCTTGAGATTTAGACTTCTGGCATTGAGTAGCATTACCCTTAGCTTTTTTCCATTTTTGTTTTCTAAGGAGGTGGGTTTGTCTTTTGAGCCTTGCCTAAAAAAGGCACAATGGGGGTGGCAAGAGCCTTAGCCAATATCTGGAAGCCCAGTGGTGACAGGTGTAAGCCATCCCTTGCGAAGCAGCGTGGCTTGTCCAACATATCATCCCAGGCAGACAGACATTGGATCCCCTTAGAATGACACCAGTACTTGAGCCAATTGTTAAAGCTGATCATCTTGTCTATGTATTGTGGTATCATTCTTGGTGAGGGCAAGATGCTGCTCAGGGTCAGGGTCATACCAGCCTGGGCTACATAATCGGAGAGCTCCTCTATGTCTCTTTTCATGTAGTCCAGGGAGGTACGTCTCAGGTCATTCACACCAGCATGGACAATGACAGAGTCATATTTGTACTTGCTTTGGAGTGAACTGAGTGCGTGTGTTATGTGGCAGATCCTAGCTCCTGATAGACAACTCACAGTCACCTTCTCCTTGTTCAGCCTGGTCAGTGGGACATCAGTGTGTCTGACTATGGAGTCACCTATTACTAGTGTATCAGGGAAGGTGTTTGGCCTTAAGGGCTGCGATTGGTCGACACACTGATTTATTGAAGTATGTGTTGCATGTGTTTTGTTTTGAGGTGGTGGATTTTTGGATGTCTGCTTTGGGAGCCTCTGTTTTTTTGGTAAGTTTTTTATTAGAGCCTCAGAGTATGTCTTTGTGTTTTTATGTTTTTGGTTTGCAGTTGTGGTAGGTCTATGTGGGACTGGGATTGTTGTGTGTGTGGTTGCCATCTCCTCCTGTCTGGTCATGCCAGCCCTGAGTTGAGAGAGTTCAGCCTCCAGTTTGGCTATATAGTTGCATCTCTCACATGTATTTGTGTTTTTTGGGAGGAGGAGAGGGTTGTCTGTGTACATGAGACAATTGTAGCATTGTCTCAAGATGCCCAGATTGACCAGCTGAACTGGAGACGACGCCAGTAATCTACCACTCGACATGCTAGAACAGTATAAGGGAGTGGTATACCTTTAAGGGAAGTGGGTATTCACAGGGGTGGTAAGTAGATGTAGTGCTTTACTTAGTACGAGAGTGCTTACGTAGTAGAGAAGTATTGAGAACAAGTGCTAGGCTTATAATACAGTGAGTAATCTGGTTATACTAAGAGTAGAGCTTCCTTAAGGGAAAATTTGAAGAACAGACTTGGCGGAGCCAGAAAAAGTTTATCCGGCTGATTATACTCTGATTATACTCTGAAAACATATGCATCGGGTACCTGTTCCTTCCTCATTGCATCTCCAACATTTGCCATCTACCTGAGGAAAAATTCTTTGGAGTCTGCTTCAGTGTAAAAGTACCTGTACAAACACTTCCAGACAAAAATCCTCAATGTTCTAGACCTGGTTGCATATTTGGGAGCCATAAATATGTCCTTCCATTGGTAACTGATTATTTAGTCTCTTCCCAATCTTTTTCAAACTCCTCTGATTGATTCCCATAGTTATTGTGCAATATTTTATATCCCCTATTAATTGTCCTTTTAACAGCAGCTTCTGTTGTAGATTCAGCTAAAAACTCTACCACTGCAAGCCCTTCATGTAAGATTCCCCTTTCCCTTTTTTGTTGTCTATATTCTGATATCAGTCCCTGATAGGGAAGCCAATCTCTAGCCTGCAGTCCAAATGTCTTCTTGGCTTCTTCCCATTCTGTTACCTTTCCTTCTTTAATTATTTATTCCTAATACTATGGTTCCTTTGCCACCTTCCTTCAGTAAATTCCAGCCCCCTCTCGCCTATTCTGTGTTACCCTAATTGTAGTCATCCCTTTCAACAGCATCTCTTTTTTCCATTCCTGCGTTGGATTTGTTCTTAGGATACTTTCTGCTACTTTATGAATATAATATTCTTTATTACTGTTGTTTTCTCCTTAAGGGTCCGAATTCCAAATTCCACTATTTCCTTGTTTCTTGAACCTCCCCCACTTCATCCTCATCATCCCTTTCAACTTTGAATTGTAGCTTTCTGTTTGTGTTATGTATAATGTCTTTAACTGTTTAGCTCTAAGATATCCATTCAGTCAGGTTATCCTAAACCTCCTTATTGTATTGGAAGGATCAACTTATTCCACTTGACTCTTGTCCTCTTTGCCTCCCAGATAAAATCTTTCGACTCTCTATTAATTGCTATCCACAGCTTCCCCTCTGGTTGATAAAAATATGCCTGACCTGTGCATAATACTAAAGGAACTAGCACATTTTTACTGATTGACTCATGCTATCCATAGGCAAGAACTCCCATTTTCTCAGTTTTTGTATTACCTTTTGTTTAGTCTCTTCCCACATATTAGCTGCAATAATAGTCTTCTATTTAATCCATCCTAAATACTTTATTTTTATCATGTCCCTATAAATGTGGGTATTGCTGAACCAGTTCATGTGTGAGTATGTAGTTCATAGCTGTAGCCTTTATTTTAACTTTATTAATTTGATATCTTAAAAAATACCTGAAAATATTTCAGAAAGTTCCACAACACTTATTTGTCTTTTCTTGTTTTATCAGATACAAACTAATACCATCTGCAAATAAAGCCAAGTTTTCTTGAATACCATGCCAGTTATATCCATGAATTTCTTGAGTCCCTTATTTTCTTTCCCATTGGTTCTAAATGTAATGCAAGTAAAAGGGAAAGAGGACATCCCTGCCTTCTCTTCAGATGTAGCTTATCAGAGATGATCCCACCCACTTTGATTTTTGCCTCTGATCCCTCATATGTCCTCCTAATTAACCTTATTATTGTACCAGCAAATGCAAATGCTTCCATTGCCCTCCTCTGAAAATCCCAACTTACTCTGTCAAATGCTTTTCTGCATCAAGACCCACCAGCGACTGTCATATTTCCTTAAATTCTGCTTCCCTCTGAATCATCATTGTTTTATTAATGTTGCCAAATATTTGCCTCCCCCCCCCCCCACAAAACCACTTTGATCCATATCTATCAATTTTGATAACACCTTCGCTATTCTTTTAGTCATTATAGATATAAGCACTTTATAATTATAATCATGGTTTATAATTCAAATAGGGCTATATGAAGCTGAATCTGACGGATCTTTACCGTCTTTGGGTATTACAGCCACCACAGCTTTTTTCCCACAGGATGTTGGTGATCTCCCTCCATTTAAAATACTATTAATCAAAACCTTCCAGATATTTATTACTTTCTTCCCTCCTAACTTCCAAACTTCCAATAGAATACCATCTATTCCTGGAGACATCCCTGTAGATTTGTTAAACATCACTATTTTTATCTCATTCCTGCAGATTGGTTGTACATCACAATTTTTATCTCATCTCCTCCTATCTTAACTGTTAATAGTTGAGTGTCATCTGCCTCTAAACTTGGCATATTTAAATCTTCAGTAACGTTTTCCATTTGTGCTTTTTCTTGATTTCCCATTTCTCTGCTTTATACTTATTTTCTTAAAATATTTCTAATACCACTACAGAATCTCTAGTTCTATTTATTGTTATAGGCTCACTACATTTAGCGCCAACCCTTTCTACTTTCTGTTGTCTAAGTCGTTGTGCCAAAAACTTTTGTGCTATGGAGTTATTACCAAAAAACAGTTGCTTAACAGCAATCTTTCTAAACCCTTGCATGTTATGCATGTACTCCCAAGATAAGATTCCCAACCTACACGCCCTCCTAGCAACCCACTCCACAGACATTGTGTCTTCCAGAAACCTGGCTAAAACCCAGTACTACTGACATTGAGATACTACCTCCAAGATACAATATTCACCGGTTAGACCTTGTTACAAGGAAAGGCGGTGGGATAGCAGTCCTTCACAAAAATACTCTAACCGTTAATAGAGATACCATTCAACCTCCCCAATTCAATAACGCAGAACTCCTCATAACCAAGCTGCAGATTAACCAAAACAAACACTTGAACATCATCTGTGCATACATTCCACCAGCCAGCAACCTAAATACCCTAGACGATCTCCTTTACTGGTTATCCACTACCTATCCCCAAGAAACCATAGTTCTTGGTGATTTTAACACCGATTGGCACCCCTGCTCCTTCAACCCCCCCCCCCCACTCATATAAACTTATCTGGGTTTAAACAGACCATAACCTCTCCCACTAGGATAAACAAACCAACCAACAAGGAAAGTATTCTAGACTGGATCCTAGTTAATAACCAACCCCAACTGTACACAGCTGGTACTCTCCCTGATGACCTCAGTGACCATTGTCTAACCTATATCATAAAACATAAGGCAGGAAACCCTCACCAGCCCAACTATAAAACATTTAGAAACAGGAAAAACTTTGATGCTGCTATATTCCAAAATGAATTAAAAGCAGTTTACTGGTCAAAACTAAAAAATCTAACATTAGAGGAGGCCATAGATCACTTTAACACTAAATTCCTAAGTATCCTTGATTCCCATGCTCCAGCACGTACAATAAACACTAGATCAAATACAGCACCATGGCTCACAAAAGATACCAATGCAAAAATCAAAACTAGAAACAGAGCCTGGGCCAGCTGGAGAACAACCAAAGCCCCACTTGACCATCTAAAATATCGTCAACTCAGGAATGATACAAAAAATCTATTTTACTGGATAAAAAAAGCTTCTACCAAAATCTCCTACAAAAACACCACAACAACCCTCAAAAGTTCTGGGCAGGCTTAAATCAACTACTTTGTCCAGGTCACTCCACCACCCCAACCCGACTAACTACACCCATAGTTCCCCAGAGACAATAGCTAGCGCCTTTAATAACTTTTTCACTGAAACAATCCAATCCCTTGCAAATCAACTAACCCCCTCTAACTTAAACCACTTGCCTAATCTACCTAATAATCACCCGGAATTTGGCTTCCAACCAATATCCACTAGTTTTATCAAAACACTTCTAAAAAAATCTAAAACCTACCACCCTCGCTGCTGACCTCCTCCTTACAGAGTACCTGCAAATAGCTGCAGATGTCATTGCATATTCTATATCAATCATCATCAACAGAACCTTATCCGAAAATGCCATCCCCTCCCTCTGGAAAATATCTCACGTCATCCCACTCCATAAAGGTGGTAGCTCCTCAGACATATCCAACTGTAGACCCATTGCCATTCTTTCCCCGCTAGCCAAAATAATGGAGAAATGTGTAAACAAGCAACTAATGCAATACCTTTCACAGAATAACTTACTATCCGACTCCCAGCATGGTTTCAGGCCATACCACAGCACCACCTCAGCCCTCCTTTCCTTTACTACTGCCATAAACCAAAACAGGAATGACAGTAGGCTAACCTCTGCCCTCTTTCTTGACCTATCAAAAGCCTTTGACATGGTCAACCATGAGCTTCTCATTCTTTCACTAAAATCTATTTCCCTCAACAAGCCTGCTTATCCAGTGGTTCCAGTCCTACTTGACTGGTAGACAGCAGGCAGTACTATGGCAAGGCAAACTCTCCAGCCAGTTACCTCTCACACTTGGTGTCCCTCAAGGGTCCATACTAGGTCCACTACTCTTCTCTATTTTTATCAACAACCTCAACACTGCTATCCCTAAAGCCACCTGCATCCAATACGCAGATGATTCCACTCTCATCTGCTCAGCCACCTCCCCATCCGACTTGCATATCTTAACCTAAAATACATTTAACACTATCGAGAACTGGCTCACCAATCAACGCCTACTTCTGAACCCCAGTAAAACTAAACTTCTACTCTTCTCTCCCACTAGTAGATCCACCACACTTTCATTCATTGTCACATCTAACAATGGTACCACTATTTCCCCAGATAAATACACCAAACTGCTAGGGGTTATCATAGACAATAATCTCAAATTTGACCTACAGGTCAACAAAACCATACAGACCATCAATAAGAAGCTTGGATCACTGTAGAGAAACAAGACATGTTTAACCCTACTTGCTAGGACTTCAATCGCCCAATCACACCTACTCTCTACTCTCTTATATGTCTCGCCTGTACTCTCAAACCTCAACAAATCCAAACTAGGTAAGCTGTCCCATAGCTACAATCATATTGCCAGATTCGCCACTGGCTCCACCTATAGAACCCACCACTGCCAGAACCTTAAACAACTAGAGTGGCTAGATCTGCCCAGCTTAATTCAATTCAGTCAACTCTTAATAGCGCACAAAATGTTGTACCACCCTGAGGATACCCCCTCACTTAAAAATATTATTAAGCCATATAGCAATCTAAGATCCCTACGGTCAGCCGATAAACTACTGGTCCAAACCCACAAAGCTAATAACTCTGCTGGTGAATCCCTGTTTGCCAACTTCACTGGCAAAACCTGGAAACCGTTGCCAAACTATATAACTACAATCCTCCAAAAGTCTCTTCAAAAAAAAAACTCAAACAGTATCTCAAAGTGAATTGGCTATGCCCATGTGCCAACCCTGATTAAGCTATAATAAGTTAACTTGTAACTACATCACCAAGCTGTGCTTCCAATCTGATGTCTCTTACTTTTAATTCTCTGTCCATGACAATTGTGAGTCCCTACTAGAGAATCACTACTAACCCATTGTATATAATCACTTTGTTTTTATAATTGTTTGCTAACTTCTGTGTAATCTATGTAAGTTTGTCTTTGTGGAGCTTTTCTACCCGGGCCTTCACTGAAAATGGACATGTATCCAGTCGGACTATCCCGGTAAACAAATGTAAAATAAATAAATACTCCTTTATTTTCTCTTTAGCACGCTGTAGTTGTGCCTCTTGTTCTGTGATTCCCCTTATTTTGTTATACTTCAGCCTTTTTTTCAGTCCCTGTAAGTAATTTGTGATCCAGTGATGTCCTTCAAGGATGCATCTGCAGTCATAACATATGGGTTGTCCTGCCTCAGGCAGCCCTTCGGTCGGCCGGATTCCAAAGTCTGGGTCTAGCCTCTGCTGATGTCGCACTTTCCCCGACGTCAGAGCGTCTGGGGTATAAAAGCATCAGCCGACGCCATTTTCCTCAGTCTTTCTTGCCGCGCGGTGCCCGAAGCAGAAGCTGTTCGCGAGTGCCGGTCGGTCAGATCCAGTGAATTCAGCTACCGAAGACTTCGAAAAAAGCTAAGTACCCCGTTGGGGATTCTTTCTTGCCTCAGCTGATGTCAGACAAAGTAAATAATTGTTTAACTTGTGGGAAACAAATACCTCATAAGGATTTCCATTCCTACTGCCTTCCTTGCTTAGGCCCAGACCACGACGTATCGGCCTGTTGTTTAGCCTGTGCTTCCTTCAACCGACGAACTCTTAGACGTCGGTCGGAGTTTGCAGAGGAATTTTTTGGTGCCACTTTTGCTTATAATATGCCGTCGGAGACTCCGACTACGCATATTGTGAAAAAACGGAAGGAAAAGGACCGACACTCGCAGCCCGCGGTTTCGGCTGAAACCACGGCTAGGCCTACCGCGAGTGTCTCGGTTTCGGCCGAAACAGAGTACTCGGAGATTCCTTCTTCCGAACCCATACATCCGACCACCGAGGCCCGGGAGGCCCCGGCTGAGTCGGCTACCGAACTTCCTACCGAAACCAGTGTTCAGGAAATGTCCGACACCATACCTTTGGACATTTCTACTCCTGCACGTGGGGCAGCTAGACCCCCTGCTTCCATGTCCATTAAGGCCTTTTCCAGGGCTAAAGCTGCCAAACTATCTAAAGC
The DNA here is from genome assembly GCF_019279795.1 of Protopterus annectens. Classification (NCBI taxonomy): domain Eukaryota; kingdom Metazoa; phylum Chordata; order Ceratodontiformes; family Protopteridae; genus Protopterus; species Protopterus annectens. Next base: position 450,153,378 of record NC_056725.1, on the reverse strand, counting down.
TTTGCCTACCAAAACTACCTCCCAGAGGCCTTCCTCTAGTTCACAGATCCTCAGCCTTGCAGAGGACCTTATTTCCTTAATTAGGGGTTCACAACCTCACCCAGACAGGGCCTCTCACCCTCCTCCAGATAAAAGGCCCAGGACTGACCCCTCTGACCCACACTCTTCAGATGATTCCACGGATGGGTCTGAGTTGTCAGACCACCAGGAGGGGGCTTACTCGCCTTATGAGGATTCAGATGCTGAGGAATCTATCCCTTCGGCCTCCCCTCCTGAAGAGTTTTCCTTCGGTGAGACTCTACACTCCATGAGAGAGCATTTTCAATGGCAAGGTCAGGATTTCTCTGATTCTAGAAAAAGATTAAGGACCTTTTTCCATTTGCCTCAACATAGGCCCTTAGCTATACCTACTGTTCTGAATGTAATTGATGATGTGTACAATGATGTCAGTACAGCCCCTGATACTCTTCCTCCGGCCCCTGCCAAACCAGACAGATACTACAGGGTCCCGCATTCTCATTTCCATCTGTATAAAGCCCATTCTGCAGACCCAGAAACTATTTCTCGGTGCCCTAAAGGGGTTACGGCCGCTACTGCCAAAAATCCTCTACCCTCTGATAGAGAGTCTAGAGCTTTAGAGAGATGGGGAAAGAAGGTATATACTTCTGCAACTCTTTCTGTCAGGGCATTAAATTGTCAATTTCATATGATACAGTACCTAGAGTATTTGTTAGATGAACTGAATAAGAAACTTTCTTCTCCTGAACCCCTAGACCGTAAATCCCTTCAGGATTTGGTACACAGTTCACAACAGGTTAGTAATCATTTCTTAAAATGTGGCTATGATGCACTGGAGGCTTCATTTAGATCAGCTATGACTGGGGCAGTTATTCGTAGGCATGCCTGGCTGAAGGAACAATCTTTGCCAGACCATGTTAAAGCTAAACTCCTGGATGCTCCAATGGAGAAACAAAATTTATTTGGCTCCTCTGCTCAGGAGATCTTAAAAAAGGTTGAAGAAAAGGCAAAATCTGTGCAAACAGTTAAAGATTTCCTGCAAGTACAACCACCGAGATTCAGCAGAAACTGGCCTTCTAAGAATTGGTCCTTTCCAGACTCGGACAGAGCCCAGAGAGGCAGGAACAGGCGCCCTAGAGGCAGAGGTCAATCGAAGGGCTCCTACAGAGGCCGTCAGTGGCAGCCTGCCAACCAGAGGAGTAGTGCAACAGCAACAACAACTACTGCTACACCAGGACAGGCTCAATGACTTAACTCTGATTCCGCCTACCAGGGATCAACTGGAAGCACCCTTGGGTGGAAAGCTGGCTTTATTCTCAAAAAACTGGCATTATATTACAAAGGATACATGGACACTGCAAATGATAGACAAAGGATACAGGTTCCACTTCCACACTTTGCCAAAAAGAAACGGAATGCCAAACCTTCCACCAAATCAGAGGGCAGAGGCTTTAAGACAGATCAGCAACTTACTTCAGATGAAAGCTATAGAACAGGTACCATATTCAGAACAAGGCCAAGGATTTTACTCCAGACTATTCCTTGTACCAAGAAAAGAAAATCAATGGAGGCCTATTCTCGACCTGTCCTCACTGAACACTTATCTCATTGTGCCAAAACTCAAGATGCTGACCCTACAGCAACTTCTTCCCATGTTGTGCAAGGAGTCTTGGCTGGTGACTCTAGATCTCAAGGAGGCATACCTGCACGTCCCTACTCGACCAAGTTGCAGAAGACACCTCAGATTTCTTGCAGGATCAGAGCATTATCAATTCTCAGCATTGCCCTTTGGCTTATCTACTGCACCCAGAGTATTCACGAAATGCCTGGCATCAGTAATTGCACATTGCAGACTACAGGGAATTCAAATTTACCCATACCTGGACGACTGCCTAATACAAGCGGACAACAAGGGAAATTTGATAAAGGACTTGGCCTATGCCATACACCTGCTACAAGCCTTGGGATACACAGTCAACATCCAAAAGTCAAGACTAGTACCATCCCAAAGGATAACCTTTTTGGGTGCAGATCTGGACACAACCACCCAAATGGCATTTCTCACAGAAGAAAAACAAAAACAACTTCCAGAATACTTCATGATTCTGACAAGACAAACTCAGCTTACTGCAAGGAAAATCCTGCAGGCCCTGGGTTACATGCATCCTGCATAATTCTGATACCGCATGCCAGGCTGCATATGAGGAAATTACAATGGTACCTAAGGAGTGTATGGTCTCAACACAGTCACAGCTTAGAAACCTTGATACCAATCATTCCATGCCTTCAAAAGGAATTTCTGTGGTGGGCTCAGGCCTGCCAGTCCAACAGAGGGTTGCCTTTCAACAAACCAAAAACAAGGCAGACCATCAGCACGGACGCCACAGACCGAGGATGGGAGCACACATGGAGGGCAAATGTATCCAAGGCCTATGGCCTCAAGGGCAGCTAAGCATGCACATAAACCAAAAGGAAATGCTGGCAGTGATGCATGCAATCGAGGCCTTCAAACCCTTCCTCCAACAAGGCCACCTGTTAATAAGGACAGACAACACCACGGTCATGTGGTACATAAACAAGCAGGGAGGCACACACTCTTACCCTCTATGCCGGATGGCTATGAATCTATGGGAACTATGCCTGAATCTCAACATCCAACTACAGTCACAATTCGTGCCAGGGAAAGAGAATACACTGGCGGACAGCTTAAGCAGAACTACCATGGATGCACACGAATGGATGCTGCACCCAGACATCTTCCAACTCATAGCAAAGACATGGGGAATGCCGGAGATAGATCTGTTCGCCTCCCCACTCAACCATCAACTGAAGGCATTCTGCTCAAGGGCATACCACCCACAAGCTTGGAGGGTGGACTCTCTCTCTTTCAGCTGGAAAGCCCTAAAAGTATATGCCTTCCCACCTCTCCCATTGATGTACAAGGTTCTACTGAAGATCAGGGTGGAACAGCCAACAGTGATACTAATAGCTCCAGACTGGCCAAGGCAACACTGGTATCCATTATTGAGAAGCATGTCTCAGGCAAAATCATGGCCTCTCCCCATATGGCCTCTTCTTCTGACGCAGAACAATTTCAAGACCCTGCATTCCAACTTGAAAACATTGCAACTAACTGCCTGGAAAATTCCTTAAAACCCAATCAAACTGTTTTATCTCAGAGGATGAAGGACATTATCTTGGAGGCTCGCAGGCCTTCCACAAGGAAAACATACTCAGCTAAATGGAAGAGATTTCTCATTTGGAGCACATCAAAAGGCTCAGATGTCACAGTTGCAAACATAACACATATTCTAGAATACTTAGCAGAATTGTTCCACAGTGGCCTGTCTTATTCTTCCATTAAGATTAATGCTTCAGCAATTTCAGCAGAATACAGTGTGGAACCACCTATCTTCTCGCACCCTCTCCTCAGACAATTTCTGAGAGGGATCAAAAATATTAAACCTCCAAGAAGACCCCCTCTACCTGCTTGGGATCTCAACTTTGTGCTGGAGAAACTGACACTTCCTCCTTTTGAACCAGCAGCATCGGCGGATCTACAGTTTCTGTCTTGGAAAACTGCATTCCTTCTGGCAATCACTTCAGCAAGAAGAGTATCTGAGTTACAAGCATTAATGGCAGTGCAGCCATTTATTATTTTCCATCAAGATAGAGTTTCACTAAGAACCAATCCTACTTTTATGCCAAAGGTGGTATCTAGGGTATCCTTGAACCAAGCTATTCATTTGCCTACGTTCTTCCCTAATCCACAGAATAGAGGGGAAAAGCTTTTGCACACCCTGGATATACACAGACAACTACGCTACTACTTGGACAGAACAAAAACTAGCAGAAAAACTGACCAACTTTTTGTAGCATATGCTACTGGGGTGCAAGGAAAAGCAATTTCCAAACAGACAATTTCAAAATGGATAGGAAATTGCATTTGATTTTGCTACTCCTTTCATGGAAAGACAGTTCCTGAAAACATCAGGCCTCATTCCACAAGGGCCATGGCCACCACTACAGCCTTCCTACGAGGGGTGGCTACCAAGGACATTTTAGAAACTGCTACTTGGAGCTCCGTGCATACATTTGCCAAGCATTACAATCTACCTTTATACTCCAGATCCAGAGCAGGTTTTGCTACTGCAGTCCTGCAGGGGATCTTAACTACACCATCCTTTTCTTAGTACCTCCTCCCCCAGATTGGCTATGGTATTCTACCCATATGTTATGACTGCAGATGCATCCTTGAAGGACATAGTACAGTTTTGTACCTACCATAAATGTAGATGTCCGATAGGTATGCATCTGCAGCCAGGTTTACCCTCCCTCCTACCCCTCTGTGGTATTCCTAGGGTATTTACCCCTCTTTTAGCTAGCTGGGGGAATCTATTATGGTGTATTTGTTTGTTTATACATGTATATAATTTCGCAAATGTTTGGAACTTTTCTGCATTTATCCAAATTTAGCCTTCCTAGAGGGCACCTGGCATCTGGGGCAAGAAAAACTGAGGAAAATAGCGTTGGCTGATGCTTTTATACCCCAGACGCTCTGACGTCAGGGAAAGTGCGACATCAGCCGAGGCCAGACCCAGACTTTGGAATCCGGCCGACCGAAGGGCTGCCTGAGGCAGGACAACCCATATGTTATGACTGCAGATGCATACCTATCGGACATCTGCATTTATGGTAGGTACAAAACTGTACTTTCTCTATTTTCATCCGATTCAACTGTGATTTACTTTGGCTTTTCCGTTCCAGGGCATGAACTCCTCCCCTACCTGCAGTTACCTTTAGTCCACTTTAGTACCTCAGATCTCATTTGCCTCCTGAAGAATTAAGTTGCATTTTCTGGGGCTCTTGAGAACAGTGTAGTTTGAGTGAACTTTTTGCTTTTCTTCACAGCTACCCTTCTTTACTTGGAGAAGCATTTCTCACCAGTCAAATTAGTTTAACTTGGGTTATTCATCTGAGAATATTACGACTAGAGGTAGTTTGACTAGGACTGTTTATAGTGTGCTTAGATAACTCTTTATAAATGTTATAGATGTGTGTAGTGTTAGTATCTTAGCATAGAATTAATTTATAGTGTGTGCTGTGCTTTTCTTAGATAGTAACTTTTTTCATAGTTATACTTAGTATCAGTAGTTAAACTAGAGTTCTTGCCTCAATTGTTTGGTCATGGCTGATGTTCAAGGGTTAAAAAGTGAAACTTCCAAGATGGCTGCACATTGAGTTCTCCCAGTGTGAAAACATAAACTTGGCAGAGAAGGCCAGTAGACTTGTGGTTATGGGTAAATTTCAGTAACTGGTAGTAAGTGTACTGCCTGGATTCCAGTGCAAAAAAAAAAAAAAAAAAAAGAAATACAAAGGATGCGGAAAAAAATCAGCTACAAAAAGTGAAGAAGAAACATTGACTAGGGATAATTCTGCAGCTTGTTCAGCATAAAACAATGCAGCCTCCAGATTTGAATTCCAGTAACCTACAGGACGATATAAGACCTGGTTAAAATAAATGAAACACTGATGGAGTATGTCAACACAAACAACAAAAAGCTGGAAAAAATGGAAGAAACTTTAAACACACATTCAGCTGAGGTGATAATGCTGCAAAAATTAGAGGTCGAAGTGAAGAAAAGGCTGGCTGAATATGAGACTGCTCAGGAAGAGATGTTTCAAAAACTAATTTTGACAAAACTGTGACAGAAGGAGAAAGTACTAAAAGTGGGAGACATCAGAGTGTTTGTGGAGAATGATTACTCATTGTACACCAGGCAGAAGAGAAGCAAATGTATTCCACTATTCAGGATATGTTGAGACACAGGTGTGAGATTCAAAAGTTTGTCCAACAGAAAGTGAGCTGTGAAACAGAAAGAGATCCTGTTTCTTGTTGTTCTGGCAATAAAGACTACAGAGAGACTGTACCTGTGAAACATTTTTCATTGTTTCACTGGAAAATGTTGGAGTGAAGGAAGGGAGCACGAGAGTTGACTAAAGTTATTGACAGTGCATTGGATATGAAGAAGAGACAGAATATGGAAGATGGAGAGGAACTGTAATAAAACCAGTAATTTAATTTGGGTTTACAATGCAATACTTATGTGTGTGAAATATAACAGAACAAGAAAATCTGGAAATATTGGACTTTTTCAGAATTTGTTGGACTTGTGGGGGACTCTACTTCATGTCATTAATGTTCAAAAAATGCTTCGGGGGAGGGGAAGAGGAGTGAGAAAACTAAGTAAATAATTTTTTTCTTACTAGCACTGTTTTTGTGGTGTGTGGTTTTCTTTGCATGCTATAAAGTAAAGTCTTCTGAGTTATTTGTAAAGGTAATGGGGATTGTAAGCAGATGCTGCTGTTTTTTTCTTCTTTCTTCCTTCTCTCTTTCTTCTTAAGTTTTAATAAATGTAAGCAGTGCAGTGAAAAATGCATAGTTAAAAGAGCATGACAAAAGAGAAATGAATGTGCTTTTCTCATTCTTGCATGGGGAAATTACTGGATTAAGGACCTTAGATTGATTTAGTAACAGGATTTAATAGTAAGCAAGTAAATGAAAAAGAATATTGAATATTATGAGGATTTTTTTCTAGCAAATGCATGTATGCTAACTAGCAATTCTGCAGCTGTTCTTCATGTCTCCATGGAAACAGTCAGATAAAGAGAAACTGGCTTCCTGGTTCTCGTGTCTCCATGGAGACAATTTGATAAAGACAAACTGTCTACAGGCTGGTGGAGAGTGATTGACTGAAGAAAAAAAACTGAGGAGATAAATTGGCTAGGACATCATTTTCTCTGAAAGCATTTAAGGATTTTCCTAGCTGGGAGAGCTATAAAGACAAAACCAATTAGCACTTACTAGAAGCACAGAGCTGCACCATGCATCTTGGCATATTCAACCTTTTTTTAGATTAACTCAAGTCTGTGAGTGTGACTGTCAGTTTGGGACTTTTATTCCTATTAGGAGGGTAAGACAGTATTTGAAGATGTACATAGTTTTTAGTGGGGTATTGGGTGTGTTTGTTTTTTTTTGTTTGAGGGCTTTCAGTAAAAGAAAAAGCTTTGTAAGATTTGACATAGGCTCAAATGAATATGACAGGAAACAACTATATAAAAGTTCAACCTGTCAAACAGTGTATACATGTAACAAAAAAGGTGGGAATAATTTCTTAATTACCTGATCCTTTCTGTAATGTCTTTAAATGTCAACGGTCTCACAGATAAATACAAAAAAAGAAAGAATATTGAACACTATTAAGAAATATAGAGTCCAAATAGCTATGTTACAGGAGAGAGAGAGAGACAGAACTGAACATGTGAATTTGATAAAGAAAGGTTTCATGATGGTTATTTAATGGACTACCTGGGACAAAGGAAAAGAGGAGTACTTACATTAATTGCAAGAGGAGCTCCAGTAGTGATAGAAGAGGATAAAAAAAGATAATGGCAGATTTATAGTTCTAAGGGGCTACTGTCAAGGGAGGAGAATTACACTGGCTTGTATTTATATTCCACCTAAAACTTCTGTAATGGAACTTAAGAAAATTCTAGGAGAAATAATCAGTTTTCAGCAAGGAATATTACTTATAGATTGGGACTGGAATGTGATTTGCAACAGTGAAGATGTGTCTGGGGGCCCAGAAAGGAAAGTATAACAAGGGGGGTAGATTATTGAAGAAAGTTATGAAAATATTTGACATGGAAGATGTGAATTCTGTAGTAGGAATTTGGAGTGAGTTTACATATTATTACCCAAGATATAAAAATTGGGGTAGGCTAGATAGAATCTACATTTCACAGGAACATGTGCATTTAATTGAAGATCTCAATACACACCCAATAACTATTTCAGATCATGTGCCAATAATAAATGAAAACACAGGGTAATGATATAGAAATGTGACACTGGTGCTTCCCCCCCTATCTGTTGAAAAGAGAGGAATTTAAGGAATGAGTAATGGAGATTCTTCAGGCACTATTAGAAAGAATAGAAATTTCTTCTGAAAATATAGCTAGGGAGTGGAATAAAATTAAGGTGGAGTTTAAAAATAGGGTGGAAATAAAAGAAAGGGAGCTGTGGGTTAAGAAGTAACAAGAATTATTTAGAGGGAATGACAGATGTTAAAGTATTGCAGAATAGGGGAATCTCACAGAACAAGAAGAGGATCAGCTGCAGAATGCTAAGCAGAAACTAAGAGATTACCTCGATAATATGCAAAAGTTTAGAAAGACTGCTGTTAAGCAACTGTTTTTTAATGATAACAGTATTGAACAAAAACTTTTAGTACGACGACTCAGGCAACAGAAAGTAGAAGGGGTTGTTGCCAAGCATAGGGAGCCTATAATAAGGAAGGTAACGAGATCCTGTACAAGTACTAGAAATATATTGGAATTTCTGTGAAAGTCTTTATAAAGCAGAGAAATGTGGAAATCAAGAAAAGTTACAAAGGGAAATGTTTATGGAAGAATTAAATATGCTGAGGTTAGAGGTAGATAAGGCTCAATTACTAACAGAATAGGAGGGGATGAGATAAAAATAGTGATGTATCACCAGTCTACAGGAAATTCCCCAGGAATAGATGGTATTCTTGGGGATGTTTGGAAGCTAGGAGGGAAAAAACCTGATAAAAATCTGGAAGGTTTTGTTTAACAGTATTTGAGGAGGGGCAGTACCAACATCCTGGAATAAAGCAGTGGTAGCTGTAGTATCTAAAGATGGTAAAAATCCATCAGACCCAACTCCATACAGGCCCATTTCAATACTAAACCATGATTATAAAGTGTTCATGTCTATAATGGCTAAAAGAATGACAAAAATAATGACAACATTAATAGGTATGGATCAGTGTTGTTTTGCGGAGGGAAGGCAAACATTTGACAACATTAACAGAGCACTGATGATCCAGAGGGAAGCAGAATGCAAGGAGATACCATTGTTGCTCGTGGGTCTTGATGCAGAGAAAGCATTTGACAGAGTAAACTGGGACTTTATGAGCAGGGCAATGGAAGCATTTGCAATTTCTGAAAAAATTATAAGTTGATTAGGAGGATATATGAGGGATCAGAGCCGAAAGTTAAAGTGGGTTGGGGTCCTCTCTGATAATTTTTGCTTGAGCAGAGTAACCAGGCAGGGGTGTCCTTTTTCCCCTTTGTTGTTTGCATTATATTTAGAACCACTGGCAAAGAAAAAATAAGGAACTCAGAAATTCAATGATATAACTGGTATGGTAGTCAAGAGAAGCTGGCTGTATTTGCAGATGATGTTATTTTATATGTGACAAAACCAGAAAGAGACATTACAGTGTTGTGGAACATTTTGAGACAGTTTCAGATTTTCGGGATACAAAATGAATGAAGCTAAAGTAAAGGCAATAGCGGTAAATTATGTACCCACGCACAAATTGGTTCAGCAATATCCATACTTATGGGGACATGATAAAGTTAAGTATTTTGGAGTATGGATTAAAATGGTTCTGGTGTGGCAGCTAAGGGTATGTCGGAAGAGGCTAGACAAAAGATAATACAAAAACTGAGAAGACAATGGAAGCTTTGTTACATGGATATGGATAGTAAGATGCAAGCAGTCAAAATGTTTCTAGTCCCATTAGTCTTATACACAAGTCAGGCATATTTTTATCAAACAGAAGAGAAGTTGTGGATAGAAATTAATAAAGAGCTGAAGGTCTTTATCTGGGAGAGGAATATGGCAAGAGTCAAGTGGAATAAGATGATTCTTCCAGTAGAACAGGGCAGATTGGGAGTACCCAATTTGAAGGGGTATTTCAGAGCTACACAGTTAAGGCTCCTAAACGTAACAGAAGCAGAAAACTATAATTCAAAGTGGAAAGAGATTATGTTGAAATGGGGGGGTGGCTGAAGAAACAAGGCAATTTGGATGCAGGTCTTTAAGCAGAATAACAATAACCATACAGGATATTGTATCCATAAAGAAGCAGAAAGCATTCTAAGAGCTAAACCAACACGGGAATTGAGAAAGTAGATTCTGCTGATAGGGATGTCTGCAATTAGGGATGTAGACGGTAGACAGGTGGGGGCTGGAATTTATTGGATAAAACTGGCAAAGGAACCAAAGTAATGGGAGCAAATAACTAGAGAGGGAAAGGTAATAAAATGAGAAGAGGCCAAGCATTTATTTGGACTACATTTTAGAGATGGTCTTCCCTGTCAAGAATTGATATCAGAATATAGGCAAAGAGAAAGACATAGGGGAAGTCCTAAACGAAAGACCAGCACTGCTAAGAGATTTTAATAGACTCTAGAACAGAAGCTGCCATTAAAAAAGGAATAATTAGTAGAGCATATCAAGTATTGGATGATGACTATAAGAATCGGCAAGAGGAGGTTAGAAAGGATTGGGAAGAGATATTGGATAAGCAATTCACAAAGAAACAATGGGAGGATATATGTCTGTTTCCCAAATATGCAACAAAATCTAGAAGATTTTGGATTTTTGCTTGGAAATGTTTACATAGATATTTTTATACCCCAAGTACACTCAAGATAATTTTTCCTGATGAAGACACAAATGTTGGAGGTGTGACAGGGAAGGAAGAGGTACTTGGGAACATATTTTCTGGGAGTGTGGTAAGCTGGCAGACTTTAAGGGTTCCCTGCGGGTTGCACTATCGGAGATACTGGGTGGGGCCAGATTGGTGTGATGAGAGAGATGATTTTTTTTGAGCTGTGATACACAATTGGAATTGCCTAGACATTGTAAGGCCTTGCTATGTCTAATTATGTTGGCTGCCAAAAAGCAATTATTAGAAAATGAAAATCAAAATCTAAACCAACTGTATTAGAAGTAGTGAATATAATAACAGATAAAACAGCTGGAATTGAGATCTTTAGAAAAGGGTAGGAGCAAACTACATAGGAAAAAATGACGATTATAGGAACAATACATGCAAGGGAAGAATGAGATTTAAAAGAAGGCAGTACTTAAATGAGCTGGAAAATGTTAGGGTTCAACCAAACACCCTAATAATGGGCGACTTCAACTACCCCACCATTAACTCGGAAAACTACTCGTGTACCAACTCCTTAGCTCAACGCTTTCTGGAATTCATAAACTCTAATGCCCTAGATCAACTTATCCACACCCCCACCAGGGGCAACAATAATCCTAGAACTAGTCATTACCAACATGACTGACAGGTGTTCCATACCTGAAGTCAACTCCTCATTGGTCCGATTCGACCATAAGCTTATCACCCTTGATATCCATATCCCGCCCCCACCCCCCGCATTAAGGAAACCACAGTAAAAAATTTCTCCAAAGCCAACTTCATGCTTCTTAAGACAGAAGTGGTGAACTTCATGACATCCATGCAGATGAACAATACAGTTACAACTGCTGAATCCTGCACAAATGCACTCTATAAGCCCTTACTCGAGTGCATGGATCATGCTATCCCAAACAGAACCAAGACGCTGTCCTCCAAAAAAAGGAATCTGGTGGTCCCCTGCCATAAACAAACTGTACAACAGAAGGAAGAAACTTTTGCAAAAGAGAGTAAAATCCCATGAGTGGAGGAGCTCCCTGATCAGCCTCAGTAAGAAGCTGAGATCCCTTATAAGATCCTCCAAAGCTAGCTACGAAAACAAAATCGCCACTAAATCCAAGGACAATCACAAACCATTCTATAGCTATGTCAAGAATCTAGATGGCAACACCAAGATCTGCTCTGAGTTATAGCACAAAGGCACGAAAATTATAGAACCAACTGATATTGCCAACATCCCGGCAGATAAGTTCAGTGTTAACTTTACCCCCCTCTCACCCTCTAAAGGGTCCATATCTATACAGTAAGAATGCAGAGTCCCTGTAATCACAACTACGCAGGTAAAAGCTGCACTCTCTAAAGCCAAAAACACAACATCCGTGGGACCGGACAACATCACAGGCTGCGTTTTACATGAACTTCAGAACGAACTGGCTCCCCACTTAAGCACCATGTTCAGTAATAGCATAGCATCAGGCTTTGTGCCCACTGAATGATACCATCATGGAACTCGTAAACAAAGACATTGGTAACCTCCAAACTCTGGATCCCACCCAGTTCGGGTTTGTGAAAGGCAGATCATGCCTCCTGAACCTGATCGACTTCTTTGAGGCAGTCACCAAAGCCGTGGATGAGGGTAAGGTGGCTCACACAGCCTATCTTGACCTCGCCAAGGCTTTCGACACCATCCCCCATTCTGGAATTATAGCTAAACTCACTAAACTAGGTATAAATCCCTACATCACAAGATGGGTTGCCAATTGGCTCACTGACAGAACCCATACTGTAAAAGTTGCAGACTCCAAATCTGATCTCAAAGCAGTGACAAGTGGAGTACGACAGGGTTCCGTCCTGGGACCTCTCCTGTTTGGTATCTACTTCTCTGAAGTACAGGCTAACACAAAAGGCCTCTGGCTAACGAAGTTCGCAGATGACTGCAAACTAGGAGCCATAGTCAGTCCCCAAATGATGTGGACATCATACAGAAGGGCCTCACTGAGACAGATGCCTGGTGTCATAGCCATGGCCTCAAGCTCAATGCCAAAAAGTGCAGTGTCATCCCCTTTGGTAAAAACTCTGTACCCGTGAACTACCACATAGGCAGCAATCTACTTAAGACTGAATGTGTGATTAGAGACCTTGGGACCCAGGTGGACAGTAGTCTCTCCTTTGATGGTCACATCGCCACAGTAGTCAGGAAGTCCTTCTGCGTGGCACACCTCATCATAAAAGGGTTCTCATCCAGGAAAAAAGAGGTCATTGCTCCCCTCTACTTGTCACTCAGACCCGTTATAGAGTACAACAACCCTTTTGGGAATGTACCTCACAAGACATCTGCAGCAGCTGGAAAGGCCACAGAAGTACCTCACAAAGAGGATTACTGGCCTCAAACAAATGCCATACACTGACCGCCTCAAAAAACTCCAGCTTTACTTCGTAGCATATCAACTACTCCGAGGTAATCTCTGCCTAACATATAAAGCTATGTCAAACCCAGAGCTGTTGGACATGCTACACCAAAAAAAATCCCAATCCCTCCGAGGTACACACTCTAGGGACCTAAACCTTGTCACCACAATAAACAGGACATGCTGGAGAGGTAGATTCCTGTCCCAGAGACTTCCTGTACTCTGGAACAAGCTACCCATCTGTGTCAAGCAAGTTCTTCATTAGCACTCTTCAATAAAAATCTTGATGAGTAGATGAGAAATAGGAAATACACCCCGGAGATAACTTCTGTGTCTATGCTTGACAGTGGCACATGAAAATAACTTTCTTGGGTGGCGTAAGCTATGGAACCTTCCTGGCTAAGCTTACATAAGCCCTTGGGCCGATAGCCTAGTACCTACCTATGAGCTATGTAATGTTTGACTGAAAATGATTGGATAGATTATAAGTGATACATAATGTCTGCAACTGGAGGGGGGGGGTCAGTATGGTTTGTGATGTAAAATGCTTGCAACTAGGATTGTGTTGGTGTGGTTTGTTTTCATTTATATAAATGTATGATTGCATATGTTGTAAGTGATGGTTTAAAACAGACGTTTCTTGCTTAAAAAAGGGGCAGAAATTTAATAATTTATGTAATGTTGCTTAAATTATATTTGATGTATAGCAATATTTGTGAAGTATAATGTTTGTTAATGTGTTAATATATCAAATGTTTAAAAAGTTGGTGTCTGCTCCTGTTTGCTTGCTATAAAGCCTAAAGGCAAATGACAAAAACGTACCAAGTTACCCAAGTAGATAATTAGTCCCGGTCTGTTCAGACCAAAAAACGAAAGTGACTGTGCAGTCCAAAAAAAGCTTAACTGGGTAATCAAATATCACAATAGTGTAAACGACTCTGCAGTCAAGTAGTATACAATATCAAGCGACACCAAATAGAGATAAAAGTTGATTTATTGGATCCACAAATTAGATGATGGTAAGCGCTTTCGCAACAAGTGCTTTTTCAAACCAATACTTCTACATTCATGAAAACACACCCTTTTTATACTCAATTCATTTTGGCTTAACAACCAAAGCAAATGAGCCTCTTAAAGAGGTATACAAAATCTTCATCAACAATTATATGAGCATATAAACATAAATTAATTACAAAAAATTTTTAAATAAACAATATAAATGATATAAATGTATGTGTATATAAAAGCATCATGATGCAAGATATAACCTATCATGAATAAATTTGAAAATATATATTGTCTAAAAAATTATAATAATATATTATATTATAAAAAATTATATTATAAAAATTACAAAAATTACAAGTTAACCATATATAGGCATATAAGTGTAAAAATATTTGTATGTAAAAATTAAATATAATGTATATGCGTAAGTTAAAATATTCATGTGGATGCATGAAAATGAATGTAGTGTATGTATATATAAAAAAATCTTATAGAAATGAATTTAATACATATATAACAGAAACATTTTTACACATGAAAATTTATCTATAAATAGACTTGTACTGCTATGTGTTTGTAAAAAATACAAGAATATAATATGAAAAATATGTCTAAAAGTGTGAACTTAAGTATATATGTAGCACAATATCAAGTTTGCGTTAAAACATCAAAGTGTCAAAATATCACTCAACATGGTCTACTTCTCCTATTTTTTAACATAGGTTTCAACGGAACCCTGTCATTCAGCCCTGGAGCACAATGTGCTCTAGTCTTTATGATCCATTGGGCTTCCACTGACTCCGTTGTGTTTTTTTTTATGTCACCCCCTCTTAGACTAGGTTGTAAAACTTGTAAGACAGAGAAAGTAAAATTGTGTGTACTGTCACTACTTAACATATGCTTCGACAAGGCATTTACTTGTGATTTTATTCGTATTTGGTAGAGGTGTTCCCTAATACGTTCCTTCAACATCCTGTCCGTTTTTCCTATGTAAAAGGACGTACAGGAGACACATTGCGCTAAATAAATCAAATGTTTAGATGTACAGTTGGCATTTACTTTTATATTAAACATTTCTCCCGTGACTGGGTGCACAAAGACAAATATATTGGATATATAAGTGCAATAATTGCAATTGTTGCATGGATTGGTACCCAGAAAATCACAGCATGTTTCTGTGGTTGTATGGTCAGAGCAACAGAGTAATTTATGTAGGTTTTTCTTATTTTTATATGCAAAACAAGGATGTTCCTCTATAAACTGTGAAATGTCGGGGTCCAACCTAAGAATATCCCAATGTTTGATAATGCATTGTCTAATTGTATTAGTGTCTTGAGTGTAATGAAGTGTATATCTAATGATATTTTTCTCTTCATTGGTGGTTGGTTTGCTACTCAGTCTATATTCACTTAAACCCTTGTCTGAAAAAATAGGGACTGCATTTCCTTGTCTTAGTTCCAAAACTTTATTTAATATACCATTGATTTCACTTGTTTTATAATTCCTATTCTCGAACCTAGTCACTAAGGCTTCCATCTCATTTTTAAAGATAGCAGGGCCAATGGCAAATGGTAAATTTAGAGTAATAGATCAGCAAGTGAGGGACATAAGAGGTGGTTATGACTCCCTTAAACTAGAAAGGAAGGAACTACTTTGGCAGTTACGGACCAATGCAAACCAGAAACCTGGCATTAATGAAATGTCCTCTATTGCATGTATTTTGAAGTTGAAAAACCTGGAGAGGTGACTTTGAAGGTACTAGCAGGACTTTCAACTATAGTATTAAGGCAATTATTTATGGTGAGGGAATTGGCCGGTCCAATTCAAAGGACTGGTTGAGTTATCGCACAGGTGACGCCTCGTTTTTCAGTTTGGTTAAATGAAAATCGGAAATGGGGAACAACTAACTATTACAAGACACTGGACGACTAAAAATTTAGTCAATTGGTATTCTTTACATAATATTAAATGAAGGGTTGTACCACTTACTTTCCCATAATGTTATGTGACAACATTTCCCATTAACAGAAGTGGGCATAGGTTAGGTACAATAAGGGACAATAGTTAAGTGACCAAGGGGGCCTGGCACGAAGACTAGCAAATGTTATATGTGCTGGGAAGATGCATGGACCTCTTTTTGAGTTGTACCCAATCAACTCAATTACATGAATGAATGGAGGGAACTATACTCAAGAAGCTTACAGTGTGTGTTGTAGTTTTTTGTCCACTATTGTAACTCTCCCCTTATGTAGCAACTGCTACTACACTCTAGATCAATATTCAGTGATAACTTCTGTGCTAGATTTAAGACGATCATTCCTGGCCACTCTATTTTGAGTAAAATAGTTGAGGCAGAGGTTGTACTGGACATTGCAATGACTTTACGTTACATCTTTCACACATATTTTACATTGACCTTTCCACGCACCATTAGGAACGCTAGATTGCCAATGGGACTTTTGGATGCACAGTGTTACACTATGATGTAGGTGTGTGATTTGGAGTATTGAAATGACTTGAGGAAATATTTTTGAACTTATGATAGGTGCAGTACACCAATGTTGAGGGGGGATGTAAATACATTCTACTATGTCGACCTCCTCTAAGTTCAGAGCTAAGCTTGGTAACATTGGTTTTAATTTACTTAACAAATTGTGTGGTGTTTTTAACAACTTATATTTTATAACTTGACATATTTTATAACTTGTTATATTTTTAATCCACTTGTTGTTGCTAATTGATGGGTTGGATTTCCAGTTGCTATATTAAGGTGCATTGCATGTTACTTGATGGGTTTATAGTACCCAGCTCCAAAGAAAAACAAAATAAAGAGGGGGTAAAACAGCGAAGTAATTCACACTACTATGGTAACAAATTACCAACAAGGGGAAGGACCAACCCACCAATTAACTTATTCAGTATATGTTACTGTTGAATCCCTGTTGCTTACTGTTTTTAACTTCTGAAGAAGTCGGGCATATGTACCTGACGAAAAGTGTATTGGAATAAACGCACTTTAAGTGAATTAAACAACGTTTTACTAGTGAAGAAGGCAGCCTGGTCCTGGTCTTCATTTGTTATCTGAAGAAAGCTGCTTGGTCCATTCCCCCTAACAGGGAGTCTAGGGCCATGGACCTTTTTAGGGAAATGGATGTATGCTTCAGCGGCTTTCACCCTTCAAGTGCTGGATTACTCAGCCCATATCATCAGATTTCAGAGAGACTTCAACAAGAGTGTCTTTGGATGTCCAGAAGATGGTGGAATTCCAATTTTCTACCCTACAGTCAACGTCTAATGTATACAGGCGACTACTTTCTAATGCAGCTGATGGCACGGCTAGCATACCAGGCACTGGCATTACTATCTGATGACATGCCTGGATACATCTGTTTGACTTTGTGGAAAGCTTTAAGACATGTTTCATTAATGTCCCATTTGACAGGTCGACCTTACTGGACCTAAAATTAGACACATTGACTAGGAGTTAACAAGATGATAAGACTCTCTCTGCAGTTGGAATCCACTTCTCCTCTCCCCAGAGATCCAACTGTAAGAATCAGAGGGTTGGAAAGATGTGGTTCTGGAAGTCACAGAGCCCTTAACAGGACATTCCTGGCGAAAGACACCCCCCTCTTGTGGCAGAAGAGAAGGTTTTAATAACAGACGTTGCTTAAGAGGCAGAGGTGCACTGCAAAACCATGGCTTTTGTGGTCCCTTACCAAAAAATCCTTTTCAGTGTCCCAGAAGGATTGCCCAACTGTTGCACACAGGAGGCAGTTAGGAGGTGCTTGCCTTAGCACCCAGAAGCCTGGCATAACATAAGTACATATTCCTGGTTTAACAGTATAAAAAGACCAAAAACTCAAATCAAACTGCCATGTAGACTAGAATCCAAATAGGTCCAGAATTTATTAAGGCAAATAATCCAAGATAAGCACTTTCATTTGGTAGCTATCACCAAACTTATTCAGACAAAGTAATAGAGCAAATACAATCCAAGTTATACTACAAGAACACACCCTACCTCATTAATAAATTCAAATCAATTAAAAATCAAACCAAGTTTTAAAAAGACATATATCCTGAATTATACATATAAATACAAATACATACCTGAGTAATGCAAAAATTCTTTATATACATATATTTAAATAATGTAATAAAAAGTTATATATATATATATATATATATATATATATATATAAAATATAATATATATATATATATATATATGTATAACAATTTTAAACATAATAAGGCTTGTACATACAAAACATACATATATATAATTATAAAATATATGAACATTTTATCTATCAAGGACTTTCATTTTCAGTTTACTGGATATAGAAATAAAATCATTTAACCCAGGAAAACCTGCCACCAGGTTTCCTTTTCCTCAAGGAATAATTTCCAAGGTCTCTTTCTATCCCCACATTTAACCTGTTGTAACGCTACAAATTTAAAAGAATGGTTAGAAAAACTCTGAATATGTCTAAATCGAGCATTGTTGATATCCCCCTTGCGTATGTCATACATACACTGTGACAACTTACGCTGAGTCTTGCCCACATAAAAAGCAGGACATTAATCACACACAGCAGCATGTACTATAGCATGGGAATGGCAACTATATTTTCCTTTGATATCAATATTCCTACCATTTAATTCCAAACTGGAGGTAGCCATAACATATTTACATTGATTAAACATATCCCAGGGTGCCATCCTTCCATCTACACCCAAATTCAAATTTGGAACGTGTTCCAAAAGTCCCTTTAAGTTCCTGCCCTTTCTAAACACAAATTTGGGATATTCACCAAA
This sequence comes from Protopterus annectens, assembly GCF_019279795.1. Lineage (NCBI taxonomy): Eukaryota > Metazoa > Chordata > Ceratodontiformes > Protopteridae > Protopterus > Protopterus annectens. Next base: position 450,134,591 of record NC_056725.1, on the reverse strand, counting down.
TACGCTAGCCATACTTGGTTCACTCGTAAGAATATGCCAATTCTTATTGACAATATCCTGTACAAACTGACTTTAAATATAAAAGGTCGAAACAAACCGTCACATACTACCAGTTGTGGGAACAACTTCAGCATCATCTGAAATATTAGCTTGTAACACAGAAGCATTGTTGCCCCCCATATTATAACCATTAACAGGCACAACATTATTAAATAGGTCCACCCCATCATGATTCATAATGGGCCTATAAAAGTCCCTCAAAAGCTTATTAATCACTTCTTGTTTAATATTAAAAATCAAATCATGAGGGTAACCCCGGTCCAAAAACATTTGACACACAAAATCACATTCCTGTAAAAATTCGTCATATAATGAGACCATACAGGCCGCCCTAACCAACTGGCCCTTAACTATGCCTCTTTTGATATGAAATGGATGACTACTTGAATAATGCAGTATACTATTAGAAAAAGTAGACTTCCTAAAAATTGTAGCTTTAAACTTCCCATCATCCAGCTTATGCAACATAACATCCAATTAAGAAATTTTTTCAGAATTAATGGAAAATGTAAACTTAAAATCAGTACTAGAATTAATATAATCCATAAACCTCGAAATATCATCAGATGGATCCTTCCAAGCAATAAACAGGTTGTCCAAAATAAATATAAGGAAATGGATGAAGTAAAAGGGGAATTGAACAAATGACATCTCTCCCACCATGCCATGACCACATTCGCAAATAAGGGACCGCATGCTGAGCCCATGGCAACTCCAAGTAGTTTAAAATAATGCCCTTCATAATAAATAAAATTATTGCTCAGCACCATCTCCATTAATTGTGAATAAACATTAATACAATTCTGCTCCAAACCAAATTCATAAAGTAAAAAATCAGAAAACCAAGTTAATCCAAGCTCATGGGATACAGCTATATAAATCCTTGACATCAATAGTCAGGAAAGTATACAATTCCCCTCTAGAGACCAATTCATTACAGTTTTCCAAAAAATGCCAAGAGTCACAACATAAATGAGTAATCCCCTGAACCCTGCTATTAAGTTGGTTGTCCAAAATGCTGGCAATATAACTAGTTTTGGACCAACCTGAGTCCACTGTTAGCCGAAAAGGGGGACTAACAAGATCCTTATGAATTTTGGGCACACCAAAAATCACGGGTATCTTAGGAGAATCCACAGACAGATAATTAAATTCATCTATACTTATTGATCCTGTGTAAGCATATCAAACAACTCACAATCAATTTTATGATAAGCAATATTTACCTCATTAAGGGAGGCTTCACGATAAACATCACTGTGCAACAAATTAAACATACTTTGAATATATACATCTTTCTGCATCACTACTAAACCGCCACCTTTAATCTGGCTGCATAAATCTGAGATCACTTCTCCCCCTTAATTCGGCCAACAGTTCAGTCTTAGCAGTAGTTAAATTACTACTAACATCACCTTTTTTTACCTAAAAAATGACGAAAATCCATTTCACGTACACTTTCAAAGCATTTTAAAGTACCATGTAAATCAGGATTATAAGTACTAGGTATTCTAACCGTGCTGCTATCTACATTAAACACACCAACATCCTTCCTTTATAAATATTTCAAAGTCACAAATTAACTCAGCTACATTACTTTTTCTGCTAGGCACAAAATTATGACCTTTACTTAATAAATCAGTATGCAACATAGAAAGACACACATCAGTATAATTAAATATTTTAAAGTCATTCGTAGAATTGACAATAATACTAGGCACATTGGATACAGTACCCTCCACTATCTCCTCAAATTCATATAAGGGCCATTCCTATGCCCCTTTTCCTGCCAATTGTTCCCCTGTGGGTAAGGGCTCCACTGTTGAGGCCTGCGATTCCTTATCCTCTCGGACCGTCTTGGCCCCGGTGTATCTAAAGGGGGCCCCTATTTAGTCCTGAACAACAGTGTCCTCGGACACGGAATTAAAATGCACAGAGCGAACCCCTGTGGTTACCGGAGGTGGAGGATAGGCTTTCCCAGCCTGGTAAGCCCTTCAATCACCCTCAAATTTTTTTGCCTTACAGTTGGAAATGACCGAAATAATATCCACCTGTTTAAAAATAAAATCATATTGAGGGCGACACCTTTGGTATAATCCCGACTGGTGAATACCCTTATCAAGACCGCAAATATCCTCCTGTAGTTTGTCAAGTTTCTTGGTATTATGCTTGATCATGAGCTTCAGAATTTCTTAGCCATGACTATCAAAAAGAGCCAAAAGTTCCTGATGATAGAGGGAGTGCGGCATGAAACCCGTAGTAATTTCCACATTCTAAGGCCTTTTGGCACTTGTTGAACCCTTAAACATTCTCGAAAATACAGGTTTTCCTTTTGGATCATCTTAAACTCCACAAATTTCTCCTTAAAAGAAGTCAGTTTCACATCTATTAAAATCGGATCCCCCCTTCCTCCGACAAAGGTAGCACATTCCTATGCAACCAGGAAACCAACGTCCCAGGAAGGGAATTCTGCTCTTTACTCCTCGGCTGAACCACGCCACTACCCCCACCAGAGGTAGCATTAATTATAGTACAGTTCTCCGAAGTTAAGGGTGGAAACTCGGCATTTTCAGCCAAATGTTCTTCCTCCCTCAATATAAGGGGAGTATTGTCAAAGTTCAAAGACGGGCCATCATTCTTCCCAAGATTTTTATTGTTAGTAATATTATCTGAAATAGAGGATCAAGGCATCAATTGCTGAACCAACATGGTAAGGGTGTAAACAGAGTTCTTTAACTCCAAAAAATCTGCATAAGACACCACTGGATTCCCTTCCACCATAGTAGCAAACACCAACTAGAAATAACAGTATAAAAAGACCAAAAACTCAAAACAAACTGCCACGTAGACTAGAATCCAAATAGGTCCAGAATTTAAGACAAGTAATCCAAGGTAAGCGCTTTTGTTTGGTAGCTATCACCAAACTTCTTCAGACAAAGTAATAGAGCAAATACAATCCAAGTTATACTACAAGAACACACCCTACCTCATTAATCAATTAAAATCAATTAAAAATCAAACCAAGTTTTAAAAAGACATATACCCTGAATTATACGTATAAATACAAATACATACCTAAATAATGCAAAAATTCTTTATATACATATATTTAAATAATGTAATTAAAAGTTTTTCATATATATATATATATATATATATATATATATATATATATATATATGTATAAAAATGTTAAACATAATAAGGCTTCTATATACAAAACATACATATATATAATTATAAAATATGTGAACGTTTTATCTATCAAGGACTTTCAATTTCAGTTTACTGGATATAGAAATAAAATCATTTAACCCAGGAAACGGACAAGCATTAAGAAAAACCTGCCACCAGGTTTCATTTTCCTCAAGGAATAATTTCCAAGACCCATTTCTATCCCCACATTGAACCTGTTGTAGCACTACAAATTTAAAAGAATGGTTAGAAAAACTCTGAATATGTCTAAATCGAGCATTGTTGGTGTCCCCCTTGCATATGTCATACATATGCTCATACATATGCTGTAACAACTTACGCTGAGTCTTGCCCACATAAAAAGCAGGACATTGATCACACACAGCAGCATATACTACAGCGTGGGAATGGCAACAAAATTTACCTTTGATGTCAATCCTCCTACCATTTAATTCCAAACTGGAGGTAGCCATAACATATTTACATTGATTACACATACCACAGGGTGCCATCCTTCCATCTACACCCAAATTAAAATTTGGAATATGTTCCAGAAGTCCTTTTAAGTTCATGCCCTTTCTAAACACAAATTTGGGATATTCACTAAATACTCTAGCCATACTTGGTTCACTCGTAAGAATATGCCAATTCTTATTGACAATATCCTGTACCAACTGACTTTCAATAGAAAAGGTTGAAACAAATGGGCACATACTACCAGTCTTCGGAATATAGGGTGGGGGTGGGGGGGGGCAACAATGCTTTTGTGTTAGAAGGTAATGTTTCGGATGATGTTGAAGTTGTTCCCAAGAACTTAACTGGTTGTAAAGCATAATTTTCAGAGGCTGTTCTATACCATTTTCCCTCTCTCCCATCAAAAAAGATGAAACTTCCTGACCTTCCACCCAGTTGGTGGGAAATTGCAGTGCCAGAAATCTCCAAGCTGCTAGAAAAAAAGTCATCCAGCAGTCTCAAAGACCAACTAAATTCTGGAGTCTTCTCAAGGTTCCTTTTAGTACCAAAGAAAGTGGGACCTCAGGCTTATTTTGGATCTAATCTTATTTGAATCCGAACGTAACACAGACAGAATTTTGGATGGTCATACATCAGTTCATTTTGTCTCTCCTGAAGAAGGACAATTGATGTGCTGCATAGATTTCAAGGGCACTTACTGCCATATCAAGGTAGACAAGTGTTCGAGGAGATTTCTGTTTCTGTCTGGGAACCAGTCATTATCAGTTCATCACCCTGCCATTTGGTTTCACCATAGCCCACAGTGTGTTTACCAAGGTAATGGCACTAGTGGCAGTGCATCTTTGCCTGTGAAGGATCCATGTCTTCCTGTCCTCAACGATCGGTTCTTGACCACTACTTTCAACAAGACTTGGGTGAATCATCAGGACCTTCTGCTCCAGTTGTTGCAAGACCTAAGCATCACAGTCGAGGTCATCAAAAGTCATTTTACTGTTACTCAGCAGATGGAATTTATCAAATGCAAACTGGGCAAATGCTCGCAGATTGCCTGACTTCCCGACTCAAGGATTCTCTCTTTGTGCATCACTGCCCCTCAGGTTCTTCACCCCTCTCCTCCAGCGAGACTAATTTTACATCTCCTAGGACTGCTGGCTTCCCCAATCTTCATGGTTCCCTTGGCCAGATTTTACATGAGTGTGCTTCAGTGGACCCTAACGGTGCAGTGGTCCCACTTCATGCCAAGACTTGACTTACCCCAATTTGCAAGACACACACATCCTGGCAGTTATTTCATTCAGTAGTACAAGGATGTCCATTCCTTATGCACCCCCTGTGGAGATATTGACGACATACACATCCTTTCTAAGGGTGGGGTACATTTCGAAGGAAAGACTGTCTAGGACATTTGGTCACACACAGAGGCTAATCTTCACATCAGTGTCCTGGAAATGATGGCAGTCTTTCTAGCACTGCAGGCATTTCATACCCAGGGTTGTGATATCAGTACAGATGGACAATATATTGGTGGTTTGGTAGGTTAACAAACAGGGAGGGACTTAAGCTTATCCTCTTTGTCAAGATGCCATGAGAGTTTGGCAGGGGGAAATATCTTCTCAATGCTTTCTATTAGCAATGCATATCCTGGGGGACATCCAGAGTACTGGTGGATCAGTCTTGATGCCTCAAGAGCGGTCCCTCAATGCAGTAGTGACCACTTTGATTTTCAATCAGTGGGGCCAACCTTACTGCAACCTGTTTGCTTCTTATCTAAACAACAAATGCAGCAGTTACTTTGCCCTGATCACCCAAAGGGACGGTCACTAAGGAGCGCACTAGTCCACAACTGGCCCTAGGTCTTCTCTATGCTTTTGCCCCTTTGCCATTGATGAACAAGTTCATACAGAGAGCGAGAATGTGCAAGGCCAAGATGATGCTCATTACCTGTTTCTGGCCTTGACAAACTAAGTTTCCCTTCCTCTGGCTTCTACTAGTATATCCTCTGCGGATGCTGGACCACTGTCCTGATCTCCTAAAACATCCTTCTGTTCTGCCTACTCTGGATCAGAAAGCCATGAGATAAAACTACTTGGTTCCTCCAGTTGTAACATTAGCAATAGATGCTAGGCCTCCAGCTTCGATTGTGAGGATCATTTCAGCATCTTAAAAATAGACAGCTACGAATATACAGTGGATATAAAAAGTTTACACATCCCTGTTAAAATTCCAGGTTTCTGTGATATAAAAAAAATGAGACCACAATAAATCATTTCAAAACTTTTCCCACCTTTAATGTGACCTACAACCTGTACATTTCAATTGAAAAACAAATCTGTTAGGGGAAAAAATATAAAACATAAAAAATGTACAATAAGCTGGTTCCATAAGTGTGCACACTCTTAAACTAATACTTTGCTGAAGCACCTTTTGATTTAATTACAGCATTCAGTCTTCTTGGGTACGAGTCTATCAGCATGGCACATTTTGACTTTGCAGTATTTGCCCACTCTTCCTTGCAAAAGTGCTCTAAATCTGTCAGATTGCGAGGACATCTGTTGTGCACAGCCCTCTTCAGGTCACCCCACAGATTTTCTATTGGATTTAGGTCTGGGCCATTCCAAAACTTTAAACTTTTTCTGGTGAAGCCGTTGTATTGTTGATTTTCATGTATGCTTAGGGTCATTGTCGTGTTGATAGGTGAAATTCCTCTTCATCTTCAGGTTTCTAGCAGACGCCTGAAGGTTTTCGGTCATAAGTGACTGGTATTTGGAACTGTTCATAATTCCCTCCACTTTGACTTAAGCCCCAGTTCCAGCTGAAGAAAAGAAACCCGAAGCATGATACTGTCGCCACCATGTTTCACCATGGGAGTGGTGGTCTTTTGGTGATGCAAAGTGTTGTTATTGTGCCAAACGTACCCTTTGGAATTGTGGCCAAAAAGTTCTGTCTTTGTCTCATCAGACCATAACACATTTTCCCACATGCTTTTGGAAGACTTGCATGTATTGTTTTACAAATTTTAGGCAGGCCTGGATGTTTTTTCTGTGTAAGAAAATGCTTCCGTCTTGCAACCCTACCCCATAGCCCAGACATACGGAGAATACAGGAGATTGTCACATGTAGTACCCAACCAGTACTTGCCAGAAATTCCTGCAGCTCCTTCAGTGTTGCTGTAGATCTCTTGACAGCTTCCCTGACCAGTTTTCGTCTTGTCTTTTCATCAATTTTGGAGGGAACGTCCATTTATTTGCAACATCACTGTTGTCCCATATTTTTCCACTTTTAGATGACTGTCTTCACTGTGTTCCATGGTATATCCAGTGTTGTGGTAATTTATTTGTATCCTTCTTCTGACTGATACCTTTCAGCAATGAGAACCCTTGGATGATTTGTAAGCTCTCTGCGAACAATGGCTTTTGCTGTAGCAGGCAACTGAGTAAATGTCAGGAAAATCGTACTAGGACAGCTGAACTTTATTTGTGGTTAATCAGAGTCTTTTTAATTGATGGCAGGTGTGTACCCAAGAAGACTGAATGCTGTAATTAAGTCAAAAGGTGCTTCAACAAATTATTAGTTTAAGGGTGTGCACACTTATGCAACCAGCTTATTGTATGTTTTTTATTTTTTATATTTTTCCCCCAACTGATTTGTTTGTTTTTCAATTGAATTGTACATGTTATAGGTCAGATTAAACACGGGAAAAGTTTTGAAATGATTTATTGTGGTCTCATTTTTTATATCAAAAAAACTTGGCATTTTAACAGGGTTGTGTACATTTTTAAATCCATTGTATACCATATCAAATGGAAGAGATTCTCTGTTTGGGCCATGGCCAAAGGTTGAGACCCTTCTCAGCACCAGTTCATTCCGTTTTAGAATTCTTGTCTGAACTTTTCCACAATGGCTCCAGTTATTCAATGGTTATAGTGCAAATAGCAGCAATCTCTAGATGCTGTTCGTGTTTCACTGTTGCATTCATTACATTTGGTTATCTGCTTGCAGGTAGCTCTCAGTCAGCCTGATTAACAGTCTTGGATCCTGCGTCGGTTGCTGTCCCTTCTTCCATGACGTCAGGGGTATAAAACATGCAGCCGACGCCATTACATCAGTCTTTCTTGCTATACGGTGCCCGAAGCAGAAGCAGTACACAAGTGCCGGTTGGCCGACTCCTTTATTTTCGTTTTCGAGTTTCAGAACCGAAGTCTTCAACTAAAGCTAAGTACCCCGTTGGGGAAATTTTTTCTTGCTCCTTACCGATGTCCGTAAAAGTTAATAATTGCATTACTTGTGGAAAGCAAATACCTCATAAAGATTTTCATTTGTACTGTATTCCTTGCCTAGGCCCTGACCCCGACGTACCTTACTGTCGGTTTTGTGCTTTATTTAATCAGCACACAATCCGTCGTCGGTATATTTTCGCTTCTAAATATTTCGGTTCTCAGTTTAATTATCCAGAAATGTCATTGGTTAGCCATCCGACTACCGGGATTCCGAAAAAACGCAAAGATAAAGACAGAGACAGGCCGCCGAGGTCCAAAACTGCCAACGACGCTTCTCTTAAGCCAGTCGCCAGTTTGCCGGTACTCAGTGAGGCGCTTTCGCAGCCCCTGATACCCGCTACTTCTGATTTGCAGGCCTCTACTGAGACCCATTCGGAGTCCGGTATGCCGCGAGATGCTTCAGCGATGGAACCCGTGGATGTCTCTACCTTGGATGGGTCCAGAGCCGCTGTGCAGGCACCAGCTTCTGAGGGTGTATTCAGGCCTATGGACTTGCATATTAAACCGACGCCTTGTTCTTTACTTAGGCCTAAATCTCGATCCATGTCTAAAAAACTGACACCCAGGCCACATGCTCAGGGCTTTAGGCCTAAAAAACAAATTATAAGAATGGCTGAAGATCTGATAACTCTAATCAGGGGTAGTCTGTCCAACCCTTCTAAAATGCCTAGGACTGAAGTTGATTATGAATCTCCTGATCAGGATTCTGTTTTTTCTGACTCTTCTGATGATCTGGATTTGCCCTTACCTACTTATTAGGATTCTGATGCAGAGGACTGTATTCCCTCTGCTTCCCCTCCTGAGGATTTTTCTTTTGGGGAACCTTACATACTCTAAGGGAGCATTTCCACTGGGAAAGCCAGGATTTTTCTGATCCAAGAAAGAGGCTTAGGGATTTCCTTCTACCTCAGCATAGGCCTTTAGCTATTCCTCCTATACTAGACATTGTTGATGATGCTTTCCCGGAATCTAGTTTAACCCCTGATTCTCTGCCTCCTGCTCCCAAAAACAAACTGACAGATACTACAGGATCCCGGAGTCCCACAAGTTCCTTTTCAAAAATCCTATTGCAGATCCAGAGACTATTTCACAGGGGCCCAAGGGTATTAAGGCTTCTACTGTTAAAAATCGTACCCCTTCTGATAAAGACTCCAGGGCGCTGGATAGATGGGGTAAGAAGGTTACACTTCTGCAACCTTGGCCATTAGGGCTTTAAACTGCCAGTTTCATATGTTAAAATATCGGCAACATGGTATTGGACTGCTTAAACAGAAAATGATGTTGATTCCTGACTGTGTGGAAAATAAAGAATTACAGGATTTAATGCATTTTGCCGAACAAGTTGGAAAACATACTTTGCAATGTGGTTTTGATTCATTAGAGGCCTCTTGCAGGGCTGCTGTTACTGGGTCTATGCTCAGAAGGCATGCTTGGCTTAAGGAGCAATTTTTGCCTGAACATGATAAAGCTAAACTGTTGGATGATCCTTTAAATCAGGACCGCCTGTTTGGCAACAAGGCTGAATAAGTTCTTAAAAAGATGGAAGATAAAGCTAAATCTATGCAAACTGTTAAATAATTTTTACAAGTTCAGCCTCCTAGATTTAGTAGGCACTGGCCCTCTAAGAATTGATCCTTTTCAGCCCCTTCCAGGTCTTCTCAAGCCAAACCCAGACACAGCAAAAACCCCAGGTTTCAGTCCCAGGGGACTCCCCGAACTAAGCAGTAGGGGGCCTCCACTCCCAAGTCTGGGAATAATAAGACTTCCCCCCTATGGTAAACTGTCTCACTGACTTCCTTTTAAAACGTCCATGCGCTTATCAACTGACTGCCCCTTTTGGGGGAAAGATTGTTCTTCATGCAAAGAATTGGGAACTCATTACCCAGGACAAGTGGGTTTTAAATATAGTGTCCCAGAGATACAAATTTCACTTCCACACGTTGCCAACACCAAGTGGGTGGCCGGACATACCCCCAAATCAGTGGGCAGAGGCCCAAAAACAAGTACTTTCTCTCTTAAGCATGGGGGTTATTCAACTTATACCAGAAGAGGAAAAGGGACAAGGTTTGTACTCGAGACTTTTCCTGGTACCCAGAAAAGACAATTCATGGAGTCCTATCCTGGACCTGTCTGCTCTAAACGCCTTTTTGGAGATTACAAAATTCAAGATGCTGACTCTTCACCAATTACTTCCTATGCTAGGCAAAGATGCCTGGTTGGCAACACTAGATTTAAAAGAAGCATACCTGCACATCCCAATCAGGGAATCTTGCAGAAGATACCTACGCTGGAAAGCAGGCTACACACACTATCAGTTCTCTGCACTGCCCTTTGGCTTATCCACTGTGCCCAGGATATTCACAAAGTGCCTAGCTCCAGTTATTGCATTTTGCAGGCAAAGAAATATTCAAATATACCTATACCTGGACAATTGTCTAATTTAGGCAGAAAGCCAGGACATACTTTTGAATCATCTGGCCTTTGTAAAAAGGGTTCTAACTTGTCTGGGGTACACCATAAACGAAAAGAAGTCACACCTGGTACCCTGTCAACAAATTATATTCCTGGGAGCAAGCTTCAATACAACTTTCCAGGTGGCTTACCTCACGCCAGAAAAGCAAATTCATTTGACAACCTACTTCAAACAAGTGGCCACAAAAACCCTGCTTATCTGCAAGACAAATACTGCAAGCCTTGGGGTTAATGGCCTCCTGCATTCTTCTGATTCCATATGCAAGACTGCATATGAGGAAACTACAGTGGTATTTAAAAAGCTTAAGGTGTCAACATTCTCAAGACCTAGAAACAATGATTCATATCATACCTTGCCTATGCCTAGAGTTCCTTTGGTGGGCAGAGGCCTGCCACCAAAACAAGGGGCTACCTTTCACAGCACCCCCTGCCGCCCAAACCCTAACAACAGATGCATCAGACTGTGCATTGGGGGGGGGGCTTACCCTGCAGGGAAGTGCATTCAGGGCAAATGGAATCCAAGTCAAATGCACCTGCATATCAATCAAAAAGAAATGTTAGCTGTACAGAATGCTGTGACAGTTTTCAAGGACCACATTCTTCCAGGATAACTAATGGTAAAGACGGACAACACCACTGTTATGTGGTACATAAGGAGGGGGGTACACATTCTTACCCCCTCTGCAGACTAGCCATGGCATTATGGAACACAGCCTTGAGCTACCAAGTGCACCTACAAGCTCAATTGCTGCCAGGAAAATTAAATACACTGGCAGATGGACTAAGCAGAGACCTCATGGACCCACAAGAGTGGAAACTGGAACCAAGGATTTTCAACATGTTGACAAGCAAATGGAGGAGCCCAGATATAGACCTGTTTGCCTCTCCCCAGAACTACCAATTGGACAAATTTTGCACAAGGACTCCCCACAAACAAGCCTGGAAAGTCGATGCTCTATCCTTCATCTGAAAACCTATCAGTCTGTGCCTTCCCCACCTCTGCCTCTGCTCTCCAAAGTACTACTAAAAATCAAACATGACAAACCAAGGATGATTTTGATTGCTCCAGACTGGCTGCGCCAACACTGGTACCCCCTCCTGGTGTCACGGTTATCTCCATGGCACCTGCCTCAGACTCTTTACTTGCTGTCTCAGCAGGAGAACCAGATTCTGCATGCTCAGCTTCCAACATTGAACCTTGCAGCCTGGCTAATTACTTAATCTCTCCTTTACCATCCCTCAGCAAACCTGTGATGGATATCATTTTAGAGGCAAGGAGGCGTAGTACTAGAAAATCTTATGCTGAAAAATGGAAAAGATTGTGTGCCTGGAACCATTCTCAAGGGATGAGCACAGCAGCGCTCAATTTACCTCAGATTTTACAATACTTAACTGAGATGCTTCACAAGGGCCTGTCTCTTTTGTCCATTAAAATCCACACCTCAGCCATTTCAATTCATTATAAGCAGTTCCTCAGAGGGGCAAAAATTTGAGACCACCCAGGAGAGCTCCGTCCCCAGCCTGGGGCCTTAACTTTGTCTTGGAGAAACTCACTCTACCTCCTTTCTAGCCAGCTGCTACAGCACACTTAAAATTTATTTCTTGGAAAACAGCTTTCCTTTTAGCAATCACTTCAGCTAGAAGGGTATCTGAATTACAGGTCCTTATGGCAGTGGAGCCTTTCATCATCTTTCATGCGGACAGGGTGTCCCTCAGAACCATTCCATCCTTCATGCCCAAGGTGGTATCCAGTGTGGCTCTTAATCAGTCCATTCATTTGCCAGCCTTCTTTCCCAATCCACAGAATAAAGGGGAACAGATAATGCATTCCTTAGATGTGCACAGACAACTTAGATATTACTTGGACAGGACTAAACCTCAGAGGAAATCTGAACAACTGCTGGTGGCATTTGCTGCAGGGGCAGAGGGGAAGGCTATTTCAAAGCAAACCATTTTAAATGGTTAAGCCATTGCATTCATTTCTGCTATAAGCACCATGGAAAACCTATCCCCCAGGGGATCAGACCTCACTCCACCAGGGCTGCTTCTACCTCTGCAGCCTTTCTCAGAGGCATCCCTACCAGAGACATCCTAGAAGCTGCTACATAGAGCTTTGTACATATTTTCACCAAGCATTATCATTTGCCAATTTTCTCTAAATCCTGAGCTGGCTTCACCACTGCAGTCTTGCAGGGCCTTATAGCTGGCCCTAATGCTATCTAAATTCCTCCTCCCAACCATAGCTTTTGGAATCTACCCAAATGTTATGACTGCAATAGTGAAACACGAAGAACATAATAAAATTGTGTACACTTACCATAAATGTAGATGTTCGAGTGTATTCACTGTTGCAGTCCTGGTTACCCTCCCTCCAGCCCCCTAACTTCTTTTGGCTATACCTCTACTTTCCTTTACTGTGCTTAAAAGCCTTTTGGTGTATTTGCTTTTTTGTTGGTGGTATATCTTTGTACTTTTATGTTTAATTGCTTCCCATTAGGGGGGCACCTGACATCTGGGGCAAGAAAAACTGATATAATATCGTCGGCTGCATGTTTTATATGCCTGACAACCTGACGTCATGGAAGAAGGGACAGCAACTGAAGCAGGACCCAAGACTTGTTAATCAGGCCGACTGAGGGCTACCTGCAAACAGATGACCCAAATGTAATGACTGCAACAGTGAATACACTTGAACATCTACATTTATGGTAAGTGTACACAACTGAACTTTTCCACATTGGCCAGTATGATAATTCCATTGCTTCCTTAAGAATGTCTAAAGCCTTTTTAAAAGGAATTTTTCTCCTAAGACCTCCTATCAGAGACTGGTACCTCTATGGGATAATATTATGATGTTATAAGCTCTGACTCACTCATCCTTTGAACAGGCAGCATCAGCTGATTTAAAAGTTTTTTTTCTAGAAAACAATTCTTTTCGTGGCTGTTACTTCTGCCAGATGAATCTTGGAGATGCAAGCACGTTTCATGTAAACCTCCATATTTGTTTTTTCTCAAAGACAGAGCTTCTTTAAGAGCTAATGCATCTTTCCTTCCTAAGGTGGCATGCGAAACTAGTCTGAAACAGTCAATAAATCTAAAAGGCTTTTTTCTGAGATTTTTAAAGAAAGGTGAATACACACTTCTCATGTTGGATGTTCATTACCAGCTGAGATTCTGCTTTCATAGAACCAAAACCTTCAGAAAATCAAGCCAGTTATTTGTGGCATTCTCAAAGCACAAGTTGACAAAGCAATGGCTGAATTGACTTTGTTAAGATGGTTATCTGAGTGCATTTCCTTTGTTTACACTAAGATGGACTTGTCTTTACAGTCAAAACCTAAAGCTCACTCAACAAGGCAGAGGTCATTTCAACAGCTTTTGCCAGTAGGATCCTTATTAGCAATATTTTCAGCAGCAACTTGGTCAACACTACCTACATTTGTCTCTCATTATAAGCTGTATTAGCAATCAAAATCATGTTCCTGCTTTGGCATCCTTTAAAGTGTCCTTGCTTGATTACCACTGGGTCAGTATTCTTGGGAATCTGCCCCGCAGTTTAATTGGACAAAAACAGCGAACGTTGGATCTGAAAGGGGTATGTGCTCACAATTATGATAGATCCGTGTGATCTGATTTTCTACTGGTTCAACACCCTTCTCCCCTTCCCCCTTATAAATTGCCATGAATAGGATTTTGATGATCAGTTTGACTGTTATTCTGTGACTTTGAGCAATCCTTTCTGCCAGTTCCCCAACACCTGACCATGTTCTTTGTCATACATTCTTTTGAGTTAATTTTGAACAGAAGTTGCATGTTTTCATGTATCTGCATATCGGTGTAATACTTAAAGGGGGGTGCAAACTCGATCTGAGATACTGAAGTGGAGTTCAAGGAATTATGTTTAAGGGAGGAGTCAGTGCCCTGGAACCAAAAAGCTTCAGGATGATTGCTGAGGCGGGATCCAACAACTCGCAATTGAACCAGATGAAAATTAGACAGCATGGCTGTGTCATTATGGTGAGCACATAACTTTCATTTACTTCTTAACCATATCTGTTTTTTTTTTTTTTTTTATTTCTACCCTATTTTTCAATTCCACCTTCATTTTATCCCACTCACTAGCTGTAACTTCTGGAGTGCCTTCTATTTCCGTAGTAACTCCTGAATAATTTCCCCTACCCATTCCATAAATTCCTCTTTTTAGCATGTAGGTGGGGAAGTGTTATTGTCTCATCTTTATTTCATTACCCTGCATTTTTATCTTAATTATTTGTGCATGATCTGAAATAGTTACTGGATGTCAAAGTTCTCAGTTAAATTCACACTTTCTTGTGAAATATAATTTCTATCTAGCCTAGTTATTGTACCTTGGGGGATAATATGTAAATTCTCTCCAAGTTCCTACTACTGAATTCACATCTTCCATACCAAATATTTTCATCAATTTCTTCAGAAATCTACCCAGTTTTGTTATATTTTCTCTTCTAGGTTCCTCCCAATACATCCTCATTTTTGTAAATCAAATTCTAGTCCCCACCTGTAAGTAATATTCCCTGTTGAAAACTGATTATTTATCCCACAATTTTTTGATACTGCATAATAGCAGTTTTAGGTAGAGTATGCGGTGGTGGTGCTGCGGTAGCGTTGTTGCCTCACATTAAGACACGTTGTCCTGTTCGATTCTCAGCTAGAGCATCTTCTGTGTGGAGACATGCGTGAATGGGCGTACCTTCGTTGAAGGTTGTGCGTCAGGGCCGGCAACTCGGCACGTAAAAGTCTACTGCCAATCATTAGCAGACCAGAGTTCTGCTGTGGTAACCCCTAACCGGGAAAAGCCGAAAGACACAACAACAACATAAATACATGACTCATCCCTTGCCAGTAGCCCCTTACTACCACAGATCTGAAAAAAGACATGTGTCCAGTTGGACTTTCCCAGTAAACAAATGTAAAATAAAATAAATAATAATCTCCTGTTGTCCTTTGTCCCTGATATTCTGCTGAAAATCCAAACTGAAATCCTTTCCTTATCAAATTCAAACACTCAGTTCTTGTCTCTTGTAGCACTGGTATTTGTACTCTGCATTTCTTAATGTAATTGTGTTCTTTCCTTTTTGTCTGTTCCTATGAGACCATTCACATTCCAAGATGATATAGAAAGTGTCGCCATTTTCATAAGATATAATTATTCATACCCATTATATATGACAGTGACAGCTTTATTATGCGTCTATTTCCAGCTTTTGTGATGCATGCTCCCACTAATGTTTGGCAGGTTGATCCTTTATACAGTTTTTTCTTGTCATCAACATTGCCTATGCAACATTTTAGAAGAATTTTTATTTTAATGACGATCCTCAAACAAAAATACAAATTTCCTCAAAGCACCTCCGTTATGGTACTCACTTTTATCAACAAAACGTTATACTATTGCCTATACACAATAAGGTCTTAAGTTTAATTCATTTGGCTGCCAAAAAATTCTGTTACTAGAAAATGGAAAAATATAACAAACAACTATATTTGAAGTGTTGAATATTGTAAAAGAAGTAAAAGAACTGGAAGAGGGATATTTAGAAATGGGAAGGAGCAATTTACATAGAAATAAATGGACTTTGTGGGAACATTATATGAGGAATAATGTTCAGGAGGAGAAGTGAGGTTTAGGGGAATGCAGGAATTCAGCAATTTATGTAACGGTAGGAAGGTAGTTGTTATATAGAAAGAAAGCATATGTAATGTTCATAGGTGGTTACTGGGCTGTTGACCAGGTTGTTTATAAGCCTAGCCGTGTGTACCCAATATAATACTACAGAAACACAATAAAAGGATCTTGCCAAACCTTGAGATCTTGGTTATCAACAGTTGTCAATATCTCGGAGGGTGAAATCCCCACTAGGAATTTATAGTTTCCCATCCAGTCATCCAGGTTACACTTAAACAGGGTCATAGAGGGGCTCTGTTTGATGTGAATTGGTAGCTTATTCCAGTTGAGGGGCAACCTCTGAGAGATGGATTCATTTCTGAATTTCGAATTTCTGAAACATCGAATTTCATTTGATCGAGACCATATGACTGATGTTTCAGAATCTCAACATTCCGAAATAAAAAAAAAAAAACTAAAAAAAAAAAAAAAACTTTCCCAATGTTTCTGGCACCCCCCCACACCTCGCTACTTAAATATACCAACTCTGAGATTGCACTACAGTGAGGAAAAGGGAAATCTTCCATTCTGCGCTGTATGCAGATCTCCGTTCAGATTTTCAAAGGTCTAAAACTTCGATCATATGGTCTCAGCGTTATGAAATTCGAAGTTTTAGGATTTCGAGATTACAAAATGAACCCTTGAGAGACACATCTGTTTCTCCAGCAGGTCCTGTTTATGTTGCAGGCCAGGTTAGCATCCCTAGAGTGGGTGACCTTTGTCCCATTTGACTTGCGGATATGCATCATTTCCATTAGGTTTGGATCCAAGACTGCTCTGTAGGCCAGGCACAAGTCTAAGTAGTCTGTACGCTACTAAGTATAGTGTCAGTGACATCAGTCTGTCATTGTATGGCTTGCTGAAGATCCTGAATTTTCTTGGTTAGAAATCTCTGAGGTGTCTCAGGTTTTCTGCAGGTGCCTGATAAGGTACATAAAGGGAGCATTGTACTCAATTATTGGTTTGATAAGGCTGGAGTACAGGTGAGTTATGTCATAGAATGCTTTCCTTACCACAGTAGACACATGGTGGTCAAACTTTAGGCTACATTTAACTTGTGTTCCCAAGTCTCTCACTACTGAGTTGTTACTTAGGGTATTGTTATTTACATGATAGTCTACAGGGATATCATTTGTACCAAAGGGGATGATGATGATGCATTTTTAGCACTGACTTTGAGTCCATGGCTTTGGTACCAATCATTGATTTGTGTTAAGTCCCTCTTGAAGTATATTGACATTGTTTGGGGATTCAGTGATTGCACCTAATTTGCAGTTGTCAGCAAACTTAGTCAGCCACAGCCAATCTTTTTTTGGCCTAAACTTCAGAGAAGTATATTGAAAACAGTAGGGGACCCAGCACTGACCCCTGTGGGACCCCACTGGTGGCAGATCTCCTGGCTGATGTAAATTCCCCAACTATGATTGAGTATGATCTGTTAGTCAGTCAATTAGCAACCCACCTGATGACATAAGGGTTGATATTCATCTGAGAGGGTTTATCAATGATGCCCGAATGTGGGATTGTGTCAAAGGTTTTGGCTAACTCAAGGTAGGCTGTATGCACAGATTTGCCTTCGTCTTTGACTCTGGTGATGTTTTCAAAGAAGTCTACCAGGTTTAACAAGCATGACCTACCTTTGACAAAACCAAAATGTGTCAAATCAAGGGTTTGGAGATCGCCTATATCCTTATTTATAAGGGCCATAATGATTTGTTCCATAGGCTTACAGATAAGGCTGGTTAAGCTTATGGGTCTGTAATTCCCAGAATCTGTTGCTCTACCCCCTTTATGAAGGGGAATGATGATTGCTGTTTTCCATTCAGTAGGGACAAAACCAGTGCTCAGGCTCTGGTTGAAGAGAGTACCTAATGGAGTTGCTAACCCATGATGTTCTGTAGTCCTATATCGCCTTCATTCTTACGTATGGGATTGGAGTCGATAGTCGGCTCCGACTCAGCCTATTTACAAGCTGGAAGACTTCTAGCTGGCTTGTGGATAGGTAGGTATCCCATGGTGCGACCAGTACAATCCCGAGATCTCATTTGCCGCATCGAGTTCGGATGTGCTTCTCTTTGGCTCTGGCTAAGTCTTCAAATTTATTCAACATTTTTGGATAATTTTTCTGTTTTTACCTTAATGTAGCATTGTATAGTTATAGTCAGTGTAGTTGCAAGTTAGTATAGTTAGTGTATACTAGTGCGCCGCTGTGTGCATTTTCTTTAGTACAGTTAGCCTTTTGGCCGTATAGTACTTTGTATCCTGTGTGCCAGTTTTTTGCTCGTTTAATATACTTGTTCATTATTAAATATTAGTAAATGTCGGTGCCTTTTGCACTCAGGCTGTGTCCGTGTTGTTAAATAGTTATAGGTCATAACTTTTTGTGGATTTTCTGCTTGCTAATATTTTTAGTGTTGCAGACAACGAGGTTCTATTTACTTTGTGTAGTAATTTCTACATTTGAGACTTTATTCCTGTTGGGTGTGTGTGACTCCCTCAGAATTTTTCTGTCCCCCCAGGTCTGTTTTAATTAAAATACCTAGTTTCCCTTCTTTCTTCCTGCCCGGGCTAGGCCCGTTTAAGTTAGAGGACCTAGTCCTCCTCCTCTTCTTCGGTGTGTGTGTCATCGTCTGTGAGAATGTCTAAGGAAAGCAAGGACCATAAGCCATTTGGCCTCAAAAAATGCATAAAATGCTCACAGAAGATTTGTATAACAGATGGCCACAGTAACTGCATTTACTGTCTTAGGGCCATCCACTTACAGGAAACATGCTTATGTTGTCACTCTTTTTGTGCTAGGATGTTGCAAGAAAGGAAAAATAAGTTTATTCTAAAAGGTCTCCTAAAACCTTCTTTTGAGGAAGATTTGGTTAGCTCTTCCTCCTCTGCTAGATCTCAGGGATCTAAAAAGGAAAAGTCCAAGTCCTCTAAGAGGCCCTCCCTGGCACTGGCTGGTGTCTCGGAGCCTCCACTTAAAATTACTAAGCATGACAAACTTGCTGTTTCTTCAGCTCCGCAGAGTTCGGAGCCAATTGAGAGTTGTACTACTGTGATTACAGGGTCGGTGCCATGTAGCTCGGAGCCGACCACTGAGAGTATTCAACAGAGCCAGTCTATAGAACCCTTACTGGTCTCCCTTACATTGAAATCACCAATACTGCAGAGGTCCCGTTCTCCTTCTCGGTCTTCCAGGAGTTTATCGGAAGAAGATGTTAAGAAGGTAGTGATGAGACTTTTGAAGTCATCTGCCTTACCAAAATTGTTGTTGGCTCTGACCCAGTCAGTCCCAAAGCCACTTGAGTCCGTTAAGCCCCCTTCAGTGAATCCTCCTCCGAGCCATACTGGCCTTTCGGCGCCGGAGTGTTTGGTACTACTGGTGGAACCCTCGGTTCCAGCTCCCCCTGTGGTTGTTTCAGAGCAGAGTCCCGCTCTGACACTCTTGGTGCCATCTGTGATGTCTAGGAGCCGAAGCTCCCTGGTCGGCCCCGACAGGGATGCCTGGAACCGAACCTCTTCAGTTCTGAGCCTCCCTCTCGGTGCTTCGGTGAGGGTGAGTTCAGATCCTACATACCGATGGCATCCTCGGCCTCTTCGGTGCCAAGGAGGTCTTCGGAGCCAGAGAGATCGGCATTCAAAATGATGAGTGTGCTGTCCCGATCTTCAGATCCTACCAGGGCTACCGACACTCTTCCCCCCCTAGGGCACCTACTTCTGTCTCAGCTCCTACTCTCTCACTGGACAGCAGAGACCCGCAGCCTCAGGAGCCACCCAGAATATCCTTCCGAGGTGCCCCCACGGAAGAGAACATGTAAGAAGAAGCATGTAGACTCCCAGGATGAGTCTCTGACCTCCGACACTGACCTCGAGGAGTCAGAAGGGTCCCCCAAGTCGTCCTCTGATGATGTCTCCTTCGTAGACATTCTGGAAATCCTTAAGCAGAGGTGCGGCTGGCCCACTGTCACCCCTTCTGATGAGGAGTCAGTGTACCTGAAGGCTTTTGGGTCTTAACCTTCAGCCTCTTGGGTGTCTCCACCTTTTGATGAACTGATGGAGCTAGTTAGTCGGAAGGTGTGGGATACTCCTGATGCTGTGGAGCCAGTCCCCAGGAGATCAAATAAGTTTTTTTCTGCACCCAGAGAAAAGGAATTTTTATCTAAACGTTTTCCCGTAGATGCCATGATGGTGGCGGCGGTGGCCACTAAGAAGGAGCTAGCGAAGATTACTACTTCTGTTCATCCGCAGAATAAGGAGTCTCGAACGATGGACAGATACGGGAAGCATATCTTCTGTTCAGCGGCATTTACTCGTAGATCGCTGAACTACCTTACACACTTCATGAGGCTTCAGTGAGATCTCCTTAAGGAGTTAGGGGATTCTCTACAAGGTACATGTACTGAGGGAGTCCCTGACAAGGTGTCTGCCCAGTTGTCCACCTTGAACTCTATTGGCAACTCGTCCATGAGGCTTATTTTGTAAGCAGCCGATGGAACGAGTAGAGCAGCAGGTTCAGGAATTTTCTTAAGACGTCATTCCTGGATGCGTTTGTGTAATTTTGTGGAACCGTTTGTCTACCTTTACCAACACCCCCATCGGTTCGTCATTGTTTGGACCCAAGGTAAAGGACACTTTCACCTGGTGCGAGCAAGAAGGGAAAACATACTCTGCCATGGGAGTACGTTTTACTGTCCCCTCTAAACCATACCCTAAGGGTCAGAGGCGTGGTAAAATGTGGTTCAAGAAGTCCCAGAGGTTTTTCCAAGATGCACAGGGTGACTCCTCCTTCAGAGGCAGAGGAGAAAACGGTAGACATTGCCCTAGATGCAGGAGCAGACCGCAAAACCAAGGAGGCCGCGATTCGTTTCGGGGCCAGCCTTACCCGCGCTCCTGATGTGGGGCCCGACTGTGCTTCTCTGGAGCCAGTCGGGGGTTGCATTTCTTTGTATCCAGAAGTCTGGCTAAGTATCACTCAAGACAAATGGATGCAAAGAATTATTACCAGAGGTTATGTCATACCATTTTCTCTTCCACCTTATGTTCCCAAGAGGATCCCAGATGTTCCACCCAATCACAGGGATCAGGCATCTGTGGAGGTCAACATGTTGCTGACAAAAAGAGTAATCTAAACCATCCCAGTAAACCAAATAGGATCCGGAACTTACTCTAGATTCTTTTTAGTGCCAAAACGTACAGGGGATTGGAGGCCCATCTTGGACCTCAGCAGATTGAACGAATCAGTAAAGAAAGACAAGTTCGGGATGGTGACACCGCAGTCTATACTCCCATTATTAGGGAAAGACAATTGGATGTGCTCAGTAGATCTCCATGACGCTTACTACCACATAAAAATGGACAGGGCATCGAGGAGTCATTTACGCTTCCGGCTGGGAGCCAGTCATTACCAGTTTCATGCTCTGCCCTTTGATCTCCCCATAGCCCCCAGGGTGTTCACCAAGTGTATGGCAGTAGTGACAGCTCACCTAAGACGTAGAGGATTCCAGGTGTTTCCGTATCTGGACAACTGGCACCTGACTTGCCCCCACCAGGCATCTACTTCTTCAGACCAGGGATGCTACCATGCAACTTTGTGCCCAGTTGGGGATTTCTATAAATTGGGAAAAAATCTGCCTTATTGCCCTCTCAATCTGTGAATTTTATAGGCGCAGAGTTAGACACAGTAAACATGCTGGCTCGTCTTCCTGTAGAAAGAGCACAGAATCTGATTCTTCAAATTCAGCGTCTTCTTCCCTTACGAAAAGGTCAAGGCCAAGACTATTCTGCAGCTTCTAGGGACCATGGCTTCCACCATATTACTAATACCGCTAGCCAGACTACACATGAAGATTCTTAAGTGGCTGCTGTCATCCCAATGGTCCTTTCAGCACCTACCATTATGTCATCACATACTGCTGACAGACTCTTGCAAGAAGGACCTCATTTGGTGGACTCTACCCAATCAGTTAACCACGGGCACTTCATTTGTTCCTCGCCAACCCCTTGCCACTGTGACCACGGAAGCCTCACAGATGGGGGGGGGTGGGCATTATCTAGGCAGGACTGTCCAAGGCACATAGCAAGATCATGAGGCTCATCTGTATATCAACGTTCTAGAGATGAGGGCGGTGCTCCTGGCATTGCAAGCACTTCACGACCTTCTGCCTCTGTGGATGATTGCGATAAAATCAGACAATATGTCGGTGGTATAGTATATCTACAAACAGGGCAGAACCAGATCATATCCACTTTGTCGAGAGGCCATTTGAGTTTGGAAATGGGCGATATCTTCCCAGTGTTTTCTGGTGGCTATGCACATTCCAGGGCAACCACCGTGATAGCCGACAAGCTCAGCCAGGCAAACTTGATGCCTCACGAGTGGTCTCTGAAACAGGAAATAGCAGAGCAGAGTTTCCGCAGATGAGGACAGCCTTGCTGCGATCTCTTTGCCAGCCTAATCAATGCCAAATGCAGCAGCTATTTCTCTTTCATCCCCGCTCCGGAGGAGTCACTGAGAGACGCACTTGTTCACGATTGGCCCCTGGATCTCATTTATGCTTTTCCTCCCTTTCCTCTCATACCCATGGTTATTCAGAAAGCAAAACGACTGGGAAGCAAACTGATCCTCATTGCTCTGATAAACCAAAAAAAGGTACAAGCCAGATAGCCAGTCCCAGATGATTGTTTATTCCGCAAATCCATGAACTAACACTGATAAATCACACTGCAAACCAAAGAACATTAACGTAGTATAAAATATCCTAACGTTTTCGTCGTATCACTTCATCAGATGAATACCACAATCAAAATTGACTGTTTAAATAGAAGTTTAAAATGTTGACATCCAATGAAAATACAAAAACAATTAAAACCTTGTTAAAATTGTGACGTTTGAAATATTTTGTTAAATGCTAAAAATATACCATATATGTACGTATTTAAAAGAACTGAGAATATTATTCTAAAAACTGAATGTTCACTGTCAGGACCTGATTTTATAAATCAATAAAATAATAAAGAATTGAATAATATCTAAATGAAAGTGTGTATAGTATATGCAATAAAAACAGCTCCATCTGTTGGTGAAAGTAAAAAGCATTCTTAGAACATGAATATACTTTTCCAATGTTTCCCTCAGTTGTGATATGGATAACAGAAGTGAATATTCATGTTCTAAGAATGCTTTTTACTTTCACCAACAGGTGGAGCTGTTTTTATTGCATATACTTGACAGACTTTCATTTACATATTATTCAATTCTTTATTATTTTATTGATTTTATTGATTTATAAAATGAGGTCCTGACAGTGAACATTCAGTTTTTAGAATAATATTCTCAGTTCTTTTAAATACGTACATATATGGTATATTTTAGCATTTAACAAAGTATTTCAAACACGTCACAATTTTAACAGGGTTTTAATTGTTTTTGTATTTTCATTGGATGTCAATATTTTAAACTTCTATTTAAACAGTCAATTTTGATTATGGTATTCATCTGATGAAGTGGTACGACGAAAACGTTAGGATATTTTATACCACCCTCCAGGTCTAAATCTTTATGTTTCAATTAGGCCATATCTTAATATTCGAAGATGAACAGGTGGTAGTATAAAAGATTTATGTAAATACTAATATAAACGTGCACATATATACATTTTTTATCTATTCTGGCACTTTCGTTATGTCCAGCTTAGGTTATGGTCCACCTATTAGATAGAGTAGATAGTATAAATTAGTTTCAGTAGCTCACCATAGCATCTTGAGCTAGATGGTTTTAGAAACAGTTGAATGGATTTATTTATTTGTTTGTTTGTCTTATTTCACATATACTCATATTCTAATATGCAATACATTTATTTATATATTCATTTATTTATTTATCTATTTATATATGTTCATTTATATATCTGAAATTTTAATTAACTAATTAATATTTATGAGTATTTATATGAGTTTTTAACTAACATGCATATGTGTTTTTAACTAGAAAGTAAATGAATGTTTATGATTTTAAAACGGAATAATGCATTTAAGTATAATATATTCGCTATTTTGAATTTGATTAGGGTAAATATTGTGCATTGAGTTAGTTTAGAACATTCCTTTTACAAAAGACCTGAATATCTCTTTAAATTAGGAATTGAAATGGTCCTTTGGGTTAATAATTGTTTAATTATGTTAAGGTGTTTGATTGATCTGTTGGAAAGTATAGAGTATATAAGTACTGTGTTTTAATGAAATGTTCATGGTCTGAGGAAGCGTATCGGAGGATACGCGAAAGCGCTTACCTTCAATAAAATTCTATCTTTATTT
The DNA here is from genome assembly GCF_019279795.1 of Protopterus annectens. Lineage (NCBI taxonomy): Eukaryota > Metazoa > Chordata > Ceratodontiformes > Protopteridae > Protopterus > Protopterus annectens. The sequence goes on along the minus strand of NC_056725.1, from coordinate 450,110,102 downwards.
TATTTATGAGTCGTGGTGAGTCCGAAGTTTGTTTGTTTCTTCAGTTTTAGTCATTTTTAACTAAGGACTCCTTCGCTGAAGTGGTCTATCGTTTCTGTTTATATTTTATACTACGTTAATGTTCTTTGGTTTGCAGTGTGATTTATCAGTGTTGGTTCGTGGATTTGTGGAATAAACAATAATCTGGGACTGGCTATATGGCTTGTACCTTTTTTTGGTTTATCAGTGCAGTTTCGGGTACTTGTGACCAACTTGCTTGTTTTTTTTATCCTCATTGCTCCTTACTGGCCTAGTCAGGTTTTTTTCCCTCTTCTCGGGTCTCTTCTCCTAGACCATCCTTGGATTCTGGACCCAGTGCCAGATCTCTTGACACACGTCGGCTTGCTTCATCCCGCTTTACACACCCTGAATTTGACAGCTTGGCTGCTCCAGTTCCATCCCTAGTCAGGCTTCATGACGTCTCACCTTCTATGACTCGTATACTAACGTCCTCTCATAAACACTCCACTAGGAGACTATATTTCAGCAAATGGAGGCGATTCTCTATCTGGGCTGAGAAAATGAATGTTGACCCTTATACCTCCTCCATCCCGGTTGTTTTGGAGTTGCTGTCTGAGATTTTCCACCAGGGATCTGCAGCTGTCACTATCAGGGTTCAATTGGCAGCGATTTCCAATTTTCATCTAGGCATACAGGACTCTAATGTGATGTCACATATGCTGTGCAAAACCTTCCTCAAAGGTGCCACATTATTAAGACCCCCATTTCAAGAACCTGTTGCTTCATGGGATTTAAATTTTGTGCTATCCAAATTGACGTCTCCACCCTTTGAGCATTCTCATTTATCGTTTTTGAAATTTTTGTCTTGGAAGACTTTGTTTCTGGTGGCTATCACATCTGCCAGATAAGTGTCAGAGTTGCAAGCATTATCTGTAAAACCCCCTTATCTGATTTTTCACAAAGACAGAGCATCTCTTCATACTAATCCCTCCTTTGTCCCCAAGGTCTGTTCCCATAACACTTTGAATCAGTCTATAGAACTTCCAGTGTTCTTTCCAAACCATTCCAACGCAGCAGAATACAGGTTTCATCACTTGGATGTCCATAAACAATTATGTTTTTATTTGCACAGGATGAAGAAATTCAGGAAATCAGATCAATTATTTATTTCCTTCTCCGAATCCAGTTCACGTTTACCAGTTTCTCAAGTGACCCTCTCAAATTGGATTTCTAGCTGTATAGCTTACATTTACACCTCTGAGAGTAGACCTTTGCCTTTCAAAATCAAGGCTTATTCTACTAGATCTCAATCTTACCTCTGCAGCCTTTCAGGCCAGGTCCCACTTGATAATATTTGTGCAGCAGCAGCAACTTGGGCTACCCCCCACACATTTATTACTCATTACAAATTTGTATCTAACCTCCAGGGGTAGAGCATCCTTTTGTTCCCTGGTACTTAGGAGTATTTTTCCTTGAGCCACCCAAGAATAAGTTGCTAGGGATGCTGTCCCATATGTAAGAATGAAGGCGAGATAGGACTACAGAACATAAAAGTTATGTTCTCACCATAACGTTCCATGTTTGTAGTCCATCTCGCCCTTCATTCTTATTAACCCACCCTCTTACCCCTCCTCCCCCCCCATCCTGGAAGTACCTGGAGACAGATGAAAGATTATCTTTTCACTGGAGACCTTTTATTATGGGCTTCTTTCTTTATTTTGTTATTATGTCTGTTAGCAGCAAACAAGATCTGGGGATTGTACTGGTGCACCATGGGATACCTACCTAGCCATGAGCCAGCTAGAAGTCTTCCAACTTGTAAATAGGCCGAGTCGGAGCCGAGGATTGGCTCCAATCCCATATGTAAGAATGAAGGGCGAGATGGACTACAAACATGGAACGTTATGGTGAGTACATAACTTCTTTTTTTAGACCATTTAAAACACAACCTAGGATGCCATCTGCTCCCTTAGAGGCTGTCTTTTGGCCTTGAAGAGAGCATTAATGTCTTGCTCTTTGAAGATGCAAGGTGGTGGAGATGTAGCGGGAATGCTTTGTGTAATAGCTGGAGGGGACAGGGGCTGAAATTTTCGTCAAACCTGTCAGCTAGTAGGTAAGCTATTTTCGCAGGATCAGTGTATGTGATGCCATCCACAACTAGTTCAGAATCAGCACACGTCTGGGTCTTACCTTTTAGGTTACGGATGTAGATGAAGAATGCTTTATGGTTATCCTGAGCTAAGGTTGCTAAATTTTTTTGAAGTTGACCTTAGAGGATTTTACAAGTTATCTTATTGATGTTCTTCATACCACATTGCTGCAGTCCTAACACTAGGGTAGTCCGCTGTCCCAGTCGGCCCGAATACCAAAGTATATGGCTGACGTCGGTCAAGGCGCATTAGTCTGACGTCAGGACGTCAGGGTACAAATGCGCATGACCGACGTCATATCCTCAGTCTTTTTTGCCGCATGGTCCGATGCAGAAGCAGTTTTGCAAGTGCAGGTTGGCGTTCTGAGATTTTCCGAAGTCGGAGTTTCAGACCGAATCCAAGTTGGCTAAGTACCCCGTTGGGGAATATTTTGGTTTTTTCTTGCTTCAGTATTTTACCGGATGTCAGAAAAAGTGAATAACTGTATTTCTTGTGGGAAACAGATACCTCATAGGGATTACCATACCTTGTGTATACCTTGCTTAGGGCCTGAGCACGACGTTGTTGGCTGTCGCTCTTGTGCTAGATTTAACAAACGCACGATTAAGAGAAGATTAGATTGTGCCAGGTTAGTTTTTGGGAAGCGGTGTAATTATAAAATGCCGCCGGATGCTCCGCCCGCCAAAAAGCGCAAGGACAAAACAGCAAAGCCTAGGCTGGAAGAACGGTCCGTTGCGGACGTCGGTTCTTTAGAGGGCTCGGTGGAGCCAGAGGTTCAGCCAGACATTTCTTTGGAATCCCAGGGAGAGACTTTATTACTACAAGATGTGACCTCTCAGGAGGTAGGCCAGGCGGAAGGGGCTTCTCAGGTAGCTGTTATTCCCTCCCTTCCTAAGGTGGTTAGTCCCTCCCCTGCTGTTTCCAAGGCTTCTCCCAGGGGCAGGCCAGGTTTGGTTTCAGGTGTTACCCCTAGTTCTTCAGGGTCTGTACCTAAGAAGCATATGCTTAAGATGGCAGAAGATTTGATTACAATGATTAGAGGTTCTATGCCCCCTCCTGATAAGAGGCCTAGGGTGGAACCTGAGCTTGGGAGTTTTGAGCAGTGTTCGGATGCTTCTGAGTCTTCGGCTGAAGACTTGCAGGAGTATTCCCCTTACTCTGATTCTGATGTAGATGATTCTACTCCTTCTGCTTCTCCTCCTGAGGATTTTTCATTTTCAGAGACTCTTCATTCCATGAGGGAGCATTTTAAATGGGAAGGTCAGGATTTCTCTGATTCCAGGAAAAGGCTTAGGGAATTTTTGTTTCTACCCCAGCATAGGCCTTTAGCTATACCTCCTGTTCTAGATGTGGTAGAGGATGTTTTGCAGAGGCTTCTCTGAACCCTGACTCTTTGCCTCCTGCTCCAGTTAAACCGGATAGATATTATAGGGTGCCTGAAGCTCATAAGTATCTTAAGAGTCCTAGGGCAGACCCAGAAACTGTTTCACAGGGGCCTAAAGGTGTTAAGGCTTCTGTTGTTAAAAATCCTGTTCCTCCAGATAAAGAGGCTAGGGCTTTGGATAGATGGGGAAAGAAAGTGTATACTTCTTCCACTTTGGCCATGAGAGCTTTGAATTGCCAGTTTCACATGTTGAAATACCAAAATTATCTCCTTTCACAATTAAAGTCTAAGGTAGATGCTTTGGCGGAAGGTATTGAGTGTAAAGAGTTGCAGGATTTAGTTCATGTTTCTGAACAGGTGGGTAAGCATTCTTTGCAATGTGGTTTTGATGCTGTGCAGGCCTCTTCGAGGGTGGCTGCCACTGGTTCGGTTCTTCGCAGGCACGCCTGGTTGAGGGATCAGAATTTAGCTGAGCATGTGAAAACAAGGATTTTAGATGCTCCTTTACAATCTGATGTGTTGTTTGGTTCGCCTGTGGAAGCAGTTCTAAAGAAAATGGAAGACAAGGCTAAGTCTATGCAGACTGTTAAAGATTTTTTGCAGGTTCAGCCTCCGAAGTTTAGTAGAAATTGGCCTACCAAGGGGTGGACATATCCTGCTTATGATTCCCAGTCTAGGGGTAGGTCTAGACGTGGTAGAGGCAGAGCTCAAGGTTCTTTTAGGCCTAGAACAGGGAGTTCACCTGCTCAGTCTTCTGGTGAGGGCAGGGGTCAGTCCTTTCGTAAACAGACACAATGACCTGCCTTTTCAGCTGCCAGAATCTTCGCGCCTGGCAGCACCTTTGGGAGGAAGGTTGGCACTTTTCAAAGAAAACTGGAGTTTAATTACCCAAGACAGATGGGTATTGGATATCATTCACCACGGTTACAGGTTTTATTTCCATACCTTGCCTCCTTTCAAAGGCATGCCAGACATTCCTCCTCAACAAAGGAAAGAGGCTCACAAGCAAATTTCTCTGTTGCTCCAAATAGGGGCCATTCAGCCGGTTCCTGTGCCAGAAAGGGGCCTAGGATTTTATTCTCGCCTGTTCCTAGTACCAAAAAGGGGAACACGTGGAGACCAATTTTGGATCTGTCTATCCTCAACACTTATCTGGACATTCCCAAGTTCAAAATGTTGACGTTACAACAGCTTCTACCTCTGCTGGGCAAAGATCACTGGATGGTAACTTTGGATCTCAAGGAAGCTTACCTTCATGTTCCTATCAGACTAATTTGCAGGAAGTATCTGCGTTTCGAGCTGGGAATTCTCATTATCAGTTCTCTGCATTGCCCTTTGGCTTATCTACTGCGCCCAGAGTATTCACAAAGGTTCTGGCTCCAGTGATAGCTTTCTTCAGGCTAAAAGGAATACAAATCTATCCTTATTTGGACGATTGCCTGATTCTGGCTCAAGGAAGGACGTGCTTCTTCAGCATTTGGAATATGTGATAGCAGTGCTAAGATGCCTAGGGTATTCTGTGAACGAAATAAAGTCCAGTCTAGTACCCTCTCAAGACATGTGCTTTCTGGGTGTGAGACTGAATACAGCAACCCAGATGGCCTTTTTAACCCCGGACAAACAAAAGAATCTTTCTCTTTACTTCCATCAACTATCTCATCAGTCCGGGCTGACTGCAAGGCCAGTCCTTCAAGCCTTAGGGTTCATGGCATCTTGTATTCTGGTACTTCCCAATGCCAAACTGCATATGAGGAAGCTACAATGGTATCTCAAAAATGTATGGACACAGCACTGCCAGGATTTGGACACTGTCATTCAAATAATACCTTGCATTCAAAAGGAATTTTTGTGGTGGGCTCAGGAATGTCACCTAAACAAGGGACTCTCTGTGACCTGGCCAGAGGCGAGTCAGATTCTAACGACAGATGCCTCAGACACAGCTTGGGGAGCTCATCTGAATGGAAAGTGGATACAAGACAAGTGGCCTGCCAGACTGCAGCATCTACATATCAACATGAAGGAGATGTTAGCAGTCCAGTTTGCATTACTGGCTTTCAAGGATTTACTTCTTCCAGGGCAGGTGTTGATTCTAACAGACAACACAACTGTCATGTGGTACATCAACAAACAAGGGGGAACACATTCTTATCCTCTATGCAGGCAAGCAATGATTTTGTGGGAGACTGCGTTAAGCTTGCAGCTGAATCTTCAAGCAAGGTTTCTGCCAGGAGCACAGAACTCCTTAGCAGATGTGTTAAGCAGGCAAATCATGGATCCCCACGAGTGGAAACTGAATCTTCATGTATTTCAGACATTGACAGTGTCATGGGGAACTCCAGACATAGATCTGTTCGCTTCTCCACTAAACCACCAGCTGCCAAAGTTTTGCACTAAAAGGTTTCATCACACAGCCTGGAAAGTGGATGCTCTTTCTTTCAGTTGGAAAAATCTTCATGTGTATGCCTTTCCACCTCTGCCTCTCCTCCCAAAGGTACTTCTAAAGGTCAGACAAGACAAGCCAAGGATGATTTTAATAGCTCCAGATTGGCCTCGCAGCACTGGTACCCATTGCTGAGGAGTCTGGTAAGGAAGCCTCCATGGCCCTTACCTTTGATTCCACACCTATTGTCTCAGAAGGACGGGCATCTGCTCAATGTCAAGCTTCACTCTCTTCATCTAACAGCTTGGCATATTCTGTTTTGAACCATAGCAGGTCTCAGCTTCCTCAACAAGTTTTGAATGTGATTATGGAAGCCAGAAGACCTAGTACAAGGAAAGTGTACGCAGGAAAATGGAAGAGATTTTTATTTTGGTGTGCAGCAAAGGATTTGGATGTTTCTGAGCCAAATTTGAGTGTGGCTCTTCAATATCTTACTGAGTTATTGGACAAAGGTTTGTCTTTCTCTTCCATTAAGATTCATGCTGCAGCAATTTCAGCTCACTATGATTGTGACTCACCATTGTTTTCTCATCCTTTGTTCAAGCAATTTCTTAGAGGGGCAAAGAATATAAGACCCCCACGTAGAGCTCCTACTCCTGCTTGGGACCTCAATTTTGTGTTGGAGAAACTCACTCTACAACCTTTTGAGCCTGCAGCTACTGCTGAATTGAAATATTTGTCATGGAAGACTGCTTTTTGTTAGCCATTACATCTGCAAGAAGGGTGTCTGAATTGCAGGCCCTTATGGCGTTGAGCCTTTCCTGATTTTTCATAAGGATAGGGTATCTTTACGTACTAATCCTTCCTTTATGCCTAAAGTGGTTTCTAGTGTGGCTTTAAACCAAACTATTCATTTGCCTACCTTTTATGCAGATCCCCAAAATAAGGGGAAAAGATTTTGCACACTTTAGATGTACACAGGCAGTTGCGTTATTATTTAAGCAGGACTAAGGATTTTAGGCAGTCTCAGCAGTTGTTTGTTTCTTTTGCTTTGAGTTCTCAGGGCAAGCCTGTGTCAAAACAAACTATGTCTAAGTGGATTGGGTTTTGCATTGCATTTTGTTATTCCCATCATGGCAAGGAGATTCCAGCTGGGATTAGGCCTCATTCCACTAGGGCTACTGCCACTTCAACAGCATTTCTAAAGGGGGTGGCAACTAAGGATATTTTGGAGGCAGCTACTTGGAGTTCAGTGCATACTTTCTCTAAGCATTACCACCTTCCTCTCTACTCTAAATCTAGGGCTGGTTTTGCCACGGCTATTTTGCAGGGCATGTTGTCAGCTCCTGCTTCCTTATGATTTGCCAGCCTCCCTTACCTCTGCTTTGGGATTCTGCCCAAGTGTTAGGACTGCAGCAATGTGGTATGAAGAACATAGTACAGTTTTGTACCTACCATAAATGTAGATGTTCGAAGATCCACATTGCTGCAGTCCAATTTACCCTCCCTCCTTCCCCTCTGTGTTTAGGGGTGGTTGTGTGGGTGCGGTTATACTCTTGTAAATTTGTATATATTGTATATATATTTGGTGCAGGAGTGTGTGGTGTTTTTTTATTTTAGCCTTATCTTTTTAGGGTCTTCTGACATCTGGGGCAAGAAAAGACTGAGGATATGACGTCGGTCATGCGCATTTGTACCCTGACGTCCTGACGTCAGACTAATGCGCCTTGACCAACGTCAGCCATATACTTTGGTATTCGGGCCGACTGGGACAGCGGACTACCCTAGTGTTAGGACTGCAGCAATGTGGATCTTCGAACATCTACATTTATGGTAGGTACAAAACTGTACTTTTTCTCCAGCAGAGGAAGGTGTTCATTCAGTTTTGGGACCTCTCCTTTTTATTCTTAGCAAGTTCTTCTTGTTGTATAACTTATTAATAATGCTAGATGTCTACCAGGGAGCCTTGTTTTTTTACTTGAGAGTCTTGTTTTGATCCTGTTGGGTGCACAGTGTCAATACATTTGTATAAGTGATTGTACAGGGCATTTGTGTTTAACTTAGTATAGTTGTAAGTGCCATCTGTGAGAACAGCAGCTTGGAAATTATTTATGTCCTCCCTTAGGAGAGTATAATTAGCTTTGGTGAAAATTTTAGCCTAATTTTTCACCTAAGAGGGGTTCAAGTGTTATCTTCAAATGTGACTCATTTGTGATCAGATTTAACCAGTGCGAGTCATATACTTGTGGTGGGTGCAAAGGTCAACTATCTCGATAATATTTGAGCCCCTTGTAGGGTTGTATGCTATTTGTTCCAGGCATTAGTGTTAACAAAGTCCCAGGAACCTTTGTGTGAGCATGTTGGTACTTGTATAAGTTTCCTAGTCAATGGAGGGATGGTTACAATCGCCCATGACTAGAGTGTTTGGTTGTAATTTGATTGACTCAAGTACATCCAAATAAGCAGCGTGGGTATCATGGTTCATTGAAGGGATTCTATAGCTAATGATGACTTGAAGGAGGGAGGTCTTTACCCAGTGTTAGTTGAACTTGGAGTAACTCAATGGAGTTTTCCTGTCTAAACCAGTCTATAGGTGCATTTGTCTTTGATGAAGATAGATACTCCTTCGGTTCTCACACGTTCATATTGCGGTCTGAAAGTGTGAAAGGCACTGTAGCTTTGCAAGGCCGGGGTACTGTCTGTGGCCATGAATCAAGTTTCCGTAACTGCACAGATGTCAACATCCTCCAGGGAAAAGCGTGCTTTCAGAGAGTGCAGTTTCTGATTTAAACTCCTAGCATTTGGCAGCATAACCTTTAATTTATTTGTGAGTGATATTTTCACATAAGAAATTTTGTAACCAAAAGCCTAGAGGTGACAGATGAAGACCATCTTTGGCAAAGCAGCATGGTCTGTCAGCCATATCATTCCAGGCTGGCAGAATCTGGATCCCTTTAGAATGACACCAAAAATTAAGCCAATTGTTGAAGTCAATTATTTTTTGTTTGTATTGTGGTATCATCCTAGGGGAGGGTAGAAAGCTGCTCAATGCTAGGGACATACCTGCCTGGGACACACATTCAGAAAGCTGAGTCTTGTCTCTCTTCATATAGTCTAGTGAGATGCATCTCAAGTCATTCACACAAACATGAACTATGACTGAGCATAACAGTATTTGTTGTTGAGAGACATGAGTGCATGTGTGATCTGACAGATCCTGGCACCCATAGACAGCTGACCTTAACTTTCTTCTTTTCCAACAGGGTGAGTGGGACATCTGTGCGTCTCACAAATTTGGTTTAGATGTGCTTTGCCTTAGGAGCTTATTTGGTGAGGCACTGATGCTTTTTTTGTGTATATTGAGTGTTGTCGGTGTAGCATGTTTGTGCTTGCAAGTTCTGTGGTGTTTAGGTAGGTTTCTGGCGAGTACCTCTGAGTATGGTGGTTTATGTGTTGAGTACATGGTTTGTGAACGAGGTATAGTATGTAAGCTGACAACCTGATTAGTGTTACTGTTCTGTGTGTGAGAGAACAAGGATTCCAGATTCTTAGTGTAGATGCAGCTCTCACAAATTGTACTCGGGGGATTTAGGATTAGAAGCTTGTCAGTGTACAATAAGCAATTGCTACACTGCCTCAGGATACCTATGTCAGTCAGGCTGGTAGCAGAAATGGAGAGAAACTGACTATCCACAATGCTAGGTTAAATCCTGTTTTCATAGTTGGGAGAGAAAATAGAGGGGTGTGGTATAACTGGGTACTCTTAAGTGGGGTGTATACTAATGGGCTGCAATCTAAATGATCTGTATTAGTGGGGGGGTTCTCAAAATTGTACGACTATTGTAGATTTGGTGGATGTTCATCGTGCATACAGCTGCAGTCATAACAGATGGGTTATCCTGCTGTCAGGCGGGTCCTCGGTCAGCCGAATTCCAAAGTCTAGGTCCGGCGTCGGTTGTCGTCGCTTCTTCCCTGACGTCAGCGCAGCAGGGGTATAAAAGAGACAGCCAACGCCATTTTCTTCAGTCTTTCTTGCCGTGCGGTGCCCGAAGCAGAAGCAGTTCACAAGTGCTGGTCGGCCAGCTCCTGAGATTTACGAAAGTATTTCAGCCGAAGTTTTCTTGAAAGCTAAGTACCCCGTTGGGGAAACTTTTCTTGCCTCAGACCGATGTCAGACAAAGTTAATAATTGCATTTCATGTGGGAAGCAAATACCGCATAAGGATTTCCACTCTTTCTGTATACCTTGCTTAGGCCCAGACCATGATGTCTCGGCCTGCCGTTTTTGTGCTAGATTCAACAAATGCACTATTAAGTGTCGGGCGGAGTTCGCCCTTCACTTTTTTTGGCAAAAAATGTAATTATATTATGTCGTCGGATACTCCGACTTCAGTTTTGAGCAAAAAATGCAAAGATAAGGACCGACATACGAGGTCCGCACCACCTACTGAAACCACGCTAAGGCCGACTACCGGTTCTCCGGTACTCAGCGAGGCGCCTACGCAGCCCCTGTGTACCGATGACAATGCATTCCCGGTGTCTTCAGTACCCGAGGTCGCAGGCTCCTCGGCCCCCATTCCTACTACTGATACCGACGCCACTCCTGGCGGAGAAACTCAGAATTTAGACAGGCGTGCCATTTCTCAAGGGGTCTTCAGGCCTTCCTCCTTCTCTATTAAAGCCTTCACTAAATCTAAAACAGCCATGAAAACCAGAAAACAAGTTCCTCAGACCCCCTCTCAAGGCACCATGCCTAAAAAACAGATGCTTAAAATGGCTGAGGATTTGATTACTCTTATCAGGGGTTCTCAACCCCCCTCTGACAAAAGGCCCAGATTAGAGGAAGACTACCCTTCCTCAGATCAAGCTTCTATTACCTCAGAACTATCTGAGGACCAGGATTATGTCTATTCTCCATTCGAAGACTCTGATGCAGAGGAGTCTATTCCCTCCGTCTCCCCCCCTGAGGACTTCTCTTTTGTGGAAACACTGCATACATTGAGGAAACACTTTCACTGGGAAGGCCAAGATTACTCAGATTCAAAGAAAAGGCTCAGGGAATTTCTTCTGCTCCCCCAGCGTAGGCCTCTGGCTATCCCTCCTGTTTTAGATATATTGGATGATGTGTACACAGAAGCCAGCCTTAATCCTGATTCCTTGCCTCTAGCTCCTGTTAAACCAGACAGGTATTACCAGGTTCCTGATTCTCACCAGTTCCTATATAAAAGCCATACTGCTGATCCAGAAATTATTTCACAGGGTCCCAAGGGAATTAAGGCCTCTACTGCTAAAAACCCATTACCTTCAGAGAGAGATTCCAGAGCTTTAGAAAGGTGGGGGGAAAAGGTGTACACCTCGGCCACTTTAACCATGAGGGCATTAAACTGTCAGTTCCATATGTTAAAGTACCAACAGTTTTTGATATCTCATCTGAAAAGCAAGATGACACAACCAGAACAACCAGATTTAAAAGAGTTGCAGGATTTGTTGTATGGTGCAGAGCAAGTGGGTAAACATACCTTGCAGTGTGGTTTTGATGCTTTAGAGGCCTCATGTAGAGCTGCTGTTACAGGGTCTGTTATACGTAGGCATGCTTGACTCAAAGAGCAAACCTTACCAGATCATGTCAAAGCTATATTATTAGATGCACCACTTCAAAAAGATGTATTGTTTGGTGTTAAAGCTGAGGAGGTGCTAAAGAAAATAGTGGAAAAAGCAAAATCAATGCAAACAGTGAAAGATTTCCTGCAGGTACAGCTTCCACGTTTCAGCAGAAACTGGCCTTCACAAAATTGGTCCTTTCCAGCCATGGACAGACCTCAAAGGGGCAGATACAGGCGTCCAAGGGGTAGAGGGCAACCTCAAGGATCTTTCAGAGCCAGACAGTGGCAAGCACAAACCCCAAGAGGTGGAGAAGATAGATCACAGTCGTTTAGAAAACAGACACAATGACTTCCCCTACACCTGCCAAGCAAAGCTTTAATGGCAGCACCTTTGGGCGGAAAACTGACATTATTCTCAAAAAATTGGCATATTGTTACAAAAGACAAATGGATTCTGGACATTTTAGACAGAGGCTACAGGTTCCACTTTCACACCCTTCCAAAAATGAGAGGCATGCCAAACCTGCCACAAAATCAAAGGGCAGAGGCACAAAAACAAAATTCAGCTCTCATGGACATGAAAACAATTCAAGAGGTACCTGCAAAAGAACAAGGTCAAGGGTTTTATTCCAGACTATTCCTGGTACCAAGGAAAGACAAAGATTGGAGACCTATCTTAGACCTATCCATCCTAAACACATTTCTACAGGTGCCAAAATTCAAGATGCTCACATTACAGCAGCTTCTTCCCATGCTGGGCAAGGAGTCTTGGCTGGTAACAGTGGACCTCAAGGAGGCATACCTGCATGTCCCTATCAGACAAGATTGCAGAAGATACCTCAGATTTCTTGCAGGTTCAACCCATTACCAATTCTCTGCATTGCCCTTTGGCTTATCTACTGCGCCCAGAGTGTTTACGAAATGCCTGGCATCAGTAATCACCTTCTGCAGACTACAAGGGATACAAATCTACACATATCTGGACGACTGCCTGATCCAAGCGGACAGCAAGGACATTCTTTTGCAGCACCTGGCGTTTGTAATAAAACTGTTGAACTTCCTGGGATACACAGTCGACAAAAAGAAATCAAAACTAATACCCTCTCAACAAATAATTTTCCTGGGTGCCAGCTTGGATACAACCACCCAGATGGCCTACCTCACGCCAGACAAGCAAGGGCAACTGTCTCAATACTTCAGAAAAATGGCAACTTACACCAGGCTAACTGCAAGGAAAGTCCTACAGGCTCTCTGATTCATGGCATCTTGCATCCTACTAATCCCATGTGCAAAGCTGCATATGAGGAAACTTCAGTGGTACCTAAAAAACTTATGGTCTCAGCACAGCCACAGCTTGGAAGCAATTATACCACTCATTCCATGCCTTCAAAAGGAATTTATGTGGTGGGCTCAAGCTTGCCAAAGAAACACAGGTCTTCTTTTCTCTACACCTCAAGCAGCTCAAATCATCACAACAGACACCTCAGACTACACCTGGGGAGCACACATGACAGATCAGTGCATTCAGGGAAAATGGCCCCGAAAAGAGAAGCACATTCACATCAACCAAAAGGAAATGCTAGCCGTGCAAAAGGCTATTATGACCTTCAAAGACCTACTGCATCCAGGCCAGCTATTGGTAAGGACAGACAACACCACAGTGATGTGGTACATAAACAAACAGGGGTGAACTCATTCATACTCCCTGTGCAGGCAAGCCATGACCCTATCGAACACAGCTCTAGAATTGCAAATTCAACTACAGGCACAATTCCTGCCAGGGAAGGAAAACCCACTGGCAGACAACTTAAGCAGAAATATGACAGATCCACACGAATGGAAGTTGCATCCTCAAGTTTTCACAAAGATAACTCAGGCATGGGGACAGCCAAACATAGATCTCTTTGCTACCCACAGAAATTGCCAGTTGAAAAAATTTTGTTCAAGAACCTATCATCCACAGGCCTGGAAAGTGGACACACTTTCCTTCAATTGAGCAACATTGACAGTCTGTGCCTTCCCGCCTCTTCCTCTGCTGCCCAAAGTTCTATTAAAAGCCAGAGCAGAGAGGCCGAAAATTATTCTCATTGCTCCAGACTGGCCAAGGCAACACTGGTATCCGCTCCTGAAGAGCCTGACACATTCCCCACCATGGATCCTACCTCTAGTCCCTCTTCTGTTGTCCCAGCACAACTACAAAACTCTTCACAGCCATCTCAAAACTCTAAATTTAGCTGCGTGGAGAATTCCTTGATTTCCCAACAGTTTCCCCTCTCCAAGGAGGTGCAGGATGTCATCTTGGAGGCCAGAAGACCTTCTACTAGAAAGGCCTACTCCGCCAGATGGAAACGATTTTGTGCCTGGAATCAAAAGAAGGGACAGAATCCTTGGGTAATAAATATACCTCAAATTTTACAGTACCTAGCGGAGATGTTAAACAATGGACTTTCCTTCTCCTCCATCAAGATCCACGCTTCAGCCATTTCTGCACAATACAACACAGATCCTCCTTTATTCTCTTATCCTCCCTTAATGCAGTTCCTCAGAGGGGCAAAGAATATAAAACCCCCAAGGAAACCACCAGTCCCTGCTTGGGACCTCAACTTCGTATTGGAAAAGCTGACCCTTCCTCCCTTCGAGCCAACTTCTTCATCAGAGTTACAGTACTTGTCATGGAAAACAGCCTTTCTTCTGGCTATCACCTCAGCTCGCAGGGTTTCGGAGCTACAGGCCCTCATGGCTGTGCAACCATTCATCATTTTCCATCAGGACAGAGTTTCCTTACGAACCAACCCTACCTTTATGCCAAAGGTAGTATCCAGTGTAGCTTTGAATTAGACTATCCACTTAGCTACCTTTTATCCAAATCCACAAAACAAACGGGAAAGACTACTACATTCCTTGGACATTCACAGACAACTTCGTTATTATTTGGACAGGACAAAGCCATTCAGGAAATCTGAGCAACTCTTTGTGCCCTATGCTACAGGTGCTCAAGGAAAGGCTATTTCCAAACAGACAATTTCAAAATGGAAAGCCCACTGCATACGCTTTTGTTACTCATTTCATGGTAAAACTGTGCCTGCATGCATCAGATCCCACTCCACCAGAGCCACAGCTACCTCTGCAGACTTCCTCAGGGAGGTCCCTACCAAGGACATTTTGGAAGCAGCCACCTGGAGTTCAGTGCACACCTTCTCCAAGCACTATCACCTCCCACTATACTCTAAATCTAGAGCGGGCTTTGCCACAGCAGTCCTGCAGGGCATCCTAGCCCCTCCTAGTTCCACTTAGTGCCTACCACCCTTACTTAGCTTTGGGATTCTACCCATCTGTTATGACTGCAGCTGTATGCACAATGAACATAGTACAGTTTTGTACCTACCATAAATGTAGATGTTCGAGTGCTTACAGCTGCAGTCCAGTTTTCCCTCCCTCCATCCCCTCTTAGGACAGGCCTTATGACACACACTTTTCATATAACCTTTTTGGGGTATTCTTTTATGGTGTATTTGCTTGCAACTGCTGTTTTTGATTTATCAACATTGTATTTTTGCATAACATTTTGTTTGCCTTCCTTCTGGGGGCACCTGACATCTGGGGCAAGAAAAACTGAAGAAAATGGCATCGGCTGCCTCTTTTATACCCCTGCCGCGCTGACGTCAGGGAAGAAGCAGCGACAACCGACACCGGACCTAGACTTTGGAATTCGGCCGTCCGAGGACCCGCCTGACGGCAGGATAACCCATCTGTTATGACTGCAGCTGTATGAGCACTCGAACATCTACATTTATGGTAGGTACAAAACTGTACTTTTTGGGACTGCTAATGGGGCAGAAGCACAGCTGCGGTGCTCTCTGAGCAACAAAGCGCAATTTAAGGACTTCTGATCTGGGTCACAGGCAGCTACTGTGGGAAAATTTATCTACTGAAGTTTTTGCTTCTGCAACCGCCATTGGTTAACCCTACTGCACGGTAGTGTGCGATGGTGCGTAAGGTGTCAACAGATGCACACAGCAGAGCAGTGGCTGGTTGCCTAACTCTGTGGAGCTGTGTTAAAACCAGTGCAAACCCATGCAAACGTGGGGCATACGTAGCAGCAGTGACCACATTGTTGTTTTTCTTTCAGCTTTTCCTGGTTAGGGGTCGCCACAGCGGAACTCTGGTCTGCTAATTGAATTAAACAATTTAACCAATAAAAAAGCTCAAAACTGAGCCCTGTACAAGCAGCCTTCAATCATATGAGTCCTAACTGCACTCTCCTGCCACAAGGGTGCGGGGGGCTTCTCCAACAAAAGATAGCCTGGTTTAGTGCTCAGTTTAACAAACAGAACCAGATTCAGCAGGTCTGAAAATAGGTTATGCTACGGGGGACAAAAAGTCCAACAAATCAGCAAGAACAGTTTTAAAAAATCAACAATATAGCAAAAATACGGTTTAAAAGTGCAAAATGCAGTATAACATTGTACTTACGGTTAGCAGGATGCAACAGATTCCATGGATTGCACAGATGAATACTGCAGAGCAGTGTATGGTCACCGGACTGTGGAGATGTGTTACTGAAAAAATGTTAATATGGTTTGTTTTCTTTCCTGTTAATGTATGTGTACCTGTGTCTTAAGTGATAATTTAATAAAGGTGTTAAAATGTAATATTGTATAAGTATTACATTGATTTGAGTTTTGTTTGTATAGTAGTTATGATATATATATATTTTTTTGATTTAATGAAAGTCTTCATGTTTTAGGGTTTTTTTTTCTTTAGCATCCGGTTGAAGTTCATTACTTTGGAGGGTTGAATAGTATGTAAAGTAAAACAAACTTTATAGGAAACTACATAATTAAATACTTTTTTGAATGCAACCAGTCAATATTCCTCCATTAGTCAAATTCCTTGCCAGTTTGCAAAATTTTAGAGCATTTAGAAGTACTTTTGACAAGGAGGAATGTGAACATTTTTTTTTCAGAAGTTAACAGGATGAAATTAAAATGAGGTTAGAAGATACAGGTTATACAGATGTACAGTAAAATAATGCCAAGATGAAATTACAGATCTCAGAACATCAATATGGGCATATTCAAAATGTTAAAACTTTTAAAAGATGATCCTGCTATGTATATTGTTGAGGAAATTGGCATATTTAACTTTCGACTTAACTTTCTAACAATTGCTTCCTGAAATGGTTATTTTCTGTTATTAAAGTGGAAGATGATAGAGATTTTTTTGTCTCATAATGTGGTGATGAATTCTGAAGAAAGTTCTAGGAAAGGTGCCTTTCCTTGTGGACATTGCATTTCAAGGCTCATTCAAAGGTTAAAAATATGCATGGTTGTACAATAAATGAGAGTGGCAGTAATCAAATTATTTTTTATATGTGATGCATGTGGTTTGTATATTGCATTTGTTGTACACTGGATTGTACAAGATGGTATGACAGTCAGACAAAAACATAAATTAGAGTTAGAATTATGGGAAATATAAGAGATAGTAGAGTAAAAAGCTAGAAAACACTGGAGCAACCCACTTTTAATTTATTTATTTATGTAACATTTGTTAACCGGGATAGTCCATCTAAGCAAAAGCCCTTTTTCAGTGGAGGCCTGGGGAGAAAAGCTCCACGGTAGAAATAAGCAAGAAAATTTACAAAACTGAAGATAAACACAGTAAAAATTTTACAGTAAAACAGTTAAGCAGTCACAAGGGTAATGCTAAGAATTTGTTTTACTGTGCTGGCCAGACCTATTTTTACCTCATGGTGGTGACATGCAATTAGCTTATGTTATCCATAGAGACAAATGCACAAAATGGACTTTTGTTTTGACACACGAAAGTATTCACTTGTATCATTGTATTGTTATTTTAATAATTTGACAGTTACCTAACTAATCCACAATTACTTACCTGGGCTAGTCCAGTATAATTAGAGCTGGGCACCCAGAATTATTTAAGCTTCTCCTGCCTGCCCATTAATACAAATGCCGTAAATTTCTGTGCTAATCCAGTTTCTACACACAAACGTATTCGCTTGTATCAGCATATTTTGAAGTAACAAATATGCATTTACATCACACTTGTCACACTAAAGATCATGTCTAAAAAGGGAAAACAAACGTTTCTTTTCACATTCAGAAATGTTCGTGTGCATCTTTATGCATGGGAATACTTTTCTCTGTAAAAAGAATAGTTTGCTTTGCAGCCAAGTAATCTTCCATATGCAGAAGCCAAAACATACACAGCTGTGTTTGCAGCATTATTATTAATGGCCGATTGGGAAGCATTTACATTACTCTGGATTCCAGCTCTATTTATGCTGGATTCGAGTAGGTAAGTAATTGTGCATTAGTTATGTAATTGTCAAATTATTACATTAACAGTTTACCATAAAAGTAAGGATACAAGCAAGTACTTTTTTGTGTAAACCAAAAGCTTGTTTCACTGTTATAATCTCCATGTGTTCTGACTGAAGAGTGCTTCTCAAACAATCTGGAAATATATCGCTGATAAGTATATTTCTTGTCACTTTAACTTTTCAGAGTTCTGCATTGTCTTAATTTTTGCCTGACTGAATTATGTTATATATTTGCTGACATTGTTTGCTGTTTTCTGATCTGTTCTGAAAGTGGTTCCCCGTATTCCTGTGGTGGTGTTATAGTTGGTGGATTTGCAGTTGTCTGCCCCTACTGTAAATTTGATCTGGGACACTCCTCCCAGTCTAGTGTTCATTCTACCTGATACTGAGAGAACATTTGAGAAGGCCACCCACTTAGGTTCTTAATCTTGAATTATCTCCTACTCCTCCGTCCTCTCTTTAAAAAAAAAAAAAAAACTCCTTGTGTTCTGACTGAATGTGCTTCTCAGCTGATAAGTATATTTTGGCACATTTTAATATTCAGAGTTGAGTAAAACAGTTGAATTTAGTTCAGAATACATTTTGAGTAAATTGCATTTATTTAAACCGTATTTACGTTAATACTGCTGTACACTCAAGTGTGCTAGCTTGCACTGCACTTAAATTTTTAGTGCTGTTTTAGCTGCTTTCTGTGAAAAAAAATTCTAAGTCTGTTTCCTGCCTTTCCAGCAATTAGTCTAGTCCAGATACAGATTTGCTGTATCTAGGACTGTTGGTACGTTTCTGTGCCCCCCAAGCCTTTCTGTGTTGGAGGGAAGCCTTCTAGCTTATCAGTGGGAGTGGTAAGCACTAAGTAGCCTATCTACCACAAGAGGAGTGGTTTCTGGCCCAGAAATTGTAGTTTTTTGGTCGTTTGGGCAGTGTATCCATCTCTTTCAACTTTCTGGTTTAAAAGCCCGTGTTTGCGCTTGTTTCCCACCTTTCCTGTAACTTGTCTAGTCCAGGTACAGATTTGCTGTATCCAGAACTGTTTGTAATCTTCTGAGCCCCTCAAGTTTTTCTGTGTTGGAGGGAAGTAGCTTGTCCGTGGCAGTGGTAAGCACTAGGTAGCCTATCTACCACAAGAGGAGTGGTTTCTGGACCAGAAATTGTAGTTCATTGGCCGTTTGGGCAGTTTTTCCATCTCTTTCAACTTTCTGCTTTAAAGGCCTGGGTTTGTGCTTTTCCTGCCTTTCCTGTAACTAGTCTAGTCCAGGTACAGAATTGCTGTATTCAGGACTGTTTGTAAGCTTCTGAGCGGTGCCAAAGTCTCCTCTTCAGTGTTTCCCTTAGATCTGCTAGTTCTTTCCTCTCCTGCACTTTTACTAGCTTATTACTCTAGCACTTTACCAGACTTCTTGTAGCAATTATTGTAGCACACAAAAGTGCTACCAGCACTAAACGTTTTACAAAGAAACAGCTCCAGTACTTATTATTAATGTGCACCCCTCCAGGCATGTCTAAAGGTCAGTTCCCTGTGCTTTCTCCTATTAACCTGATGAACTTGGGCTTCCTGAGGCAATGTAGTAACAGCCTCATGTACACTGACAACCCTCTCCTCTTGCCTCCCAACACTCAGACTTGCAAGAGATGCACTTGTGTATCCAAATTGGAAGCCACTCAATCTTCAGCCAAAACTGGAATAGCTGGTCAAGAGATGTTCCACTTGCACCACATGGAACACATAGCCCTCCAGAACACACACCAGCACTGCCTACACGTAAAAACACAAACCACACACCCACCTTCACTGAGGCTCTCAATAAAAATCTACCCAAACAGTGGAGACCTCCAAGTCAGAAACACACTTGACCACCACAACACAACACTAATCACGAGACACACAACTGTCCTAAACAGTGTGCCACTCAACCAAAGCCCCTAAGACAAAACAGCATGCCCAACACACTAGTCATAGGTGACTCGATAGTTAGGCACACTGATGTCCCACTCACTGGGTTGAATAAGGAGAAAGTAACAGTCAACTGCCTGTCAGGCTCCAGGACCTGTCAAACAATGCTCGCACTGAGGTCCCTCAACAATAGGTACAAATATGACTGCCATTGTACATGTGGTGGGTGTGAATGACCTAAGACGTACCTCCCTGGACTGCATGAAAAGTGACATGGAGGAGCTCTCGGATTATACAGCCTAGGCGGGTATGACTCTAGTCCTGAGCAGCATCCTACAATCACCCAGAATGATACCACAGTACAAGCAGAAAATGATTGATGTTAAGTTGTCAATCTCGCCTTCATTCTTGCTTGATGGGTTCGGAGCCGATCCTCGGCTCCGACTCGGCACTTGCTAAGCTCGAGAGTCACTTTTACCAGCTCGAGGCAGCCCCATATCCCATGATGCAAGGCGGTAAGTACCCAGATCTCGTTTGCCGCTTCGCTGATGAGGTCCTCCTTTTACCAGCTCCTGGTAAGTGATTATTATTACTAACTTTTAGCCCCCAATCAGAAAAATTTTTCTATTTTCCTTAAAATTCTATGTTTTTAGATAATTGTGAGGCTTTTTCTGACTAACTTTTTATTTCCTTCTTACTTTTTTAGTCAGGCCTTAATTCCCTCCCATCCCCCCCCCCCCTGTCAGGGTGTGTGTGTGAGAGTTTTTACTTCTCAATTCTTTAACTTTAGTTTGTCTGGTTCGGGACTGTGTGTGTAGTGTTTGTTTGGAAAGCACTATGTCTAAAGAACAGAGGGTCTCAGGCTTCAAGAAGTGTGACTCGTGCTGTTAGAAGATGTCTCTGACAGACGGTCACACTTCTTGTTTATATTGCCTGGGACCTCTCCACCTGCAGGACTCCTGTGCGATTTGTCATTCCTTTAGCCAGAGAGTCCTGCAGGAGAGAAGAAATAAATTGATTTTAAGGGGTCTCCTTAAACCGGAGGGCTCTCCGGCTAAATCGGCTCCAAGCAAGACTTCAAAGTCTTCCAAGGCCCAGGCTACTGTGTCCGAGCCTGCGGCCTCGGTCCCGACTGGAGCTGATCCTGGTTTGCAAAAACCTTCGGCACCGATGGCTATCAGTGCCGAGACTGTTACAGTCACATCGTTGTCGGCTCTGACTGGCTCCGACCACCATGGGGCTCAGGCTTCGGTGTCGGCGCCGACTGGCTCCAACACTGTTACAGTTATGTCTGTATCGGCTCCGGCTCCTGCATCGAGGCTTTCTGTCGGAGCCGAAAAGTCCTCGGCTCCGACTGCATCTATGGTTTCTTCGGCTCCGATGGTTCCTTCGAGGAAGAGGTCCAGGTCCCCTTCCTTGGAACCAATACTCTCGGCTCTGGCCTCACCTCTCCTCTCGGAGCGGAGCCATCGGAGCCGATCATCTAGGTCATCCAGGCTTTCAGACCATGATTTAGAGAGGGTGGTCAGTAGATTATTGAAATCACAGGCACTGGCCCAGATGCTGCATAGTCCGTCTCAACAGACAACTATTAGTCCACACCCTCTTGAAGTTCCTCCTTCAACTCTACCTCAGAGTTTGGAGCTGGAGTCTTCGGGTATAGTTTCTGCTATGGCTGAGGGGCGGATACCCCCCCCCCCTTCTGCACCCTCTGCATCTACTCTTATCTCCTCTTCGAGACCATCCTTAGAGGGATTCGGTGGTCGGGCTTCCCTGGTCTCCTCCGAGGGGGTGAGTGGCATCGGACCCTTGTCCGACCCCGCTCTTCCCCTTGGAGCCTCGGCCTTGGTGAGCTCGGCTCCGACATCTGCCTCTGAGCCTTCCCTTTTGGTGGGTCCTGGAGTTCGGTTTCTTCGGAACGGGTTCTCTCGGACCTCCCTGGGAGGGGGGCCTTCGAGGTGATGAAGATTGTGCTGGCCACTGGGCTCAGCCAGCAGTCTATTCCCTTAGCTCCTCCCTCTACAGTGCCTGTCGATATCTCTGCCATCTCTCTTGCTCCCGGACCCAGAGATCCTCCGCCTCAGGTTTCCCCACTGGGAATAACCCCCTCTTCCGAGGATTCTCCTGATCAGTCAGGAGATCCTCCGCGCAAGAGGACTTGTAAGAGGAAACACCTAGACTCCCTGAGTCTATCACTTCAGATACCGACTTAGATGAGTCGGAGGGATCCCCAAGATCCCCCTCTGAGGATGTCTCCTTTTCAGACATCCTAGAACTCCTAAAACAGAGGGGAAACTGGCCCTCCACAAATCCCTCTGAGGATGATTCGGTATACCTAGAGGCATTTGGATCTCGGCCCTCCACCTCCTGGGTGTCTCCGCCTTTCGACCCCCTTATGGAAGTTATTGCTCGAAAGGCTTGGGCTGCTCCTGACTCTGTAGAGCCAGTTCCTAGGAGGCCGTCTAAATTTATTACTTCCCCTTCGGACAAGCAATTCCTTACGAAAGGTGTCCCTGTTGATGCCATGGTGGTGGCGGCTGCCACTAAGAAGGAACTTGCAGATCCTTCTGTACCTGTCCATCCTCCTAATAAGGATTCTAGGACCATGGATAGGTATGGTAAGCGGATGTTCTCTTCAGCGACCTTTGCTATGTGCTCGCTGAACTACTTACGTCACTTCACCAGACTCCAAAGGGACATCCTTAAGGAACTAGGTGAAGTAGTACAGGATCCTACAGCTGCAGGGGCTCAAGAAAAAATTGCTTCTCAGCTAGGAATCCTTAATTCTATAGCTAACTCCTCCATGCGACTGATATCATATGCAGCAGATGGAGTGAGTAGAGCCGCAGGTGCAGGAGTGGCTCTTAGACGCCAAGCCTGGATGCGGCTCTGTAATTTTGCAGATCCCTT
The DNA here is from genome assembly GCF_019279795.1 of Protopterus annectens. Lineage (NCBI taxonomy): Eukaryota > Metazoa > Chordata > Ceratodontiformes > Protopteridae > Protopterus > Protopterus annectens. Next base: position 450,087,436 of record NC_056725.1, on the reverse strand, counting down.
TAAGGCGTCCTTCACAAATTCTCCCTTTGATGGGTCGGCTTTGTTCGGCCCTCAAGTGAAGGATACATTGACCAGGTGTGAACAGGAAGGCAAGACTCTTTCTGCCGTAGGGGTCCGTTTTTCCACCCCTTCTAGACCTTACCCTAAAGGACAGAAGGGTGGAAAGATGTGGTTCCGCAAGTCCCAAGGAGTCACGCTGGATACACGTGGTCAGTTTACCCCTAGAGGCAGAGGGGGTAATAATAACAGACGCCGCCCTAGAGGCAGAGGGGGTCCACAGAACCAGGGAAGCAGAGAGTCTCTCTCTGACAAGCCCTTTCAGCATCCCTGAGATGTTGCCCGACTGTCCATCCTTGGAGGCAGTCGGGGGAAGACTATCGCTGTACCCAGAAGCCTGGCGTTCCCTCACTCAAGACAGATGGGTACAGTCGATCATATCCGAGGGTTCCAAAATTCCTTTCGAGGAAAGTCCCTTCTCTCACACAAATTCCCTTCCAGATGTACCACCCGGTCTAAGGGAAATTGCAGAGTTAGAAGTATTAAAACTTCTACAAAAAAGAGCCATTCAGCCAGTTACAATAGACCATTCAGAGCCCGGAATCTACTCAAGATTCTTTTTGGTCCCCAAAAAGACGGGAGACTGGAGACCAATATTGGATCTCAGCAGACTCAACAAGTCTGTGAGAAAGACAAGATTTCGAATGGTCACACTTCAGTCAATTTTGCCCTTCCTAGAGAAGGACAACTGGATGTGCTCAATAGATCTTCAGGATGCGAACTATCACATAAAAATTCACAGACGCTCCAGAAGGTTTCTCCGCTTTCGGCTGGGGTCCAGTCATTTCCAATTCAGAGCCCTGCCCTTTGGTCTCACTACAGCCCCCAGAGTGTTTACCAAATGTATGGCAGTGGTCACGGCTCACCTGAGACGTCAAGGATTCCAGGTGTTTCCGTATCTCGACGACTGGCTCCTTTCAGCCACCACCAGGCATCAACTTCTTCAAGCCAGGGATTACACAATAAATCTTTGCACTCAATTGGGAATTTCGATCAACTACGAAAAATCCTCCTTATTGCCCTGCCAGTCTATTACTTTCATAGGCGCAAACTTAAACACTGTTCGGATGTCAGCAACCCCCACAGACCAAAGAATCTCAGATATACAAAGTCACGTGAGGATCATCCTAGCCAGCAAAAAAGTACAAGCCAGAATGGTTCTAAAGGTGTTGGGCCTCATGGCTGCGGCCATTACCCTTCTTCCCCTGGCTCGCTTCTACATGCGCCTGCTTCAGTGGATGTTGTTCACTCAGTGGTCTTACCAACAACTTCCAATGCGTCACCAAATATTGGTGACACAAATTTGCAGGAATCATCTTTCATGGTGGGTTACTTTTCCCCAGATTCACCAAGGCAGAACCTTTGTACCCCCGGCCCCGGTAGCCACTGTCACTACGGACGCCTCCCTGATCGGGTGGGGGGGTCATTATCAGGGCAGGATGGTTCATGGGACGTGGCAACCGTTCGAATACCACCTGCACATAAATGTCCTAGAGATGAGAGCAGTGCTTTTAACGTTGCAAGCCCTCAACGACTTTCTTCCCTTGGGAACAATTGCAGTTCACACAGACAACATGTCTGTAGTATGGTATATCAACAAACAGGGTGGAACCAAGTCCTACCCCTTGTGTCGAGAAGCTCTCAGACTTTGGCAATGGGCGATCTCCTCTCATCGGTTTCTGGTAGCAACGCATATCCCTGGGAAAACCAACATTTTAGTGGACAGATTGAGCAGAGCTATTCTCATGCCTCACGAGTGGTCTCTCAAACAATCTATAGTGGAGGAGATTTTTCTAGAATGGGGCCCCATGTTGCGATCTTTTTGCTACTCCCCAAAACAGCAAATGCCCAGACTTCTTTTCTCTCTTCCCACTGCCAGGCCATCCCCCCAGAGACGCTCTAACCCAGGATTGGCCCCAGGGACTTCTTTATGCCTTTCCTCCTTTTCCGCTGATTCCACAAGTACTCCAGAAAGCCACCGTTTTGAGAGCCAAAATGATTCTCATTGCTCCCTATTGGCCTCGACAGATTTGGTTTCCGTTCCTCCATCGCCACCTTTTGGTGCAGCCGTGGCATCTGGACCCAGTACCAGACCTTCTGATTCACCAATCGGGTCAGCTGCACCGCTCTATCCCTTCTCTCAACCTCACAGCATGGTTGCTCCACTTCCTTCCTTAGCCAGGCTTCCTATGATCTCTAATCCTGTTAGGGACATCATAGTAGCTTCCCTAAAATCCTCTACTAGAAGGATTTATACCAGCAAATGGAAACGCTTTTCTTGTTGGGCAAAAGCTAAAAATATTGATCCCTTTACTGCTCCAGTACAAGCAGTTTTGGATTTCTTAGCAGAAATCTTTCACGCGGGCTCTTCTTCTTCCACGGTCAAAGTTCAGTTGGCTGCTATCTCGAACTTTCATGTCGGGTTCGCAGATCACAACATTATGTCCCACAGGCTTTGTAGAGCCTTCTTAAAAGGAATTTTTCTCCTGAAACCTCCAATCAGAAGTCCTCCTCCTCAATGGGACCTAAATTTAGTGCTGACATCCTTGATTCTTCCTCCCTTCGAGCCAGCTGTTTCATGTTCCCTGAAATTTCTTTCATGGAAAACTTTATTCCTGGTTGCTATTACATCGGCTAGGAGGGTATCTGAACTTCATGCTCTCTCTGTTCGTCCCCCCTATTTGGTCTTCCACAAAGACAGAGTATCATTGAGAACTAATCCGACCTTTTTGCCTAGGGTCGCTTCAAAGAGTAATTTGAATCAGTCTATTGACCTTCCTGTATTTTTTCCAAACTACTCAAACAGATCGGAACAAAAGTTACATTATCTTGATGTTCACCGCCAACTCAGATATTATTTGGACAGAACAAAACAATTCAGGAAATCGGATCAGCTCTTTGTTACTTATGCTGATAACAAAAAAGTCCTTCCTGTCTCAAAAGTGACCTTATCTAGATGGCTTTCCTCTGTCATCTCTGAAAGTTATCAGCTCAGGGGAAAACAGCTGTGCTCGAAACCTAAAGCGCATTCAACCAGAAGCTTAGCCACTTCCACAGCTTTTCAAGCTAGACTTCCATTAGACACTATTTGTGCAGCAGCCACTTGGGCCACTCCTCATACCTTTGTTTCTCATTACAAATTAGATTTGGCCTCCAGGGACAGAGCCAGTTTTGGCTCTACAGTTCTCAAGAGTCTGTTCCATTGAGCCACCCAGGATAGAGGTGCTAGGGACGCGGTCCCATCAAGCAAGAATGAAGGCGAGATTAACAACTTAACATTGAGAAGTTATGTACCTACCATAACGTTCCATGTTAGTTGTCTTCTCTCGCCTTCTTTCTTGACCTCCTCCTTCCGCCTGGCCTGGACAGACCTTTTTCTCTCTACATGGAAGAATGCTTCTTAAGACCATACAGTTCTGGTCTTCCTAACCCATCCTTCAGGCTTTTTCTCTGCCTTCTTTCTTCCTTTTGGGAAGTTTTTTATGCTAGGTGTTATTGCCTATGGACAACAAACGAGATCTGGGTACTTACCGCCTTGCATCATGGGATATGGGGCTGCCTCAAGCTGGTAAAAGTGACTCTCGAGCTTAGCAAGTGCCGAGTCGAAGCCGAGGATCGGCTCCGAACCCATCAAGCAAGAAAGAAGGCGAGAGAAGACAACTAACATGGAACGTTATGGTATGTACATAACTTCTCAATTTCAGCAATTGACTAAGTTTCTGGTGTCATTCTAAGGGGATCCAGTATCTGTCTGCCTGGGATGACATGATTGACGGACCTCAATGCTTTGCCAGAGATGGCCTGCATCTATCACCCCTGGGCTTCCAGATACTGGCCAAGGCTCTTGCCACCCCTGTAGTGCCTTTTTTAGGGGGTGTTCCAAAGACCAAATTATCACCGTAACAGCTACAAACAAATGCAATCTGAGGGTCATGCTGCTCAAAGCTAGAAGTCTAGATCTCAAAATGTACTCGCTCGAAGCACTCCATAAAATGGAGAAAATTTATATTTGTGCTGTAGTAGAGACCTGGTTCAAGGTAGCAGAAAGCACCCCTGTACAACCAGGCTATAACTCATTCCACACCTTTCGGCCCCAGAACTTGGACTGAAGCTCCAAAGGCAGTGGTGTTTCCATATTCATAAAGGATGCGCACAACTCCAAACTGGTAGCCCAACATAAAGCATCTGAGATACTTCAGGTGCAGCTAACATTGGGCAAGACAGCGATTCAGGTCATAGCCTGCTATAGGTCCCCAACCATGTCCCAAGACTCTCACTCCACGTTCCTAAGCACCCTGGAGAATATTAGGGTCCAGCCTAACACTCTCATACTGGGTGACTTCAACTACCCCTCCATTAACTTGGAAAACTACTCATGAACCAATAGACTTGCCCAACGCTTTCCGGAATTCATTAATTCCAATTCCCTGGACCAGCTTGTTCTTACCCCCACTAGAGGTAGCAACATCCGTGACCTGGTCATTACTAATATGGGTGACCAGTACTCTACACCAATAGTCAACTCCTCCCTGGTTAGATCCAACCACAAACTAATCACCTTGGAAATCCACATCCCTCCCCTCCCACAAAGGTAACCACCATTAAAAACTTCTCTAAAGCTAACTTTGGGCTTCTAAAAACAGAGGTGGCTAAATTCATGGCACCCATGCAAATGGAGAATAGTTGCATGACTGCCAAATCATACACCAATGCACAGTACAAACACGTATACAAATGCATGTATCTCGCCATACCCAGTAGAACCAAGACGCTTTCCTCAAAAAAAAAGGAAGCCAATCTGGTGGTCCCCTGCCATAAACAAACTCTACAACAGAAGGCGGAAACTGATGCGGAATAAGGTGAAGTCCCAAGACTGGAAAAACTTCCTTATCAGCCTCAATAAAAGGTTGATATCCCTCATCAAATACTCTAAAGCTAGCTATGAAAACAGAATTGCAGCAGATAGTAAAGACAACCACAAGGCCTTCTACAGTTATGTAAAGAATCACCATGACAATACCCAGATTTGCTGTGAGCTATTGCAAAATGGTACCTCCTGTACTGAGCCAAGAGATATTGTCAGTATACTGGCCGACAGATTCAGCCAACTTTACCCCCCCCCCCAATAGACCGATCACAATACCAGTTGATTGCCAGGCACCCAGTATTACTGCTGCACAGGTTAAAACAGCACTGTCCAAGGCCAAGAATAGAGCTTCTATGGGACCTGACAATATCCCCGGCTGTGTTCTACATGAACTTCAGAGTGAAGTGGCACCTCACCTGTGTGCCCTGTTCAGTCGCAGCCTTACCTCAGGCTTTGTCCCTACCAAATGGCACACTGCTACAGTCATCTCTCTCCATGAGGGAGGAGTGACTACAGACCCCAGCAACTATCGCCCTATTAGCCTGACAAGTCTGATATGCAAAGCTATGGAATGCATCATAATGGACCTAATAAATAAGGATATACGGAATCTCCAAACTATGGATCCTACACAGTTTGGTTTTGTGAAGGGTAGATCATGCCTTCTCATCTTGGTCAACTTCTTTGAGTCCATCACCAGAGCTGTGGATGAAGGCAAGGTGGTTCATACAGCCTACCATGATCTGGCCAAGGTCTTTGATACCATTCCCCTTTCAGGAATCATAGAAAAACTCACTAAGCTAGGCATCAACCCCTATATCACTAGGTGGGTTGCAAACTGGCTCTTGGATAGGACCCACAGTGTGAAAGTAGCTGACTCTTAAGTCAGACTGTCGACCAGTCCTGGTTCCTAGGTTCTCTCCTGTTTGGTATCTACTTCTCTGAAGTCCAGGACAACATGAAGGGATTCTGGCTGACAAAGCTCACAGACTATTGCAAGTTGGGAACTATTATTAACTCCCCAAGTGATGTTGACGTCCTACAGAAAGGCCTCAATGAGACCAACGACTGGTGCCACAACCATGGCCTTAAACTCAATGCCAAAAAATGTGTTGTCATCCCCCTTGGGAAACACTCGGTTCCCTTGAATTACCACATCGATGGTAGTCCACTGAACACAGAAGGTGTTATAAGAAATCTAGGAACACAGGTTGACAGCAACCTCTCTTTTGACCACCAGATTGCCACTGTGATCAGAAAATCATTCTTTGTGGCACATCTCATTACCAAGGGTTTTGCATCCAGGAAGAAAGAGGTCATTGTCTCCCTCTACTCTTCCCTCATTAGGCCAGTCATTGAGTACAATGCCCTATTTGGCATGTACCTCACTAGACACCTGCATCAACTGGAGAGGCTGCAAAAGTACCTCACAAAAAAGATCATAGGCCTTAAACACTTGTTCTATATGACAGTACCAGGAATACTACTCACAACTTGTTCTATATGGACAGACTCAAAAAACTCCAACTATTCTGTCTCATATCGCCTTCTTAGAGGCAATCTCTGCTTGACTTACAAAGGCATGTCTGACCCAGCTCTGTTAGAAATGCTACATCTAAAAAAATCCCAATCCCTCTGCACCACACACTCCAGAGACCTCAACTTCATTACCACAATCAGCAGAACATGCTGGAGGGACAGGTTCATAACCCAGAGACTGCCCATTCTATGGAATAGACTCCTGTACATGTCGAGCAGAGCACTTCACTGGCCCTCTTCAAAAGAAATCTTGATGAGTGGATGGGAAATAGAAAATTCACCCCGCGGATCACTCCAGTGGCTCTACTCGACAGCGGCACTGGGAACGAAGGTTGGGTGGCACGATGCCAAGGTAATCCTATGGGCTAGTCTTGTAAAGGCTCTAGGAACATTAGCCTAGTACACACCCATGATCATCATTTTATACACGTATCTGTTTCTAAAATTACTTTCCTACTCAGCAAAACTAACTGACAGAGCCATATGTATGGCATTAATATCAACGAGCTGACAGGTTTTTTTTTTAGATACAAAAACAAACATTTTTCACACCATTTTATACATAAATCTGTTTTCAAAATTGCTTCTGTATGTGGAAGACTAAATTTACAGAACTGTATTTACAGCATGTGTATTAATGGGCAGGCAGGAGAAGCTTAAATCATTTTGGGTGTCCAGCCCTAATTATACTGGATTTAGCACAGGTAAGTAATTGTAAATTAGTTATGTAACTGTCAAATTATTAAAACAACAATTTGGCATAAAAATAATGATACAATATGTGGCTGTTGCGGGTTCTGTCAGTCGACAAGGGAAAGCCACTCTAATTCGTCCTGGGAGAGGGAACAGGGAAGTTTTCCCTGTTTTGTCAAAATACTGTGCCCATCACTGGAAAAGCTGTTGTTGCCATTAGTTACACAGCTGGCCCCATTTTTCCTGTCAAAAAGAAACAGAAAACCGAGCTTGTCTACGCCTCCTCAATTTTGTTTGGATAGGAGTAGTTTTCTGGGTCTAGCTCAGGGTTTTATTTAGGCTGTTGATCCTTCTTGTAAAGTAGTTTATGGTGAAAGAGAGGGATTCCTCTTTTCTGGAAGAGATCAAGATTCTGAATCTGAAAGGGAAGATACAGGGATGGATACAGTTTTTTCCCCCTCAGATTTCTGATTCAGACTCAGAAGGGATCTCAGTTTTTGATTCTCACAGTAGAGGGTTTCTCGTTCTCTGAGAGTATAGCTAGAATGTGCCAGTGTTTATGGTGGGGAACACTGAGGTTTCTTATCCCTCAGAAAATGCTATGAGTTGTTTTTGAAGTATTTTCCAGAACCTAATTCCATTCCTCCTGTTCTTTCTGCTTAAGGATGTGTGTTACTGCCTGCAGTTTTTCTGATAGTCAGCCATTTGCCCCTAAAAAGGCAGATGGGGTTATAAAGTTCTTCACATTTTAAATTTGTATGCATTATTTCTAAACCTGACCCAACAACAATAGATTTAGTTTATCCCACTGCTGCTAAAAACTTAAGATGTTATGTAGTCCTATCTCGCTGTAATTCTTGTTGGATGGGTTCATAGCCGAACCTCGGCTCTGACTCTGCTGATACCAAACCTCAAGAGCTTTTACTGTGTCAAGGCTATCCCATGGTGCACCATGGCAATTCCCCAGATCTCATTCGCCGCGAAAGCTTTGAGGTTGTCTTCTTTACTGGCTCATTGGCTAAGTGGAAATTTTGATATTTTTTGCTTATTTTTCTTATTCTTTCTCACTAATAGTTTTTAACTTTATTATTCTAGAGAGATTGCGTGATTGTTAGCATCCCCTGCCCCTTTCTTTAAGGATTGTACGGCCCGTTTAAGTTAAAGGGCTGTAGTTCCCCATTTAAATTAGAGGGCCTTCCTCTCTGTGTGCTAGTTTCTTTTATATATATATATATATATATATATATATGTAAAAAAATATGTATTTCTTCATAGTTGTACTGTTATTGATGTATTTGTTTGTTTTTCAAAATGTCAAAGGATAAAGATAGAGAACATAGAGAACATCGCCCTTCTGGCTTTAAAAAGTGTGGGAAGTGTTCTCAGAAGATGTCGTTGACCGACACTCACACCAGCTGTGTGTATTGTCTTGGAAAGCCTCATTTGCAAGAACCCTGTACCTTTTGTCATGCATTCAGCACCAGGGTTCTTAATGAACGTAAAAGGAAACTTATTGATAGGGATCTGATGAGAAGTTCCTTCCAAGAACAGCTGGAACAAGGTCAGACGGTTTCTAAAATTCAAAAAAGAAAATCTCCATCGGCTCCTGCTTCGGAACCGACAAAAAAATCAAAAGGGACGGAGCCAAAGAGTTCTGACTCCGATTCTGCTTCTTCGGTGCCGTCTGTTTCATCGGCTCCAAGACAATCATCTTTATCTAGACATTCACCGATCTTGGAACCAGTTTCACCAACATTAAGATCTCCTGTATTGGAAAGGAGGAGATCTCCATCTACCTCCACCTGTTCCTCTAGGACACAAACTGATGAGGATGTAGAGTGGGTGGTGAAGAGGCTGCTCTGTGACCGGGCTCTGGCAAAAATTTTAGCTTCTCTGGACCCAAAAGGTTTCGGATCTATCCCATCCTCAGTCTACTGTTCCTCCTCCAACTGCCTCACTTTCGGAGTCTAATGTTTCGGGTCATATTGTGCTGGAACCCTTGGTTTCGATAACGCTTCCTCAGGACCGATGACTCTAACTTCATCGGCTCAGTGTAAAGCCGAGGGGTCTGGGAGCCGACGCTGTCCGGTCAACTCCGGAAGAGATAGGTTTTTCTTCCGATCCGACTCTCCCTGTCAGTGCTTCGGCACGTGTGAGCTCAGCTCCCATTTCCGCTTCTGCGGCTGCTCCTCTGGTTCGGAGTCGACCTTCCACTTCCTCGGAGAGATCTTCGGTGCAGGGTGGTAAGGCTTTCGAGGCGATAGAGCTTTGTCAAGTACTAAAACCATTGGACCAGACATCCCTCCAGCAGCTGCTAGCAGCCTCTTCTCCCCCACCTGCCCCTAAGCATAGGGAACCAGAGCCCCAAGGAGCCCCCATAGGAGTTGTCCCCTCTTCCAAAACCTCCCCAAATTACCCCACTGGAGAGGTTTCTAGGAAGAGAGTCTGCAAGAGGAGGCGTATTGACTCACCTGAGCCTGTCATTTCTGACACTTATTTAGATGAGTCAGAAGGGTCCCCAGGATCCCCCTCTGAGGATGTCTCTTTTGTGGACATCCTAGAAATCCTTAGACAGAGGGGTGATTGGAAGACCTCTAAACCTACTGAGGACGAATGTGTACCTTGAGTCTTTTGGTTCCCAACCTTCCATCTCCTGGGTGACGACCGCCATATGACCAACTGTTAGGGGTCATATATATCGATAAGCTTAGACCTCTCCAGACACAGTGGAGCCTGTCCCGAGGAGGCCTAATAAGTTTATTACTGCTCCAGAAGACAAAATCTTTCTAACCAACGGAGTACCTTTTAATGCTATGGTGGTAGCAGCAGCCACAAAGGAGGAGTTATCTGAGACATACTCAAATATCCATCCTCCTAATAAAGAGTCTAGGACGATGGGTAGGTATGGAAAGCATACTTTCTCTTCAGCGGCTTTTACCTTACGATCGCTGAACTTCTCCCATTATACTAGGCTACAAACGGATCTCCTAAACGAGTTGAGAGAGATACCATTTAGGGTTCAGTAGCTTCGGGATTCGCTGACAAGGTATTTTCGCAGCTTTCTACCCTTAGATCTATTGCTAACTCCTCTATGAGACTGATTTCTTACGCAGCTGATGGAGCGAGCAGGGCGGCCGCATCAGGAATATCTCTGAGAAGACATTCCTGGATGCGTTTATGCAGTCCTTCAAGTCTTCCTTTACCAACATCCCCTTTGATGGTTCAACTCTTTTTGGACCTCAGGTAAAAGAGACTTTGACCAGGTGTGAGCAGGAAGGGAAAACCTTATCTGCTGTGGGAGTCCATTTTTCCCTTCCTTCCAGACCCTATCCCAAGGGTCAAACAGGAAAGAAAATGTGTTTCTGTAAATCCAAAAAAGGTTTCCCTCAAGCACATGGCCAACCCTCCCCTATAGGCAGAGGGGGAGGTTATAATGGAAGGCGCTGCTCTCGTGGCAGAGGGGTCCGCAACACTAGGCTGATAGAGATGCTTTCTGTGATCGGCTCTTTTATCGCCTCTGAAGGGTTGTCCGACTGTCCATCTCTGGAGGCAGTCGGGGGTCATCTCTCACTGTACCCAAACGCCTGGCTACAAATTTCTCAAGATCGATGGGTACAAAATATAATTTCCAGAGGTTACCTCATTCCTTTTGTTTCCGATCCCCCTACAAATCGGTCTTTACCAGATGTGCCACCCAATCAGTCCGTGCAGCATTAGAGGTTATCTCGTTGCTTCAAAAAAGTGTCATCCAAGAAGTTCCCACAGAGCAAATAGGATCTGGAACTTACGATTCTTTTTAGTTCCAAAAAAGACAGAGGACTGGAGATTAGTTCTAGATCTAAGCAAGCTGAACAAATCTATAAAAAAAAATCAAAGTTCCGAATGATCACTCTGCAGCGATCTATTTGCCACGTACATGAATACCAAATGCAGCAACTACTTTTTCCTCATTCCCCTTCTGGGGATGTCACCCAGGGATGCTCTGGTCAACAATTGTCCTCTGGGACTTGTTTACACTTTTCCACCCTTTCCCCTCATACCCAGAATGATTCAGAAAGCAAAACTGTTGAAGAGTACAGTGATCCTCATTGCTCCTTACTGGCCTCGCCAAGTCCGGTTCCCCTTCCTGTGGCCTTATCTCTTGGAGGAAGCATGGATTCTGGAACCATCTCCAGACCTCCTGATTCACCAATTGGGACAGTTCCACCCTACCATCCAAACCCTGAAATTGACAGCATGGCTGCTCCAGTTCCAAGAATAGCCAGGTGTATATCCCTTTCTCCTACTGTAAAACACATCCTCATTTCTTCCCACAAACCTTCCACCAGAAAATTATAGTCCAGCAAATGGAAAACGTTTTCCATTTGGGTGGAAAAACAGGTCATAGATCCCTACTCAGCTCCCATAGAGTCTATTCTGTCCTTCCTTGCATGGAGCTGCAGCTGCTGCCATTAGAGTTCAGTTGGCTGCTATCTCAAATTATCATTTTGGGAACATGGGAAACTCTGTTATGTCCCACTCTTTATGTAAAACTTTTTTGAAAGGAATCCTTCTCCTCAGACCTCCAATCAGACAACCTCAGGAGCCTTGAGACTTAAACTTAGTTCTGACCTCATTGATTTCTCCACCATTCGAACCGTCTTCTTCATCGACTTGAAATTGCTGTCTTAGAAGATATTATTCTTAGTAGCTATAACATCTGCTAGGAGGGTTTCAGAATTGCAAGCTCTGACCATTCGACCTCCATATATTATTTTTTATAAGGACAGTTTCCCTAAGAACTAATCCTTCTTTCCTTCCTAAGGAATGCTCAGAACATAATCTAAACACAACTATTGAATTACCAGTATTCTTCCCCAATTATGGTAATAAATCAGAATACTGACTGCATCAATTAGATGTCCATAGAATTTTCCGATTTTACCTGCACAGGACTAAAGATTTCAGAAAATTGGATCAATTGTTTGTTTCCTTCTCAGAGAAACACAAAGGCTTACCTGTTTCCAAAATAACTCTGTTTAAATGGCTTTCAGACTGCATTTCATTTGCTTACAAAAGTGTTGGGAAACAGTTGCCTGCTAAGGTAAGAGGCCATTCAGCTAGAGCAGTATCAGCTTCATATGCCTTCCAATCAAAACTTCCAATTGATACCATTTGTGCAGCAGCTACATGGGCAAGACCTCATACTTTTGTCACTCATTATAAATTAGATTTGGCCTCCCGGGATAGGTCATCCTTTGGGTCCACTGTGCTAAAGAGTCTCTTTACTTGAGCCACCCGGGAAAAAGGTGCTCGGGACGCTGTCCCATCCAGCAAGAATTACGGCGAGATAGGACTACATAACAAAGAAGTTATGTACTTACTATAACGCTCCATGTTTATAGTCCATCTCGCCTACATTTTTGTGTCCCGCCCTCCTGTATCCTGGAGGAACTGGTGGACTTTCCATTATGCTGCCTGACCTTGTTTTAGTTGTCTGTCCATATGCCATGGGTAGTAAAACAAAATATATGTTAAGTTGTCAATCTCGCCTTCATTCTTGCTTGATGGGTTCGGAGCCGATCCTTGGCTCCGACTCGGCACTTGCTAAGCTCGAGAGTCACTTTTACCAGCTCGAGGCAGCCCCATATCCCATGATGCAAGGCGGGTAAGTACCCAGATCTCGTTTGCCGCTTCGCTGATGAGGTCCTCCTTTTGCCAGCTCCTGGTAAGTTTTTTAGATATTACTATTTTTGCCCCTTTTTCATCCTAACACTTTATTTTTAACATTTTTAGTTAGATTAAGTCCCTTTCTGACTAGAAAATCCCTCACTCCTTTATTTTTTTAGTCAGGCCTTCTCCCCTCCCACCCCCCCCTTGTTAGGGTGTGTGTGTGTGAGAGGTTAGTTATCTGATTATTTTTGGGATAACTGTTTCTTGGGACTGTGTTGTGTGTGTGTTTTTGCAACCATGTCCAAGGAAAGGGTCTCAGGCTTTAAGAAGTGTGACTTGTGCTGTCAGAAGATGTCTCTGACAGACGGTCACACTTCTTGCTTATACTGCCTGGGACTTCTCCACCTGCAGGACTCCTGTGCGATTTGTCATTCCTTTAGCCAGAGAGTCCTGCAGGAGAGGAGAAACAAATTGATTTTGAGGGGCCTACTTAAACCGGAGGGCTCTCCGTCTAAGTCGGCCCCGAGTAAGACTGCCAAGTCTTCCAAGGCCCAGGCTTCTATGTCTAAGCCTGCGGCCTCGGCTCCGACTCTTTCAGAGTCTAGATCGGCTCTGGCTGGAGCCGATCCTGGTTTGCACAAACCCTCGGCACCGATGGCTATCGGTGCCGATACTGGTTCGGTCACATCGGTGTCGGCTCCGATTGGTTCTGACCACCATGTGGCTCAGGCTTCGGTGTCGGCGCCGACCGGCTCCGACACCCTTACCTTTATGTCTGTATCGGCTCCGGCCGGAGCCGATGCATCGAGACCTTCTGTCGGTGCCGAAAAGTTGTCGGCTCCGACGGCATCCATGGTTTCGTCGGCTCCGATGGTTCCTTCGAGGAAGAGGTCCAGGTCACCTTCCTTGGAACCGATACTCTCGACTCCGGCCTCTCCTCTCCTTTCGGAACGGAGCCATCGGAGCCGATCATCCAGGTCATCCAGGCTTTCTGACCATGATTTAGAGAGGGTGGTCAGTAGATTATTAAAATCACAGGCACTGGCCCAGATGCTACATAGTCCGTCTCAACAGACGACTATTAGTCCACACCCCCTTGCAGTTCCTCCTTCGACTCTACCTCAGAGTTTGGAGCTGGAGTCTTCGGGAATAGTTTCTGCTATGGCTGAGGGACAGATACCCCCTCCTTCTGCTCCCTCAGCCTCTACTCTTATCTCCTCTTCGAGACCTTCCTTAGAGGGATTCGGTGGTCGGGCTTCCCTGGTCTCCTCCAAGGGGGTGAGTGGCATCGGACCCTTGTCCGACCCCACTCTTCCCCTTGGAGCCTCGGACTTGATGAGCTCGGCTCCGACATCTGCCTCGGAGCCTTCCCTTTTGGTGGGCCCTGGAGTTCCTGGTTCTTCGGAACGGGTTCTCTCGGACCTCCCTTGGAGGGGAGCCTTCGAGGTGATGAAGAGTGTGCTGGCCACTGGACTCAGCCAGCAGTCTGTTCCCTTAGCTCCTCCCTCTATGGTGCCTGTCGATATCTCTGCCATCTCTCTTGCTCCCGGACCCAGAGATCCTCCGCCTCAGGTTTCCCCACTGGGAAGAACCCCCTCTTCCGAGGATTCTCCTGATCAGTCAGGGGATCCTCCGCGCAAGAGGACCTGTAAGAGGAAACACGTAGACTCCCCCGAGTCTGTCACTTCAGATACCGACTTAGATGAGTCGGAGGGATCCACAAGATCCCCCTCTGAGGATGTCTCCTTTTCAGACATCCTAGAACTTCTTAAACAGAGGGGAAATTGGCCCTTAAATAATCCCTCTGAGGATGAGTCTGTATACCTGGAGGCGTTTGGATCTCGGCCCTCCACCTCCTGGGTGTCTCCGCCTTTCGACCCCCTTATGCAGGTTATTGCTCGAAAGGCTTGGGCTGCTCCTGACTCTGTAGAGCCAGTTCCTAGGAGGCCGTCTAAATTTATTACTGCCCCTTCGGACATGCAATTCCTTACGAAAGGTGTCCCTGCTGATGCCATGGTGGTGGCGGCTGCCACTAAGAAGGAACTTGCAGATCCTTCCGTACCTGTCCATCCTCCTAATAAGGACTCTAGGACCATGGATAGGTATGGTAAGCGGATGTTCTCTTCAGCGACCTTTGCTATGCGCTCGCTGAACTACTTATGTCACTTCACCAGACTCCAAAGGGATATCCTTAAGGAGCAAGGTGAAGTAGTACAGGATCCCACAGCTGCAGGGGCTCAAGAAAAAATTGCTTCGCAGCTAGGAACCCTTAATTCTATTGCTAACTCCTCCATGCGACTGATATCATATGCAGCAGATGGAGCGAGTAGGACCGCAGGTACAGGCGTGGCTCTTAGACGCCAAGCCTGGATGCGGCTCTGTAATTTTGCAGATCCCTTTAAGGCATCCTTCACAAACTCTCCCTTTGATGGGTCAGCTTTGTTTGGCCCTCAAGTGAAGGAAACATTGACCAGGTGTGAGCAGGACGGCAAGACTCTTTCTGTCAGGGTCCATTTTTCCACCCCTTCTAGACCTTACCTTAAAGGACAGAAGGGTGGCAAAATGTGGTTCCGCAAATCCCAAGGAGTCGCGCCGGATTCACGTGGTCAGTTTACCCCTAGAGGCAGACGGGGTAACAATAACAGACGCTCTAGAGGCAGAGGGGTCCACAAAACCAGGGAAGCAGAGAGCCTCTCTGACAAGCCCTTTCAGCATCCCTGAGATGTTGCCCGACTGTCCATCCTTGGAGGCAGTCGGGGGAAGACTATCGCTGTACCCAGAAGCCTGGCTTTCACTAACTCAAGACAGATGGGTACAGTCGATCATATCCGAGGGTTACAAAATTTCTTTCGAGGAAACTCCCTTCTCTCACTCAAATTCCCTTCCAGATGTACCACCCGGTCTAAGGGAAATTGCAGAGTTAGAAGTTTTAAAACTTCTGCAAAAAAGAGCCATTCAGCCAGTTACAACAGACCATTCAGAGCCTGGAATCTACTCAAGGTTCTTTTTGGTCCCCAAAAAGACGGGAGACTGGAGACCAATATTGGATCTCAGCAGACTCAACAAGTCTGTAAGAAAGACAAGATTCCGAATGGTCACACTTCAGTCAATTCTGCCCTTCTTACAGAAGGACAACTGGATGTGCTCAATAGATCTTCAGGATGCACTATCACATAAAATTCACAGACGCCCAGAAGGTTTCTCCGCCGGCTGGGGTCCAGTCATTTCCAGTTCAGAGCCCTGCCCTTTGGTCTCACTACAGCCCCCAGAGTGTTCACCAAATGTATAGCAGTGGTCACGGCTCACCTGAGACGTCAAGGATTCCAGGTGTTTCCGTATCTCGACGACTGGCTCCTTTCAGCCACCACCAGGCATCAGCTTCTTCAAGCCAGGGATTACACAATAAATCTTTGCACTCAATTGGGCATCTCGATCAACTACGGAAAATCCTCCTTATTGCCCTGCCAGTCTATTACTTTCATAGGCGCAAACTTAAACACTGTTCGGATGTCAGCTACCCTCACAGACCAAAGAATCTCAGATATACAAAGTCACGTGAGAATCATCCTAGCCAGCAAGAAAGTACAAGCCAGAATGGTTCTAAAGGTGTTGGGCCTCATGTCTGCGGCCATTACCCTTCTTCCCCTGGCCCGCTTCTATATGCGCCTTCTTCAGTGGATGTTGTTCACTCAGTGGTCTTAGCAACAACTTCCAATGCGTCACCAAATACTGGTGACACAGATTTGCAAGAATCATCTTTCTTGGTGGATTACTTCTCCCCAGATTCACCAAGGCAGACCCTTTGTACCCCCAGCCCCGGTAGCCACTGTCACTACGGATGCCTCCCTGATCGGGTGGGGGGGGGGCATTATCAGGGCAGGATGGTTCATGGGACGTGGCAACCGTTCGAATACCACCTGCACATAAATGTCCTAGAGATGAGAGCAGTGCTTTTAACGTTGCAAGCCCTCAACGACTTTCTTCCCTTGGGGACAATTGCAGTCCACACAGACAACATGTCTGTAGTATGGTATATCAACAAACAGGGCGGAACCAAGTCCTACCCCTTGTGTCGAGAAGCGCTCAGACTTTGGCAATGGGCGATCTCCTCTCATCGGTTTCTGGTAGCAACGCATATCCCTGGGAAAACCAACATTTTAGCGGACAGATTGAGCAGAGCTATTCTCATGCCTCACGAGTGGTCTCTCAAACAATCTATAGTGGAGGAGATTTTTCTAGAATGGGGCGCCCATGTTGCGATCTTTTGCTACTCCCCAAAACAGCAAATGCCCAGACTTCTTCTCCTCTTCCCACTGCCAGGCCATCCCCAGAGACGCTCTGACCCAGGATTGGCCCCAGGGACTTCTTTATGCCTTCTCTTCCTTTCCTCTGATTCCACAAGTAATCCAGAAAGCCACCGTTTTGAGAGCCAAAATGATTCTCATTGCTCCTTATTGGCCTCGACAAATTTGGTTTCCGTTTCTCCATCGTCACCTTTTGGTGCAGCCGTGGCATCTGGACCCAGTGCCAGACCTTCTGATTCACCAATCGGGTCAGCTGCACCGGTCTATCCCTTCTCTCAACCTCACAGCATGGTTGCTCCACTTCCTTCCTTAGCCAGGCTTCCTATGATCTCTAATCCTGTTAGAGACATCATAGTAGCTTCCTTAAAATCCTCTACTAGGAGGATTTATACTAGCAAATGGAAACATTTTTCTTATTGGGCAAAAGCCAAAAATATTGATCCCTTCACTGCTCCAGTACAAGCAGTTTTGGATTTCTTAGCGGAAATTTTTCACGCGGGCTCCTCTTCTTCCACGGTCAAAGTTCAGTTGGCTGCTATCTCGAACTTTCATGTCGGGTTCGCAGATCACAACATTATGTCCCACAGGCTTTGTAGAGCCTTCTTGAAAGGAATTTTTCTCCTGAAACCTCCAATCAGGAGTCCTCCTCCTCAATGGGACCTAAATTTAGTGCTGACATCCTTGATTCTTCCTCCCTTCGAGCCAGCTGTTTCATGTTCCCTGAAATTTCTTTCATGGAAAACTTTGTTCCTGGTTGCTATTACATCGGCTAGGAGGGTGTCTGAACATCATGCTCTATCTGTTCGCCCCCCCTATTTAGTCTTCCACAAAGACAGAGTATCATTGAGAACTAATCCGACATTTTGCCTAAGGTCGCCTCAAAGACTAATTTGAATCAGGCTATTGATCTTCCTGTATTTTTCCCAAACTATTCAAACAGATCGGAACAAAAATTACATTATCTTGATGTCCACCGCCAACTCAGATATTATTTGGACAGAACAAAACAATTCAGGAAATCCGATCAACTCTTTGTTTCTTATGCTGATAACAAGAAAGGCCTTCCTGTCTCAAAAGTGACCTTGTCTAGATGGCTTTCTTCTGTCATCTCTGAAATTTATCAGCTCAGGGGAAAACAGCTGTGCTCAAAACCTAAAGCGCATTCAACCAGAAGCTTAGCCACTTCCACAGCTTTTCAGGCTAGACTTCCATTAGACACTATTTGTGCAGCAGCCACTTGGGCCACTCCTCATACATTTGTTTCCCATTACAAATTGGATTTGGCCTCCAGGGACAGAGCCAGTTTTGGCTCTACAGTTCTCAAGAGTCTGTTCCATTGAGCCACCCAGGATAGAGGTGCTAGGACGCGGTCCCATCAAGCAAGAATGAAGGCGAGATTGACAACTTAACATTGAGAAGTTATGTACCTACCATAACGCTCCATGTTAGTTGTCTTCTCGCCTTCTTTCTTGACCCTCCCTCCTTCCCCAGGCCTGGACAGACCTTTCTTTCTTCAGGGAAGTATGCTTCTGAAGACCATACAGTGCTGGTCCTCCTACCATCCTTCAGGCTTTTTTCTCTCCTTCTTTCTTCCTTTTGGAAGTTATTTATGCTAGGTGCTATTGCCTATTGTCATCAAACGAGATCTGGGTACTTACCGCCTTGCATCATGGGATATGGGGCTGCCTCGAGCTGGTAAAAGTGACTCTCGAGCTTAGCAAGTGCCGAGTCGGAGCCGAGGATCGGCTCCGAACCCATCAAGCAAGAAAGAAGGCGAGAGAAGGCAACTAACATGGAACGTTATGGTAGGTACATAACTTCTCATTTTTGTTTATATTTACAATTATGTATTTAGTTACTTTCTTGCAAACAAGACCTGGAGAATTGCCATGGTGCACCATGGGATAGGGGATAGCCTCAAGGCAGTAAAAGCTCTCGAGCTTTAGTATCTGCCAAATCTCTGAATCCATCCAGTAAGAATGTAGGCTTGATGGACTACAAATATGGAACGTTATGGTAAGTACATAACCTCTTTTTAATTCCAATCCTAGCCTTTCTAAGGATGGGGAAATTATTGATAGATATGGGAAAAAGTGTATGCTTCTGCAGCTGTGATAGTCAGAATTTTGATTTGTCAGGCTTGTGTGTTGAAGTTGCACAGGTCACTACTCATTGTGTAAAGTGTGTGTGTGCGACTCTCTTGGTACTTCTTCCAGGGCTATGGCCACTGGTATTGTTTTGAGGAGGTTTGCATGTCTGCATTCTCAAGACCTCCGAGATGATGATAAAAATGAGATTTTAAATTCTCCCTTGGGTAGAGATTTAGTGTTTGGCCCTCTTAATGTAGAGGTAATCAAAAGTGTGATTAAACGGGCAAGTTGATTCAGGAATCTCTAAGATTTTCAGCCCTCCTTTTCCAAATTTTACAAGGGATTTATTGCCTGCTCATCCAATTTTAGCAAAAAACAGAATAGAATCAAACTGCAAAGGACCTGCAGGTATGGCTAGTGCAACGTCCCAAAATCATACTGAACAAAAAATAAGAGAGCCAGCACAACACTGTATGGAAAATAGTGTATTAAAAATACACATCAGTTCATTTATTCACCTAAGACTCCAGAGCGGTTTCGGCTATACTGCTATACTGCCTTCTTCAGTGAACAAATTGGTCGGTTGCAACCCTTGTGGCCATTGTTCTCATTGTCCCAGGGTGCTTAAGACGAAAAGCTTTAGTAGTAAGAATACACCTATGGTATATAATCTAACTTTTTTTGGGAACTGTAGCACTAGTTGGGTGATTTATCTGGTCAGTTGTACACGCTCGGCCTTTTATGTTGGGCAAACGTCCAGGCCTTTAAGATTGAGAATAAGTGAACATATCAGTGATATAAAGAACCACAGTCAAGTGCTTTATACAAACACATTTGCAAACATAAAACTGGCACATTTAGCTTTACCATTATTGATTGTATTTTGAACAAAACACAGGACAGGGCTGGTCTACATGAAATATTAAATTTGAAAGAAAAACAGTGGATTGCTAAGCTAGGAGAGCTTTTTCCACCTGGCCTTAATGAATATTTCTAAATTAATTAATTAAATGAGGTTTGTTTAATAAAATTGGCCAATCAAAGTATGTATTTATACACCATCTGCTGGTAGGGTGTGTTTGTTTTTGTTCACTGAAAAATGCTGTGTAGCCGAAACTGGTCTGGAGTCTTATGTGAATAAATGAATTGATGTGTATTTTTAATAGACTATTTTCCACACAGAGTTGTGATGGCTCTCTTATTTTTTTGCTCAAAAAAACAGAATAAACAAAAGAAAAAAAGAAAAAAAACTGAAAAAATGCCTAGCCAACTGTCCCTCCTGCAGCTGCGACTACCCCACTTAATCTTCCACTACCACACCAGAACTATTCCGTTCATACATTATATATACTTACAATCATGTGGATCTGTAGCTACACCACTGAGCACTCTTAAAAACTAAACTTTCCCCCCTATTTTACTTCTTATTTCCCTGGTCACCCGAACTCTTTCCTCCGCATTTCCTTCTCGACACTCTATCTAACTTTACCACCTCTCTTTCCCTCCACCCACTGTAACCGAAACAACTGTCACTCTTCGCTATATTCTCTCTCTCTTCAATTATTCTTCACTCCATTCCACTTATATTCCTCTATTTTGTTCTTTTCTCCTCATTTCCTTCTCTCCACTCTAACTTTACCACCTCTCCTTCCACTCCACCCATTATAAATGACACAACTGACATTCTTTGCTATTCTCTGTCTCTTCAGTTATTTCTTCACTTTTCTCTATACTCCACTTACTCTTCTATTTTATTCTACCAACTCAATCTCTATATCATTTTGTTGTACATGCGCAAAATGCATACTTTTAATGATTTCTACAAGGCATTAATGTTGTTACTCACATCTCTTTATCTTGCCTTTTTTAATGTTATTAAACTTGCAATGTAACTTGGTACGGTTATGATGTACGAGTATTATTTTTTTGGCATTATCTTGCATTTGTTGAGCTTTGTCAACACTTTTAATGATGATCTGCAAGGCATTAATGTTGTTACTCACATGTCTTGTTATCTTTCCCTTTTTTGGTTTTGTTATGATATATGTGTATTATTTTTTGGCATCATGTTTTTTATCATGTGTTTGTGGAGCTTTTCTCCTTGGGTCTCCACTGAAAAATTGGCCCCCAGCTCAGTGGACTAACCCGGTTAGCAAAGGACAACTAAATAATGTCAACAAAATACACACAGACATTTAAGAAGAAATGGCAAGGGAATTCCAAAAAGAAGTCTCAAACCTCCCAAAGCTAAGGACAGTCTGACACGTCTGAATGACTATTCAAAAGACCTTGTGAACTCCTCTCACCTTGGCCCCTTTTTTCTTCCACAAAGTCTGAATCTCTATTTTTCTCTTTGGCAAGAGGTGTTTTTAAGACAAATGGGTTATGAAAATCATTCATCAAGGTTACAGATGGCACTCTGAGGAAATTCCTCCTTTCCAGAGGGTTATTCCTCATCCTCCAAATCAGGCTCTTTTGTTTCCTCTGGTTCTTCATCCCATGCTATTCCAAGAAGTGATAGGACATATTTCCTCCTTCCTGGGTGGGGAAGGGTTTTTATTCCAGGATGTTCCTAGTGCCAACGAAAGAAAATTCTTGGAGACCAGTTTTGGATCTTTCCTTCCTAAACCTGTTTGTGATATAACCCAAATTCAAAATGATATCACTTCACAACCTGTTACCCTTTCAAGTTTCCTGACAGCAGTAGACTTGAAAGATGCTTATCACATCCCTTTTTATCCAGAGGTTTTGTGTGTCTGGATCACATTAACATTAATCCAACTTACCCTTTGGACTGTCCACTGCACCAAGAGTGTTCAAGTGGTTAGCTTCAGTTATTGCTCATTGCAGGATACAGGGTATCCACATTTTTCGATATTTAGATGACTTGCTTATCTTTGCAGAGTCTTTTTCAAAGTGTGTGGAATTTGTCTCTTGTGTGAGAGATCACTTACATAATCTGGGATTCCAAGAGAATGTTCAAAAGCCTTTCTTGATTCCTTCACACAGGATTGTGTTCCAGGGATTTCATCTAGACACCTCAGTTCAACAAGCTTTTCATCCACAGGAAAAAAATAGATCTTTATCTTCATATATTTCTAAGGTTTTCCATTCAGACTTCAGTCACTGTGAGGGAGTACCTCAGGATTTTTGGTCTCATGGCATTTATACTCCATATACATGAGTATCTGAAATCTCTTTGGTCCCAGCATCAACACCCATTATCTTTTCAAATCCCAGTGCTGGGGCTTGTCAGAAGAGAAATCCTTAGGTAGAGACCATGGATATCCTTAAATCCAGGTCTCCCTTTATCCTTCCGTGCTCAAAAGCAGTCATTCACCACAGACTCTTTGGACCTTGCCTGGAGAGTAGTTTCAGGAGGGATAAAAGCTTAGGGAGTGTGGGACACCAAGGGCAGCTGCAGGCTCATAAATATCAAGAAGATGCTTTCCCTGATCATGGCACTCAACTCTCTGAGCCGTCTTTGGTCCCCAGGACCTCTTCAAATGGGTACATACAATACTACCGTTACTTGGTATATCAAAAAGCAAGGGGAACCAGGTTGCACCACCTTTGCAGACTAGCCATGTTAGCTTGGCATATAGCTTTACAGCACAGTCTCACTGTACAGGTATCCTACTTTCTGTCAGATGAAAATTGTGTGGCAGACAAGCTGAGCAGGACTATGGCAGACCTTCACGAATGAAAATTAGTTTGGGGAGTCTTCCAGGATTTGATACATCTTTGGGGAGTTCCTCAAGTAGACCTCTTTGCCTTCTCTCTGAACAAGGCAAATGCCTTTTTTTTCCTTGGATAGGAATGTTCCTCCATGCTTTTTCACCCATTCCACTAATATCTAGGGTACTTATGAAGATTCAGGAGGAGTCCCTCAAGATCATTGTGATGACTCCTTTCCAGCCCAGGCAACTTTGGTTCTCCTTCTTTTAGAAATGACCAGGGGCAATTACCACAGGCTTCCTCACAGACTAGATATACTAACGCAAGAACAGCGATTTTGATACACCCCAACATCAGTCTGCTTTATTTGACTACTTGAATAAGAGGGTCTTAATTGCTTTTAGGCACCTGTTTACTAAGGATGTGCAGCAGGTACTAATGGAGACAAGAAAGTCTTCTACTAGAAAGTCATATATCAGTAAATGGAAAAGGTTTTCTAGTTGGTGCCAACAACATAACCATCACCCATTTAGGGCTAGTTTTTCTATGGTTCTACCATGTTTGTGTGAATTATTATAGCAATAACGCCTGGGTGTGGGTAATGCTGGATTTACCCACGGTTGGCGTGGTTTGGTCCCGAGGGCGAAGCCCGAGGCACCAAACAAAGCCAACCATGGGTAAATACAGCATTACCCACACCCAGAAGTGGGTTATTGCTATTATACCATGACATTATTTAAGAAAAGAAACTATTACTTTTCTTAAATAATGGCATAGTATAATGCCTATTTACTGTCCTTCCGCAGATGTCTGGCATCCGCGGCAGTTCTGATGTGCTGCGTGCCTGCGCAGTACATCAGAGCTGTGGGCAAAAGCAACAGAGAAAGCAAGATCTCCGTTGCTTTTTACTGTTAGCTATGTTAAATGGGTTTAACATAGCGAGACAGCTTTAAAATAAGCAACGGAGATGTCCGTTGCTTATTTTAAAACTGTCTCGCTATGTTAAACCCATTTAACATAGCGAAACAGTAAAAAAAGCAACGGAGATCTTGCTTTCTCCGTTGCTTTTTTTTTAAAACCTGTCTCGCTATGTTAAATGGGTTTAGCATAGCGCGACAGCTTTAAAATAAGCAACGGAGATCTCCGTTGCTTATTGTCTCGCTATGTTAAACCCATTTAACATAGCGAGACAGTGTTTTAAAAGTAGAGTTATACTAACGGAAAAAAGTCCGGGCGACCGGACCTTTTTCCATTAGTATAACTCGATTTACAATGTGCACGCTGGCCAATCAGCGTGCACGTTTTGGGGAGGGTCATGGTATAATATCCTATGACCTTTCTTATTCCTCTATCATGGTTTCATTTATCACCCATTTCAACATGTCTGCCTATGGACCCTCTTCTTTTTATGCAGTCAGTATCAAAATGTTCTTAAAGGGGTTTTGCTTAAGAGGCTTTCAAGAAAACTGGTGGCCTCTCCTTGGATCTTAATTTTGTGTTAGAGAAGGTAACACTTGCATCATTTGAACCAGCTGATCTGACTGACTTGAGGTTCTTAATATGGAAAATAGTTTTACTGATTGCTTTGATGTCTGCAAGATGGGTATCTGAGTTGGAAGCTCTTATAATGAGTTAATCCTGTCTCATTTCCATAGGGTCAGGGTTTCTTTCATAACTAATCCTTCTTTTATTCCTAAAGTGGTATCCAAGTTTACTTTAAGCCAAACTATTCATCTGCACTTTTTCTTTCATGAACATAAAAATGAGGGTGAAAGGATGCTCCACACCTTGGATGTCCACAGACTACTCTGGTACTGTTTTGACAAAATAAAATCTTCCAGATATTTAGATCAATTGTTCGTTTCTTTTGAAGGTAAGAGGAGACAACCTGTGCCACAACAGACTATTTCCAAATGGTTGTCTGAAGCTATTGCCTTTTGTTATACTTACCATAACAAAACTATTCCAGGCAGGTTCAAGTCCCACTCTGCCAGGGTCTTAGCTTTATCTATGGCTTTTTGGAAAGGGTTAGATTTTTTAAAAGTATTCTAGAAGTTGCTGCTTGGTCCTCTGTATATACTTTTACAAAATACTGTAAGCTTGATTATTTCTCTAGTTCCAGATCAAGGTTTGCTTAAACCATTGTTCATGGGCTCCTGGACTCTTCTTTCATCTAATGTAATCTACCCATATAGCTAAGGCTACTACAGCAGTGATCAATATGATGAACATAGTACAGTTGTACAAGTAAAAATTACCTTAGCTGTAGATGTTAGAATGATCACTCCTGCAGTGGCTGCTCCCTTCTTCCCCCTTGATTTTTGATATGTTTGTTATGCTAGTGTGTGGACATTTGATGTTATGTGATCCTATCTCGCCTACATTCTGACTGATGGGTTCGGAGCCGATCCTCGGCTCCGACTCGGCACGCTTATGCCAAAGAACGAAGTCTCTTATTGGCTGAGCTTACTATATCCCAGGATGCACCACTACCAGTCCCCCAGATCTCGTTTGCCGCTAACCAGCAAAGACGTGGTCTCGAGCTTGGCTGAGCTAAGTAGTGTTTTTTTCACTTACTTTCCTGTCAGGGATTTCCTAAAATTTCAACAAAAAGCTGCTTTAACGGCTATCTTGTGTTTTTGTGTATGAGTGGATATTTTTTGTAAATGTTTTGTGTGGTGATTGCGTATTTTCTGACTAAGAGGTCCCCTTTGAGCTAAAGGGCCTTCCCCTGTCAGTCAGTTGTCATTCAAGTCCCGTTTTATTTTAGGGTTCTTGGATCCTTTTAGTTATTTTTCTATTGTGACAGTCTTTGGTTTTAAAAAAAAAAAAAAAAAAAAAAAAAAATTTTTTTTCTGTGATAGTTAGTGTGTTTTGTTTTTGCTGTTCACTAGATTGGTTGCCATAATGTCACAGGCTCCTAGGCCTTCAGGTTTTAAGAAGTGCACTAAGTGCAGTTTCAAAATGTCAATAACAGATGACCATTCTCTCTGTGTGTACTGTTTGGGCGCCAAACATTTGCAGGAGTCCTGTAGCGTGTGCCACGCGTTTTCCTCGAGGGTCCTCCAAGAGAGGAAAAATAAACTTATTTTAAAAGGCCTTATTAAACCCTCATTTGAAGAGGCATTAGCTTCCTCTCCTTCTCCTGCAAAGAAGAAAAGGGCGTCGGCTCCGACCAGCCCGTCGGAACCGACCGCCAAAAGACATAGGCAGGCTTCTCCTTCGGCTCCACGGACTTCGGAGCCGAGGGCAGAACGGTCTGCCTCGATGCCTCCAGCCTCGACTCCTCTGGGTTCGGAGCCGACGGCTGGGGCCTCGAGAGGCGGGTCACCTTCATCGGCTCCACTGATCTTGGAGCCGATGAAGGTTGTCCGCCAGACACTTCCTCCTCGGCCAAGCTCTTCGCACCGATGGAAATTGGTTTGGACACTCCTTCGCGCCGATAATTATCGAGTCGATTCGAGCCGGTCCCCTAGTCCCTTGGAGCCGTTGGAGAGGCCTACTCGGACCCGTTCGGTCTCTTCCAGGTCATCAAGGATGTCAGATTCGGACATAGACAGGGTACTCCAAAGGCTTTTCCAGTCCCCAGTCTTTCAGAAATTTGTTTCGCTCCGACCCAATTGGCTTCGGAGCCGATAGCCCATTCCATTGCCATTCCTCCTCCGACCGCCTGCCCGCCGGAGCAGGTGCTGGTGGAGCCAGTGGAGATCCTAGGGTCGGCTCCGACCCTTACTCCAACCCCAGCCTTCGGGTCGGAGTTTAGCACACTGACTTCTTCGGCCGGGCCGGGGGTGACGTTGGGACCAATGCAGTCGGTTCCAAGCCTCCCTCTTGGTGCTTCGCCGGGACTTCCGTCTGCTATCATGGCTCGGAGACTGGACCCTCCCAGGATTCTGGGGGTCCGGCCTTCAGAGCTATGAGGAGTGCCTTGGCCAAATCTTCTTTGGCCATCTCTACGGCTTTACCGGCACCTTCCCTGGGCATGGAGACTGGGTCTTTGGCAGTTCCCCTGTCTCTAGGCAGCGGAGCTCCGGGCCTGAGGTTACCCCACTGGGGTTCCCTCCTCCTGAGGGTCTTTCGGAGTTGTCTTCGGAGGAGCCCCCAAGGAAGAGATCGTGCAAGAGGAAGCACGTAGACTCCCCCGATGAGTCTCTTACATCGGACACTGATCTTGATGATGCGGAGGGGTCCCCAAAGTCGTCCTCGGATGATGTCTCATTTGCAGACATTCTAGAGATCCTCAAGCAACGAGGCGGCTGGAATTCCAAACCCCCCTCCGCTGATGAGTCGGTGTTCCTCAAGGCCTTCGGGGCTCAGTCCTTCGACGAGCTCCTGGATTTGGTTTGTCGGAGGGCGTGGGAACATCCAGATACTGTGGAACCAGTGCCTTCTCGCCCTAACAAATTTTTGTCTGCCCCACCCGAGAAGGAGTTCTTAACGAAAGGTGTGGCTGTAGATGCCATGGTGGTGGCATCTGCTACCCAGCAGGACGTGGCAGAGGCTTCAACGTCCGTCCATCCTCCTAATAAGGAGTCTAGGAGCATGGACCGGTACGGGAAGCGCACCCTGAGTTCAGCGGCCTTTACTCTGAGGTCCCTGAATTATTTGGCACATTTCACCAGACTACAGAGGGATCTGGTCAAGGAGCTCTCAGACTCCCTCTCAGGTAACCTACCTGAGCAGCTAGCCCAGTCGGTTAGCTCTCAGTTGGCTACCCTTACCTCGATTTCTAACTCGTCCATGAGGCTCATTTCATATGCGGCCGAAGGGGCGGGCAGAGCGGCAGGCACAGGCGTGGCTCTACGAAGACAAGCCTGGCTCCGTTTGTGTCATTTCGCGGAGGCCTTCAAGTCTTCCTTTGCCGACGCTCCCTTTGATGGGTCCTCTTTGTTTGGACCCAAGGTAAAAGACACTCTTACCCGCTGTGAGCAGGAGGGAAAGACTTTATCTGCCGTAGGAGCACGATTTTCCACTCCCTTCGGCCTTATCCCAAGGCTAAAAGAGGAGGGAAGGTGTGGTTCCAAAAATCACAGAAATTCTTTCCTCAACAGCAGGAAGATTCCCCTTCCAGAGGCAGAGGAGGGGGAAATTTTTTTGGGAGACGCCGTCCCAGAGGCGGCAGAGGCCCCCGCAACACTGGAGACCGCGAGTCCTTTCGTGGCTCTTCAGCCTCCCACACTCCATGAGGGATTGCCCGGCTGTGCTGCTCCGGAGCCAGTCGGGTGCCGTTTTTCCAAGCACCTAAAAGCCTGGGAGTCTATTACTCAGGGCAGCTGGGTGCTTCGGATTATTGCCGGAGGTTACACCATTCCCTTCACACGCCCACCCCACACGCCCACCCCCACAGTCCAAAAAAATCCCGGACCCACCACCCAGTCAAAGGGAAATTGCAGCCGTAGAAGCTTCAAAGCTGCTAGAAAAAGGAGTCATCCAACCGGTCCCCACAGACCAGATCGGATCTGGAAATTACTCAAGGTTCTTTTTAGTGCCAAAAAAGACAGGGGACCTGAGACCCATTTTGGATCTCAGCAAACTAAACCAGTCCGTCATGAAGTCCAAATTCCGAATGGTCACTTTACAATCCATTCTCCCATTGTTGGAGAAAGATGTTTGGATGTGCTCCATAGATCTCAAGGACGCCTATTATCACATACCGATACATCAGGCGTCCAGGAGGTATCTGCGCTTCAGCCTGGGAGACAGTCATTTCCAATTTTGTGCACTGCCCTTTGGTCTCACCACAGCCCCCAGGGTGTTTACCAAGTGTTTGGCAGTAGTGACTGCTCACCTGAGGAGTCTCGGATTCCAAGTGTTTCCCTATCTGGACGACTGGCTCCTGACTGCCACCACCAGGCATCTACTACTAGAGAACCTACAAGCCACCATCTCCCTGGGTGCTTCCCTGGGAATTACATTCAACTGGTCAAAGTCTGTCTTGCTGCCTTCTCAATGCATAAGATTCATAGGAGCAGAGATAGACTCAAAATTAATGCGAATCTTCCTTCCTACCGAAAGGATACAAACATTACAAGATCAAGTCCGAGCCCTGCTTCTAAGATCCAAAGCCCCAGCCAGGATGGTCCTGCAACTTTTAGGTTCAATGTCTGCCACGGTTCTCCTAGTTCCTCTGGCAAGGTTGCACATGAGGATTCTCCAGTGGCTATTATCGACACAATGGTCTTTTCAGGATCTCCCCCTCAATCATCACATACTGATTACAGAAACGTGCAAACGGGACCTCCGCTGGTGGCTTCTGCCATCCAATCTGAATCAGGGAAGGCCCTTTGTTATACCCCCTCCGGTGGCCACCTTGACAACGGATGCCTCCCAGACGGGGTGGGGGGGGCATTGTCTGGGCAGGTCAGTTCAAGGTTCTTGGCTTCCAAACGAAAAATTTCTCCATATCAATGTGTTGGAAATGAGGGCTGTACTTCTGTCCCTACAAGCCCTCCACAAGTTTCTCCCTCAAGGCATTATCGCCATCCACACAGACAACATGTCGGTGGTCTGGTATCTAAACAAACAGGGAGGGACCAGATCTTATCCCCTTTGCAGAGAGGCCATGAGGGTGTGGGAATGGGCAGTGGCTACCAAGCGCTTCCTGGTAGCGACCCACATTCCAGGAAAATCCAATGTATTAGCAGACAGACTGAGTAGGACTATTCTCTCTCCTCACGAGTGGTCTCTGAACGAAACAGTAGCAGCTCAGATTTTCAAAAGGTGGGGGACTCCGTGCTGTGACCTGTTTGCAACACCACGAAACACGAAGTGCAAAAGGTTCTTTTCCTTGACCCCGCGTCAAGGGGAGACAGCTACGGATGCTCTAGTCCAACCTTGGCCAACAGGACTGCTTTATGCTTTCCCTCCGATTCCACTCCTCCCCAAAGTCATCCAGAAAGCTTCCCAATTGGGGTCCACAATGATTCTAATTGCCCCGTACTGGCCTCGTCAGGTATGGTTCCCTTACCTACAGAAATATACCCTGGACGGTCCTTGGTTCTTGGATCTAAGTCCGGACCTTCTGGTTCATCAGTCGGGACAACAGCACCAGTCCCTTCACACTTTGAAATTAACAGCTTGGCTCCTCCTCTTCCGACTTTAGTCAGAAATCACACCTTGGACCCGGAAGTTATTCACATTTTATCTTCAGCCCACAAACCCACCACTAAGAAATTGTATCACAGTAAGTGGAAGAGGTTTGCTATCTGGGCTCAACTCAGAGGCTTAGACCCTTTTACTGCCTCGATACCAGAGGTCTTGAAATTTTTAACATCCTTGTTTAATCAAGGATCTTCAGTCTCTACTATTAAAGTCCAACTAGCAGCTATCTCCAAATTTCACGATTCCATAGACCCACCGTTGATGAGCAGCAGATTATGTAAAACTTTCATGAAAGGTGCTGTGCTTTTAAGACCCCCAGTTTTCCATCCTGCGCCTCCGTGGGATCTTGATTTGGTACTTCGTGCCTTAACATCTTCCCCCTTTGAACCGGCTGCTACATGTGATTTGAAATATCTGTCTTGGAAAACTGCCTTCTTAATTGCAATTACCTCTGCAAGAAGAGTTTCAGAACTTCAAGCCCTATCTATCAAACCACCGTACTTGATTTTTCACAAGGATAGAGTATCACTTAGGCCTAATCCATCTTTTGTCCCAAAAGTTTGTTCCAATCTCTGTCTCCAACAGTCTTTAGAGCTACCAGTTTTCTTTCCAAAATTTTCAAACAAAGCGGAATACACCTTCCATACATTGGATGTTCACAGGCAATTGCGCTTCTATCTAGATAGGACTCAACAAATTCGAAAAACAGATCAATTGTTTGTGTCCTTTTCAGATAATAAACTGGGTAAAACCATCACTAAAGCTACTATTGCCAAATGGATCAGAGATTGCATAACTCAGGCTTATTCCTCTTCAAATAAACAACTTACAACTTCTGTCAAAGCTCACTCTACTAGAGCTATGGCTACCTCTATTGCATTCCATTCCAAGCTCGCTATTTCTGAGATTTGTGCTATGGCTACTTGGTCCAACCCGCACACTTTCATTTCCCACTATAAATTGGATGTGGCATCTAAAGGGCGAGCATCATTTGGTTCCACGGTACTCAGGAGTGTTTTCCAGTGAGCCACCCAGGATTTAGGTGCTAGGGACGCTGTCCCATCAGTCAGAATGTAGGCGAGATAGGATCACATAACATCTTTTAGTTATGTACTCACCATAACTTCAGATGTTTGGGATCCATCTCGCCTACATTCCTAATACCCACCCTCCTTCCCCCTGCCTTGGTGATCAGAAGAGATTGAACGGTTTGAGTTCTACTGTTTTATCTTGTATTATCTGTCAATGTTATATAAGCAGTGCATGCGTGTGTGCATGTATGCGGACAAACTAGATCTGGGGGACTGGTAGTGGTGCATCCTGGGATATAGTAAGCTCAGCCAATAAGAGACTTCGTTCTTTGGCATAAGCGTGCCGAGTCGGAGCCGAGGATCGGCTCCGAACCCATCAGTCAGAATGTAGGCGAGATGGATCCCAAACATCTGAAGTTATGGTGAGTACATAACTAAAAGTTTTTTGTTTTCATAGCATTTTCCTTTCAGAGCTTGGCCTTCCTCTCTCTGCTGGCAGGAAATCTCTGAAGGGCTTTGTGCCCAAACGTACCTTTTAGTCAGCTCAGCTCAAGCTTGCCTGACAGCTTGGGTGCATGGAAGATGCCCCAAAGCTTTGGAAGCTGTTTGGCTGTAATATCCTTGGCGGGATATAACCCATATACCCAAGGCTACTGCAGCAGTGATTATTCGAGCATCTGCTGTTATGTTAGGTTTTACTTACACAACTGTACTGTATGACAAGTGCTCCTGCCTTACTGGGGCTACTAATTAAAAGAAAAAAAAAAACTTCAAGCAGAGTGCTAACTTTAGTGCCTGGTTTCTTGTCCAGTTTCTCCATGAGTATTAGTAAAGGAGACATTTGTAAACGGTAGTTTGAATTGTGTATGATGAATCGGTGGTGCAGCCTGTTAAATTCTTTATGGTTTTCCAAAACTGTGGCAGGAAGGAAGAATAATTTGTTTATTCCTAAAATTAGTATTAGCTCTGGGATTTGTTGTGATTCTGCAAGCTGTCCTCAAGTATAAAAAAAGCTTATTAGAATTTATTATTGTGTTAATGTCTTCAAGCTTTTCCATCTTGATTTCTTTGTTTCATGTTTCCTTTAGTATCTGTAGTGAGCCAAAGGCAGATGATTTGTCTGCTCTTACATCTGTACTCAAGAAGGGAGAGAGTTTCTTGTAACAGTGTCAGTTGAGCGGTAATGTAGAATAAAGATTAGTAAATATTCTGTTACTGGTGCATTGGAGTCCAGTCAGTATTTTTTTCAATTTTAGCAATCTTCACTATCCTTCAAAAGTAATATTTTTACAACCCTTCACAATAATTTTACAGAGTGAGAGTCACTACAAGTAAACTTGAAATAACGTTGAGCATACTGTAAATCGGCAAAGATCATTCCACAGATAATGGCCTAAATTACTCACCTTAGCCTTGATGTTAAAGGGTAAACATTTGTAATCAAACACAGTATAATGCAGTTAAATTAAAGGACCACTCCAGGCAGAAACTGAGAAAAACATATTTTTATCGTGGCGGAAAATGAGAAAATCGTTTTTTTTTTTTTTTATCTTGTCAGGACATACTCCACAGTCTAAACCTGCCAGAAGCACAATAATTGCATTTTACTAATTTTGTTCTTTTCTTTTTGGTAATCCTGAATGCTATCATGGGGACAGGCATGCTAATGTGATCTTGTTTTCTTGGAAAATGTATGTTGCCCTTAATACACTTTGAGGGCACAGCTGTTGATCTTACAGTCCTCTGCTTTCTATTGTCAGATCACACTTCCATTCACTTAGAATGGAAGTCGTGAGAAATACTGCTAAGTTACAGAATCCACAATAGGAGTACTGTTTACTGATTTGCTGTGATTGTAACAAATTTGTTTTCTTAACTGTGTTTTACTTATTAGTTAAAAGATCTTGGTAAGGTGACAGCTAATAGCTGAGATTTTAAAAATGGAATTTGATTTTCAGGTCTTTGGCTCCGGCATTCTTCCCAATTGTAAATGTCACTATGTATTATCAAAAAGATAATTCTGCCTGGTCATGCCAAAAAAAAAAAAAACATTTTTTATTCTGTCTTGTTCCATCTTTTTGCAGCAGTCTCATAGCAGATTAGAAAATACAATTAATAATCCAGAGTGTTATAGTTCAATATTACTAGCAATGTACCCAGTAAAACAGTTTGTAATGCATCCTTGGTAATCACCTAAATCTTTCCACAATAGCAGCAACTTAACAGCAAGTGAGCTGTGCATGCAGATACTTTTGTTTACTGCTTCTTAATACTGACTAGTTTATTAACTTGTGACGTTTCCCTTTACTGTTTACAACAGTTGCTTTACTCCACACATATTCCCTAATGTTTAAATTATGCATTATTTTGGCAGTATTCATAACATTGAAAACCAAGCAAAATGTATGGCCCAAGGTTATTGAAAGGCTGGAATTGTAATTGATAACAGAAGTTTTAATTTTTGCAGCCTGGATTGCTTTATGACCACAGTGAATGTAAATAACAAAGGGAAACTGCTTATACCTTGCTGCATTTGTTTTTCTTAGCAAGAAATGTTCATATGTGATAGGCAGAGTAATGTAAGAGGAAGAGAGACAAATTTCAATGGAAAGAATTATATTTTAATTCAGGCCCAACGCACTATGCATTGAGGAAGCTGGCCAGGATGGAAATACAGAGGAAGAAGCTAAGTCCTCCTTGTTTAACTTGTGGGAGTATGGGGATCAATCTTTACTGATGAAAATTCACTCTTGGGAAAGAATATGGTGTGCTTTGGGTACAGTAATTGTTGAAGTACAGATCTGATGTCTGTTTTCATTTTGTCCTCAACTGATGGGTTTGGATTCGATCCGTCGGATCCGACTCGGCTATTGGAAAACCTTATGGCAACTTAGAACTCTACAGCTTCTCCCTTACCCAGAATGCACCAACCCCAATTACCTCAGATCTTATTTGCCGCTTCCAGCAAAAGACATGGTTGCTAGTCTCTCGAGCTTAAAAATAAGTGAATTTGTTTCATCATTTTACTGTTTTTTTTTTACTTGATCATTTCTATCCTTTTATCTTTCTTCTTAGTACTAGAGTACTCTGTAAAGTTAGTGTTTCTTTTCTCCCTTTCCATTGTATGCTTGTCATAGCTCTTCACTACCTTTGTAGATAGCTCTTCTCTTTTTTCCTTTCGTTTAAAAAAAACAAACAAATTTATAGTTTAAATCTTTAGAGTTTACACTTTTTTTAGGTTTTTGGAGAGTGTTCCTGTCATTGCGTTGTTTGTTTAGTAGTGGCCAGAAAGGTTTTTTTTTTTCAAATGTTGGAAAAAGATAAAAAAGCCTGGCGGTGTTTAAAAAGTGTGAAAAATGTGGTCAGAAAATACCCTTCTCTGGCTCTCATACTCTCTGTGTGTCTGTCTTGGATCCCTTCATCTCCAGGAAAATTGTTAGATCTGTCATGCATTCAACCCAAGGGCTCTGGTTGAACACAAAAACAAATTAATATTGAAGAGTTTACTTCCATCCTCCTTTAGTGTGAGGCTTTATCTGGAGCTCCTAAAGAAAAGTCTGAGAAAATTTCTCCCACTTCTCCAAGCACTTCCACTGTTTCTTCTAAGTCCTCGGAGAAGTCTTTGAAAAGGTCTCTTATGAATCCATTTGTGCCCTTTGATCCTAAGAAGAAAAGACCAAAATCTACGGATCCAAAACATATAAAGAATCAATCCTTGGATCAGACTGTCTCTTTGGATCACAGAAGCCTAAAAATTAAACTTACATCGGATCAGACCCCGATCTGAGGATGTGATAATTTTACCCAGAACAAAATATTCCCCTTCAGTCAACCCTGTTCCCTCCAGAGTTCCTTCCAGAGTTCCTTCTCCCTTCTTAGAGAGTCCAAAATCTCCATCAGGATTATCCATTCGCTTTCCAGAAGCCTTACGGAAGACGATGTGGCAAAGTTAGTGAGAAAAATTCTCTCAGCGCAGAGACAGTCAGTGTTCCTTCCAGCTCCTACCCCTTTTGTTCAAGAGATCATACTTGCAATATTCCACCTTTACCAATACCTCCTCTGACTCTTTCTAGAGTCTCGGAGCCCTTGGATCCAAGTCATCTGGGCCCATCTGCTTCAGATCTGAGAATTCTTTTACCCTCAAAACTGAGGCTTGCTCTGAGCTCTTTAGGTCAGTCGGATCCAGAAAGCTCTCAGAGTCGATTCTACCTTGTCAGACCCGAGGTGCTTAATTTCACTCCAAGGGTTTCAGAGCTGTGTATACACGTCAGAGTTTTGGCAATGGCTAGTTCGGCTCTGACTTCATTCTCAGGTGAAATGTCCTTGGGGTGGAGAGAGACTGTGGATTAGAGACTGGCTGTCTTGGATCCATGGTCCTATCCCTCACATGGCGGTCCACCTTTGCGGTCATGGAGAGAGCCTGGTCTTATCCCCCTGACTCAGACAGTGCCTACACCCTCAGATCCTCTCTCTATATCTGTACCTTTTTTTTTGTCTGGAGTCTCAGCTATTGTCTCCACTGGCCAGCTGGTACCAAAACCTCAGGCACCTCATCAGGGTATCCCCACTTCTTCTGACTGACACCTTCCCACAGTATCCCACTGAGGAGGTTCCTAAGAAGAGAACATGCAAGAGGAAGCATTTATATTCTCCTGAATCTGTCACCAAAGATACAGATTTTGATGAGGGTGAAGGGTCCCAACGGTCACCTCCTGATGATGTCTCATACAGAGGCATCCTGGAGATTCGGAAGCAGAGAGGTGGCCGGAAGCCCAGCAACCCTTTTTTGGAGGACTCTGTACTCCTGGAGGCATTTGGTACCGGCCCATCTACCTCCTGGGTAGTTCTGCCCACAGATGAGCTCATTAACTTGATGTCACAGCGGGAATGACAGGATCCAGGCTCTATTAAGCCAGTACCCTGGAAGCCAGACAAAATCATGACAGCTCCATGGGATAAGCAGTGTTGGTCCAAGGGTGTGCCTGTTCATGCCATGGTCTCGGCAGCGGCCACTAAGAAGGAACTTGTGGAGGGAAGTTCCTTTGCCCACCCCCCCCCCACCCCCCAGGAGTCTCTGCTGATTGATAGATTTGGGAAGTCTATCTATGCTTCAGTGACCTTTGCATTAAGGTCACTGAATTATTTGGCACATTTCACGAGACTACAGACGGACCTGATTAAGGAACTATCAGATACCCTCTCAGGATCTCTTTTTGAAGAGGTGTAAGCATCTGTCACCTCTCAGTTGGCTACCCTACAGTCAATATCCAACTCCTCTATGAAGCTCATTTCTTATGTAACAGAAGGAACCTGTAGAGCAGTGGGTTCAGGCATAGCCATCAGGAGACATGCCTGGATGCACTTATGTGATTTTGCAGAGCTCTCTACGTCTTTATTCATCAATTTTTTCTTTTGATAGAACATCTCTTTTTGGCCCCAAGGTTAAAGATACTTGTCCAGGTGTGAGAAGGATGAAAAGACACACTCTGCCATGGGCGTACTACATTTTTCCACCTCTCAAAGATCCTTTTCAAGGACTCATTGAGGGGTGGGGATAAAATGTGGTTCTCAAAATCCCAAAGATCTTTCCAGGACAAACATGGAGTAGGTTCCCCAAGAGGCAGAGGGGGAACTCTAGCAGTCAATGTCACCCTCGTGGCACAGGTGGCCCGCAGAACCAAGGATGTTCTTCGCGTTTCACTGTTGCAGTTATCACACTTGGGTTATCTGCTTGCAGTAGCCCACACTTAGCCCGAAAACCAGAGACTTAGTATTTCTGCGAGGGATGATGTCGCTCTAGGACTGATGTCAGGTCATAAGGGATATAAAAACAGGCAGCCGAAGCCATTACATCAATCTTTCTTGCCGACCAGAACTGCTTCTGCTTCGGGCTCCTCGGCAAGAAAGATTGATGTAATGGCAGCCGAAGCCATTACATCAATCTTTCTTGCCGAGGAGCCCGAAGCAGAAGCAGTTCTGGTCGGCCGCTATCTGAGTTTTCGTTTCCGAATTTAATCATCCTGAAGTCTTCTAAGTACCCCATTGGGGATCATTTTTACTTGCTCTAACCGATGTTAGAAAAAGCTAACAATTGATGTCCTTCAAGGATGCATCTGCAGTCTTTACATATGGGTTGTCCTGCCTGGGAAACAAATACCTCATAAGGATTTCCACTCTTACTGCTTACCTTGCCTAGGCCCAGACCACGACGTCTCGGCCTGTACAGCCTGTGCTTCTTTCAATAAACGCACTCTTAGGCGTCGGGCAGAGTTTGCAGAGGAATATTTTGGGCAAATTTACTGTTATAAAATGCCGTCGGAGCTTCCAACAGCTCATTTACCCAAAAAACGTAAGGAGAAGGACCGACACACGCGGTCCGTGGTTTCGGCCGACTCCACGCCCAGGCCTACCGTTAGTGTCTCGGTCTCTGCTGAAACCGAATCTCTACCGGTTCCGACCGACGACACCGCACAGCCGGTACCTTCAGTACCGGAGGCCTCCACTGGGTCGGTCTTAGAATTACCGTCTGAAACCGGTGCTCCGGAGATATCCGACACCATTTCTGTGGATAAAACTACTCCAGCACGTGGGGCAGCCAGGCCTCCTGTATCCATGTCCATTAAGGCTTTTACTCGTGCTAAAGCTGCAAAACAGCCAAAATCTCTCCCTCCAAAGGCTATTCCTCAGGGATCCTCTACAGGTTCACAAATTTTGAGCTTAGCTGAGGACCTTATCTCCTTAATCAGGGGCTCTCAGCCACACCCAGACAGGGGCTCGCCACCACCTCCAGGCAAAAGGCCCAGGGTTGAGCAGACAGATCCCCAGTCCTCTGATGAGGCCTCAGATGACTCTGCCCTTTCAGATTACCAGGAGGAGGCCTTTCCGGCCTACGAGGATTCTGATGCAGAGGAATCTCTTCCCTCGGTCTCCCCCCCTGAAGAGTTGTCCTTTGGGGAGACCCTTCACTCCATGAGAGAGCATTTCAAATGGCAAGGCAAAGCCAGGAATTCTCTGATTCCAGGAAGAGGTTAAGGACTTTTTTGCATTTACCTCAGCATAGACCTTTGGCTATTCCTCCTGTTTTAAATGTTATAGAAGATGTGTACTCCGAGTCTAGTATTTCCCCAGACTCCCTTCCTCTGGCTCCTGTCAAATGCGACAGGTACTACAGGGTCCCGGACACACATCTATTCCTTTACAAGGGCCACTCGGCTGACCCAGAAACTATTTCCCAGGGGCCTAAAGGGGTTGCAACCACCACTACTAAGAACCCACTTCCTTCTGAAAGGGAATCCAGGGCTTTAGAGAGATGGGGTAAAAAAAGTGTACACTTCTTCCACTCTTTCTATGAGAGCATTGAATTGTCAATTCCATATGATACCGTATCAAGAATATCTGTTAGATGAATTGCATAAAAAACTAACCTCACCTGAACCCCTAGATCACAAGACGCTTCAGGATCTGGTGCATAACTCCCAGCAGGTTAGCAACCATTTCTTACAGAGTGGTTATGATGCATTGGAAGCTTCATGTAGGTCAGCAATGGACAGGTGCAGTCATACGTAGACATGCTTGGCTGAAGGAACAAACACTGCCAGATCATGTTAAAGCAAAGCTTCTGGATGCACCACTGGAAAAACAAAAGTTATTTGGTTCCACGGCTCAAGAGGTCTTAAAGAAATTTGAGGAAAAGGCTAAATCAGTACAGACAGTCAAAGATTTTCTCCAGGTCCAACCACCAAGATTCAGCAGAAATTGGCCTTCTAAGAATTGGTCCTTTCCAGACACAGACAGATTTCAAAGAGGCAAAAACAGGCATGCCAGAGGTAGAGGGCAAGCTAGAGGCTCCTACAGAGGACGTCAATGGCAGCCTCCTAACCAGAGAGGTAGTGCAGGACCTACAATTGCTGCACAAGGACAAACTCAATGACTTGACCTTGATCCTGCCAACCAGGGCTCAATTGGAAGCACTTTTGGGTGGAAAGCTATCTTTATTCTCAGAAAATTGGCACAGTATTACAAGGGACAAATGGACACTGCAAATAATAGACAAAGGATACAGATTCCATTTTCATACATTACCAAAAAGACAAGGCATGCCAAACCTGCCACCGAATCAAAGGGCAGAGGCTTTCAAGCAAATTTCCAACCTACTGCAAATGAAAGCTATAGAAAAGGTTCCTCTCACAGAACAAGGCCAAGGATTTTATTCCAGACTATTCCTTGTCCCAAGAAAAGAAAAGCAATGGAGGCCTATTCTGGACTTGTCCACACTGAATACTTATCTCATTGTGCCAAAATTCAAAATGCTGACCCTACAGCAACTCCTTCCCATGCTGGGCAAGGGGTCCTGGCTGGTAACTCTAGACCTCAAGGAGGCATACCTGCATGTCCCTATCATACAAAGTTGCAGAAGACACCTTAGATTTCTTGCAGGTTCAGAGCATTATCAATTCTCAGCATTGCCCTTTGGCTTATCTACTGCGCCCAGAGTATTCACGAAATGCCTGGCATCAGTAATTGCACACTGCAGACTTCAGGGGATTCAAATATACCCATACCTGGACGACTGCCTTATACAAGCGGACAGCCAACAAACATTGGTAAAACACTTGAATTATGCCATCCACCTACTTCAGGCCTTGGGATACACAGTCAGCATTCAGAAATCAAGACTTGTTCCATCCCAAAGAATAATTTTTCAGGGTGCAAAACTAGATACAACCACCCAAATGGCTTTTCTCACAGAAGAAAAACAAAAGCAACTACCGGATTATTTCAGAAATCTGACAAAACAAACCCAGCTGACTGCAAGGAAAATCCTGCAGGCCCTGGGTTTCATGGCATCTTGCATTCTTCTGATTCCACAGGCAAGGCTGCATATGAGGAAACTACAATGGTACCTAAGGAGTCTATGGTCTCAACACAGTCACAGCCTAGAAACTTTGATCCCCCTCATTCCATGCCTTCAAAAGGAATTTCTGTGGTGGGCTCAAGCAAGCCAGTCAAACATGGGTCTGCCTTTCAGCAAACCAAATATCAGCCAAACCATTACAACGGACGCCTCAGACCATGGATGGGGAGCGCACATGGAGGGCAGATGCATTCAAGGACAATGGACACAAAAAGAATTGCGCCTGCACATAAACCAAAAGGAAATGCTGGCAGTGATGCATTCAATTGAGGCCTTCGAACACTTCCTGCATCAAGGCCACCTGCTAATAAAGACAGACAATACCACAGTTATGTGGTACATAAACAAGCAAAGAGGTACCCATTCTTACCCTCTTTGCAGGCTGGCAATGAATCTTTGAGAACTTTCCCTAAAACTCAATATAGAGCTGCAATCCCAGTTTGTACCAGGAAAAGACAATGTACTGGCGGACAGCCTAAGCAGAAATATCATGGATCCACACGAATGGATGCTGCACCCAGACACCTTCCTTCAGATAACACAATCATGGGGAAGGCCGGACATAGATCTTTTTGCCTCCCACCACAACCATCAACTGAAGAAATTCTGCACAAGGACATACCATCCACAAGCATGGAAAGTGGACACCCTCTCTTTCAGCTGGAATACTCTAACAGTATATGCATTCTCACCTCTTCCATTAATGACCAAGGTCTTACTGCAGATCAGGACAGAACAGCCAAAAGTGATTCTGATAGCTCCGGACTGGCCAAGACAGCACTGGTACCCACTGTTAAGGAGCATGTCACGCACAAAACCGTGGCCTCTACCACAATGGCCACTTCTGACACAGCACAATTACAAAACTCTGCACTCCAGCCTAAAAACCTTGCAGCTGACAGCCTGGAAAATACCTTGACTCCTCGCCAGGATAAACTATCCAAGAGAGTAAAGGATATCATCATGGAAGCTCGGCGGCCTTCCACAAGAAAGGCATATTCAGCAAAATGGAAAAGATTTCGCACTTGGAACACACCACAAAGGGCCAAGTTCTGACAGTGATGAGCATTCCACATATCCTGGAATACTTGGCAGAAATGCTCCATAATGCCCTTTCTTACTCTTCCATAAAAATTCATGCTTCAGCAATTTCAGCAGAGTACAACACTGATCAATCTGTATTTTCTCATCCTCTGCTAAGGCAGTTTCTAAGAGGGATAAAAAACATCAACCCTCCAAGGAAACCTCCAGTGCCTACATGGGACCTTAACTTCATGTTGGAAAAATTAACTCTACCTCCCTTTGAACCAGCAGCATCTTCAGAACTACAGTTCCTGTCTTGGAAGACTGCCTCCCTTCTGGCCATAACCTCAGCAAGAAGAGTATCTGAGTTACAGGCCCTCATGGCAGTATAACCATTTATTATTTTTCATCAGGACAGAGTCTCATTGAGAACCAATCCTTCATTCATGCCAAAGGTGGTATCCAGGGTCTCACTGAACCAAGCTATTCACCTGCCTACCTTCTTTCCAAATCCACAAAACAAAGGAGAGAAACTTCTGCATACCCTGGACATTCACAGACAGTTGCGCTACTACTTGGACAGAACTAAGACTTACAGAAAAACTGACCAGCTCTTTGTAGCATATGCTGCTGGTGTACAAGGAAAAGCAATTTCAAAAGGACAATTTCAAAATGGACAGGGAATTACATTCAATTCTGTTACTCTTTTCATGGCAAAACTGTGCCAGCTAACATTAGACCTCATTCCACCAGAGCCACAGCCAGCTCCACAGCCTTCTTAAGAGTGGTGGCTACAAAAGACATTTTAGAAGCTGCTACATGGAGCTCTGTGCATACATTTTCCAAGCATTACAACTTACCTGTATATTCCAGATCCAGAGCAGGCTTTGCTACTGTAGTCCTACAGGGCATTTTAGCTACACCATCCTTTTCTTAGGTCCTACCACTCCCAGCTTGGCTATGGTATTCTACCCATATGTAAGGACTGCAGATGCATCCTTGAAGGACATAGTACAGTTTTGTACCTACCATAAATGTAGATGTCCGATAGGTATGCATCTGCAGTCAGGTTTTCCCTCCCTCCTACCCCTCTGTGGTATTCCTTGGGTACTTATCCCTCATTCTAGCTAGCTGGGGTTATCTATTATGGTGTATTTGTTTTATATTGCTGTGCATGTTTGGAATTTTTGCATCTTTCCAAATTTAGCCTTCCTTAGAGGGCACCTGGCATCTGGGAGAAGAAAAACTGAGGAAGATGGCGTCGGCTGACACTTTTGTACCCCAGGCGCTCTGACGTCGGGGAAAGGGGCGACATCAGCCGATGCCGGACCCAGACTTTGGAATCCAGCCGACCGAAGGGCTGCCTGAGGCAGGACAACCCATATGTAACGACTGCAGATGCATACCTATCGGACATCTACATTTATGGTAGGTACAAAACTGTACTTTTCGCCTGTGGAAAGCAAATACCACACCGAGATTTCCATTCTTACTGTGTCACCTGTTTAGGCCCAGACCACGACGTACCTCGCTGTCGGTTTTGTGCTTCGTTCAACACCCAAACTATTTGTTGTCAGGCCCTTATTGTTGCCAAATAGTTTCGCTCTCTATCTCCGTATTCCGAAATGGCTTTGGTAAGCCACCTGTCTACTGATCTTCCGAAAAAAAGTAAGGATAAAGACAGAGACAGACCACACCGGTTCAAAACTGCCGCCAACGCTTCCTTTAAACTCGTTGTCAGTTCGCCGGTACTCATTGAGGTGCTTTTGCAGCCCCTGATGCCCGCTTCAGTGGATTCACAGGCCGCTACCAAGACCCGTTCGGAGTCTGGTGTGCCGTGAGACTCTTTGACTACGGAACCTGCAGATGTCTCTACCTTGGATGGGTCCAAAGCTGCTGTGCAGGCACCGGCTTCTGAGGTTCTTCGCGCTACTGGTATTTGACACAAATCGATGACTTTCACGTCTTCGGTTCTGTCTAAAACTACCGAGTTTCTAAGGCCAAGAGTACGAGCTACGCCTAAAAAACTGACGACCCAAACTCAAGCACTTGCTTCCTTGCCACAACATCAAATGCTTAAAATGGCAGAAGACCTGATTATACTGATTAGGGGAAGCCAGCCTTCCCCTGCTAAGAGAAAAAGAGATCTGTCCCCAGCATCTTTAACAGACCAAGAGTCTGATTACTCTGAGGTATCTGATTATGAAGACATGCCTATCTGCTTATGAGGATTCAGATGCAGAGGAATCTATTCCCTCTGCTTCTCCTCCAGAGGAATTCTTTTAGTGAAACCCTGCATACTTTGAGAGCATTTCCACTGGGAATGCCAAGACTATCCTCAGTCCAAAAAGAGACTCAGAGAATTTCTAGATTTGCCACAACATAGACCTTTAGCAATACCCCCAGTTCTGGATGTTGTGGATGATGTCGTTATGGAATACAGTCTAACTCCTGATACTTTACCCCCTGCTCCTAGGAAACCAGACAGGTACTACAGAGTCCCTGACTCTCCCAAATTCCTTTTCAGAAATCCTACTGCTGACCCAGAGGTCATCTCCCAGGGGCATAAAGTTATCAAAGCAACTACAGCTAAAAATCCCACCCCTTCGGACAGGGATTCCAGAGCTTTAGACAGATGGGGTAAAAAAAGAATACACTTCTGCAACTCTCTCCATTAGGGCGTTGAATTGCCAGTTTCACATGCTGAAGTACCAGCAGCATATTATGGAACTTATTAAGCAAAAATTAGCTACATTTACACACTATGCAGAAAATAAAGAATTATGAGCTTTTGCATTCTGCAAGCCAAGTCAGCAAGCATAATTTGCAATGTGGCTTTGACGCCCTAGAAGCATCTTGCAGGGCAGCAGTCACTGATTCTGTACTGAGAAGGCATGCTTGGCTTAAGGAGCATACCTTGCCAGACCATGTCATATCAAAATTACTAGACGCTCCTTTGAACAAGGACAATCTGTTTGGCACCAAAGCAGAAGAGGTTCTTAAAAAGATGGAAGAAAAAGCTAAATCTATGCAGATAGTTAAAGATTTCTTGCAAGTACAGCCTCCTAGATTCACTAGATATTGCCCCTTGAAGCATTGGTCTATTTCCAGCCCCCTCAAGGCCATCTCAAACTAGACCCAGGGGAAACAGACCCCCCCCCAGACTACTGTCTCAGGGTATGCAGCGTTCTAAGCAATGGGCCACTTCAAAAACAGGGAGTGCTAAGCCACCCCCTTATGGAAAGAATTCACAATGACTTCTCAACTCCACTCCTTACCCCTGCCCAACTGCCCATGCCCCTAGGAGGAAACTTGCCCATCATGCAAAAAATTGGACTTCCATCACCAAAGACCGATGGGTCCTCAGCATTGTATCCCAGGGATACAAATTTTACTTCCACTGACTGCCAACCCCAAAAGGGTTCCCAGACCTTCCTCCAAACCAGTGGGCAGTGGCACAAAACCAAGTTCAATCCCTGCTCTCCATAAGGGCAATTTAGCTTGTTCCTGCAGAACAGATAGGTCAAGGGTTCTATTCCAGACTTTTCCTGGTACCCAGAAAAGAGGGCACTTGGCGCCCAATCCTAGATCTCTCCATTCTAAACACCTTCCTGGTGGTACCAAAATTCAAAATGCTCACCCTTCAACAGCTCCTTTCTATGCTGGCCAAAGATGCCTGGTTAGCCACCCTCTACCTGAAAGAAGCCTATCTGCACATCCCTATCAGGGACTCATGCAGGAAATACCTACGCTTCAGAGCAGGAAATATGCATGATCAGTTCTCTGCACTTCCCTTTGGCTTATCCACTGCTTCCACAGTATTCACAAAATGCCTTAGTCCAACCATTGCCTACTGCAGCAGAGAAAAAGTTAAATTTACTCATACTTGGACTACTGCCTGATTTAGGCAGACAGTCATGAAATGCTGTTGCAGCACGTGACATTTGTAAAGAACCTTCTAACCTCCTTTGGGTACACTACCAATGAAAAGAA
The DNA here is from genome assembly GCF_019279795.1 of Protopterus annectens. NCBI lineage: Eukaryota > Metazoa > Chordata > Ceratodontiformes > Protopteridae > Protopterus > Protopterus annectens. Next base: position 450,042,494 of record NC_056725.1, on the reverse strand, counting down.
ATCAAAACAAGTCCCCAGTTAAAAGATTGTATTCCTGGGAGCAAGCTTAGACACAGCATCCCAGATGGCATCCCTTACTCCAGAAAAACAAGCCTGACAGGCTCCCTCACTCAGATGGCCACCAGAACCCAGCTATTCACAAGGAAAATCCTGTAGGCCCTAGGGTTCATGGCCTCTTGCATCGTACTAATTCCATATACCAGACTGTGTATGAGGAAACTTCAGTAGTACTTAAAAAGTCTTTGGTACCAACATTCTCAGGACATGTAAACTTTCATTCCTATTGTCTAAGGACAGAGTTTCTTTGGTGGGCAGCAGCATGCTACCACAACAAGGGACTTCCCTTTACTCAACCCCACACTGCCCAGACCCTAACCACAGATAGGTTGATAGGTAGATACTAGGCTATCGGCCATAGGGGCCTATACAAGCCTAGCCAAAAAGGTATCTTGGCTTTCGCAACCCAAGAAAATTATTTTCCTGTGTCCCTGTTGAGCAGAGCCACAGAGGTGATCCCTAGGATGAATTTCCTATTTCCCATCCAATCATCAAGATTTTTTTATGAAGAGTGCTAATGAGGAGCTTTGTTTGATATAGATAGGTCGTTTGTTCCAGAGTATGGGAAGTCTCTGTGACAGGAATCTATCCCTCCAGCATGTTCTGTTTTTTGTGTTGATAAGGTTTAGGTCCCTAGAGCGTGTAGCTCGAAGGGATTGCGATTTCTTTGTGTAGCATGTCCAACAGCTCTCGGTTTGACATAGCTTTGTATGTTAGCTAGAGATCGCCTCTAAGTAGGCGATAAGCGACGGAGTAAAGCTGGAGTTTTTTGAGACGGTCTGCGTAGGGCATCTGTTTGAGGCCAGTAATCCTCTTTGTGAGGTATATCTGCGGCCTTTCCAGTTTTTGTAGATGTCTTGTGAGGTACATACCAAAAAGGGGCATTGTACTCCATAATGGGTCTAATGAGTGATGAGTAGAGGGGAGCAATGACCTCTTTTTTTCCTGGATGAGAAACCTTTTGTGATGAGGTGTGCCACGTAGCAGGATTTCCTGACTACTGTGGTGATGTGATTATCAAAGGTGAGACTACTGTCCACCTGTGTCCCAAGGTCTCTTATCACACTTTCGGTGTTAAGTAGACCACCATCTATGTGGTAGCTCATGGGTACAGAGTTTTTACAAAAGGGGATGACAATGCACTTTTTGGCATTGAGCTTGAGGCCATGGCTTTGACATCAGGCATCTGTCTCATTGAGGCCCTTTTGTAGGATGTCCACATAGTTAGGAGTTTCAATTATGGCTGCTAGTTAGCAGTCATATGCAAACCTCATTAGCCAAAGACCTTCTGTGTTAGCCTGTACTTCAGAAACGTAGATACCAAACAGGAGAGGACCCAGGACTGAACCCTGTGGTACTGCACTTGTCACTGGTCTGAAGTTGGATTTGGAGTCTGCTACTTTCACAGTGTGTGTTCTGTCATTGAGCCAGTTGGCAACCCATCCTGTGACATAGGGATTTATACCTAGTTTGGTGAGTTTATCTATAATTCCAGAGTGGGGGGTGGTGTCAAAAGCCTAGATAGGCTGTGTGAACCACCTTACCCTCATCTACGGCTTTGGTGACTGCTTCAAAGAAGTCAGTCAGGTTTAAGAGACATGATCTGCCTTTTAGAAACCCGAACTGGGTGGGGTCCAGAGTTTGGAGATTGCCAATGTCTTTGTTTATAAGTTCCTTGATGATATGTTCCATGGCCTTGCAGACCAGGCTCGTTAGGCTATTGGGGCAGTAGTTCCCGGGGTCCGTGGTGGCTCCCCCTTTGTGGAGTGGGATGACCGTCACTGTGCGCCATTCATTAGGCATAAAGCCTGAGGTGAGGCAATGATTGAACATGGTGCTTAGGTGGGGGTGCCATTTTATTCTGTAGTTCATGCAGAATGCAGCCTGGGATGTTGTTAGATCCCATGGATGCTGTGTTCATGGCTTTGGGAGAGTTTGGTTTTTACCTGTGCAGCTGTTATTACAGGAACTTTGCATTCTTCTGGTATAGAGATGGACCCTTTAGGGGGTGTGGGGGGGTTACGTTAGCACATAACCTATCTGCCAGGATGTTGGCAATATCAGTTGGTTCTGTATATTTAGTGCCATTGTGTTGTAACTCAGAGCAGATCTGAGTGTTGCCAGTGAGATTCTTGACAAAGCTATAGAATGATTTGTGGTTGTCTTTAGAATCAGTGGCGATTGTGTTTTCATAACTAGCTTTGGAGGATTTTATGAGGGATCTCAGCTTCCTACTGAGGCTGACCAGGGATTTCTTCCAGTCATGGGATTTTACTCTTTTTTTTTTTTTTTTTTGCAACAGTTTCTTTCTTCTGTTGTAGAGATTGTTTATGGAAGGGGACCACCAGATTGGCTTCCTTTTTTTGGAGGATAGCATAGTGGCTCTGTTAGGGATAGCACGATCCATACACTCGTGTAAGTGCTTATAAAGTGCATTTGTGTAGGATTCAGCAGTCCTACCTCTATTGGCCATCTGCATGGGTGTTGTGAAGTTTGCCACTTCTGTCTTAAGCGTGAAGTTGGCTTTGGAGATATTTTTTGCAGCGGTTTCCCTAATGGGGGTGGGGGTGGGGGCGGGATGTGGATGTCTAGGCTGATTAGCTTAGTCGGATCTGACTAGCGAGGAAATGACCTCTGGTGTGGAACACCGGTCGCCCATGTTGGTAATGACCAGGTCTAGGATATTGCTGCCCCAGGTGGTGGTATGGATAAGTTGATCCAAGGCGTTGGAATTTATGAATTCAAGAAAATGTTGAGCAAAAGAGTTGTTACGTGAATAGTTTTCCCAGTTAATGGTGGGTTAGTTGAAATCGCCCATTATTAGGGTGTTGGATTGTACCCTAATATTTTCCAGTGTATCAAGAAATGAGGAGTGGGAATCCTGGGGCATGGTGGGGAATCTGTGGCAAGTTACAATTTGGATTGCGGTCTTGCCCAGGGTTAGTTGCATTTGGATAATCTCGGATGCATTATGCAGAGCAACTAGCCTGGAGTTGTGGATATCCTTAATGAAGATGGACACGCCTCCACCTTTAGTGTTTCTGTCCAGGTTAGGTGGCCGAAAGGTGTGGTATGAATTATAGCCTGGTAATGCAGGGGTGCTCTCTGAAGCCTTGAACCAGGTCTCTATCACTGCACAGTTGTCGATGTCCTCCATTTTAAGGAGTGTCTCGAGTGAATGCATTTTGAGGTTTAGACTTCTAACATTGACTAGCATTACCCTCAGATTTTGCTGCTTGTACCTGTTACGGTGGTGAATTTGTAATTTGAACCTTGCCTAAAAAGGCACTGTAGGGGCTGGTAAGAGCCTTAGCCAGTATATGGAATCCCAAGGGCGACAGGTGTAGGCCATCTCTGGCAAAGCACCTTGGTCTGTTGATCATGTCATCCCAGGCAGACAGATACTGGATCCACTTAGAATGACACCAGAAGCTTCGCCAATTGAAGTCAATCATTTTGTCCATGTACTGTGGTATCATTCTGGGTGATAGCAGGATGCTACTCAGGGCTAGGGTCATACCTGCCTGGGCTACAAGATCGGAGAGCTCCTCCATGTCTCTTTTCATGTAGTCCAGGGAGGTACGTCTCAGGTCATTCACACCAACATGCACAATGACAGAGTCATATTTGCACTTGTGGAATGACCTGACTGCGTGCATTATGTGGCAGATCCTGGCACTACGCAGGCAGCTGACAGTAACTTTCTCCTTGTTTAGCCTGGTGAGTGGAACATCAGTATGCCTTACTATAGTGTCACCTGTGACTAGAGTGTTGGGTACGTTGTTATGCCCTATGGGCTGTGGTTGAGTGGCACACTGTGTTTGTCGGTTATGTGTGATTTGGGTTGTGTTGGGGGGTGGAGTTTGCATGCGTTTCTGCTTTGGAGATCTCTGTTGCTTGAGCAGATTTTTATTGAGAACCTCCGCGAATGTAGGTGTGTGTTTTGTGTTGCTTTGTATGCGTTTTGGTGGTGTAGGTTTTGAGGGACTGTGTGATGAGTGTGGTGTGTTGCAAGTGTTTACCTTCTCCTCTTGACTGTCTAGTCCATTGTTGGGTGAAGGGAGCTTTTCTTCCATTTTGGCTATATAAGTGCATCTCTCATAGGTTGTAGTGTTGGGTGGTAGGAGGAGCGGGTTGTCTGTGTGCATGAGGCAATTGCTGCATTGCCCCAAAATGCCCAGATTCATCAGGTAGACAGGAGAAAACACCGGGAGCTGACCCTTAGACATGTCTAGATAGGTGCTTATTTATTAAGTACTAAAAACTGTTTTCCTCTAGACAAGTGAGGAAAGTTGAGTGCTGTAGTAATTTGTAGCTTATTTAGTGCCTGCAATGAGTTCTGAACAAGTGCTTATCTCAAAGAAACAGAATTGAGTGCTAAAACTAAGAAACTGGCTAGTTCAAAGGGAAAATTTCAAGAGCAGACGTTGTGGCGCCAGGAATAGTTTAACCATAGCTAAGTGGCGATGCATAAAGTGTATTTTTTTTATATAACAGTAGCAAATGAACAAACTGATTTAAACAAATTAACCAATAAAAAGTTAAAAACTGAGCCCTTTTCCAGCAGTCTTCGATCAGACAAGTACTAACTGCACACTCCTGCCACTAGGGTGCAGGGAAACCTTCTCCAAAAAAGATGGTCTGGATTAGTGCTCAAGTTATACAAACAAAGCTAGATTCAGTAGGTCTGAATTTAGTCTATGCTACAGCAAACCAATTTCAGATAGAAACAGTTCAAATAAGCAGGCACAATAAGCCTTTAACCAGAAACTGTCAGCTCAGAAGGGCAGAATCTACCCTCTCCTCCCACAAGAGTGCAGACCACACCTTCTTAATGTAAAATAACTGGCCCAAAGCCCAAGTGCTTAAACCAGAACTAATACACTCTTAGAATAACAGACACTAAGCCTTCAATCAGCAACTCCCAATTGAGAAGGATGTAAGCTACCTGTCCTGCCACAGCAGTGCAGAACACAAACCTTCTTAATGTAAAACAACTGGTCTGAAGCCCAAGTGCTTCAACCAAAGGCTTACAATAACAGAGTTTTATCAGGCTACTAACAAGCCAGAATAAATGCAATAAAGTAGGAAGAAACAAAAATGCAGTAAAAGCAGATGATTAAAGTGTATTTTTTTATATAACAATAGGAAATGAGCAAACTGATTTAAACAAATTACCCAATTAACCAGCAAAAAAGCTCAAAACTAAGTCCTGTTCCAACAGTCTTCAATCAGACAAGTTCTAACTGCACACTCCTGCCACTAGTGTGCAGAGGAACCTTCTCCAAAAAAGATAGCCTGGATCAGTGCTCAAGTTATACAAACAAAGCTAGAGTCAGCATGCCTGAATCTAGTCTGTGCTACAGCAAATAAGGTGCACCAATTTCAGAAAGAAACAGTTCAGATAAGCAGCCACAGTAATTCTTTAACCAGAAATTCCCAGCTCAGGTGGGCAGAATTTAACCTCTCCTCCCACAAGAGTGCAGATCACAAACCTTCTTAATGTAAAATAACTGGCCTGAAGCCCAAGTGCTTAAACCAGAACTAATACACTTTGAGTAACAGATACTGAGCCTTCAATCAGCAATTCCCAATTTTGAAGGATGTAAGCTATCTGTCCTGCCACAACAGTGCAGACCACAAACCTTAATGTAAAATGCATCAGACTATGGCTGGGGGGCACATCTGGATGACAACTGCATTCAGGGCCACTGCAACCCAAGTCAAATTCATCTGCACATCAAATGAAAATAGATGCAAGCTGTTCAGCACGCACTAACAACTTTCAGATCCCTACTGTCACCAGGGCCCCTGCTAATAAAAACAGACAACACCGCAGATGTTCTTTGTGCTTCACTGTTGCAGTCATTACATTTGGGTTATCTGCCTGCAGGTAGCCCTCAGCCGGCCTGAATACCAGAGTCTTGGGATTTCTGCGTCGGATGCTGTCTCTTCTTCTATGACGTCAGGTCGTCAAGGGTATAAAACATGCAGCCGATGCCATTACATCAGTCTTTCTTGCCGTGCGGTGCCCAAAGCAGAAGCAGTTTGCAAGTGCCGGTCGGCCATTTTCTGAAATTTTCGTTTTCGAGTTTCAGACCCGAAGTCTTCAAAAAAGATAAGTACCACGTTGGTGATCCTTTTTCTTGCATAAAACCGATGTCAGTAAAAGTCAACAATTGTCTTGCCTGTGGAAAGCAAATACCTTGTAAAGATTTTCATTCTTACTGCATCCCCTGTTTAGGCCCAGACCACGACATCCCTCGCTGTCGGTTTTGTGCCTTGTTCAACCCCCAAACTATTCGTCGTCGGGCTATTTTTGCAGCCAATTACTTTTGCACTCGATCTCAGTACTCCAAAATGGCTTTGTTAAGCCATCAGACTACCGATCTTCTGAAAAAGTGTAAGGATAAAGACAGAGACAGACCGCATAGGTCCAGAACTGCCGACGATGCTTCCATTAAGCTAGTCGCCAGTCCACCGGTACTCGGTGAGACGCTTTCACAGCTCCTGGTGCCTGCTACTTTAGATTCGCAGGCCTCTGCTGAGACCCATTCGGAGTCCGGTATGTTGCGAGATGCTTCTTTGACTATGGAACCTGTGGATGTCTCTACTTTGGATGGATCCGGAGCCGCTGTGCAGGCACCGGCTTCTAAGGGTGTATTCAGGCCTATGGATATTCATATTAAACCAACGCCATCGTTCCTATCTAGAAGTTACAAATTCCTCAGGCCAAAAACTTGCACTACGCCTAGAAAACCTACGACCAACCCGCAGACTCAGGCTGATATGCCTCAAAAACAAATGCTTAGAATGGCTGAAGACCTTATTACCTTAATTAGAGGAAGCCAGCCTTCCCCCTCTAAGAGACCTAGAACTGAATTTCTTTCTGATTCTTCTGATCAGGAATCTGATATTTCTGCTCCTTCTTATTACTGGGGTTTGCCCTTATCTACTTATGAGGATTCTCATGTAGAGGATTCCATTCCTTCTGCTTCCCCTCCAGAAGATTTTTCTTTCGGTGAAACATTGCATACTCTTAGGGAGCATTTCCGCTGGGAAAGCCAGGACTACTCCGAGTCCAAAAAGAGACTTAGGGAATTCTTACTCCTGCCTCAACACAGGCCTTTAACTATCCCTCTTGTTCTGGACATTGTAGATGATGCCTTCTTGAAAAATAGCATTACCCCAGACACTTTACCTCTAGCTCCCAGAAAACCTGACAGGTACTACAGAATACCTGACTCTCACAAGTTCCTCTTCAAGAATTCTACTGCGGATCCTGAGAACATTTCCCAAGGACCAGAAGGCATTAAGGCTACTGCTGCCAAAAATCCTACCCCTTCTGATAGAGATTCTAGAGCCTTAGACAGATGGGGTAAGAAGGTATACACTTCTGCTACTTTGGCCTTTAGGGCTTTAAATTGCCAGTTTCATATGTTACAGTATCAGCAGCATATTATGGGACTACTTAAACAGAAAATGATGTTGATTCCTGACTGTGCTGAACACACAGAATTGCAAGATTTAATGCATTCTGCAGAACAAGTTGGTAAACATACTTTGCAATGTGGTTTTGACGTTTTAGAAGCATCTTGCAGGGCTGCTGTCACTGGGCCTGTACTTAGAAGGCATGCTTGGCTTAAGGAACAAAACTTGCCAGATCATCTTGAAGCTAAATTACTGGATGCCCCCTTAAACCAAGATCGCCTTTTTGGCAACAAAGCAGAAGAAGTCCTCAAAAGGATGGAGGAAAAAGCTAAGTCTTTGCAAACTGTTAAACGATTTCCTACAAGTACAGCCTCCCAGATTCAGTAGGCATTTGCCTTCTAAGAACTGATCCTTTCCAGTCCTTCCTAGTCCAAACCCAGGAACAGCAGACCACCTAGGCTACAGTCTCAAGGCTACACACACACACATCTAAGCAGTGGGGGGGGGCTCCTACTTCCAAAGCAGGGAGTAGTAAGCCACCCCCCTACGGAAAAATGGCACAATGACTTAACCTTGACCCTTCCAAGCCCTGCTCAACTACCTGGTCCCTTAGGAGGAAAGCTCGCCCTGCATACAAAAAAACTGGGAACTCATTACCCAGGACAAATGGGTTTTGAACATTGTTTCCCAAGGATACAGATTCCACTTCCACACACTGCCAACCCCAAATGGTTGGCCAGACCTACCCCCAAATCAATGGGCGGAGGCCCAACAGCAGGTTCTCTCTCTTCTCAGTATCAGGGCTATTCAACCTGTCCCAGCAGAACAAAAGTTTTTATTCAAGACTTTTTTCTGGTACTCAGAAAAGACAACTCCTGGCGTCCTACCCTGGACCTCTCTCTTCTCAACACCTTTCTGGTAGTTCCAAAATTCAAAATGCTAACTCGTCAACAGCTTCTTCCTATGCTAGCCAAGGATGCCTGGCTGACAACCCTAGACTTAAAGGAAGCTTACCTGCACATCCCAATAAGAGTATCCTGCAGACAATATTTACATTTCAGGGTGGGCTCCATGCACTTTCAGTTCTCTGCACTTCCTTTTGGCTTATCTACTGCTCCCATGGATGTTCACAAAGTGTTTAGCTCCAGCCATTGCATTTTGCAGGCAGAGAAATATTAAAATTTACCCATACTTGGACGATTGTCTTATTCAGGCAGAAAGCCAGGACTTGCTATTATAACACCTAGCATTCATAAAGAAACTTCTAACCTCACTGGGGTTCACCATCAATGAAAATAAATCTCACCTAGTACCCTGCCAACAGATTGTATTCCTGGGAGCAAGCTTGGACACAACTTCCCAGACGACATTCCTCACTCTGAAGAAACAAGTTTATTTGACAACCTACTTCAAACTATTGGCCACAAAACCCCAGCTATCTGCAAGGAAAATACTGCAAGCTCTGGGGTTCATGGCCTCTTGCATTCTACTAATTACATATGAGGAAACTGCAATAGTATCAACATTCTCAGCACCTGGAAACAATGATTTCTATCTTTCCTTGTATGAAGACAGAGTTCCTTTGGTGCCCAGAGGCCTGCTACCAGAACAAGGGACTACCTTTCACTCTACCCCCTGCCGCCCAAACCCTAACAACAGACACAACAGACTGTGCATGGGGGGCTCACATGGCAGGGCAATGCATTCAAGGCAAATGGAACCTGAGACAGATGCACCTGCATATCAATCGAAAAGAAATGTTAGCTGTACAGAATGCTCTAACAACCTTCAAAGACTGTATTCTTCCAGGACAACTGTTGGTAAAGACAGACAACACCACAGTTATGTGGTACATAAACAAGCAGAGGGGAACCCACTCGTACCCTCTCTGCAGACTAGCCATGACTCTGTGGAACACAGCCTTAAGCTACCAAGTACACCTACAAGCACAATTCCTGCCAGACAAACTAAATTTGCTGGCAGACGACTTAAGTAGAAATCTCATGGACTCACACGAGTAGAAACTAGAACCCAAAATATTCAACCTTTTGAGGAACAAATGGGGGACTCCAGAGGGAGACCTGTGTGACTCCCCTCAGAACTACCAATTGAACAAATTCTGCACAAGAACTCCCCACAGTCAAGCTTGGAAAGTGGATGCCCTGTCCTTTACCTGGGAAAGCCTCTCTGTTTATGCCTTTCTCCCTCTGCCTCTCATCTCGAAGGCTCTGCTAAAGATCAAACAGGACAAGCCAAGGACAATACTGATTGCACCAGACTGGCCACGCCGACACTGGTACCCCCTCTTGCGCAGTATGACTCTGCTGGAACCATGGCACCTGCCTCAGACCCCTTCCCTGCTGTCCCAGCAGGCGGGCCAGATTCTGCACCCTCAGCTTCAAACCCTGAACCTTGCAGCCTGGCTAATTCCTTGAGCTCTAAAATAGCATCCCTCAGTAAGCAGGTGCTAGATGTCATTCTGGAGGCAAGGAGGCCTAGTACTAGAAAATCCTATGCTGAAAAGATACTGTTCCTGGAACCAGACTGAGGGGATGGGCACAACAGTGCCCAGCTTAACCTCATATTCTTCAATACTTAACAGAAATGCTCCACAAGGGCTTATCCTTCTCGTCAATTAAAATTCATGCCTCTGCCATTTCCGCACATTATAATATTGAGCCACCCCTCTTCTCTCACCCCCTGCTAAAACAATTCCTTAGAGGGGCCAAAAATTTAAGACACCCCCCAGGAGAGCCCCTACTCCAGCCTGGGACCTTAACTTTGTATTGGAAAAGCTCACTCTCCCTCCCTTTGAGCCAGCTGCAGCAGCAGAGTTGAAATTCCTTTTTTGGAAAACAGCCTTCCTTCTAGCCATCACTTCAGCAAGAAGAGTGTCTGGATTACAGGCCCTCATGGCAGTGGAGAACCCTTCATTATCTTCCATGCGGACAAGGTTTCCCTCAGAACTAATCCTTTCTTTATGCCCAATGTGGTGTCTAGTGTGGCCCTAAATCAGTCCATTCATTTGCCTACTTTTTTTCCTAATCCACAAAACAAATGAGAACGAATACTGCACTCTCTGGACGTGTACAGACAGCTTAGATTCTATTTGGACAGGACTAAGCCTCTCAGAAAATCTGAACAGCTGCTAGTTGGCTTTGCTGCAGGGGCAGAGGGGAAGGCCATTTCAAAGCAAACTATTTCCAAATGGATAGCCCATTGCATTCATTTCTGCTACAAGCACCATGGAAAACCTACCCCACGGGGGATAAGATCACATTCCAGCAGGGCTGCATCTACCTCTGTGTCTTTTCTCAGAGGAGTCCTTACCAGGGACATCCTAGAAGCGGCTACCTGGAGCTCTGTACATAACTTCACCAAGCTTTACCACATGTCTGCCTTTTCTAAATCCAGAGCTGGATTTTCCATTGCAGTCTTGCAAGGCTTAATAGCTGGCCCTAATGCTCTTTAACTTCCTCCTCCCTTCCTTAGCTTTGGGAATCAACCCAAATGTGATGACTGCAACAGTGAAACACGAAGAACATAGTACGGTTGTGTACACTTACCATAAATGTAGATGTTGGAGTGTATTCACTGTTGCAGTCCTGGTTATCCCCCCTCCAGCCCCCTGACTTCTCTTGGCTCTACCTTTCCTTCTTGTTTGGTATATTTATTTTTTCTGGTGTATTTGTCTTTTGATGGGGGTGTACCATACCATATAATTGCTTCCTATTGTGGGGGCACCTGACATCTGGGGCAGGAAAAACTGATATAATGGCGTCGGCTGCATGTTTTATACCCCTGACGACCTGACGTCATGGAAGAAGAGACAGCATCCGACGCAGAAATCCGAAGACTCTGGTATTCAGGCCGGCTGAGGGATACCTGCAGGCAGATAACCCAAATGTGATGACTGCAACAGTGAATACACTCCAACATCTACATTTATGGTAAGTGTACACGACTGTACTTTATGTGGTACATCAACAAGCAGGGGGAGCCCACTCTTACCCACTGTGCAGGCTAGCCATGGCCCTGTGGTACACGGCCCTGGACATGCAGGTTCATCTGCAAGCTCAATTCCTGCCAGGCAAACAAAACTCACTGGCAGATGACTTAAGCAGAAATCTCCTAGACCCACACGAGTGGCAATTAGAGACCACCACCTTCAGCCTTCTGATCCAGAAATGGGGGACCCCAGAGGTGGACCTCTTTGTCTCCCCCTGCAATCCCCAGCTCAGCAAATTCTGCACCAGGACACCTCACAGCAGGGCCTGGAAAATGGATGCCTTATCCTTACAGTGGGTAAACCTCTCAAGGTATGCATTTCCCCCTCTGCCCCTTCTCTCAAGAATATTGCTCAAGATAAGACAGGACAGACCAAGGACAATCCTGATTGCCCCGGACTGGCCATGCCAGCACTGGTACCCCCTACTGCGCAGCCTGTCACCTGTACCACCCTGGCACCTACCCCAGAGCCTGACCCTCCTCACTCAGTAGGGGGGAAAGATCTTGCATCCGCAACTGCTAACCCTGAATCTTGCAGTGTGGCTTATTCCTTGAATTCTCTCCCAGTGACCAGCCTAAGCAAGCAGGTACTGGATGTCATTCTTGAAGCCAGAAGACCCAGTACAAGGAAATCCTATGCTGATAAGTGGAAAAGGTATTGCTCCTGGATTCAACCTAACGGAGAGGACAGAGCACTACCCTCCCTACCTCTAATCCTGGATTACCTAGCCGTAGCCCATCTACTCCACAGAGGCCTATCCTTCTCCTCCATTAAAATCCATGCCTCTGCCATCTCGGCTCATTACAACACTGAGCCACCTCTCTTCTCTCACTTTCTCATCAAACAGTTCCTGAGGGGGCAAACAACTTAAGGCCACCAAGGAGAGCACCCACCCCTGCCTGGGACCTTTACTTTGTACTGGAAAACCTCACGCTGCCCCCATTTGAGCCTACAGTATTAGCAGAGTTGAAATTCCTCTCTTGGAAAACAGCCTTGGTTCTAGCCATCACTTCAGCTAGGACAATGTCTGAAATACAAGCACTTATGGCTGTGGAAGCCTTCATTATTTTTCATGCTGACAGGGTCTCTCTCAGGACTAATCCTTCCATTATGTCTAGGGTGGTGTCCAGTGTGGCTCTCAACCAATCTATCCATTTGCCAACCTTCTTCCCTAATCCAGAAAATAAAGGGGAAAAGGATCTTGCACTCCTTGGACGTGCACAGACAGCTCAGATTCTACCTGTGTAGGACTAAGCCCTTCCAGAAATCTGACCAGTTACTGCTAAGTTTTGTAGCAGGAGCAGAGGGCAAGGCCATTTCAAAACAGTTTCCAAATGGATAGCACACTGTATCCATTTCTGCTACAAACACCATGGGAAACCAACCTCTTAGGGGGTCAAAACACACTCCACTAGGGCAACTTCTACCTCTACAGCATTCCTCAGGGGAGTCCCTACCAGGGACATTCTGGAAGCTGCTACCTGGAGTTCTGTACACACATTCGCCAAGCATTACCACCTGCCTATGTTTTCCAAATCCAGGGCGGGTTTTGCATACTAGTCAGTTGAAACTTTTCTTGACTGCCTCCACCCTTTCTTCAGCTTTGGGAATCAAGCCAAGTGTGATGACTGCAACAGTAAAACACAAAGAACATAGTACAGTTGTATATACTTACCATAAATGTAGATGTTTGAGTGTATTCACTGTTGCAGTCCTGGCTTCCCTTCTTCCAGCCCCCTTCTCTTTCTCTCTCTCCTCTCTGCATATTATTCACCCCTTACAGGGGTATTGGTATTGGTATTTACTTTTTACTGGTGGTGATTTTCTCACCATAGCTTAGCTCCCTGTTGTGGGGCTCCTGACATTTAGGGCAAGAAAAACTGATGTAATGGCATTGGCTCCCTATTTTTATACCCCTGACGACCTGACATCAGTCCTGGAGTGACAGCGTCCGACGCAGAAATACTAAGTCTCTGGTATTTGGGCTGACTGGGGGCTACCTGCAGGCAGATAACCCAAGTGTGATGACTGCAACAGTGAATTCACTTGAACATCTACATTTATGGTAAGTGTACACAACTATACTTTTCAGAGATTCTGTCTTTGGTAATCTTTTTCAGTGCTCCTGAAAGGAGACCCGATTGTCCCCCTCTGGAGGCAATCAGGGTAATTTGTCCCTACATTAGAGAGCTTGGCTAGAAATAAAAAAAGATACTTTGATGCCGAGGATCATTTCTAGAGGTTATATAATACCATTTTCCCTTTATCCTCCCAATTCAAGAAAATTCCCTGATATTCCACCCAGTCAGAGGGAGCAAACAGCAATTCAAATTGAAAAGCTGCTAGAAAAAAAGAGTTGTCCAAAAGGTATCTCCAGAACAGGTAGAATCTGGAACGTAGTCAAGGTTCTTTTAGTGCCAAAGAAAAGAGGGGACTGGAGATAGATTTTGGATCTCTGCGTCTTAAACAAATCTGTTCGAAAGACCAAGTTCAGGAATGTCACAGTTCAGTCAGTTCTTCTTTTTTTGGAAAAGGACAATTGGATGTGCTGAATAGATCTTCAGAATGCATACTATCATATAAAGATGAATGGACAATCCAGAAGATTCTTACACTTCCTGCTGGGAGCCAGTCACTACCAGTTTAGAGTTCTGCACTTTTGTCTCACCATAGCCTCCAAGGTTTTTACCAAATTTCATGGCATTAGTAGTAGCTCCCTTGAGACTGCAGAGATTCCATGTGTTTCCATACTTAGACGACTTGCTCATCTGCTCCCCGACCAGGCATCAGCTCATTTTGGCCAGAGAAGAAGTGATCCAGACCTCTGTGCTCTACTAGGAATAACCATGTACTATGAAAAGTCTCATCTAGAACCAAGTCAAAGTCTAGGGTTCATAGGAGCACTGCTCTATTCAAAATAAACTGTAGCCTCACTTCCCTTCTTCAGGGTTCAGACAGTAAGATCACAACTAGAAAAGGTAGTTTGCAGTACCAAAATCTCAGACCACTTGGTCTTGCAGGTGTTGGGATCAATGGCAGCAACAATAACATTACTAGCCTTGGCCAGATTTCATATGAGTTATCCAGTGGAACCTCCCAATGGTCAGTACTTCTCCTTCCTTTATTGGCTCCAGTATGGATCACCAATATATGCAAGAGGGAACTAATGTGGTGGATTCAGTCAAAAGAGGTTTTACAAGGCCATTTGTTCATCCCCCTTCAGCCCAACGCCATTGTGACCACGGATGCTTCCCAGCTAGTGTGGGGGGCATTACCTGGGAAAGACAGCTCAAGGCACATGTTCCCCTGAAGAGGGCCTTTTGTATATCAGTGTCCTCAAATTAAGAGCAGTGCTTCTAGCATTACAGACCTTTGAGAATGCTCTCCCTTCAGGAACCATTGTGATTCAAATAGACAACGTGGTAGCAGTTTGGTACATCAGCAAACGAGGAGGAACCAGATCTTACCCCTAGTGTCGAGAAACACTCAGGGTTTGGCAATGGGTGATCTCTTCCAACCGCTTTCCTCATAGCAATTCATATTTTGGGTAAGTCCAACATGTTAGTGGGCAAACTAAGCAGGTGCATACTACTCCCTCACAAATGGTCCCTCAGCAAGAACATAGCAGAATTGATTTTCTGACATTGGGGTCAGCCTTGCTGTGATCTCTTTGCATCTCTCCTAAACAAAAAGTGTGGCAGCTACTTTGTCCTAATCCTCCCACGGGGATTTGGTGGGGGTAGGGGGTCACCGAGGAATTATCTTCTCCACGATTGCCCCCCTCCCCACTTTCTACTTTATGCTTATCCCCCAATTCCTTTGATTCCAAAGTTCCTACAGAGAAACTGCCAGGTTGAAGAGCAGTGTCATCGTCATTGCACCATATTGGCCTCGACAGACTTGGTTTCCCTTCCTATGGCCTCATTTAATTCATCAGCCTTGGATTCTGGACCCAGCTCCAGATCTTCTGTCTCACCTGACAGGCACGGCACACCCAGACCTCCCCAATCTCAAGCGGACAGCTTGGTTTCTCCATTTCTACTAATAACTAGACAACCTATACTCTCGCCTCCTGTCTACCAGATTTTGTTATGCTCCCTTAAACCATCTACAAGGAAACTTTATGCTAGTAAATGGAAAAGATTAGTACACTGGGCACTTTAAAATGATGTGGAACCTTTTTCTGCCCCGCTTCATAATTTTCGTGATTTCTTGACACTTCATTTCAATCAAGGAGCTAGTTCTTCAACAGTTAAAGCAGCAATTTCTAATTTCCATTTTGGATTTGATGGCTCCTCACTTGCTTTTCATAAGCTTTGAAAACCTTTTTAAAAGGCACACTTCTGTTAAAACTCCCATTCCCACATTTTAAGATTTTGCTCTTCCATGGGATCTCACTTTGGTACTGCAAGCCCTGGTTCACCCTCCCTTCGAATCAGCGCATGACTGTGATATTAAATTTCTTTCTTGGTAAACTTTGACTTTGGTGGCCATTACATCAGCCAAATGTGTTTCCGAAATTCAAGCCTTATCTGTGAAACCCACTTATTTAATATTTCACAAAGATTGTTGCATTACAAACTAATACATCATTTTTGCCCAAGATACTTTCAGAATCTAACATTAACCAGTCCGTCAATTTACCAGTTTTATTTCCAAATTTTTCAAACAAGGGCGAATATTTGTTACAGTTATTGGATGTTCATAGGCAACTGTTTTTCTATTTACACAGAACAAAGGACTTACTACAGACCAGTTATTTTTTCTTTTGTTGATATGAAACTGGGTAAACTAGTGTCTAAAATTACTCTCAGCAGATGGCTTACTGACGGCATTTCCTTTATTTGCAACATATTGGATATCCCTTTACCAAAGCAAGTTTGTGCTCATTTAACCAGGTCTGTAGCAACTTCCTCAAGTTTTCATTCAAGGGCTTCCATGGATGAAATAGGTGCCGCAGCAATTTGGGCTTCCTTTCATACTTTCTTTACTCATTGCAAAGTGGATTTCCTATCCAGAGGTAGAGCATCATTTGGCTCAGTGGTGCTTAGGAATATCCTACCTTGAGTCCTCCTTGGGATTTAGTTAGGAATATCCTACCTTGAGTCCTCCTTGGGATTTAGTTAGGAATATCCTACCTTGAGTCCTCCTTGGGATTTAGGTACCTGGGGACTCTGTCCCATCAGTTGAGGACAGAATGAAAATAGACAACCTCAGATAAAGAAGTTATGTACTCACCATAACGTTCCATTTGTGTTGTCCATTTTCATTCTTCCTCAACTCCCCACTCACCAACCTCCTATTTTTGGATTTTCTGGAAGAATGAGTGGATATGGACAAGAAGACAAAGTGACAACATTAACAAGTAGATGAAAGTATTTGCCAAGGAACCACAGCGGATACTTACTAAAAGACTTTAATATGAAGTGCTTTTCGTCTTGCTTTGTAGCAAGACTTCTTCAGATAACATGCTTTCAATACAATTAATTATATACAAATTAATTTGATCATGTGATCAACTTAAAACCAATAAACACACAATCAAGAACCCTCCCATAACATTCATTCTGGCATTTTAACCCTTCAGTTCTTACTAAATGAACATCATCTACAAGACATTTTTTCTTTCTTTCCTACTAGCCACATATAACAATATGTACACTATATACATGTTTAAAACAAGTACATATATATATATATATATATATATATATATATATATATATATATATATATATATATACACACACACACACACACACTTTAATTACATAAACTGATATAACTTGAGCAAAGACCAGATTTTATCTACTTAGACTTCTCAGTTTTAAAATGCAAGAAATGGAATACATTTCATTCAGGCCAGGGTAATGATATGCATCAGTACGAAATTGCCACAAAATCTCTAATCTTTCTAACAACAGTGTTTCTGGGCCACCCCTACCATTTGATACAATACAATCTATTGCTCTAAATTTAAAGCAATGTTCTGGATGTTCTTCTATAAGCCTTGCTAAGACATTCTCCAACTTTAGTTTACTAATACCATAGAGGTTTTCATAGACTCGTTCCCTCAATCTTCTTTCCGTTTTGCCTATATAGAAGGCTGGGCAATTTTGGCACATAGCTGCATATACCACTAACTTAGATTGACAGTCTAACTTGTGTTTTGTCTTGTATCGTTGCCCCTTGATGGTAAAGTTCTGTCCTGTTTCTATATGTTTACAGAAGTTACACATAAGACATTTAAACATTCCTTTCTTATGTGTAAGAAGGGTAGGTTTCCTCTCCAGGATACTTATTAAATTAGGTCCTCACTGGCGGAAGTACAAAACTTCCAGTTTTAGTTTTTTACATTTCACCATCATACTGTCCAGCTGCTGTAAGCGAGTAGGTAAGCTCAAAGATCCTCCAGCCGGTTGCTCCCATATTCCTGATGTAATATTCATGTTAAAACACAGTGGCTCAGAAAGCCAACTGTTGAGATTGAGAGCCCCAATAAGCCCTTATGTGAAATGTAAAAAACTACAATTGGAAGTTTTGTACTTCCGCCAGTGTATCAACGAAGGGCTAGTGCCTAAAGGACTTAGTGTTTCATTATTCAACAGGTTTGATGGAAGGCTCAGCTTTCCATAAAGAATTAACTGCTTTACTCAATACACAGGGCTTAGAGTTATTAGAAGTAATGTGTAAGAATTACCAGCTTTAAGTAGATAATATAATACGTGAAGCAGGTATTCTGAAGTAGTTTACTTCATTTGATCTTCAACCTGTGGTAATATGGATCCTTATCGGGTCCGAGCTGGCAAGGATTACTAACATCAGCTCCAAGCTCCAGACTCCTCCCCGTACTCCAGACTCCTCCCTTGCCTTCCATCCCCAGATCTTGTTTGCCGCAATTTGTGTAACATCGTGTCTCAAAAGCTCCAGCTAGCAGAGTGTTTTTTTACTTCAATTTTTCTGTTTATTTAGCCGTTTCTGATTAGTATAGGTACCCTTTCTCCCCTCCCATTGGCGTCGTTTGTAGGTTTGTAGTAATAGTTAGTGTAGTTTGTTTGTGGTGCCCCTCCTCCCCCCTTTTAGTCAGTCTAGTGTGGTGAGTGGGTTTATGGTTTGTTTATAGGAAGAAAGTTTTTTGTTTGTTCTCCTCGTGCATGGCTGAAAAGCTTATTTTTAAGTGCTGCACAGAGTGTGGCCATAAGCTACCCCCAGCGGATGGCCACACTCTGTGTGTATTGTGTTTAGTTGTGGCCCACTTGAATGTTGATTGCTCCATTTGTGGCGGGGTTCAACTCCTGAGCCTTGAAGGATAGAAAGGCCAAGTTGGCCCTCAAAGGGCTTCTTCCTGCCACTGATCCTCCCTCCTCATCCTCGGCTTCAGTCACTGCAGCTGCCGTGACTGCCTCTCCTGCTTCTCTTCCTCTGGCCTCCCCTCCCTCCCAGGCTGGGACTCAAACTCCCGCTTCTAAGCCTGCGGTAGTGGAGCAGAGGAGGGGTAGAGAGCGGGAGAGAGAGAATCGAGGATGAAGGAGAAGAGGAATTAGTCTCCAGACCTCTCATCGCCAAGCAAGCCTGCGCGGATCCGTGACTCCCCTCCGCTCCAGTCTCCGAGGTTCTACCCGAAGCTGGAGGAGGCATGATCAGTCTCCCAGGCCTCAGTTCCCCAACAGGCCAGGTTGGAGTCTGTGGCCTCATCTCGGTTGACCCATTCTCTATCGGACATGGATCCTGGATAAGATGATGAGGCGCTTTATCCGTACAGAGATCCAAATAGGGATCTTGCCAGCCCCCCTCTCCCTCAGGAAGGGGATAGCTCGCTTCCTTTTTTTCAGCCCATTACTCCTTCCCAGATATGACCTTTGGCTTCGGAGTTCTCGGATCTGAGGTTGGCCTTGGTCGGGGTGTTGGAGCTGATGGTCCTCACGTTGTCGAGGCTGGCAGCTACCTGGAGCATCTCAGATCCGACCAGTTGTAATTCGAGCCATTCTCGGAGCCAGAACCTGGCGGTCGGATTCGAGGGAGTGGAACCTTTGCCATCGGCTCTGACATTGTCGATCCAGGTTCCCTCTCGTGGAGCGGCGTCCGCTTCGGGTCCAGCTCTGGTTCTTGCATCAGACCCGGGGAGACTGGCCTCCTTATTGGCTTCCCAGAGGTCCGCTCTCCTTCGGCGTTCGATGTGGTAGAATGGTCCTCTCCATTGGATTGAGGGCCCTGACCGCCCCCTCGGGCTCTGCCCAGATCCCCTTGGCTCTGTCTACGGTCCCCGTCGTCTTACCAGAGGGACAGTCTGTGCCCGAAGGGACCCAGATAGTTCCCCCAGAGAAACAGATGCCTTGCAAGCTCTCCCCGGAGAGCCCCACAGGAGATGTGCTTTGTAAGCATACGTGTAAGAGGAGGCACTTGGCCTCCCCCGAGTCCCTAACCGAGGGCACAGACTTAGATGAGGGGCAGGGCTCTCCAAGGTCACCTCCCGAAGATGTCTCCTTTGGAGACATCATGGAGATCCTGCGCTAGCGGGGAGGTTGGTCTGCCCCCAAGCCCTCCTCTGATGAGTCTGTGTTTCTGGAGGCCTTCAGCACGGGCCCGTTTAAGTCTTGGGTGTGTGTGTGTGTGTGTGTGTCCCCTCCCCCCACGGATCCTTTAGTGGATTTGATCACCTCGCGGATGTGGAAGGAACCTGATGCCATGGAGCCGATCCCCAAGCGCCCCGATAAGGTTTTAAGTCCCCTATAGACAGGCCTTCCTGGAACAAGGGCTCCATAGTGGACGCCATGGTGGTAGCAACAGCCACGAAGAGGGAACTATCTCAGGAAAGTTCCTCGGTCCATCCTCTTGACCTAGAATCTTGGATGATGGACCGGCTTGGGAAGTAGGTGTATGCTTCAGCCACCTTTTCAATACGGGCGTTGAACTACTTGGCCCAAGTCATGAGAGTCCAACGCGACTTGGTGAAAGAGCTGGAGGAGTCTCCTCCCAAGTCCATTTTGCAGGAGGACAAGGCTTCATTCTCTGTGAAAATGGCCACTTTTAGAACAGTATTGAATATGTCCATGCGACTCCTCTCCCATGCATTGGAATGAGCGGTGAGGGCGGCTGGGTCCAGCGTGTCCGTGAGGCGTAACTCCTGGCTCAGGTTGTGCCAATTTACCGAACCCTTTAAGGCATCCTTTGCCAGTGCCCCTTATGACGGCTCGACTCTGTTCGGTAAGACTGTCAAGGACAAGCTAGTCCAGAGTGAGAAGGACGGGAAGACACTGTCTGCCATTGGGATTCACGTCTCTTACCCTCAAAGGTCCTTTTCCCAGAACCAGAGAGGGCAAAAGAAGATGTGGTTCTGGAAGTCTCATTATTCCTCGGACACTCAGGACTCTTCTTTCCCCAGAGGCAGAGGAGGACAAGAATGGACACGGGCCCAGAGGCCGAGGGGGTCTGCAAAACTTTGGGTCTCGAGAACCTTTCTTGGATAGACCTGGGCAGCAACCCTGAGGGGTTGCCCGACTGCTCTACTCTGGAGGCAGTCGGGAGACGATTGTCCTTGCACCAAGTGGCATGGGTGTCCATAACAACGGACAGCTGGGTTCTTTAGATCATATCCAGAGGATTCTCTATCCCCTTCGTGGGTTCCCCAACACCTCCCAAACACCTCCCAGATGTTCCACCCACACAAAGGGAGACAGCAGCACAGGAAATTTCCAAGCTGCTAGGAAAACGAGCCATCAAAACCATCCCCCCCAGATCAGTCTGGATCGGGCTTCTACTCCAGGTTCTTTTTGGTGCCAAAGAAAACGGGGGGACTTGAGGCCCATTCTGGATCTCTCTACTCTGAACTTGTCAGTTGCCAAAGAAAAGTTCCGGATGGTCACTCTACAGTCCATCATGCCGTACCTGCAAGAGAGCGACTGGATGTGCTCGTTAGATCTCCATGATGCTTACTATCACATAAAATACACAGAAGCTCCAGGAGGTTTTCTCCACTTCCGTCTAGGGGCCAGTCATTACCAGTTTGGAGCTGTACGCTTTGGTCTCACCACAGCCCCCCAGGGTGTTTACCAAAGTGATGGCGGTGGTGGCGGCTCACCTGAGGCTTCAGGGGATTCAGGATTATCCGTACCTAGACGATTGGCTCCTCACTTCTTCCACCAGGCATCTACTTTCCCAAACCAGGGACTACTTTGACACTTGCCCTGAGTTTGGGCATCACAATCAACACATCCAAATCTCTACTAGAGCCTGTACTGGTGGTAGACTACATTGGTAGCAGGATAGACACACTCCAGGACAAAGTGTTCCTGACCTCGTAGAGAGTTCAAAACCTCAGGATCCATGTCTCCCTAATTTACCATTCTCATCTCCCGACAGCAGAATCTGTATTGAGGGCCCTAGGCTTGATGGCAGCAACCATAACTCTTCTTCCATGTGCCCGACTACACATGAGGATTCCTCAGTGGACTTTGGTGGTTCAGTGGTCCCTGTTGGATTTACCACTACCCTATCCACCTAAATCAAGTGTGTCAGTCGTCCCTCATTTGGTGGATGAGCTCTCCCAACATATTGGAGGGGACGACCCTTTGTTCCAGCCCCGGCCCTAACCACATTGAAATCGGATACCTCCCAACTCGGGGGGCATTGTTTGGGCAGGACAGTCCAAGGCCTGTGGTCCCCCATAGAGACCAGTTTGCATATCAGTGTCCTGCAGATGAGGGTGGTCCTTCTAGCATTGCCGGCCCTTCATGCCTTTCTTCCTTGGGTGACAATTGCTATTCAATAAGATAATATGACTGTAGTCTGGTACATCAACAAACAGGGAGGGACCAGATCTTATCCCCTTTGTTGCGAGGCCATGAGAGTGTGGGAATGGGCGATCTCCACCGGTCGATTTCTTATTACAACGCACATTCCGGGACCGTCCAACATTCTAGCGGACAGGTTAAGTCGGACCATTCTGATGCCTTACGAGTGGTCTCTGAATCCGTCAGTAGCAGAACAGATCTTCAGCGAGTGGGGTCAACCTTGCTGCAATCTCTTCACATCTCCTTCCAACGCGAAGTGCGGCAGGTTTTTTGCTCTGAACCCCCCGCCGGGGGTGTCCCCCAGAGACGCTCTAGTTCATGATTGGCCTCCCGGTCTTCTGTATGCTTACCCACCAGTTCCTCTCATCCCGAGGTTTCTGCTGAAAGCAAGGTGATCCTCATTGCCCCATTCTGACCTCACCAGTTATGGTTTCCCTTCCTTTGTTCTCACCTTCTGGTTCTTCCTTGGATCCTAGATTCCATTCAGGATCTGATTTTACACCCATTGGAGGTGCCTCATCCGAATCTGGACAGCCTGAAGCTCACGGCTTGGCTGCTCCAGTTCCTGTGGTTGCTAGGACTCCTGGACTTTCCTCCTCAGTTAAGTCTATTTTGGTAGCTGCTCATAAGTCTTCAACCAGAAAGGTTTATCGCAGCAAGTGGAAATGTTTTTCTTTCTGGGCCTCCCAGAGGAGTTTAGATCATTTCACGGCTCCTATTTCCGCCATTCTTGATTTCCTAGCTGATATTTTCCAGCACGGAGCTAGTTCTACTGTCAATGTTCAATTGGCAGCCATTTCTCATTTTCACATGGGCGAGAATTCTGCATCTTTGACATCTTCTAGACTGTGTAAAGCCTTCATCAAAGGCACCTTTTTGCTACGCCCCCCAGTCAAAGATCCTTGGACCTTACTATGGTTCTCCAAGCTCTGGTCGCCCCACCTTTCGAGCCTGCTGCTACTGCTGATCTAAAATTTCTATTGTGGAAAAGAACTTTTCTGGTCGCTATTACCTCTGCTAGAAGGATTTCGGAATTATAGGCCTTGTCCATAAAATTCCCATATATGATTTTTCATAAAGATAAGAGTTTCCCTTTGAACCAATCCATCCTTCTTTCCTAAGGTGGCATCACCAGTCAATATTAATCAGACTATAAATTTGCCTTTGTTTTCCCAGTTTTACCAACAAGATAGAATACAAACTACATGTTGGATGTTCACAGACAGTTATGATTCTATTTACACAGGAAAAAAATTTTTCGTAAATCTGACCAGTTGTTTGTTTCGTTCTATAGACCCTTTTTGGGCAAACCTATTTCCAAGGTCACGATAGGTAGATGGATTTCTTCATGCATCCTGCAGGTCTGTAAGGACAAAGGCACGTCTCCTCCAGGTTAAAGCTCATTCCACTAGGTCCATGGCCACATCTGCAGCTTTCTGGTCTAGTGTGTCTTTGGATGACATTTGCTCTGCAGCTATTTGGTCCTCATCTCATACATTTATCTCCCATTATAAATTGGATTTGACATCTAGAAGGAGAACATCCTTTAGCTCCACGGTGCTCCGGAATATCCTTCCTTGAGTGCCACCCAGGAGTTTAGTAGCTGGGGACTCTGTCCCACAGGTTGAAGATCAAATGAAGTAAACTACTTCAGATAAAGAAGTTATGTACTCACCATAACGTTCCATCTGAGTAGTTGTACTTCATTGTTTTCAACAGTCCCTCCCTCCTTCCCCCGGACCTTTGGTGCATGTTCAGCCTACGGGCTGTAAGTATAGGTCACAAGTATGTTATCAGGTCGGGTTATAAGTGTAAGTTCAGCAAGCTTGATCTGGGGATGGAAGGCAAGAGAGTTGTATTATGGGTAAGGGGTGGAGTCTGGAGCTTGGAGCTGATGCTAGTAATTTTTGCCGGCTCAGATCAGTATTCTCACAGGTTGAAAACAAATGAAGTACATCTACTTAGATGGAATGTTATGGTGAGTACATAACTCCTTTTTTTTGGACAGTTCTATTATTACAGATAAGGATTTCCAATGGTATCGCTATGATTACAATAGATCTTTTACAAGTATAGACTTGCACATAAACTTAAGGAAACCAAACTAAAAAAGCTGAAGATAGACCGCTTAGCCTGTGCAGCAGGTTCAGCCTATCCAAGACCTCCTGGGTCCCAAACTTCAAACTAGATTGGTCAGGACAGGTGGGAGGACCGCTCACATGAAAATAGCGACCAAGATCCACCCCCTGAAGGTACTGATAATATGGAGGAGCAACCTACACAACAGATACGAAGAAGCGAACGGCTGGCGACTAACCGAGCTAGGGGAATGGATTATATGGAATAAGCTGGTCCATCTAGGGTGGAAAATTTTCAAAACTGGTCCTTCAACCACAACCCACAGAAAATAAATAACCAGCGGAACAACCAGGGATCGAAAAAGAACAGGAGGGCCAGTTAAAAGCTGCTGCTTATTCAGCAAATAGTGACTGTAAAATTGTTCTGAGTACTACAAGAGACTTTAAAGCTTACAACTTTTCTGAACTAGATATAAGTACTGAATTTGTTGATTTACTGGCTAAGGGACAAACTTTTGTGCCTTCATATAAAGCAGATTTAGCCAGTACTTTGTTGGATGTCAAAATGTTTGTTAAAAAGTTAAATTTACAAGTTTTATTGGGCCAAAATGAACCTTCTATGCAAACTTTTGAGTTGCTAGTACATATTATCCTCCGTTGTATCCGACTTTACTACTTTTCGAACAAGTATGTGAGCTAGATATACGGAATTGTCTGTTGTCTACAGATAGGAATAACAGGTTTGTTACTAATATAACCAGCAGTGAAAGACAAGCACTTGAGTTTCTTAAGCAAGCAAATGTGAGAATAATAAAACCTGTTAAAGGGGGAGGCCTGGTGATTTTGAGTACTGTTGATTATATTAGAAGAATGAATAGTAACCTATGTGGAAGTTTCAAAAAATTAACTGAGCATAGCATATTCTGGAATCAAAATATTTCTTAATGATTTACTCATTGAAGCGAAAATTGACAGAGTTATTTAATTTTTTAACCATGTCTGCCCCCAGGATTCCTATTTTGTTTGGTTAGCCTAAAATATATAAATGCTTTTTTGATCCGCCTATGAGGCTACTTGTTGATGCAAGGAACAGCATTACGTATGCTTGTGCTAAGATAGCTGACCATTTTTTAAAAAAGTATTTAGTGATGGAAAAACATATTTGCAAAGACTTGTCCTTTCTGGAAGTTATAAACAGTTTAACATATGAGGACAATCTAAACTTTATGATAATAGATGTCAAAGATTTATATTCTTCTATTCCCCATTTAGAAGGGATTGAGTGAATAAGCTGTTTACTACGCAATAAGGGAGCCCCAAGGACTGAGGTGAACCTTTTAGAAGAGCTGTTAGACTTAATATTGTCTAATAATTTCATCACCTTTAGCAATAGGTACTTCCTGCAAAAAATTGGTGTGGCTGTGGGCTCCCCTTGTGGGGCTAGCTTGGCAGTTTAGTTATGGCTTATTGGGAGCAGGAATATATTCTTAAAAAAAATGGAATAAAAGAAAAAATATGTCATTATACCAGGTTTTTGGATGACTTTTATTCTATTTACAGGTGATGCGCTTATAGCCGGAGTTAGTGACCTATTTCAACTTTACCACTCAGTTTTTGACGTTTACTTACAACTTTGATGCCAACAGGATTGCTTACCTAGATGTGGACTTCAGTAAAGACAGGACTAATAAATGTTTTACAACTAGGATCTTTAGAAAAGAAGCTTACTCTAATTCATTTTTACACTTTAGTAGCTGTCATCCACTTCACCAGTAAAAATCAGTAATTATGGGGCAGTTTGTCAGGGCAGCACCCATGATATCTTTAGTTGTTGACTTTGATTATGAATGTAAATATCTAGGAGATATGCTTACTAAAAGAGTATATCCCCAAAACCTAGTAACAGAGGTGATGTGGGAGGTACAACATAAAAGAATGACTAGATTCTACCAACCTATTTTATCACATAGGGAAATATTGGATACATTGAGTAGGAACATAACCGAATCAATGAACAACTTACAAGAGTCATATATGGCATACATAATTTAGTTACGATGTATAGCGTGAATGCCCAAGAAATTTATTCTATCTTGATTAAAAACTGGGATATAGTCCAAATGATAGTATGGTGAAACAGAAGTTGCAAGTACATCCTCATATTGCCTTTAAGTGAGGACCCAATTTAAAAAGTATCCTGGGGAGGAAACCTACCCTTCGTGCACATAGGATAGGAATGTTTAAGTGTCTTAAGTGTAACTTCTGTAAACATATAGAAACAGGGCAGAACTTTACCATCAGGGGCCAACGATATAAGACAAAACACAAGTTAGACTGGCATTCTAAGTTAGTGGTATATGCAGCTATGTGCCAAAATTGCCCAGCCTTCTATATAGGGAAAACGGAAAGAAGATTGAGGGAACGAGTCTGTGAACACCTATATGGTATTAGTAAACTAAAGTTGAAGAATGCCTTAGCAAGACATATAAAAGAACATTGCTTTAAATTTAGAGCAATAGATTGTATTGTATCTGATGGTAGGGGTGGCCCAGAAACACTGTTGCTAGAAAGACTAGAGCTTTTGTGGCAATTTTGTACTGATGTATATCATTACCCTGGCCTGAATGAAATGTGTTCCATTTTTTGCATTTTAAAACTGAGAACTCTAAGTGGATAAAATCTGGTATTTGCTCAAGTTATATCAATATATGTAATTCAAGTGTGTGTGTGTGTGTGTGTGTGTGTGTGTGTGTGTGTGTGTGTGTGTGTGTATATATATATATATATATATATATGTATATACTTGTTTTAAACATGTATAAAGTGTACATATATAAATTATGTTTATAATATTTTATATTGTTATATGTGGCTAGTAGGAAAGAAAGAAAAAATGTCTTGTATATGATGATCGTTTAGTAAGAACTGAAGAGTTAAAATGCCAGAATGAATTATCTGATATTGTTAATCCTCATTCACTCCTTACGTGTGGTATCGGTTCCGACCTCGGAACCAAGCTGGCTGTCTTCCAAGCTCGCATCAGCTACAAACTCTCGAGCTAAAACTCTTACCCAGAATTCCCCTCTTCCTATTACCTCAGATTTCTTTTGCCACATCGCCATTTGGTCGTGTCAGGCTACTTCTCTTGAACTAAGTACAATATTTTTCTTCATACTAAATTCTAAAACAGCCTTTTCTCACAGAAAAGTTATTAGATAGTTTTTTCTTACCTTATCGCATTTAGCGACTATCCTTTCTTGAATCTTTTCAATTCCTTTCCTCCCCTTTACCTCGAGGTAATTTCCTTTTTACCTTCGTTGGTAAACCCCATTTCCTTCTTACCTTCGGGTAATTCTGTACCATTGCTGGTATTTTTTCTGGGTTTCGTTCTTTATTTCTAACATGGTAGATAAAAAAGATAGTCCAGGATTTAAAAGCTGTTTAGATTGTGGCCATAAATTATCTACTTCAGATGCACATTCCCTGTGTGTCTATTGCTTGGGTGTGCCTCATTTAACAGTTGACCCACCCTGCGGGATTTGTAATAATTTCTCTAACCAGATGTTGATTGAGAGAAAAAATAAATTAATATAGAAGGGGCTACTTAAATCTCCTTTTTCTGAGGCTATTTCTGAGTCGGAGGCTTCAACCCCTCCAAGATCCCATAAGAAAGAGTGATGAACATATAAAGGCTAAGTCTCTTCCTTCGTCCCCTGCTGGGGACCCCCAGGAACCGAGACCCAAGAAAGCTAAGCTTTCCAGTTTGGATTTGACTTCTTCAGCTCCAGTGCTTTCGGTACCTAGACCTTCGGCACAGAGGCCATTGGCACCATCTGTGACTTAGGCACCCGACTAGCTTGCCCTTTACCGTATCAGTACCGAGGGGCTCCTCGGTTCAGACTTCTTTACCAGCACCGACTGACCAGTCGATGCAGACGGTTACAATGTCGATGGATTTTTCGATGCCCATTGCCTTTTCGTCTCCAACAACTTACCCGACACCGATTATCCTCTCAGCACTTTCAGTTATCGGCACCGATTTTTTTCGGTTCCAGCCTTAGTGCCGACAACCACTTCAGTACCGACCTTATCGTCGGTGCAGACCCTGACTTTGGCACCGATGATTTCCTTGGTGCAAACACCTGTAGTTCAGTCCTTTACAGCCCTGTTGTTTTCATTGCAGACCTCCGAGGTGGGCACCGAGCTTGCTCCGTTTTTGGATAGACCTGACTCCCCCTCAGCCGTGTCCGTGAAATCCACTAGAAGCCTCTCTGAACACGACGTGTTGCGTCTTGTGGATCAAGTGCTTTTGGCCAGAGGTATCCAGCCCCCCAGGACCTATCCTTCCTCGGGAGGTGATGACCCTTTAACAAAGACCCCTACTTTTTCTCCTCCTTCATTGCCTTTGAAGCACCTTGATATAGCAGAGTCTTCCCCCTCTACCGTTCCCTTTATGGACCTCATTAAGGAGCTGCAGTTGCCTTTGTGGCAGGAGAGTTTTGCTACGACCCAGGATGTCAGCTGTGGCGTATGTAATTTGGTGTTTCACAGCCATCCAGGAACTCCAAGATGGCAGGCTGAGCCACTTAGGAGAGGGGTGACCCCTGCCCTGGGCACTCACCCCTCTTCAGGTGGACCGGCCTTCCAGCTAATGGAGAAGGCTCTGGTGTCGGTTGGCGATCCTGTGCTATCACTCTCTCCGCCCTCCTCTGGACCGCAATGTACACAAGTCGCTCTTAGTGGACACCGGGCGCAAGGGCCTCAGGATATACTCCCACAGGAGACCCCTTTTGCGCTGTCTTCCCCAGCTTCTCCCTCTGAGGAAGTTCATCAAAAGAGCTTGTGCAAGAGGAAGCACATGGACTCCACAGAGGAGTCCCTTACTGAAGACACGGACTTTGATGATGGGGAAGGGTCCCTTCGCTCACCCTCTGAGGTATCCTTTGGTGATATTCTTGAAATTCTTAGAGAGGTCACTGGCAGCCCAATAATCCGACCTCTGAAGAGTCTGTGTTCCTGCCGGCCTTTCGCGCCTGGCCCCCTACTTCCTGGGTTACTCCACCTGCAGCCGACCTGGTCCGGCTCGTCGTGCAGCATGCATGGAAGGCTCCTGACACCATTGAGACCATTCCCCGGGGGCCAAATAAAATGTTGTCCCCTCCTGCTACTGATCTCCATTGGTCCAAAGGTCTTCCTTCAGATGCTTTGGTGGTGGCGGCCCCAACTAAAAAGGACCTGGCGGAAGAAAAAAGCCAGACTGTCCATCCGCCCAACAAAGAGTCCCGAGCTCTGGACAGAATAGGGAAACATACTTTTGCATCAGCGACCTTTGCAATCAGGTCCCTGAACTGTGTGGCACACTTTACCAGGCTTCAAAGAGATTTAATTTCTGAGCTCTCTGAAACTTTGGCTGGAGCTGTGTCTGATGAGGTCCATGACAAAGTGGCCTCTCAGCTAGCCACCAGTGAATCGATATCTAACTCCTCCATGCGCCTGATATCTCCTGCATCAGAAGGAGGAGCTAGAGCGGCGAGTTCAGGCATTGTTCTGAGACGACACGCCTGGATGCGCTTGTGTAATTTTGCGGAACCCTTCAAGGCTTCCTTTCTCAGCGCTCCCATCAAAGCCTCTTCATTGTTTGGACCCAAGGTTAAAAGCACACTGGCCAGATGTGAACAGGACGGTAAGGCCTTTTCTGCCATGGGTGTCCATTATTCTTCCCCTCAACAGGCTTTCTCCAGAAACCAGAAGAGTGGGAAGATATGGTAGAAAAAGTCTCAGGGTCCTTTCCATGACACACAGGCCAAGTTCTCCCCTACAGGCAGAGGGGGAAACTTACAGTGAAGACACCCTTTTTGGGCCAGAGGGGGTCCGCGTAACCAGGGTTCCAGGAACTCTTTCCTGGCCAATCCTACCAGTGCTCCTGAAGAGTGGCCCAACTGCTTTCCTCTGGAAGTGGCTGCGGGTCATTTCTCTTTGTACCCTTCTGCCTGGCTAACCATCCCCACCGATTCTTGGGTACAAAGGATAATAACCAGAGGTTATCATATTCCCTTCGACCTTTGTCCCGCTCCCCTAACAAACTTACCCGATGTTCCACCAAGTCAAAGGGAAGAAGCAGCATTAGAGATTTCAAAAGTGCTAAGAAAGAGTCATCCAAAGAGTCCCTCCAGACCAGATAGGATCCGGATTCAACTCAAGACTATTTTTGGTGCCAAAGAAAACCGGGGACTAGAGACAAATTTTGGATCTCAGTGTATTGAACAAGTTTGTAAAAGTACAAAAATTCCAGATGGTCACAATAGTCTATCTATCCTTCGTGTTTTGGAAAAAGACGATTGAATGTGCTCGATAAATCTTCAAGATGCGTACTA
Organism: Protopterus annectens; assembly: GCF_019279795.1. Lineage (NCBI taxonomy): Eukaryota > Metazoa > Chordata > Ceratodontiformes > Protopteridae > Protopterus > Protopterus annectens. The sequence continues at coordinate 450,011,755 of NC_056725.1, read as the reverse complement.
CCACATAAAAGTGGACAGACCATCAAGAAGATTCCTTCACTTCCGTGCGGGAGCCAGTCACTACCAGTTCAGGATACTGCCTTTTGGACTCTCTACAGCCCCCAGAGTGTTCACAAAGTGCATGGCAGTTGTCACAGCTCACTTCCGACTACAAGGATTCCAGGTGTTTCCATACCTAGACGACTAGCTCATCTCCGCCCCCACCAGACATCTATTGGAAGAAGCCCTGGCATACTCTCTCCTCTCTGCAGAAAGGCTAGGCATAACCATAAACTGGCAAAAATCCAATCTCACCCCATAGAATTCATGGGGGTCATCTTGAATACAAAGAATTGCAGAGCATCCATTCCAGAGCACAGAATTCTAAAGATAAAGCAACAGCTTATCCCAATCCTTTCAAGGGAGAAATCTACAGCTCACTCTGTTCTAAAGTTGTTAGGTTCCATGGCAACCACCATCACCATTGTCTCTCTGGCCAGGTTTCACATGAGGCTTCTACAAGTGCTACTGCTCACCCAATGGTATCCCTTTCAGTACCCTCTTTCAGCCAAGATTCGGGTAACTCACAGGTGCAAACAGGATTTAAATTGGTGGATGGCCCACAACCCGTCACAATGGTCTCCCCCTTCTCCCCCCAAAAGCCCAAGGCTACAGTGACCACGGACACCTCCCTGATTGGGGGGGGGGCTATGTCAGGGACAGACAGTCCAAGGTACTTGGTCCAAAATGGAGGCCTATCTGCATATAAATGTTCTAGAGCTGAGGGTGGTGCTTCTGGCGTTGCAAGCATTCCATCCCCTGCTGCCATGTGGGACTATTGCGATACAATCAGACAACATGGCGGTGGTCTGGTACATCAACAAACAGGGTGGAACCAAATCTTACCCACTCTGTCGAGAGGCCATGAGGATATGGCATTGGGCGATAGCTACCAACCGTTTTCTTCTAGCAACGCACATTCCCGGGAGTTCCAATGCGATAGCAGACAGACTCAGCAGGTGTATACTGCAATCTTACGAGTGGTCCCTGAATCCCTTGATAGCGGTGGAGATTTTCAACTGTTGGGGTCCTTCTTGCTACAACCTCTTTGCGTCCCCGACCAACTACAAATGCAGCAACTATTTCGTCCTGATTCCCCCTCCGGGACAGTCACCCAGGGACGCTCTAGTCCACGATTGGCCCTCGGGTCTACTTTATGCATGCATTTCCACCTCTCCCCCTCATTCCCCAGTTTCTGAAGAAAGCCCACCGGTTGAAGAGCAAAGTAATCCTCATAGCACCATATTGGCCTCATCAGATTTCGTTCTCCTTCCCTTGGCCTCACCTGCTAGATCAACCGTGGATTCTCCATCCAACCCTGGAGTTGATCTCCCATCCGCAGAATCTGTTTCACCCCAGCTTGCACAGCTCCTCCAATTCCCTTGATTGTCAGGCAGAATGATCTTTCTTTGCCAGTACATGACATTCTTATTGCATCTAATAAGTCTTCCACCAGAATTACATATCTCAGCAAGTGGAAAAGATTTACCTTTTAGCTGAAAGAAAAACAGGTAGATCCTTTTTCAGCACCAGTGTCGATAGTACTGGAGTATCTAGCTACCTATTTCAATCCGGTCTATCTGCCTCTACCATTAGAGTTCATTTGGCTGCAATATCTAATTTCCATGATGGTGTCCAAGACTCCTCTTTTATGTCACACAAATTATGCAAGACTTTCAGAAAAGGCGTGAATCATCTAAACCCCCCTTTTAGAGAACCTACTCAACCATGGGACCTGTCATTAGTCGTACAAGCTTTGACAATGCCACCTTTCGAACCAGCTTCTTCTTGTGACCTCAAATATTTGTCATGGAAAACCTTGTTTTTGGTCGCCATTACTTCTGCCAGACGTATCTCTGAGCTTCAAGCCTTATGCATCAAGAGTCCATATTTGATTTTTCATAGAGATAGTGTCATTGAGAACTAATCCTTCCTTTCTGCCAAAAGTGATCTCTGAAATGTCCATTAATCAAGCCATTGAATTGCCAGTTTTCTTCCCCAATCATTCAAACAAGTATTGCCTACATACCCTAGATATTCACAGGCAAATTTGCTTCTACTTGAACAGGATTAATGCCTCTCGTAAATCAGACCAGTTATTTTTGGCCTATTCTGGACCTAGATTGGGATGTGCTGTTGCTAAGGTCACATTGGCTAAATGGTTGAAAGACTGCATGACCTTCATTTATAGACGACATAATATTCCATTACCTACTACCATAAAGGCTCATTCTACAAGGTAGGTGGCAACTTCTGCTGCCTTCCATGCCAGTGCCTCTTTACATGACATTTGTGCAGCTGCAACTTGGGCTACTCCTCATACCTTCATCAATCATTACAAATTGGATTTGGCCTCCAGGGGAAGAGCATCTTTTGCTTCTATGGTGCTCAGGAATGTCCTTCCATGAGAGCCTCCCAGGAAAAATGTAGCTGGGAACTCTGTCCCACACGTAAGGAATGAACGAGGATTAACAATATCAGATAAAGAAGTTATGTCTTACCATAACGTTCCATCTGTATGGGAGGGTTGTTGATTGTGTTTATTGGTTTTAAGTTGATCACATAATCAATTTAATTTGTATATAATTAATTGTATTGAAAGCATTTGTTATCTGAAAAAGTCTTGCTACAAAGCAAGACGAAAAGTACTTCATATTAAGTATCCGGCGTGGTTCCTTGGCAAGTACTTTCATCTAGAGTGAGTGGATATGACAGAATTGGCATAATCCAAGAATGATAAAGCTTCAGTTATAGCCTTGTCTAACCTTTTGATGTTTCTCTTTTTATGCCTTTTTGTATAAGAGATGTTTCTGCATGCTTTCGCTAGCAAACAAGATCTGAGGTAATTGTGGTTGGTGCAGTCTGGGTAAGGGAGAAGCTCGAGAGTTCTAAATTACCACGAGCTTTTGCAATGGCTGAGTCGGATCCGACAGTTCGGATCTGAACCCATCAGTTAAGGAAGAATGAAAATGGACAACACATATTTTATTTATTTATTTATTTAACATTTGTTGACTGGGAAAGTCCGACTAGGTTCCACAGATCCTGTTTTCAGCGGAGGCCCGGGGAGAAATGCTCCAGAAGCATGTCTTTAGAATGTGGGAGGAAACTGGAGTACCCGGAGGAAACCCACACAAACGCAGGGAGAACATGCAAACTCCACACAGAACCACCCCAGCCAAGAATCGAACCAGAGTACCTGTTACTGTGAGGTGACATTAACCGCTGCAGATGGAATGTTATGTTGAGTATATAGCTTCTTTTTAATCCGTTCATGTACCGAGTCCTGAGAATCCATTTGCCCAGGGATTTGTATCTGGTCTGTATATCTGTTTTGAACATATGTAGACTTGGACATTCCAAAACATACTTAGGCATTCAGCCAGATCCCATTTGCTATCTCCAGCAGATGGTAGTGGCAGTAGAAAGCATTTTGGCTGGAATGGCCAGAGTATAGATGTACTTGTATTGGCACTTCCACTCAAAAAAAGAAATATCTTCTAGATCATGTCACATAAGTGCTTGTACTAGCTTTGACAGTTTTTCTGCATTTATTAGGGTTTTCATCTCATTTTCCCAAAGCAGACATAAGTTTTTAGTTTTATTGCAACTTTGCCCCAGTAAAATTTTGTAAGTTGTAAGAATGCACTATTTAAATACTAATTTTATGTTCATTGGGTTATTCTGATGAAGTCAACTGGCATTGACGAAAGCGCTTAATTTTATTTGAGTTTTACATTTGGAATAAACTGTCTTGTGGACTAGCAACAGTAGTGCTTTTTTTGGTTTCATTTGTTGTATTTGAGCACTACTGCACCACCTTTTTGGTTATATGCCCTAAGTCTGCAGGAGTAAGGGTATACATATGCTGATGGATGAATGTGAAAACCCCTTGACTATCTCACAGCCAGTTCAAACGCAGGTCTCACGCCTGTTGGTCTGTTCTAAATGTGGTTGTTGGTTTCGGTTGCATTCATTGGTTCGGAGCCTTCTTTATTTTTTCTTAAAAGTTTTGGTGTTTGCCATTCTATTAGATGTCAGTTGGTCGGGGGGAAGTGTGAGTGTGGTAGGCAGAATCTCTACAAGGATTTCCACTCCCAGTGCTTTTTTTCCCTAGGTGCAGAGCGTAATAAAAAAATTGCAGTATCTTGCCAGTCTTTCATACATAAAACCTTGTGTACTTATCTTTCATCTCTTAACACCTACTTGGAGAGACAGTGCCTTAAGTGCCTCGCCCAAGCTAAAATGACAGATCCTTCCATCCCCGACATCCTGCCTGCGCAAAGAAGTTCAAGAGGTCTAGGCTTTTTCTTATGACTGCCCAGTCAAACTCAGACATATTCCCAGAGGCTTTATATCTCGTAGTATGTTTGGTTTCTTAGACTCCTGTTGCCATGACCCCACCACAGGCCAGTATGGCATCTGATTCACACATATTCAAATCATCTGATCTTACTGATGCTCAAGGAATTCAAATATTCCTATATTTAGATGACCTGTTAATACAGTCACCTTTTCAGCAGACCCTTCTACTGCATCAAAATTTCACTGTTTCCCTCCTTCAGAGATTGGTATTCATGATCATCTTCAGGAAGTCCCCACTGATTCCTACCCAAAACCTGTTGTTTTTTTTCTGGGCTGCAGACTGAACACCAAACTCATATAGGCTTTCCTACTTCTAGTCAAGGTCCAGAGCCTGTCTGACTACTTTCAGTCTCTTCTACTCCTTCAAATTTTCAGTGCAAGAGATGTTCTCAGAATAATACTGGGATTCATGGCTGCAGCCATACCCTGGTTCCCTTTGTCAGAATCCATATGAGAACGTCACTGGTACCTGTAATCTATCTGGTTCCAGCACTGTCATCCTCTGGACACCCAGATCCCACACCTCCCCTGCCTAAAGAAAAATTTCAAAGATGGATATTACCGGTAAACCTCAGTCCAGGCCTGCCGTACAAAGTGCAGATACCCCATCAGGATCTGCTTGCAGAGCTTCATGTGTTGCATGTAGAGCATGGACAAGGCTCCCTGACAGTCCAAGGCCAATGGCCATCGAATTAGAGGACAAAACACTTCAACCTTAAAGAGATGTGTGCTGTGATTCAGGCCCTGCAGATCTTCTTTCAAACTTGGTCTCCAGACCATCTCAGAATTTTCACTAGAGTTATGTGGTACATAAATAAACAGAGGAACAAGATCTTATCAGCTATGCAGACTGACTTTTACAGCATGAGAGCAGACCAAACAAGCAAACCTGTCCCACCAAGTAGTTTACATTCCTTCACAGGACAACGTTTGACAGACTTTCTAAGCAGGTCATGGAAAGACCCTTATGAGTGGATGCTGAAGAGAAAGTTCTTCCTAGACATAGTCCACAAAGGAATATTACTCAGACAGACTTATTTGCCTCCATCTGCAACAAGCAACTACATCACTTTTCCTCCAGGACTCCTTTCACTCAGTCATGTAGGAGGGATGTCACGTCCTTTCCTTGGAATGAGGGGTTTGTTTATGCCTTCCCTCTTCTACCAGTGCTCCCAAAGGTCTTGCAAAAGATCCAGAGAGACAACCCAAAACCTTTACTAATGACTCCCTGTTGATAAAAGCAGCATTGGTTTCCCCTTCTCTACCACCTAGCCAGGGGTCATCATCACATGTTAACCCACAGAGTAGTCTTGCTAACACAACACATTGGATCACTATTTCACCCCAACCTATAATCCCTTCGCCTGACGTTATGGCTGATAGGATTTTGATGCCTTTCAGATGCAAGTTTTCTGAGACTGTGCTACAGGCTCGTCAGGAGTCGAGGAGACCTACTACTAGGACGTCTTATATATCAAATTGAAAAGATTTTTGTGTCTGGTGTGTTGCTGGAGAATTGGACCCTTCTGATCAGGAGTCCCTACTATTCTCTCTTATTTGTGAGAGCTAATTAAAGCTGGTCTTGCCTATTTTTCACCTATCCGCCATCTCTGCATGCTTATGTCTAGACCCAGCTTTTCTTCTTAAAGGTGTTCTCCATTTAAAATTTCCTAGGAAAGCTATTCTGATTAATTGGGACCTTAACTTTGCCCTTGAAAGCTGACTCTTCCTCCATTGGAACCAGCAGTTTCTGCCTCTCTCAAATTCAGTACTTGGAAAACCATACTTCTAGTAGCCCTTACTTCAGTTAGAAAGGTTTCCTGAGCTCCAAGCCCTGATGGCAACCCCTCCTTTCCTTCTTTATTTTTCATAAAGACAGTGCCTCACTGAGGGCCAGTTCCCCTCATTTATTCCTAAAATGGTCAATAAGCTCTCAGTCAGACATGCTTTCTTCCCAAATCCTCAAAATAAGGAAGAGAGAGAATACTCTGTTCCCTGGATGCACACAGGCAGCTCAGATTTGTACTTGGACAAAACCAAGCCCATCCTCAAGACTGACCAGTTTACCTTTCAAGAAGTCAAGTTGGGAATCCCAGTTTCTAAACAAATAGTTGCTAACTCAATTTCTAAGTCCATTACTGTTTGTTACACTCACCATGGCAAATCTTTGCCTTTGCCAGCAAAAGGACAGTCATAGGTTTATAGGTGTGTACTAAGCTACCAGCCTCTAGGGCCTTATTAAGCCTAACCTTGCATGCCAGATCTGTGACAAGGTCTGCTACTCTTGATAAGTGTAAGCAGGGGCTTGGGAGATGAATCATTTACAGGGTGCTTGTGTCCATTAGAGACGTAGGTGTCAAACCTGGGATAAATTTCCTGTTCCCCATCCAGTTGTCTAAGTTAAACTTGAATTTGGTTAAGGAGAAACTGTGCTTTACATGAATGGAGATAGTATCTGGGATACATGCTTGTTTCTCCAGCAGGTCTTTTTTATATCACTGGCAAGGTTTACGTCTTTAGATCGGGTAATTCTGGTGCTGTTTGTTTTGCATATATGTGGGAGGTCCATCAGGCTCGAGTCTGACAGTTCCTTGTATGCCAGGCTTAGATGTCCCCTCAACAGCCTGTAGGAGACAGAGTACAAGGGTAGTGTTTTGAGGCAGTCTGCATAGGACATGTTACTATGCCTTGTATTGTTTTAGTGAGGATCATGTGTGGATGTTCCAATTGTTGGATGTGCACCTTTTGGTACATATCGAAAGGGGCATCGTACTCCATGTTATGCCTGATGAATGCTGAATACAGTTGAACAATGACCTTCTTATACCCAGATACCATACGTTTGTTTATAAGTTGCACACTGTAGAATGATTTCCTCACTATTACAGACACACGTTGTTCAAAGGCTAGAATACTGTGTATGTCTCCAAGTCCCTCACAAGAGGGTTGACTCTTAGGGGTTTGTTGTCAGTATGATAGCTACCAGGATAGATGACTTCCTGAAGGATAATCTTATGCATTTTTTTTTGGCATTTAGTTGTAGTTTGTCTGTTTCAGCCCTTCTTGAAGAGCTTTAGTGTCAGTGGGGGATTTTATGACTTTTCCTAATTTGCAGTTGTCTGCAGATTTGGTCAGCCAGAAGTTCTTTGATATTGGCCTTGACTTCAGAGAAGTAAATGCCAAAAAAGAGTGGTCCCAGGTCTGATCCCTAATGGACTCCTCTTATGACTGGCCTCTTTGTAGAGATGGATTCCACAATTCTAATGTGGGTCCTGTCTGTAAACCAGCTGGCTATCCATTGGGTGACATAATGGTTAGTACTTAATATCTTGAGTTTGTCAACAGTGGCAAGTGGGATATTGTGACAAATGCCTTAGCCAGGTTAAGGTAGACATTGTGAACCATTCTGCCCTCCTACATTGCTTTGTTGACCTTCTCAAAGATGTCAATAACATTGAGTAGGCTTGACCTACCCCTTGACAGAACCAAATTGGATTGGGTCCAGTGTTTGGATGTTTCCTATGTCATTACCGATCATTTTCATGATAATTTTTTCCATGGCTTAGCATATGACACTGGTGAGACTTATGGGTCTGTAGTTTCCAGGTTCTGAAGATAGTTCACCTTTGTGCAGAGCGACGACAGTCGCTGCCATTCATGAGGCACAAAGTTTGTTTGGAGGCTGTTTTTAAATAGTGATTCAAGAGGGCCTGATAAATCATGTTTTGTGCTATTTAGAAGACATCCTGGGGTATTGTCTGGGCCTACTGATGCAGTGTCCGTGGTCTTAGCGAGAGCATTGAGGACCTGTTTCTAGTGATAATAGGAGGAGTTATATTTGATGTTATTTCCTGAGGGGAGATTAGGGAGGGGTAAAGTTGGAAATGAATTTATCTGCAAGTAGGTTAGCTATATCTTCTGTCTCAGTATAGTTGGTTCCATTAACAATGAGCTCTACACACAATTGTGTATTGCCTTTGAGGTTGCAGACGTAGCTAATGAATGCCTTGTGGTTGTCATTGGTCTGGGAGCCCAAATTTACTTCAAATTTAGCACGACCACAACACCAACCACCACAGCAACATTATTGCATGACTACTGAATCCAAAATATGGAGAAAAATCACAGTTTGTATAAAAATTCCTTTAATCACCAACCGTTCTAGCACCTTGCTACAAACACCTTTACAGAACAAAACATTTTAGGAAAAAAGCACTCCTTAAATACAAAAAAACTTTCTAAATTAAATATTAATTGAACTATTAAACAAAACATCTTTCTCTTAAAGTAAACATCTCCAATTCACTTCATTATTAAGCCCCATAGGAGCCAATGTGTTATATTTCAGTATATAAATTGATTCCTTATATAAAAGTTTTTTTTTCAACACCAAATCATTGTCATATGTTACATAAATTTTTCTAAAACTGCACCTTGTAACAATAAATGGTTACTTGCATGCATTTCTTTAAAATGTGCATATATAACTTTTTCTTCTTTTTTATTCTTAATGCTCCTTATGTATTCTAAAAATCTTAATGAAGTGAATTGGAGATGTTTACTTTAAGAGAAAGATGTTTTAATTGTTTAATAGTTCAATTAATATTTAATTGAGAATGGGTTTTTGTATTTAAGGAGTACTTTTTTCTAAGATGTTATGTTCTGTAAAGGTGTTTGTACCGAGGCGCTAGAACGGTTGGTGATTAAAGGAATTTTTTATACAAACTGTGATTTTATTTCAATATTTTGGATCCAGTAGTCGTGCAATAACGTTGCTGTGGTGGTTGGTGTTGTGATCGTGCTTGATATGTCTTTGGATCCAAATGTGGATTTTTCCAAGAGTCCTTAGGGATGAAGTCCCTGTTGTAATGGGAAGTAATGGTGGAATGAGTTTGGTGGCTGGTTCTCAAAGACTCATGGAACATTATCTCAATGCAGCACAGAATTTGGTTGGTGGTACTAATGCTAATCGTACCGGCAACCCAAACGTAAGTCACAATCCAGTGAAATTCACAGAAATGTATTTTAATGAAAGACAGAAACGTGTGCCTAATCCCTTCATGTCACTTAACCTTGTAATGAATGAGGAATGAGGTTCCGGCTGACAAGAAAGGGATTTGTGACAGGTTTAAAAAGTTGCTGGAGAAAGAAACGAGAGTGCATTATAATGTCCTGGGTCTACAACGTTATATAGACTTAAACATTACACCCATGGGGTTACGTTTTATTAAAAATCCAAGCACTCCTTTTGATGAGAAATGTGTGGTGGACAAACAGTATAAGGAGAGCTGGATAGCGGCATCACACAAATGTTTAATGGAGTGGCTTAAAATTTTATTAGCAAGAGATCAGAAAAAGCAGATAAAGTTAACACAGGATATATCTGCTTTTTCAAATGAGGTTTTTAACTCCCTGGGTGCATCTTGTACTGATAATTTGCCAAATAAGTTGACTGGCCAGCTGAAAGCACTTGAGTCTGAGCTAATTGAGTATAAAAAGACAAAATTACAAAGAGATATTGGTGACTGTGAAAGTGGGAGGACTTTTGTAGCGGCTCCCAATCAGAAGCGTAGAAAGTATCAGTGGAAACAAGGAAGTTTTAAAATAACTCATTCCGTTTCATTTGTTTCTTCGGATGGCGGTAGTTTAAATGAAACGTATACCAGCAATGAGGAGGAATATCCCCCTTTACCTCGACCACAGAGGGTGGAAGAACATCGGCAGCATTTTCGTAGAAACGATGAGGAACGACAGGGACAGAAGAGGAGACGAGTTATCAGAATGGGACAAATAGAAAAGATTCAGGACATTTTAACAACAAAAGGACTAAATGGTATTGATTTTTTATGTAATGATTTTTTATGTAATGATGAGAATATGGTAGTGAACATCTCCATTTGCGAATTAACAAGGGAACAAATATGTGTACTTAATTTAGGGTTGAAGTTTGTCCCAACTAATATTCCTAGATTTCATGTGTTACAGCAAGAATTTTTTAGGTTAATACGTAAACTGCATTTAAAAGTATTATTTAATATGAATGGCAATGAATTGTTTGAAAATATTGAATGTAGTTCTTCGGATGACAGTTTTTATTTGTGTCATGATGGTGAAAATATTGTATGTGACATCGATGAAAATAATGCATACTATACATTGAATATGGAAGACATCCCGATTGTTAATAAATTTATTCCACCTTTCCATAATGAAACTATTGCACACTTTTATTCTATGATTAAATTTGCTGGGGAAAATATTTGTAAATGTGAAAAAGTAAGAGAGAGATCAGACATAATTTAACACATGCTGAGTGGAAAGCTCTACAAGAGCTATGTAATAAAAAAGAAACAATACTTAAACCTGCTGACAAGGGTAATAAAATAGTAGTAATGAATGTGTTACAATATCACAAGATGTGTTTAGATCATTTAAATATTAAAAAAGTTTGAATTGAGTGAAAGTAGTAAATATGAAAAAGCCCAGGAGTTTGGGTTATTTTGATAGGAAAGATGTGGGGAAAAGACTTGTATGCAAAAATAATGAATTAGCAGTGTTTTTTTGTCTACCAAAGATTCATAAAAATATAACTGAACCACCTGGGAGACTGATAATTTCAGCGGGCAGTTACTTTTTACATAATATTGGTATGCTGTTACATCAGATTTTAATTACATATGCATTAAAAATACCTTCATATATAGAAGATAGTTTTGACTTTTTGAAGATTTCTGAAATTGTATGGAATAATGAAATGTATTGGTTAGTTTTGGATGTAAAAAGCCTATACACATTGATTAGACATGCAGCTGGCATTTCTGCATTTTTTTTATGTTGGGGGAAAGTCCTTTTTCTAACTTTGTGGTTGAGTTAGTGGACTTTTGTCTTAAAAACACTTTTTTTGTATACAACAATCAAATATATAGACAAAAACAAGGAATAGCCATGGGAGCTCCATTTGCTCCCATGTATGCCAATTTGTGTATGGCTTTCTTTGAGAACAGATTTCTGTACAAACAAATGTTTGTGAAACAATATGTCAAAACATATTTTAGGTACATAGATGATATGTTTTTATATGTGAAGGGGGTAGAGCTCAGGTCCAGGAATTTGTAAAAACATTGGAAATTAACCCCTTTGGATTGTCATTTAGTGGATTACAAGAAGGAAATAGGGTGATTTTTTGGGCTTGGTTTTGGAAGGACAAAGTAATGGGTCTATCCAAACCAAGGTTCATAGAAAATTTGAAGACGGCAATCAATTTCTGTATGCTACAAGTTGCCACCCTCCACATCTGATCTCATCTCTTCCTTATAGTGAGTTTTTAAGATTGTCAAGGTTGTGTACTAATGAGGGAATATTAAGAGAGGAGATAGAAAAATCAGCTAGGATATTTTTCAGGAGGGGGTATGATGTAAATATTATAGAAGAAGCACAAGGAAAAGTTCTTGGTAATAATAATAGAAGTATGGGAAAATATTAACATCAAATAATAGAATGATACAACATGGAACAAGATCTGATGAAAATGTATAATGTAAAAAATGATGATATTGCCAGTCTAGTTAAACATTATTGGGAATTTTTAAGAAGGGATTAATTATTATCAAAAATACTACCTAAAACCTTAATGTTTTCTTATACAATGGGGCAGAATTTACGAGATATGTTGGTAAGTGCTTGGCTCACGCAAGCCTGGACACATAATCCAGGTGCTCCATTATGTCTCTCTACATGTGGTATATAAAGGTATGCTGCAGTTCATTTACACCCACATGGACTTGTGACCAAGCTAGATCAGTGGCCTCTTCTGGAGCCTTTAACAAAGGTGACGACTCGAGAGCTGTCCTGGAAGCAGCAACTTGGTCCTCTGTACATACCTTTACCAAGTAGATTATTTCTGTACATCCAGAGCCTCTTTTGCTAGGTCATTTATCGCTGGATTAATTGTTAGCTCTCCTATGACTGATCTATCAACTCTCAACACTCTGTAAACTTTGAGAATCACCCAGCAGTTTGAATACTGTAACAGTTATCAAAGGAAGGACACATTACAGTTGTGCAGGAAATTACCATGATAGTCGATTGTCTTACTGATCACTGTTGCAGTATTCCTTTCCACTCTGTCATCCTCCTTATTTGTCTTTAACTAGGAGAGGCAGTTTCTGCATTCTCCCCTCTTGGCTAACATTTTACTGTCTGGTATCCTCGGGTGTCTCCAGGCTTTGTGATAGTCTGAGGTTTCCACTCTTATATATCTGCTTATGTCATACATGGGAAATATGGCTCCATGGATGGTTTTTGGCTTTGGTACCCCAGCTGAACATCTAGTTTATTTGGCAAGAAACCCCCAACAATTTGGAGTACTGCAATAAGGATGAGTAGGATATCTGCTGTTATGCCAAGTTCTTACACAACTGTACTTTGTTACATGCTGGACTATGGCCTTACACATTCCTTCAAGTTTAGGGTATTAGAAATAGTAAACAGGACAAATAGATTGGGCAATTTTAAGAATAGAATTGAAGAGATAGAGAACAAGTGAATACTTAGGCTGCAAGCACATAAATATGGATTGAATGAGAAAATTACGTTAAAACCATTTCTAGCACCAAGACCACTTAAACATTGATTTTTTATTGTGGTTTTATTATATATGTATTTCTGTAACAAAACTAATATTTATATGTATATATATATATATATTCTTATAGTGTGTTAGTTTAATGAATGGAGATTCACACGCTCATTTTTTAACTTTAATGTGAAATGCCATTTGTTCCTAGCATTACACAGTGAGAGATTAGTTCAATATGCACTAGCACTTTAATTGATTGTTATCAATTTTGTCAACGGAAGAGGCTCATTAATTGATGCATATTTAAGGAGTTGGTTTTTAAAATATTTTATTGAAGTCTGATGAAGCGTTGTAGGACGTGAAAGCGCTTACTCCTTGGATCCTGTTGCTGTTTTTGACAATAAATGGTAAACCAATTGCAGTTTTTTGGAGTTTATATCAGCTATTGGTGCACCCTTGGTTTCTTTAACTGCTAAGTACTTTCTTACATCATCCATACTTCCTTACTTAGGCTTAAAAATCACAAGTTAATAATTAAACCATTGTCCAGCAGATGATCCCAATAAGTGCATCCTTTAAAGAGACATTTTTCTGCTGTGAGCTCATGAGAAGCAGTCCCAGCATTTTCAGATTACTATAGGAAATAAGTCAGACCACCAAGTTACAGTTCTTGTCTCCTTTGATACCTGTCTTGTTACTCACATCAGTTGTAGGATCAGAGTTGGTCATCATTTGGTTATCCAAGTTATCCATCTTAGTAAGATGTGTGTCTTTTCAAGGTGCTTGGTAACTTTATGCCAAAAAACTCGTACATTATCCTTTGTTTGGCACCCTTGACATATACTTGAGAGTCAGGGACCCCAAGAAATTGGCAGGAAAAAAGCAAGGTCAGAATGATGTTCTTTGTGTTTCACTTTTGCAGTCATTACATTTGGGTAGTCTGCTGGCAGGTTGCCCTCCTTCGGCCTAATTAACAAAGTCTTGGGTCCTGCGTCGGTTGCTGTCCCTTCTTCCTTGACATCAGGGGTATAAAATATGCAGCCGACGCCATTACATCAGTCTTTCTTGCCATGCGGTGACAGAAGTAGAAGCAGTTCGCAAGTGCCGGTCGGTCAACTCCTGAAATTTTTGTTTTCGAGTTTCAGAACTGAAGTCTTCAACTGAAAGCTAGTTACCCCCGTTAGGGAAACTTTTTCTTGCTCCTTAACGATGTCAGTAAAAGTTAATAATTGCATTACTAGTGGGAAGCAAATACCTCATAAGGATTTTCATTTGTACTGCATTCCTTGCCTAGGCCCTGACCACAACGTGCCTTGCTGTCGGGTTTGTGCTAAATTTAATCAACGTCGGTATATTTTTGCTTCTAAATATTTTGTCTCTAGATTTAACTATCCAGAAATGTCGTCGGTTAGCAATCCGACTACCGGAATACCTAAAAAAACACAAAGAAAAAGACCGAGACAAACCATCGAGGTCCAAAGCCGATGACGCTTCTCCTAAGCCAGTCGCCGGTTCGCCGGTACTCAGTGAGCCGCTTTCGCAGCCCCTGATACCCGTTACTTCTGATTCACAGGCCTCTGCTGAGACCCATTCGGAGTCTGGTATGCCACGAGATGCTTCAATTATGGAACCCGTGTATGTCTCTACCCTAGATGGGTCCGGAGCCGCTGTGCAGGTACCGACTTCTGAGGGTGTTTTCAGGCCTACAGATCTGTATATATTAGACCAACACCATCTTCAAAACTAAGGCCAAAATCTAAATCTATGTCTAAAAAACTGACGCCTGGACCACATGTGCAGGCCCCTATGCCTAAAAAACAAATGATCAAAATGGCTGAAGATTTAATTACTCTGATCAGGGGTAGCCAACCCCCTCCTTCTAATAGGCCTAGGCAAGACATTGATTATGAATCTTCTGAACAGGATTCTATTTCTTCTGACTCTTCTAATGAACAGGATTTGTCTATTCCTACTTATGAGGACTCTGATGCAGAGGATTCCATTCCTTCTGCCTCTCCCCCTGAGGATTTTTTTTGGGGGGGAAACTTTACATGCCTTAAGGGAACATTTCCACTGGGAAAGTCAGGATTTCTCTGAATCTAAAGAGAGACTTAGGGATTTTCTTCTACTTCCTCAGCATAGGCCTTTGGCTATACCTCCTGTTCTAGACATTGTTGATGATGTATTTTCAGAATCTAGTATGACTCCTGATTCTCTGCCTTCGGTTCCTTGTAAGCCAGACAGATACTACAGGGTTCCTGACTCCCACAAATTCCCTTTCAAAACCCTATTGCTAATCCTGAAACCATTTCTCAGGGTCCCAAGGGCATTAAGGCCTCTACTGCAAAAATTCCTACCCCTTCTGATAGAGACTCCAGGACACTGGATTGATGGGGTAAGAAGGTTTACACGTCTGCAACCTTGGCAATCACGGCTTTAAACTGTCAATTTCATATGCTTAAATATCAGCAGCATATCATGGGACAATTTAAACAGAAAATGATGTTAATCTCTGACTGCGTGGAAAATAAAGAATTGCAGGATTTATTGCATTCAGCTGAACAAGTTGTAAAACATACTTTGCAATGTGGTTTTGATTCCTTGGAGGCCTCTTCCAGGGCTGCTGTAACTGGATCTGTGCTAAGAAGGCATGCTTGGCTCAAAGCGCAAACTCTGCCTGACCATGTTAAAGCAAAATTGTTGGATACTCCTTTACAACAGGACCGTCTCTTTGGTAATAAGGCTGAGGCTTAAAAACCTCAGCTTTGGCCGGCTAAGAACTTGCTGTATTCAACTGGACGTATAAGAGAATTTAAGTACCTTTATCTGCACTTTTTTTTTTTCAAAAAAATACAGTATTTAAATTGATTTTAACTGTGTGTTGCAGGAATATTAACTGAACTGGATGTTTTGACTCTGCTCTTCAGTTAGTCCCACCCACCCTCCGTGTTTTTGTTTTGGTTTTGGTGTTAATCTTAGTGGCCTTGAAACTGCCCGTCCCTCTTGTAAATTTGTGTTTGTATACTCCTTCTGGGCCCATCTCATTTGCTCACTCAACTGAGTGCAGTGAGATCATATTCTGATTTCAGGCACTCCTACTGTGTACAAAGAGAGCATCTGGGAAACAGAAAAAACATTTAAGCTTATTTCCTGCCTTTCCTGTTAAGTGGTATAGACTATTTGTAGGCTTCTGAGCCTCCAAGCCCTTCTGTGTTGGAGGGAAGCCTTCTAGCTTAGTTTATTTTTTCTTATAACTAGCCATTTTTCTAGTTTCAGCACTCAAATCTGTTTCTTTGATCTCAGCACTTGTTCAGAAAAAAAAAAAAACATTTCATCTGCTTTTACTGTACTTGTGTTTCTACCTACTTTATTTTACTTTTGCATCATCTTAAAAATACTCAATTGTATTTATTACTGCTTGGTGTAACTCATTCTAAGCCTTTTGGTTTAAACACTTGGGCTTCGGAACAGTTGTTTTGCACTGAGAGGGTTTGTGGTCTGCACTGTAGTGGCAGAACAGGTAGCTTACATCCTTCTAGGTTGGAAACTGCTGATTGAGGGCTCAGTGTCTGTTATTCTAAAAGTGTATTAATTCTGGTTTAAGCACTTGGGCTTTCAGGCCAGTTATTTTACATTAAGAGGGTTTGTGGTCTGCACTCTTGTGGGAGGAGAGGCTGGACTCTGCTCTTCTGAGCTGGGAATTTCTGGTTAAGGCTTATAGTGCATGCATATCTGAACTGCTTCTTACTGAAGTTGGTGCGCCTTGTTTGCTGTGGCATAGACTGGATTCGGGCCTGCTGGATCTAGCTTTGTTTGTGTAACTTGAGCACTAATCCAGGCATTCTCTAAAGTATTCAGTTGTATTTATTACTGCTTGGTAGTAACTTGATTAAAGTGTAGCTATCATTCTAAGTCTTTTCGATTAAGCACTTGGGCTTCAGACCAGTTGATTTACATTAGGAAGGTTTGTGGCATGCACTGTGGCGGCAGGACAGGTAGCTTTCATCCTTCTAAGTTGGGAACTGCTGATTGAGAGCCCAGTGTCTGTTATTCTTAAAGTGTATTAGTTCTGGTTTAAGCACTTGGGCTTCAGGACAGTTATTTTACATTAAGAAGGTTCGTGGTCTGCAATCTTGTGGGAGAAGAGGCTGGACTCTTCCCTTCTGAGCTGGGAAATTCTGGTTAAAGGTTTATAGTGCCTGAATATTTGAACTGTATCTTACTGAAATTGGTACACCTTGTTTGCTGTAGCATAGACTAGATCCTGGCCTGCTGAATCTAGCTTTGTTTATATGCTTGTTGTTTGTTTGCTTGTTATTTCCCTGGAACGCTAATTCCACCTAATACGCGGCTTCTCAGTGCTTCTGTGGATCACTAGTGATATCTGCATTGCTTGCTGTACTTATTTCCTTGTTTCACTTGAAAGAAAGTTACTGTTAGTCGTTTTTGCATTTAAGTTACCTGTAACACATTGCACTTAAGTTACCTGGCACTTGCTCGCTAAAGCAATTATATAAGTCAGCACTAAAAATTAAAAGCACTACACCCTCACTCCCCACTGGCCCTTGTTTTCAATTATTAAGGAATTCCCAATATTATTCTAGCATGTCCAAAGGTCAGTTGTCAATCTCCTCTCCAGTCCAGCTGGTGAATCTGGGAATCTTGAGGCAATGTTACAACTGCCTCATGTACACAGACAACCCTCTCCTCCTCCCAACAAATTCCAACACATGTGAGAGATGCAACCATATAGCCAAAGTGGAGGCTACGCTCTCTCAACTCAGTACTGGCATAACCAGTCAGGAGGAGAAGGAAACCACACTCACTACAATTCCAGTCTCACATAGACCTACCATGACAGCAAACCAAACACATAATCACACAAAAACATACTTAGAGGCTCTAAATAAAGATCTGCCTAAGCAGCAGAGACCTCCAAAGCAGACACCCAAGCAACCGCTACCCCAAAACAAAACACGTGCAACACAAATCTCACAAAGCCAGTGTGCCGAACAGTCACAGCCCTTAAGACTAAACAACACACCTGATACACTTGTAATAGGTGACTCTATCGTCAGGCACACTGACATCCCGCTCATCAGGCTGAACAAGGAGAGGGTCACGGTGAGCAGCCTGTCGGGCGCTAGGATCCGCCACATAACACAAGCACTCAGGTCACTCCAAGGCAAGTACAAATATGACTCAGTCATTGTCCATGCTGGTGTGAATGACCTGAGACGTACCTCCCTGGACTACATGAAAAGAGACATAAAGGAGCTCTCTGAGCATGTAGCCCAGGCCGGTATGACCCTGACCTTGAGTAGCATCTTACCCTCAACAAGAATGATGCCACAGTATGAAGACAAGATGATCAATTTCAACAATTGGCTTAAGTACTGGTGTCATTCAAAGGGGATCCAATGCCTGTCAGCTAGGGATGATATGCTCGACAAGCCACGATGCTTCGCTAGGGACGGCTTGCACCTGTCACCCCTGGGCTTTCGGATATTGGCAAAGGCTCTTGCTACCCCCATAGTGCCTTTTTTAGGCAAGGCTCAAAAGGCAAACCCACCTCCATAGGTATCACACGGGATAAGAAACTAAGAGTAATGCTACTCAACGCCAGAAGTCTAAACATCAAGATGCACGCACTCGAGACTCTCCATAGCATGGAGAACATCGATATCTGTGTAGTAACAGAAACCTGGTTCAGGGCTCCCGAGAACACCCCAGCACTACCAGGTTATACCTCATACCATGCTTTTCGGCCCCAAAGCTTGGACCGAACCACAAAAGGAGGGGGAGTATCGATATTTATCAAAGATACCCACACCTCCAGGTTGGTGGCAAAGCACGAAGCATCAGAGACTATCCATGTGCAGCTAACAGTGGGTAAACTGCCTTCCAGTTTATAGCCTGCTACAGACCACCCTCCCAAACCCAGGAACCCCACTCGGCCTTTCTGAGAACACTGGAAAATATGAAGGTCTCTCCAAACACCATTATATTGGGCGACTTCAACTACCCAAACATAGACTGGGAGCATTACTCTAGCTCCAACACCCTAGCCCAAAGGTTCCTAGAATTTATAAACTCAAATGCTATGGAACAACTTGTTACCACTCCCACAAGAGGGGAAAACATACTGGACCTGATCATCACCAACATGGGGACTCTATGCTCCAGACCAGAAGTGTATCCCTCACTGGTAAGATAAGACCATAAACTAATCTCACTGGATATTCACATCCTGACCCCACCCCCTGCCCAGAAAACCACAGTGAAAAACTTCTCTAAAGCAAATTTCACACTCCTCAAAACCGAGGTGGAATCCTTCAAAGCCCCAGGGCCTGTGGAAAATACGGCCCAGACCGCAGATTCCTTTATAAACGCATTCTATGAACACCTCCAGGAATGCATGGATCATGCGATCCCAAATAAAACCAAGACCCAATCCTCCAAAGGCAGACGTCCTGTCTGGTGGACCCCAGCCATAAACAAAACTATACAAGAGAAGGAGGAAGCTACTAAATGATAGAACAAAATCCCAAAAAGGGAAGGCATCACTGATCAGTATTAGCAAAAAACTACGGGCACTCATAAAATTGTCTAAGGCCAGCTTCGAGAGAAAAATTGCACAGGACACTAAGGATAATCACAAGGCTTTCTTTAGTTATGTTAGGAACCTGGGTGGTAATTCCCAGATATGCACAGAATTAGTCCAAAATGACAAAAAATACACTGAACCCACAGACATTGCCAACATCCTAGCTGACAGGTTAAGCGCAAACTTCTCCCCCCCCTCCCCACCAAAAGGGCAAATATCTATCCCAGCAGAGTGCTGCCCCTGACATCTCAGATGCTCAGGTAAGAGCCGCCTCTCCAAAGCAAAAAACACAGCATCAATGGGACCAGACGGTGTCCCGGGCTGCGTCCTACATTAACTCCAAGAAGAGCTAAACCCAAACATAAAACTACTGTTCGCTCTCAGCCTTACTACAGGATATGTGCCCAAAGAGTGGCGTACATCAACAGTGGTCCCTCTCCATAAAGGTGGTGCCTCAACGGATCCTGGAAACTATCGCCCCATAAGCCTGACTAGCTTGGTCTGCAAAGCTATGGAAAGGATCATCATGGACCTCATAAATAAAGATATTGGGGACCTACAGACACTGGATCCTACCCAGTTCGGCTTTAAGGGCAGATCCTGACTCTTAAACCTGGTTGATTTCTTTGAAACAGTCACCAAGGCCATTGACGAGGGGAAGGTGGTCCACACAGCCTACCTGGACCTCGCAAAAGCCTTCGATACAATACCCCACTCGGGCATTATAGATAAGCTCACCAGCTTAAATATAAACCCCTATGTCACTAGATGGATTGCAAACTGGCTCAAGGACAGAACCCACATGGTTAGAATTGCTGGAGCCATGTCAGACTCCAAACCAGTTACAAGTGGTGTCCCACAAGGCTCAGTCCTGGGACCTCTCTTGTTTGGTATATATTTCTCGGAGGTACAGGCCAACACGGAAG
Organism: Protopterus annectens; assembly: GCF_019279795.1. Lineage (NCBI taxonomy): Eukaryota > Metazoa > Chordata > Ceratodontiformes > Protopteridae > Protopterus > Protopterus annectens. Next base: position 449,991,240 of record NC_056725.1, on the reverse strand, counting down.
GACTGTGGCTGACCAAGTTCGCAGATGACTGCAAACTGGGCACCATAATTGACTCTCCAGCCGACCCAAGCATCCTCCAAAAGGGCCTCATAGAAACAGACAACTGGTGCCAGAGCCATGGCCTCAAGCTAAATGCCAAAAAGTGTATAGTCATCCCCTTTAGCAAAAACAAAGTGCCCACAAATTACCACATAGGTGGTAATCCATTAAGTACAGAAGAAGTAATTAGGGACCTGAGGACCCAAGTTGATAGCAATCTCTCATTTGACAACCACGTAGCCAAAGTGGTTAGAAAAACATTTTATATAGCCCACCTAATCATGAAGGGATTCACATCTAGATCAGGGGAGGTCATTGTGCCTCTTTACTCATCTCTCATCAGGCCCATAATTGAGTACAATGCCCCTTTTGGGATGTACCTTACCAGACACCTGCAGCAACTGGAAAGACCCCAAAAGTACCTCACCAAGAGGATCAAAGGGCTCAAACAGATGCCATATGCTGCCCGGTTAAAGAAACTCCAGCTCTACTTAGTGGCATACCGCCTGTTCAGAGGCGATCTGTGCCTGACGTATAAAGCCATGTCCAACCCGGAATTAGTGGACATGCTGCACCTCAGAAGATCCAAATCCCATCGAGCTACCCGCTCAAGAGACTTGAACCTCAGCACTGAAATAAATAGGACATGCTGGAGGGACAGATTCATAACCCAGAGGCTCCCTTCACTCTGGAATAAAATCCCAGTCCAGGTTAGGCAGAGTCCCTCATTGACTCTCTTCAAGAGGAATCTTGATGAGTGGATGGGAGATCGTAGGTTTACCCCGGGTATCACTTCTGTGTCACTGTTAGACAGAGGCACAGTATACTAACTTTGAAAAAGGGCATAGCAAAATAAATTTAAAATGGGTGGCGAAAGCCAAACACATTCTGGCTAGGCTTATAAATGCCCTAGGGCAGATAGCCTAGTATGGACCTATGAACCCATGAAGAAGTGTTAAAAAAGATGGAAGATAAAGCTAAATCTATGCAAACTGTGAAAGATTTCTTACAAGTGCAACCTCCAAGATTTAGTAGGCGCTGGCCTACTAAGAACTGGTCCTTTCCTGTCCCCTCGACAGCCATTCAAGTCAAATCAAGGCATTCCAAAGGCTCCGGGTTTCATTCACAAGGAACTTTTAGAGCAAAACAATGGGGTGCCTCCACCTCCAAATCTGGAAGCAAAAAGGCACCTCCCTATGGTAAACAGTCTCAGTGACTTCCCTCTTTAATCACCAAGCACTTGCCTCTTAGCCGCCCCTTTGGGCACTTCATGCACGGAACTGGCAACTTATTACCCAGGACAAATGGGTTTTGAATATAGTATCCCAGGGATGCAAATTTCACTTGCACATATTGCCAATCCCAAATCAGTGGGCAGAGGCCCAGAAACAAGTTCTGTCCCTCATAAACATGGGGCTATTCAACCAGTACCAGAAGGGGGAAAAGGGACAAGGTTTCTTTTCCAGACTTTTCCTGGTACCCAGAAAAGGCAAATCATGATGTCCAATTCTGGACTTATCCACTCTAAACACATTTCTGGACATTCCAAAATTCAAGATGCTGACTCTTCAACAGTTACTACCTATGCTAGGCAAAGATGCCTAGTTGGTAACTCTACACTTAAAAGATGCTTAACTGCATATCCCATTCAAGGAATCTTGCAGAAGATAACTCCGTTTCAAAGCAGGCTACTTGCATTATCAGTTCTCTGCACTGCCCTTTGACTTATCTACTGTGCCTAGGGTCTTCACAAAGTGCCTGGCACCAGTAATTGCATTTTGTAGGCAAAGAAATATTCAAATATATCCATACCTGGATGATTGTCTAATTCAGGCAGAAAACAAGGACATTCTTTTAAAGCACCTGGCGTTTGTAAAAAGGGTTCTAACTTGTGTAGGGTACACCATAAACGAAAAGAAATCACAACTGGTACTCTCTCAAAAAAATTACATTCCTGGGTGCAAGCTTGAATACAACTGCCCAGATGACTTACCTTACGCCGGAAAAGCAAATTCAATTGATGATTTACTTCAAACAGGTGGCTACAAAAACCCAGCTATCTGCAAGACAAATTCTGCAGGCCTTGAGGTTCATGGCCTCCTGCATATGAGGAAACTTCAGTGGTACTTAAAAAGTTTATGGAGTCAACATTGTCACAGCCTGGAAACAATGATTCCTATTACACCTTGCCTGCAACTAGAGTTCCTATGGTGGGCAGAGACCTGCCACCAAAACAAGGGACTGCCATTCACTCCACCCCTTGCCACCCAAACCCTAACAATGGATGCATCAGACTATGCCTGGGGGCTCATCTGGCAGGGACGTGCATTCAGGGCAAATGGAGCCCAAATCAAATGCACCTACATATCAATCAGAAAGAGATGCTAGCTGTACAGAATGCTCTGACAGCCTTTAAGAACTACCTTCATCAGGGACAACTAATGATAAAGGCAGACAACACCACAGTTGTGTGGTACATAAACAAGCAAGGGGGTACACATTCCTATCCCCTTTGCAGACTAGCCATGGCATTGTGGAACACGGCCTTGACCTATCAGATACAACTACAAGCTCAATTCCTGCCAGGAAAGCTAAATACTCTGGCAGACAAACTAAGCAGAAATCTTATGGACCCACACAAATGGAAATTGGAACCACAAGTTTTCAACATGTTGACATGGAAATGTGGGAACCCAGACATAGATCTTTTTGCCTCACCCCAGAACTATCAGTTGGACAAATTCTGCACAAGAATTCATGAAAAAACAGCTTGGAAAGTGGATGCTCTATCATTCAGTTGGAAAAACCTAACAGTCTATGCCTTTCCCCCTCTGCCTCTGCTCTCCAAAGTTCTACTAAAAGTCAAATAGGACAAACCAAAAATGATTCTGATTGCTCCAGACTGGCCTCGCCAACACTGGTACCCACTCCTGCGCAATGTGTCACATATTCCTCCGTGGCACTTGCCTCAGACATCTTACCTACTGTCTCAGCAGAACTACCAAATTCTGCACACTCAGCTCCAAGCTTTGAATCTTGCAGCATGGCTAATCAACTAATTTCACCCTTGGTATCCCTCAGCAAACCAGTGATGGGTGTCATTTTGGAGGCTAGAAGTCCGAATACTAGAAAATCTTATGCTGACAAATGGAAAAGATTCTGTGCCTGGAACCAGTCACAAGGAATAAGCACAGCAATGCCCAATATTCCTCAGATTCTGCATTACTTAACTGAGATGCTTCACAAGGGCCTATCTTTTTCTTCCATAAAAATCCATGCCTCTGCCATTTCAGCTCATTACAACACAGAACCTCCGTTCTTCTCTCATCTTTTTTTAAAGCAGTATCTCAGAGGGGCCAAAAATTTAAGACCTCCCAGGAGAGCACCAACTCCAGCATGGGACCTCAGTTTTGTTTTGGAAAAACTCACTCTCCCTCCTTTTGAGCCAGCTGCTACTGCAGACCTAAAATTTCTCTCATGGAAAACAGCTTTCCTTTTAGAAGTCACTTCATCTAGAAGGATTTCAGAATTACAGGCTCTTATGGCAGTGAAGCCTTTCATTATTTTCCATCCGGACAGGGCGGCTCTAAGGACCAATCCATCTTTCATGTCTAAGGTGGTATCCAGTGTGGCTCTTAATCAGACCATTCATCTGCCAACTTTCTTCCCCAATCCACAGAACAAGGGTGAGCGGATTCTGCATTAATTGGATGTACTCACACAACTTAGATTCTCCTTAAACAGTACGAAATCTCTAAGAAAATCTGAGCAACTATTGGTGGCATTTACTTCAGGGGCAGTGGGAAAAGCTATTTCAAGGCAGACTATTTCCAAATGGATAAGCCATTGCATTCGTTTCTTTCATGTGCACCATGGTAAAACTATCCCTAAGGGGATCAGGTCTCATTCCACCAAGGCTGCATCTACTTCTGCAGCCTTTCTCAGAGGGGTTCCTACCAGAGACATTCTAGAAGCTGCTACCTGGAGCTCAGCTCATACGTTCACCAAACATTACCATTTACCTCTCTTCTCTAAATCCAGAGCTGGCTTTGCCACTGCTGTCCTGCAGGGCCTTATAGCTGCTCCTACTGCTGTATAAATCCATCCTCCCAACCATAGCTTTGGGATTCTACCCAAATGTAATGACTGCAACAGTGAAACACGAAGAACATAGTACAGTTGTGTACACTTACCATAAATGTAGATGTTCGAGTATATTCACTGTTGCAGTCTTGGTTACCCCTGCTTTTCCCTTACTATACCTCTCCTTTCTTTTACTATTCTTAAAAGCCTTTTTTGGGTGTATTTGCTTTTGTTTGGAGGTACATATTTTTTTTTGTGTGTTTTAAAGTATATACTTATATATTTGTGTGTGTGTATATATATATATATATATATATATATATATATATATATATATATATATATATATATATATATATTGCTCCCCATTTGGGGGGCACCTGACATCTGGGGCAAGAAAAACTGATGTAATGGCGTCGGCTGCATGTTTTATACCCCTGACGTCCTGACGTCATGGAAGAAGGGACAGCAACTGACGCAGGACCCAAGACTTTGTTAATCAGGCCAACTGAGGGCAACCTGCCAGCAGGTTACCCAAAAGTAATGACTGCAACAGTGAATGCACTCTAACATCTGCATCTATGGTAAGCGTACACAACTGTACTTTCCAAGCTGCTCTATTTAGCTCCACAACAGAGAAAATCCAACATTAACCTCCTCAGAGTAGGAGAAGTTTGCTCTAGCAGGGAGGCACACTGGGCTAAGTCTGCATAATCCCTTCCATGTATGCAAAAGCTGATAACTCCTTGTATGCTATTTCTGCTGAAGTGGGCAGTGCAGTTTTAGGATTAATCCTTAAATAGGTCACTTGGTTATTATTTCCAAAGACGTGGATGCCCAGGAGTAAATACTTTTTAGGGGCATAATTTAGTTTCACAGATTTTTTTTTTAGCAGTGTTAATTTTATATCCGGAGCATCTGCCAGAGTTATTCAGTATATGGAACAGAGTCTTTGAGTCCCTCTCAGGGTTAGTTAAGTATGTAAAGTCAAGAGCAGATAATGAAATATGTGTACTGCTGGACCAAAAGAGTATACCCTTCTATTCTCAAGTCTCTTTATCTAATGGCCAAATATTCCAGGTATATTGCAAACAGGAAGAAAGAAAACATGCACCTTTGTCTCGTATGCTTTTATTAGTCAAATTCTGGTTCCCATATATCCCCATTTTTTTTTTTTTTCGTAGAAGTCAGTTTCACGTAGCCTAGTGGAAAACCCATTCACTCCATAACCAAGAGCAGAAGGTTCCAGTCCACATGGTCAAATGCCTTATTGGTGTCTAAACTAGCTAGTAATAACTGGCCGCTGTTTCAGTTAATAAGTTCTCTGAGTTGTGTGGTCTTTAATAAAGAGTAAAAAAGGTTTTAACCAGGAATTGAACCAGTTTGGCCTATGTACATTAGAAGGAAGATGAATTTTGCTATCCTCCTTGCTAATATTGCTTAAAGAGCTTGTAATTGTGGTTTAATACAGAGACAGATAATTAATAAATTGTTTGAAGAAGGTGCTTTTTCAGCTTTAATATAAGTGAAGTAATGACCTCTAGTGGAACATTCCCTGTAGTTAACTCATGATTGGCAAAGTTGTTACTAACAAGGGTAATTTTTTTACCCCAAATGCAAATTTCTGAAGGTAGTCCTTTGGGGGGGGTCCCTTTTGAGTTGTTTCTGCAAGGCTAAGTCAACTTTTTGTGTAGTTATTTCTTTTTTAGTTTGTTCATTTGGTGGTGGTTTAATTTCTGGAGAGTTAACTGAGACAGGTAATTAGGCAATTTTACTCAGTAAGTCTCTTCCTGGGATCTCTTTGACTACAGGCAAGTATAATACTGAACAAGTACTAATGGTGTATCTTTAGGAATGAAAAAGATATTTCCCAGACCAAGGTATTTTATCCTGTTGTTCATTCTGTCTGCTATCTGTTGCATAATCCAGTGGATAGAAAATTCTAAGTTGCTGGAGTCGCCTCAAACAATGCTTAATTCAGAGTTCTCTTGGCATGGTCTGCCCTATGTTCAAGTAAATTATTCTATTGTTTATTTCTGCCAGTTAATTATATATGGTGTTTCCTCCTTTTATATTTGTTTTGCTTTGACAAAAGAAGCCTTTGAAGTAACCTTATCATTTGGAAGGTAGGTCCCCAGAGTCTCCCTGTGTAAATCCCTCAAAAGGTTTTCCAGTCGGGGTCATCCAAGATGGCTGCACACTGATTAACGGTTTAATTTCAACTCTTCCATAGTGAAAAAAGAAATTGAGAAGTGCTAGTAATATGGCCAGCTTGTATAAAATTTAGTTACTGGCTAGTAAGTGCACTGCTTGGATGCTAGCAAAGAAAACATTTAGAGAACCTGAAAGAAATTCAGCTAGAAAAGGTGATGAGTAAACACTGACCATTTAGAATCCTGCATCTACTCAGTAATAATTAAATAAATGAAACACTGAAACAATAGATCAACTCAAGTAACAGGCTGGAAAAAATAGAATAAGCTTTAACTAGCTATTCAGATGAACAGCGAAAACTGCAAAAATCACAGGCTGAAATGAAGAAAAGGCCAGCTGAATATCAGACTTCTCAAGACGAGCCGTTTCAAAAAATAGAGTTAGGGAACAGAGCACGCAGAGAAAACCTGAGGTTTTCTGCTGTACCAGATAAACTGGAAGGAACAGATTTATTAATTTCATGAAAGCACAAATAAGCAACTAGATTGGTATTTCACAGCATAATTTGCTAATTGAAAGGGCACATTAAGTGTATGCCTCAAACTTGGCCATAAGAAAGCAGCCAGGACCTGTATTAGTAAAGATGCATTTTCTGTAATGCTTTGTGGCTCATGTTTCCAGTACATTTCAACTACTTCAATATTATAATGCTTGCACAATGTTGGCAGAAGGGAAAAGTATTAAAAATTGGATTCAGCAAAATGTGGAAAATGGTTATTCACTGTACAGCAGGTAGAAGAAAAGCACGTTTGTCACAATAATCTGGGAATGTGGAGAGGAAGGTATGAGACTGAAGCCACTGTATCCAGCTGTCTTCAGAATATTTTTTCTGGAGGATCAAAGAAATTTTTGATACAGAACAGGCTGAGGAGGAAATACAGCAGTTTATCCAACAAAAAGTGAGCCATCAAAGAGTAAGGGATTCTACTTCTCCTTCTGACAATAATAAAGCTCACAGAGACACTTTGCCAGTTAAAACTTTTCCAGTTAAAACTTTTCCAGTGTTCCAAAGGAAAATGCTGACTGAATAAAACACAAGAGTTGACTGGAAGAAACTGGAGTACCTTAGACTTGAACCAGATTCTGCCACTTTAATTTCTCCAAGTCTTTTTGGCTTCTGGTACTGTGACAGAAATGGACCACATTTATAAGTCAAAATATGATTAAAGTTCATGAAATTCGTATTGTTTCAATCTTTGATGTTAGCCAGAAGTGTTCTTCGCAGCACCCGTAGTGTGCCCAGTAATGACTCCTGCAATTAGTACAGAGTTACACGTATCTAATATATCTAAGTTGTTGTTGTTGTCTTTCAGCTTTTCCCGGTGAGGGGTCGCCACTGCGAACTCCGGTCCGATAATGATTGGCAGTAGATTTTGACGAACGCTGAGGTGCCAGCTCAGAGTTCAACCTTCAACGAAGGCACGCCCATTTACACATGTCTTTCGAACGCCTAACCAACCGCGGGGAGAACATGCACACTCCACACAGAAGGCACTCCCCGCACACCAGCCAAGAATCGAACGGGAGAACCTCTTGCTGTGAGGCAACAATGCTACCGCTGCACCACCGCGGATATCTAATATATCTAAGTACGATTGTAAATTGTTTTTTATAGGACCCATTGCTCCTACTACTATTGGAACTGTCTGGGTATCCTCCTTCCACATTGCCCTTATTCTGCCTGCAAATCCTGGTATTTTATGGCTTTGTCTCCCCCTCTACATAAGACACTGTAGTCACTGGGTGTATCAGTTTCAGTGATCAATGCTACTTTTGTCTTCTTTTCATGGACTACTGTATCTGGTTTTCTCGCATCTAGTTTTTGAATTGTTGGTAATGGGTGATTCCATGTGATATAAACTTCATTTTCTATAATGCTGTGTTACACGTTTCCAGTGCCTTTCAGGTACTTTAATATTGTAATGCTTAAACAATCCCCAGTGCAACAGTCTTGCCACATTGTTATGGCTTTCAGTATACAGTCCTCCTGCCATTAGTTTATCACAGCCAGTAACAAGATATGCAACTGTTTCCAATTCTGTTTTACAAAACCTATATTTGTCTGCTCCTCCACCATGTTCAACATGCATGTTGTCCACTGTCTTAGGCCTCCAGTATTAACCTTTCATCTTTTGGTTTAAATTTACCTCTCCTTAACCATTCCTGCCTTTGATCCTGATCAGTATGAAGTCAGTCCAAGAGTTTTCTATACTTGCAGCTATATTTATGCATTTTCCACACTTTTGTTTTTTGACACATTCAGTTGCTACCTGATTTTTATCTACTTCTGCTTTAATTTCCTTTCCCACTTGACACCGATATGCTTTTGTTAAACTAAGCAGGGAAGTCATCTTAGACTTATTCTCCACATGTTTCAAAACTTTCACTATGTTTGGGTCTTATGAGGTCAGCAGATATGTATGCATTCCCATCACTGCAGATCTGTACATGGAATCAATTTCAGAGGCGCCCATACGCCCTTCAGAGGGGGGAATATATAGTTTTGGTATGCACTGATTTTTATAAATCATTTGATGAGTATAAAGCATCCTTCTTGTTTTCCTGTTCAACCTGTCCAACACCTCTATCTGTCAATCACTCCAAAACTGTAAGTTAGGACAGGAAGAGCAGATTGGTTTATAGCTTCTACTTTGTTCCTAAATGTCCACGTTGTTTTCAGTATTAAAGTCTTCTGAAATATGCCTTACTAAGTTTTATTCGCATCTGTAAATGTTTTGTTGAGCCTTCATTAATTCCCAACTATTTCTACACTCCCTCTTGCTCAGTTTCTTTTATATCACATTCCTGTCCCAGGCTGTTTTCTTGGTGGTGTTGCTTTTGCACATATATCAAGACCAAATGACATTCTTGTATCATTTGAAACAAATGTGACCACTTGCAGTTGTGCTTTGTTCCTCATTTGACAAACTCTGCAGTTTTAAAACATATACAAAAAGAAGAAGAGAAGTATTTGCACTTGGTTGTTTTCTGGTGGACAATTTGTAGCCATGACCTAATCTGTTAAGTAGACAGTTTAATGGGTTAAGGGCAAGACAAAAGAGAAGCAGTGACAGAGATTCACCCTGGAATATCCCCCTTTGAATTTTTATCCCTGGAATAATTGTCCTTTATCATGGCTTAACTGCAGTGTGGTTTGTCGCTGTAATGTAATCAGTTACTGTAGGGTGTATCTTATAGCAATAACCCACGCCTGGGTGTGGGTAATGCTGGATTTACCCACAGCCAAACAAAGCCAACTGTGGGTAAATACAGCATTACCCACACCCAGAAGTGGGTTATTGCTATTATACCATGACATTATTTAAGAAAAGAAACTATTACTTTTCTTAAATAATGGCATAGTATAATGCCTGATTACTGCCCTTCCGCAGATGTCTGGCATCTGCGGCAGTTCTGATGTACTGCGCGCCTGCGCAGTACATCAGAGCTGTGGGCAAAAGCAATGGAGAAAGCAAGATCTCCGTTATTTTTTTTTTTTTTTACTGTTTTGCTATGTTAAATGGGTTTAACATAGCGAGACAGATTTAAAATAAGCAACGGAGATGTCCGTTGCTTATTTTAAAACTGTCTCGCTATGCTAAACCCATTTAACATAGCGAAACAGTAAAAAAAGCAACGGAGATCTTGCTTTCTCCGTTGCTTTTTTTTTAAAACCTGTCTCGCTATGTTAAATGGGTTTAGCATAGCGAGACAGCTTTAACTCATCACTCCACAACAGTGACTGCATCAGAGTTGTCACAGTTTCCTTTTCCTTCCGTTGCTCTGCAGCTCCAACTGAATGTTTATACTGGTTTCCTATGGAAGGTTCTAAAGTGTTTTCATATGGCAACTGATCATGTTTCCTGCTTCATGGTTTCTCCTTAATTTGAGGATCCGTTGCTCTATCCTGCTGTGATGTTAACAGAGTTAGATTTTCTACACTAAATCCTGCACTTAGCATTTAATCCATAACTTCAGTTTATTTATTTATTTATTTTTTTTAACTTCTCCATTACTAATCCTCTTTTCTACTTTTCCTAGTTTTCTTATTTTTTTGTATTGTTAAAAGTTTTCCATTATCTGGATGCCTTTGCCTGTATTTATCTCCAAATATCTTTGGTGCTGCTCTTTTTGTATTGATTAATTTTACTTTCTCCTTTACATAAATATCGCATCATAATAAAACTTTCTTTCTTTCCCTTGTCCGTATTTCTTCTTCAGATGTATCCTGCTCCTCTTGTTTCTCCTTATTTTGGGGACGCTTTATTCCATCATGCTGTGATCTAACCTGTGTTAGACTTTCTACACTAAATCCTTCAGTTTGCTGATATTCTTTAATTTCAGCTTCACTGATCTTCTGTTCTAGTTTCTTTCTTTGTGATCTTATTTTTTTCAGTACGAAATTTTCCAATTCTGGACACCTTTCCCTGTATTTATCTTCAAATATCTTTGGGGCTGCCTTTTTTGTGTTGATTAATTTGGCTTTCTCCTTTGCATAAATATTGCACCATATCAGATCTCTCTTTGTTTCCCATGTCCTTATTTCTTTTTTATACCTTTCAAAAGTCACTAGATTTTGTTCTTTATATTTTCACACTTTTTTTTTCCAAACAGCCCAAGGTTTCTTAGTTTAGATTATGTTTTCCATAAATCTGTTGTATTAATGAACACACATTTTTATTTGAAGCTTTTGACAGTTTTTCTTGTGGAAGTATTTTTTTTTTCTCTGATTAATCTCTCTCAATCTTTTTGTATGTCTTCTGCCATGAAATCATGAAATTCTGGGCTTCTTGCAAAATAGCAACAATACATAATTTCTTTCTTATCCTCAGTGGTCCACTCTATTATCTTTATGGCTCTTTTTTGGCCTATCAGTTTTTGTGGACTACTACTTCCTTCTACAACAGGAGGGACATCCTCCCTCTGGGCTTGGCCTAGCCCCATTGTAGTAATGTTTCCATGTCTTGAGGATTCTACACTGTCATTTTTTTCCAATCCTGGTACCAGTGCACCTACCAGGATTGGATGCTTTTTTATCCTGGGTCTTGTGCTCCCATCCATCTTTTTTAGTATTTTCAACTACTTCTGTGCATTATATATGTTATATAAAGTACAGTCTGCTGGTGGGAGATGGAGATGAATAAGAAGACTAGTAACACTGAAATTAGTGAAGAGATAAGAATACAAAGCATAAATCACATTTGTGAAATATTGTTTTGCAAGAAAAAGTGGTTGAGTAAGATTGGACTTTTGTTGACTTTGTTAAATCTGTGGATGGACTGTAAAGCATATGCTCCACTTTGTCATCATCAATTAGATGGACACTAAAAGGAGAAAAATTAAGTAAAATAGTTTTTGTTCCTAATAGTATTTGTATAGAACATTTCATGATATAAACTGCATGTTTTATAGTTAAGCAGTTTTGTATAGTATGTAGTCAGGATTATTTTAAATGTTGGGATGGAGGGTGAGTCTCTTCACTGATTTTTCTATCTGATTAAAGTTAATAAGTATCTTTTTAGTTTTAAGAAATATAGGCTTTACAGTCTAAAAAGTGAAGAAAGGCTGAACGAAAGGAAGTTTAAGTTAATAGGCTGTAATCTTGGTCTGTTGAGGTGGGGTGTAAAAGTGCACTGATTATATTATATGATAAGTTTTCTCTTATATTTGCATTGATGAATGTTTGGATTAATGGCTTGTACTTAATCTAAAAGCAAGTGCTTTCTGTAACAGGCTTGAAAAATAAGACGGAATGATGACTGTCAGGAGAAGTGATATGTTTCTTGCATATAAAATGGTATTGGCTCATTTCTGTTTTTTTTTTCTTTTAGCAAATACTCAGTGGGAGGTAAGTCTGCAGCCCATTGCAGATTTACATTTTGTTTTGCTTTGAGTGAAATTGACAAGGACTGCTTTATGCATCTGCAGAGTTATCTGTATCCCCCACCCACTCATCACAGACTGTTTCCATGGAGGCTAGTTGTTTGCAGGTGAAGCAGTTAAGCTTGACAGAGAGTTCTGAGCAGTGTTTTCAAAGGGAAATTCAAAATTTAAAGGGCCAAATATAATTAATTCAGTAAAAAAAAGTTTGAGTAAGAGATACCAGCTTCCCTAGCAGCCTTAATATTTCATTGCATTTAATAGAGCAGTCTATAATTTATTGTTATTTAAAGATAGCCAGTGCACATTTTCTTAAGGCTAAAAGTTATTGTTTTCTGAAACCATACAACCTGTTTTTCACATCTGGGAGAGAAATAAAGATAAAAGAATAGACAACAATCAGTGTAAGTGAGATCACAGGCTGTAACATACACTTTATCATGAGTAACTTTAACTTTAGGTTAGGTATGCCTGTAGTTGCAGCAATTGGGTTGGGACAGTTGTTACTATCTGGATAATTACACTTCATTTTTTGGAGACGTACATAGTTTTATGTGTTTGTAATAAATTAATAGGTTATAGGAGTGTTATGAAAATGTTCTTAGTTTTTTGTTTGTTTTCATTAAAACAAAAAGTCTTGAAAATGTGACATAGGTTCAAATGCAGATGACAAGAAACAACTGTACAAAAGATCAGCCTGACAGACATTAGTTTATGCATGTAAACAAAATTTGAAAATACACATTCAAAAAAGCTGTTGTGTAATAGGTGGGAACAGTGGCTTCTTTTAATAGCTTAGCTATCCATATTATTTAGGAACGGATATGGCCCTGTAGGTATAAACAAAAACTAAGAGCATCGAATTATAATAAGAAATGCAGAGTGCGAATAGCAGTGCTGCAGGAGACAGATTTGGAAAGAAAATAAGCATGTGAATATTCAGCAGAATATCAGGGACAGAGGAAGAAGGAAGTAATTATACTTTTTGCTAGAAGATTTCCAATAGTGAAGAAGAGAAAAAAGGTTAATGGTAGATTTGTGATAGTAAGTGGCATGGGGGGAGGATTATGCTGGTATGTATTTATTTTCCACCATAAATTTATATTATGGAGCGTAAGAAAATATGGGGACAAGTAATGAGCTTTCAGCAGGGAATATTACTTATAGGTTGGGACTAGACTTTATTTGCAATATTGCAGATGTATCTGTGGGGCCTAGAAGGAAAACTGTAACGAAAGAGGATAGATTTCATAAGAAATTAATGAAAATATTTGGTATGAAAGTGAATTCAACAGTAGGAACAATAACTAGGATAGATTAGATAGGAATTTCACAGGAATGTGCATTTATTTGGAAACTTTGTCACACATCCAGTAAATATTTCAGATGATGAACCAATAAAAACTAAGATAAAAATGCACGATGATGAAGTAGAAATGATACATTGGCACTTTTCCACCTATCTTTTAAAAAGAAAGGAATTTAAAGAATGGGTAGCGAAAATTATATGAGAGTTATTAGGGAAGATAGAAATCTCACCAGAAGTTATAACTAATGAGTGGGAGAAAATGAAAATGGAGTTTAAAATAGGGTAGGAATGAAAGAAAAAGAGAACTGTTTAAGTGGTAAGAATTATTTAGAGGAACTGTTAAATGCTGAAGTATTGCAGAATAAAGGGAATGCAACAGAAAAGAAGCGACAGATCTCCAGAGTGCTAAAGAGAAAAATAAGGGAGTATTTGAATAATATGCATGAGTTTAGAAAATTGCTGTTAAGCAACCGTTTTTTTTACAATAACCCATGAACAGAAAAACTTTTAGCACAACGACTTAGGCAACAGAAAGTGGAAATGATTGTCACCAAACTTAGGGAGTCTATAGCAAGAAAAATAGCCAGAGATCCTGTGGAGGTATTACAGATATTTTGGACATTTTATGCAATTTTGTATAAAGTAGATAAAGGTGGAAATCAAGAAAGAGCATAAAAAGAACTATTTATAGAAGACTTTAGTATAGCAAAGTTAGAGGTAGATGAGGCTCAACAATTAACAGTTAAGATAGGAGGAGAAGATGAGATAAAAACTATGATGTTTAATCAGTCTGCAGGAAATTCTCCAGGAATAGATGGCATTTGTGTGGAAGTTTGTGTTTTGGGGGGGGAGTTGATAAAGTTTTGGAATGTTTTGTTTAGCAGTATTTTAAAAGGAGAGGGAAGCATCAACATCTTGGAAGAAAGCTGTGGTGGCTATAATACCTAAAGATGTTAAAAACCCATCAAGTCCAGCTTCATATAGACACATTTCAACTTTAAGCTATTCTTATAAAGTGTTTGTCTGTACTAGCTAAAAGAATGGCAAAGGTTTTACCAAATTTGATAGATATGGATCAGTGTAGTTTTGTGTCTGGGAGGCAAACATTTTGCAACATCAGTAGAAACATTTATGTTCTAGAGGGGTAGTAGAATGTAAGAAAATGCCAGTGTTGTTGAGAAAGCATCTGTGCCTAATAATGGTGTCTGCCATAAAAACAATTACTAGAAAATGGAAATCAAAATCTAAACCAACTATACTGGAAGTAGTGAATATAATAACACAGATAGAACAACTGAAATTGAGATCTTTAGAAAAGGGTGGGAGCAAACTACATAGGAAAACATGGGAATTGTGGGAACAATACATACAAGGGAGGAATGAGGTTTAAAAAGCAACAACACTTAAATGAGTTATGCAGTGTTTGACTGAGAGATTGGGTAGATTATAAGTGATGTATAATGTTTGCAACTAGGAGTGTGTCAGTAGAGTTTATTATGTAAAATGCTTGCAACTAGGATTGTGTTGTTTTCATTTTTGTAAATGTATAATTGCCTGTGTAGTAAATGATGGTTTACCAAAGATGTTTCTTGTTTAAAAAAACCAAGACCGGAATTGAATAATTTGTAATGTTGCTTAGGTTATAAGATATATAGCAATATATGTGAAGTATAATGTTAGTTATGTTAATATAGTAGTTTTACTTTTATATGAATGTAAATTTGCCTGTGTCACAAATGATAATTCAGTAAAGGTGTTTGGAAAAAAGATCTCAATGCAATTTATCTCCGTTACTATATTCACTACTCCTAATGTAGTTGGTTTAGATTTTGATTTCATTTTCTAGTAATTGCTTTTTTGGTAGCTACCATAAATAGACACAAGGCCTTACCATGTCTAGGCAATTCTGATTCTGTATCATAACTCAGAAGAATCCTCTCCCTCATCACACCAATCTGCTCACCCAACATCTGTGACAGAGTGCATCTCACAGGGAATACTTGAATTCCACCAACTCACTGCATTCCCAGAAAATATGTTCCCAGTTGCCTCTTTTTTCCCCGGCACACCTCCAACATTTGCTGTCTACTTGTGGTATGAAATATTTATGTAAACATTTCCAAGCAAAAATCCTAAATCTTCTAGATTTTGTTGCATATTTGACAGACATGCATATATCCTCCCATTATTTCTTTTAAACTGTTTATCTAGTGTACCTTTCCAATCATTTCTGATCTCCTCTAATTGATTCTTAGAGTTATCATGAAATATTGTATATACTCTACTATTAATCATTCCTTTTTTAATGGCATCTTCTGTTCTAGATTCTGCTAAAATCTCCCTTTTCTTTCTGTTTGCCTGTACTCTGATATCAATCCTTGATAGGGAAGGCAGTCTGTAACCTGCAGTCCAGATAAATTCTTGGCGTCTTCCCATTCTACCATCTCTGCAGTCCAAATAAAGTTTTGGTGTCTTCCCATTGTATCATCTTTCCCTCTAGTTATTTGCTCCCAATACTTTGGTTCCTTTGCCAGTTTTCTGCAGTAAAGTTTAACCCCCTCTTGCCTATTGTTTATATCCTTAATTGCAGTCATGCCTATTGGCAGAATCTCCTTTCTCCATTCCCGTGTTGGATTATTACTTCGGATACTTTCCGCTACTTAATAGATATAATATTCTCTATTATTATTTTTATTCTCCTTAAAGGCCTGCATCAAAAATCCAAGTCTCTCATTGTATCTTGAGCTTCCCCGCTGTTTCATCATCATCTTTTTCCCCTTTTAATTGTATAGTTTTCTGCTTGAGCCTTAACTGTGTAGCTCTGAAATACCACTTCAAATTGGGTAATCTCAGTCCACCCTGTTCTGCTGGAATAATCATCTTATCCCACTTGATGCTTGCTGTCTTCTCCTCCCAGATAAAGTCCTTCAGCTCTTTATTAATTGCTATCCACAACTTCTCCTATGATTGTTAAAAATATGCCTGACCTGTGTATAAGACTAATGGGCCTAAAAACATTTTAACTGCTTGTATTTTACTATCCACATAACAAAACTTCAATTTTCTCAGTTTATCTATTATCTTTTATTTAGTCTCTTCCCACATATTCTTAGCTGCCACACTAGAATCATTTTAATCCATACTCCATTTTATCATGTCCCCATAAATATGGATATTGCTGAGCCAATTCATATTTGAGTACATGATCTGCCACTATTGCCTTCATTTTAGCCTCATTAATTTTTTATCCCAAAAAGATTTGCAGCTCTCTCAAAATGTTCCACAACAGTGTAATATCTCTTTCTGGTTTTGTTAGGTATAAAATAATATCATCTGCAAATAGAGCCAGCTTTTTTTTACTACAAAACCCAAAGTACTGGACTGACCAGGAATGAGACAGCCTCCCAGTTCACTCTTTGAGGCAGTCACCAGAGCCGTAGACGAGGGTAAGGTGGTTCACACAGCCTATCTTGACCTCACCAAGGTTTTCGACACCATCCCCATTCTGGAATTATAGCTAAACTCATCAGTCCCTATGTCACAAGATGGGTTGCCAACTGGCTCATTGTCAGAACCCACACTGTAAAAGTTGCAGACTCCAAATCTGACTTCAAACCAGTGTCAAGTGATGTACCACAGGGATCAGTCCTGGGACCTCTCCTGTTTGGTATGTACTTCTCTGAAGTACAGGCTAACACAGAAGGCCTCTGGCTAACGAAGTTCACAGATGACTGCAAACTAGGAGCTATAGTTGAGTCCCTAAATGATGTGGACATCCTGCAGAAGGGCCTCACTGAGACAGATGCCTGGTGTCAGAGCCATGGCCTCACGCTCAATGCCAAAAAATGCATTGTTATCCCCTTTGGTTAAAAACTCTGTACCCATGAACTACCACATAGGCGGCAGTCTTCTTAACACCGAATGTGTGATGAGACCTTGGGACCAAGGTGGACAGTAGTCTCTCCTCTGATAAACACATTGCCACAGTAGTCAGGAAATCCTTCTACATGGCACACCTCATCACAAAAGGGTTCTCATCCAGGAAAAAAGAGGTCATTGTTCCCCTCTATTCGACATTCATTAGACCCATTATAGAGTACAATGCCCCTTTTGGAATGTACCTCACAAGACATCTGCAGTAGCTGGAAAAGCCACAGAAGTACATCACAAAGAGGATTACTGGCCTCAAACAGATGCCCTACACTGATCATCTCAAAAAACTCCAACTTTGCTCTGTAGCATATCGCCTACTCCAAGGTGATCTCTGCCTTAACCTATAAAGCTATGTCAAACCCAGAGCTGTTGGACGTGCTACACCTAAAGTAATCCCAATGCCTCCAAGCTACACGCTCTAGGGACCTAAACCTTGTCACCACAATAATCAGGACTCGCTGGAGGGAAGGATTCCTGTCCCAGAGACTTCCCATACTCTGGAACAAGCTACCCATCTATGTCAAGCAAAGTTCCTCATTAACACTCCAAGAAAAATCTTGATGAGTGGATGGGAAATAGGAAGTACACCCAGGGATCACTTTTGTGGCTCTGCTCGACAGGGGCATAGGAAATTAACTTTCTTGGGTTGGTGTAAGCCAGGGAATTTTGTTGGCTAGGCTTACTTAGGCCCTTGGGCCATTAGCCTAGTACCTACCTATGAACTTGTTTATTGGCAAGGAAATACTGTTGCTCAGAGTACATAAATGTTCACAATACATTAAAAACGTTTTAATCCAAGTACCTCCCAGACTTCATCAGATAACATGAAGAATAAAATCCAATGACTGCCATACCAATAATATCCTTACTTTCTTTGCCAGTGGTTTTAAATGTAATGCGAATAACAAAGGGAAAAGTGGACACCTCTGCCTGGTTCTTCTGCTCAAGTAGAAATTATCAGAGAGGACCCCACCCACTTTAATTTTCACCTCCTATCCCTCATATATCCTCCTTATCAACCTTATTTTTTCAGGAAACGTAAATGCTTCTATACCCTGCTCTTAAAGTCCCAGCTTACTCTGTCAAATGTTTTCTCTGCATCAACACCCCTCAACAACAATGGTACTTTCTTACATTCTGCTTCCCTCTGGAACATAAGTGTTCTGTTAATGTTGTCCAGTGTTTGCCTCCCCTCCACAAAACCACTTTGATCCATATCTATCAATTTTGGCATTACTTTTGCCATTCTTTTAACCATTACAGACATGAACACTTTATAGTCATTGTTTAGTATTGAAATGGGCCTTTATGAAACTGGATCCAATGGATCTTTACCCTCTTTAGGTATTACAGCTACCACTGCTTTCTTCCAGGATGTTGGTACTTCCCCTCATCCTCTGAAAATACTGTTAAACAAAGCCTTCCAGATCTTTATCAGTTTTTCCCCTCCTAGCTTCCAAACGTCCACAGGAATACCATGTATTACTGTGGCTTTCCTGTATATTGGTTGTACATCACAATTTTTATTTCATCTCCTCCTATCCTAACCGTTAGTAATTGAGCCTCATCTACCTCTAACCTTGGCATATTTAGTTCTTCCATAAACATTTCCATTTGTATATTATATTAATTTCCATATTTCTGTGCTTTATACAGACTTTCATGAATTTCCAAAATATTTCTAATATCTCTATAGAAGCTCTCGTTACCTTCCTTGTTATAGGCTGCCTAAGCTTGTTGAAGGCCTTTCTACTTTCTGTTACCCGAGTCATTGTGCTAAACGTTTTTGTGCTCTATTGCACAAAAACTATCAAAAAGTTCTAAACTCATGCATATTATTGAGGGTAATCCCTTATTTTCTGTTTAGCATTCTGCAGTTGATCCTCTTGTTCTGAGATTCCCCCTATTCTGCAATACTTAAACATCTGTCAGTCCCTCTAAATAATTTGCTTTACTTCTTAACCATAGCTGTCTTTCTTTTATTTCCACCCTGTGTTTAAACTCCTCCTTAATTTTATCCAACTCCCTAGATATATTTTGAGAAGTAATTTCTGCCCTCTCGAATAGCTCTTGAATAATCTCTACTACCCATTCTTTAAATTACTCTCTTTTCAAAAGATATGTGGGAAGGCGCCAGTGTCTCATTTTTATTTCATTACCCTGTGTTTTTATTTTAGTTATTATTGCACATGATCTGAATTAGTCCTTGGGAGTGTATAAAGACCTTCAATTTAAATGCACATGTTCTTGTGAAATGTAAATTCTGTCTAGCCTAGCTCAGTTTTTATATCTTTGGGAATAATATATAAATTCACTCAGAACTCCTATTACTGAATTCACATCTTCCATGCCAAATATTTTAATAAAGTTCTTCAAAAATCTATCCCTCCTCTGTTATACTTTACCCTCTGCGCCCCCAGTCACATCTTAACTGCTACAAATCAAATTTCAGCCCCCATTTATAAGTAATATTCCTTGCTGAAAACTGATTATTTCTCCCAGAATTTTCTTAAGCTCCATTATACCCGTTTTAAGTAGAATATAAACACATGCCAGTGTAATCCTTCTCCCTTGCCAGTAGCCCCTTAGCACTGCAAATCTGCCATTGTTATCTTTTTTATCTTCTTGTATCACTATTAGAGCTCCTCTTGCAAGTAATACAAGTACTGCTCTGTTCCTTTGTCCCAGATATTCTGTTGAATAGCCATCCTGAAAACCTTTCTTTATTAAATTCACATATTCAGCGCTTTCAAAGTTTGTTTCCTGTAACATAGCTATTTGCACTCTACATTTTTAATATAGTTCCACTATTGTTTCATTTTTGTATTTAACTGAGAGACCATTGACATTTAAAGACATTACAGAAAGCATCATTGTATTAAAAATTATTATTCCCACCTTTTATATATAACATTTTCGTTAAATGTTTGGTTCCAGCTATTGTGTTACATCCATACACTGTTTTAGCAGGTTGAATTTTTATATAGATGTTTCTTGTCATATCCATTTGAGCCTATGTCACATCCTACAAAACTGTTTTTTTTATTGCAGGGTCTCAAACAACCCCCCAATACCCCTAAAATATATTAATTTAATGTTAACAGACAAAAACTGTGTACATCTTCAAATATTGAAGTGTTACCCTCCTAATAGGAACAAATATCCCAAACTGACAGCCACACTGACAGACTTGAGTCAGCCTAAAAGAAAGGTTAGCTTTGCTAAGACACATGGTGCAGCCTGTGCTTCTACTAGGTGCAAACTGTTTTTGTCTCATCTTTATAGCTCTTCCAGCTGGGATAACCCCTGAATGCTTTCAGAGAACATTATCTCTTAGTTTCTCTCTTCTTTTTTTCCCCAGCCAGTCACTCTCCACCAGACTGTAACCAGTTTCTCTTTATCAGATTGCCTCCATGGAGACATGAGAACCAAACAGTCAATTTCTCTTTATCACATTGTTTCCATGGAGACATGAGGGTGAGATACAGAATTGCTACTAAGCATACATGCTTTGCTAGAAAAAAGTTTCATAATATTCAATATTTTTTTCATTTACTTGCTTTCTCTCAAAACGTGTTACTACATTAATTTAAGGTTCTTAATCTGGTCATTTCCCCCATGCAAGAATGAGAAAAAGCACATTCATTTTTCTTTGGTTATGCTGTTTTAAGTAGGCTTTTTTTTTTACATTGCAGTTGTTCCTCTCAACATTTTTTTGGCAAATTACTGAGGACTAAAGTCACTAAATAATGACAGACATTTGAGTTTCAGATGTCATAGCCCTCAGAAAATATATGTTGATCAAAATCTTCTATTCTAGCAAATTTTAACTTTATAAGAGCAATATTTAAAATCCATCCCTGTTTTGGGGCCTTTGTCCCTCCATTATTTTTGGCTTTGTCCAGGTTTCTTAAGCTAAGAGATTGACAGGTATGCTATGCTGTCTTATTCTGTTTAATTACGTGTTCTAGGTTATTAATAGAAACACATCCAGAAGTGAAGGACAGAGCAGAGTACCACTTCAAGTTCCACAGAAGCAAACCCTTTTCCAGGCTTATTTATGCCACTCTGTCTCTGTTGGTATTGGTGTCATACTTTTTTTAACAGGTTGGATGGTTACTTTTAATGGATGCTAGTTTGACTACATTTTTTGAATGTGAAGGAGTGTGGTGGCATGGGAATACAAGCACTGTATATTAACCTACTAATCATAGGATTGTCAGTGCTCAGAAACAGTCAACATTTTTTAAAACCCTGCCCAAACACACAAATTATTGTATTTATAACCAAGATAATTTCTTGCTGCAAATCTAGAGTCATCTGCTCTGCAGTCAGTGGTTCCCTTGTATGTGTGTGTGTAGTTGGAAGCAGCACAATTTCTCATTAATTTCTGGTGGTCATCCATCTTGCAGATCCACAGAAGTAGCTCCACACTCCACCAAAAGCACAGCTTTCTGCCTGTCGATCATCTGTTTCTTAAACAAAGGAAAAGTTTCATTTTACTTGCATTGAAAATTCTAGTTACACCTCTTTTGACCAGATGCAAATGCTGTACAGCACCCTGTTCTTCAAAGATGAGTGTTGTCTAAATTAACTAGCAGTTCATCCAGTGTTAGATATGATGGACCCTTCTTTCAGCTGTACACATAACTGGGATGAGTGCAGTATTTTTAACTTTCATTTGTTCAGTGTAGAAATTTGTCAAGGACTAATGGAAAGAGGCACATTTTGCCCTAGTCTTATGTTATAGCAGTTGTCAGCAGATGCCCTTCTTCCACCACTACCAGTGGTTATGATTTTCCATGGAATTCATAGTGTTGATAAAATACTGTCTTTGACAGAAAAAGTAGCAAAACGGATGAAGAATGGCCAGGGCATTCAGTTTCTAATATGATTTGGAGCAAAGTATGTTGGGACCTTTTGATGTGAACTTCTGCTTCTGGAATATTGGCCCATTCTGACAGCGTCTCGACAATGTAGGCCATGCAGATGTTCTTCATCTCACATTGCTGCAGTCCTTACACTTGGGTATAGCGCTGTCCTTGGTCGGCCCGAATACCAAAGTATATGGCTGACGCCGGTCATGGCGCATTAAACTGACGCCAGGACGTCAGGGTATAAATGCGCATGACCGGCGTCATATCCTCAGTCTTTTTTGCCGCGTGGTCCGATGCAGAAGCAAATTTGCGAGTGCAGGTTGGCGTCCTGAGATTTTCCGAAACCGGAGTTTCAGACCGAATCCAAGTTGGCTAAGTACCCCGTTGGGGAATATTTTGGTTTTTTCTTGCCTCAGTATTTTACCGGATGTCAGAAAAAGTAAATAACTGTATTTCTTGCGGGAAACAGATACCACATAGGGACTACCACAGCTTGTGTATACCGTGTTTAGGGCCTGAGCACGACGTTGTTGGGTGTTCCTCTTGCGCTAGATTTAACAAACGTACCATAAAGAGGAGATTTGACTGCGCTAGGTTAGTCTTCGGGAAGCGGTGCAATTACAAAATGCCGTCGGATGTTCCGGCGCCCGCTACCTCGAAGAAGCGCAAGGACAAAACACCTAGGCCTAGGTTAGAGGCACCACCCGACCTGGACGTCGGTTCTTTAGAGGGCACGGTTGTGCCAGAGGCCCAAACAGAAGTTTCCCTAGAGTCCCAGGGGAGACTTTGTTGTTACAGGATGTGTCTTCACAGGAGGTAGGCCAGGCTGAAGGGGCTTCTCAGGTAGCTGTTCTCCCCTCTCTGCCTAAGGTGGTTAGGCCTTCCCCTACTGTTACAAAGGCTTCTTCCAAGAGTAGGCCAGGTTCAGCTGTAGCAGGTGCTCCTCCTAGTACTTCAGGCCCTGTGCCCAAGAGACATATGCTTAAGATGGCTGAAGATTTAATTACTATGATTAGGGTTCTATGCCCCCTCCTGACAAAAGGCCTAGGGTGGATCCTGAATTTGGGAATTTTGAACAGGATTCTGATATTTCTGAGTCTTCGGCTGAGGATTTACAGGAGTTTTCTCATTATTCTGATTCTGATGTGGATGACTCCACCCCTTCTGCTTCTCCTCCTGAGGATTTTTCATTCTCAGAGACTCTCCATGCCATGAGGGAGCATTTTAAATGGGAAGGTCAGGATTTCTCTGATTCCAGGAAAAGACTTAGGGAATTTTTGTTTTACCTCAGCATACCCCTTTTGCTATACCCCCTATTCTTTCTGTGGTGGAAGATGTTTTTGCAGAGGCTTCCCTTAACCCTGATTCTTAACCTCTGCTTCACGGTAAACCGAGCAGATACTATAGGGTGCCTGAAGCTCACAAGTGTCCTTTTAAAAGCCCTAGGGCAGATCCAGAGAGAGTTACTGAGGGGCCTAAAGGGGTTAAGGCTTCTGTGGCTAAAAATCCAGTTCCGAGGACAAAGAAGCAAGAGCTTTAGACAGATGGGGTAAGAAAGTGTATACTTCTTCAGCTTTAGCCATGAGGGCTTTAAATTGTCAATTCCACATGCTGAGATATCAAATCTATCTCCTTTCACAGTTAAAGTCTAAGGTAGATGCTCTGGCAGAAGGTATTGAATGTAAGGAGTTACAAGATCTGGTACATGTGTCTGAACAGGTGGGTAAGCATTCCTTACAATGTGGTTTTGATGCTGTACAGGCCTCTTCCAGGGTGGCTGCCACTGGTACTGTCCTTCGAAGCACGCCTGGTTACGGGATCAGAATTTAGCTGAGCATGTTAAGTCAAAGATCTTGGATGCCCCTTTACAATCTGATGTGTTGTTTGGTTCGCCTGTTGAAGCAGTTTTAAAGAAAATGGAGGACAAAGCTAAATCTATGCACACTGTTAAAGATTTTTTACAGGTTCAACCACCAAAGTTTAGCAGAAACTGGCCAAGCAAGGCGTGGACATACCCTTCTTATGATTCCCAGTCTAGGGGTAGGTCTAGGCGTGCTAGGGGCAGAGCTCAGGGTTCCTTTAGATCCAGGACAGGGGGCTCACCTGCACAGTCTTCAGGGGAGGGCAGGGGTCAGCCCTTTCGTAGACAGACCCAATGACCTACCTTTTCAACTGCCAGAACCTTCACGTCTAGCAGCACCTTTAGGAGGAAGACTGACACTTTTCAAAGAGAACTGAGTTTAATTACCCAAGACAGATGGGTCTTGGATATCATTCACCACGGTTACAGGTTTTATTTCCATACCTTACCACCGTTCAAGGGCATGCCGGATATTCCGCCCCAACACAAATTGGAAGCTCTCAGACAAATATCCATATTGACACAGCTAGGGGCCATACAACCGGTGCCTATGGCAGAAAGGGGCCTAGGATTTTACTCTCGCCTATTCTTAGTACCAAAAAAGGGGAACACGTGGAGACCAATTCTGGATTTGTCTATCCTCAACACCTTTCTGGACATCCCCAAGTTCAAGATGCTGACATTGCAACAGCTTTTACCCCTCCTGAGCAAGGATCACTGGATGGTAACTTTGGATCTCCAAGAGGCTTACCTTCATGTCCCAATCACTCTAGGCTGCAGGAAGTATCTGCGTTTTCGAGCTGGAGATTCACACTATCAATTCTCTGCATTGCCCTTTGGCTTATCCACTGCACCCAGAGTATTCACAAAGGTCCTGGCTCCAGTGATAGCTTTCTTCAGGCGGAAAGGAATACAGATCTACCCTTATTTGGACGATTGCCTGATTCTGGCTCAGGGCAAGGACGAACTTCTACAGCATTTAAAGTATGTGATAACAGTGCTAAGATGCCTAGGGTATTCTGTGAACGAAACAAAGTCCAGTCTAGTACCCTCTCAGGACATGTGCTTTCTGGGTGTGAGACTGAATACAGCAGCCCAGATGGCCTTCTTAACCCCGGACAAACAAAAGAATCTTTCCCTTTACTTCCAACAACTATCACATCAGTCCGGGCTGACTGCAAGGACAGTCCTTCAAGCCTTAGGGTTCATGGCATCTTGTATTCTGGTGCTTCCCAATGCCAAACTGCATATGAGGAAGCTACAATGGTATCTCAAGAATCTATGGACACAGCACTGCCACGATCTGGACACTGTCATTCCAATAATACCTTGCATCCAAAAGGAATTCTTGTGGTGGGCTCAGCAATGTCACCTAAACAAGGGACTTTCTGTGACCCGGCCGGAGGCAAGTCAGATTCTAACAACAGATGCCTCAGACAACGCTTGGGGGGCTCATCTCAATGGAAAATGGATACAGGACAAGTGGCCTGCCAGACTACAGCATCTACATATCAACCTAAAGGAGATGTTAGCAGTCCAGTTTGCATTAACAGCTTTCAAGGAATTACTTCTTCCGGGACAGGTGTTGATTCTAACAGACAACACAACTGTCATGTGGTACATCAACAAGCAAGGGGGTACACATTCTTACCCTCTATGCAGACAAGCAATGATTCTATGGGAAACGGCTCTCAGTCTACAACTGGATCTTCAGGCAAGGTTTCTGCCGGGTGCAGAACTCCTTAGCAGATGTGTTAAGCAGGCAAATCATGGATCCCCACGAGTGGAAACTGGATCCTCAGGTATTTCAGCAATTAACAGTGTCATGGGGAACACCAGACATAGATCTGTTCGCTTCTCCTCTAAACCACCAGCTGCCAAAGTTTTGCACAAAAAGGATACACCAGGCAGCTTGGAAAACGGATGCTCTTTCTTTCAGTTGGAAAAACCTTCATGTATATGCCTTTCCACCACTTCCTCTACTTCTAAAGGTTCTGCTAAAGGTAAGCCAGGACAAACCAAGAATGATCCAGATAGCTCACGATTGGCCCCGACAGCATTGGTACCCACTACTGAGAAATTTAATAAGGAAACCACCGTGGCCCCTGCCTTTGATTCCTCAACTGTTGTCTCAAAAGGACGGTCATTTACTCAATGTCAAGCTTCACTCTCTTCATCTCACAGCATGGCATATCCTGTTTTAGCTCATAGCAGGGCTCAACTTCCTCAACAAGTTTTGAATGTGATTATGGAAGCTAGGAGACCTAGTACAAGGAAAGTGTATGCGGACAAGTGGAAGAGATTTTTGCTTTGGAGTGCAGCAAGGGGTGTGGATGTTTCTGAGCCTGATTTAAGTGTGGCTCTTCTATATCTTACTGAACTATTGGACAAGGGTTTGTCCTTCTCTTCCATTAAAATTCATGCTGCAGCAATTTCAGCTCACTATGACTGTGATCCACCTTTGTTTTCTCATTCCTTGTTCAAGCAATTCCTCAGAGGGGCAAAGAACATAAGACCTCCACGAAGAGCTCCTACTCCAGCTTGGGACCTCAATTATGTGTTGGAAAAGCTCACTCTGCCACCTTTTGAGCCTGCAGCTACGGCTGAGTTAAAATATTTGTCATGGAAGACTGCTTTTTTGTTGGCCATTACCTCTGCAAGAAGGGTTTCTGAATTGCAGGCCCTTATGGCTGTTGAGCCTTTCTTGATCTTCCATAAGGATAGGGTATCTTTACGCACTAACCCTTCCTTTATGCCTAAGGTGGTCTCAAGTGTGTCTTTAAACCAGTCTATTCATTTACCTACCTTTTATGCAGACCCCAAAACAAGGGGAAAAGATCTTGCATACTTTGGGCGTGCACAGACAGTTACGCTACTACTTAGATAGGACTAAGGGTTTCAGGCAGTCGCAACAGTTGTTTGTTTCTTTTGCTTTAGGTACTCAGGGCAAGCCTGTGTCAAAGCAAACTCTTTCTAAATGGATTGGATTTTGCATTTCTTTTTGTTATTCTCAGCATGGCAAGCAGATCCCAACAGGGATCAGACCTCATTCCACTAGGGCTACTGCCACCTCTACAGCCTTTCTAAGGGGAGTGTCAACGAAGGACATTTTGGAAGCAGCTACTTGGAGTTCAGTACATACTTTCTCTAAGCACTACCACCTTCCTCTCTACTCTAAATCTAGGGCTGGGTTTGCCACTGCTATTCTACAGGGCATTTTGACAGCTCCTGCTTCTATTTGATTTGCCATCCTCCCTTACCTCTGCTTTGGGAATCTACCCAAGTGTAAGGACTGCAGCAATGTGAGATGAAGAACATAGTACAGTTTTGTACCTACCATAAATGTAGATGTTCAAGATCCACATTGCTGCAGTCCAATTACCCTCCGTCCCTCTGTGTTTAGGGGTGGTTGTGTGGTTAGGTTAGTACTTTATTAGACAATTGTTAGAAGTTGTACATAGTTTGGGTGTGGGGGTGTTTAGTGTTTGGTAATTTTTTGATTTTACCCTGTTTAGGGTCTTCTGACATCTGGGGCAAGAAAAGACTGAGGATATGACGTCGGTCATGCGCATTTATACCCTGACGTCCTGGCGTCAGTTTAATGCGCCATGACCGGCGTCAGCCATATACTTTGGTATTCGGGCCGACCAAGGACAGCGCTATACCCAAGTGTAAGGACTGCAGCAATGTGGATCTTCGAACATCTACATTTATGGTAGGTACAAAACTGTACTTTTGCAGTTTTTTCCTTCACTAAGCTTATATTTTTCCACCTTCTCTGATCATGGATATCAGTGAGCTTAGCCTCCACTTATTCAAGAGAGATCTTAACATTTTCTGGCTTCTTTCTCATTTCTTCAACCCTTTTGTCTAGTTTTTGCAACTGGTAGGAATGGAAGCTGTAGTTGGCACAATGTAATTCACCCCAGAGTTTGAGTTTGCAGTGAAGTCCTTCAGATTGTTATTCATTTTGTGGATCTATATTGTTGACAGGTCAGGCTTAATTTCCATTCCATCAGTTTCTGCAGTCATCAAGGATGACAGTGACAGGTCCTGCAATAATTTTGTTCGATCTGCTGCAGAATGCTTTGTAGCAGACTAGGAGCCTGAAAGATCAAACTTCTGTTGAGGTTTATATTATTCATTGGATATTCAATCAGATTAATACTTTATTAGGCAGGCAACATGCTGCAGTAGATTCCAGTCAGGTAATTTTTCAGTTTTGGTAGTAAAATTGTATTTAATTGACTGGGGGGTGTACATGCACAAGGCAACCTGCCCTGCCCCTTTCCAAACCAGAAATCACCCTAAAGGGGTCTAGTTGGCATTTTGAAGTAGGATATGTAGAGGTGCTTTGGTTATTTTTAACCATAAAGAGGACATGACAGTGGTTGCTAGGGAGCATATAGATTTTGTAGCAGTGGCAGACAGTGTTGTTGAATATAAGAATGAGAGGAGAGCTTTACCTCAGCTTAGGTGAGATCTAGTAGGTTGTTAAGCTGCTTTTTGTGGTCTGGGTTTTAATTCCCTCAGTATGCACTTTCTCACTAATTGACTCTTAAGTCACTTAACCAGACAGTGCTTTCGTGTTGTCTAAAAAAAAGGTTCTTGCAGATCAGTGCTGTACTAAAAAAAAACTGTATATAAATAGGAAATTGAATAAACCAGGTAGTCTGAGCCATTAAGACTAAATGCTGTGTTATTTGTGGAGCTCCTGAGCCTACAGCATTTAAGTTAAATTTCTCGAGCATGATGGTGTTTTATTGATGCCTCCAGTATACATATCATTTAGTGTTTGTTCTATTATCAAGATAGAGGATAGAAGTGGAACATAGATGACTCTGAATCAATGTCATTTGTACCTGCCTGAGATGAGATGCACTTTGAGTCTGTTAGGAGCATCATAATTAGTTTGTTTGGCTTGTAAGAGTTCAATTTTTAGACTGCTTTTAAGTCACATTATGCCCCCTTTTATTCTCCATAATGGTTTGTTGTCTTTGTGCATTAAGTAATAATGCTGTATGAGATCTGAAAGAGAGAGTTCACCCTTAACTTTTGATTCCATGACAGCTGAAATGACTGATCTTCATAACCAACCATCCTTCCAGTTGAGCCCTGTTGTTGTTTACATTGTTTATGCTGAGCAATGCACTTTAGTCATTTTGACTTGTATATAGTTGTGAGTTGCTATGGAAGGATTAAAGTGGATATTTCCTAGTAAAACCTTTTTTTTGTGTTAACAAGTAAAGCCTAGGGAGTATTTTTGTGAAGATAAGCAGTAATCCTGGGTAGTTTTCGAGAATATGAATTTGTGTATGGAATTGCTTTTGAGTGATGAATGTTTTATTCTATAAATGACATTTAAGAGGTTTGGAAAGTCTTTTATAACACAATAAATTGTTTTTCATCTGTAAAATAGTTGTAAGGGAGCCATTAGTCAAACAGTACCCAAAAGATAAGGGCAAAATTGTAAGCCTAATAAGTACAGCGTAAGTAAATTGGGGCTGTCTTTTAAAATGTCGGCACTTCTAATGTCGAGTGCACACAAGCCAAAAAAAGAGAGAGAGAGATAAAAATGAGGAAAAGAGTGAATCTTGAAGATCGCTCCTTTTTAAACTTCTTTTTTGCAAGGGTGCTTCCCCCAAACTTATATTTACACACTCCAAGATTACAGTGCCTTGGAGAAAAAGGAATAGTCAAGGAAATGGCCATCTCAGACACAATATGTGTAAGTCCATATCTGAAGTAGTTAACTTCATTTGATCATCAACCCGTGTGTTCCGGATCTGAGCCGGCAGCTTACCAAGCTAAAGATCCGAGCTCCAAGCTCCTCCCTCTTACCCATACTACACTGCAACCTCCTTCCAATCCTCAGATCTCGTTTGCCGCGGCTTCGCTAACACGGGATTCTTGTGCTCCAAGCAGGTATGGCTAGTTTGTTTAGCAAACTTGCGATCTGTGTGGTTTGTGTGAGTGTTTAACTAGTTTATCCCTTTCCCTTCTTTATCATCGGGTTTTGCATTCAAAAAAAAAAAAAAATAGTAGTAGTAGTAGAAAAGGAAAGTTTCATAGCTTTCACCCAGTGTAGGCCTCCCCTTCCCGCCCTTGGCTTGTGTGTGTGCTTGGCTAGTTAGCCTAGTTAGTTAGAATATGTCGGAGACACAAAAGCCAACGTTTTCTAAGTGCACAGAGTGTGGCCATAAGCTGTCGCCAGCCGATGGTCACACACTGTGCTTGGTCTGTCTAGGGGTTCCTCATCTTACATCAGGCTGCAAGATATGTGCAGCATTCAACCCCCGGGCCGTGTGGGATTGCAGGACCAAGCTGATTCTGGCGGGTCTTTTACCTGCAGAATCAACTACTTCTTCTGCAGCGTCTTCATCAGCCACAGCTGTGGCTGTACAGCTTTCCGGCCCTCCTCCTTTGTCCGGGACTCCCACTCCCACTTCCAGACAGGGTGAGAGAGAGGCCAGGAAGGAAAAACACAAAGAAAAGTAGAGAGAGAGAGAGAGACAGGGAAAGGGGTCGCAAAGGCAATCAGACTCGGATCCGTCATCCCCCCCCCTGCTAAAGTGATCTCTACTCCAGAAAAAGTTGCTAGGCCATCTTCCCCTCGGCTCCGTTCTCTACGATTCTCCCCAGAGGAGGCGTGACCTGCTTCGAGGTCGTCCTCGCGTTGGCCCTCCCGGCCGGTGTCGGTGGCATCATCAAAATCCACAAGGAGCCTCTCTGAGGCTGACATGGTGATGAGAAGGTACCTGCAAACTCAATTGCAGATGGGAGTGTTGCTAGCTCCCCCTCCAGCCAGAGCAGGGAGTTTGGCTCTGACATTTGCCCCAATAGCTCCTTTTCCAATCCACCCTCGGGTTTTGGAGTCCATGGATCCGAGGAGCCCCGGAGACAGGGGGTCGGCGCCAATGGTTCATCCAACCTCGATGCCGGCCATACCCTCGAGCCTGTCGGATCCACTGTCGGAGCCGAGATCTGAGTGTCAGATCTGAGGTGATGAGTGTGTCGTCTGCCCCGTTGTGGTCGGGGCATACCATCCATTTGGGTCTGGCTGTTCTGGCCTCGGCTCCAATCCCCTCGTCGGATCCTAGGGGCACGGCTACCCACCCAACTAGTTTCAGGGAAGCTGGTTCCCCGTCGGCTTTCAACATTGTGGAGAGGGTTCTCTCTGGAGGATTGAGACCCCTCACTCTTTCCTCGGAGTCCGCCCCTGCTCCCTCACAACTGAGTTTGTCTTCCATCAGCCAGTCGTCCCAAGGACAGCCTGTGTCCGATACGCCCCAGACAGTTCCCCTTGAGGAAAATGAGATGGTTTGTGAGCCCTCCCCGGAGAACCTACCAGAGGTGGCCCCTCACAAATGCCAGTGCAAGAGGAGGCACATGGACTCCCCTGAGTCCCTCACTGAAGATACCGACTTGGAGGAAGGGGAAGGCTCCCCCAGATCGCCCCCCCAAAAGACATCTCCTTCGGAGATGTAATGGAAATTCTTCGCCAGAGGGGGGGCTGGTCCGCCCAAAAAACTTCCTCGGACAAGTTGGTATTTCTGGAGGCATTCACAGGCCCATCTACCTCTTGGGTGCCCCCCTCGGCTGACCCTCTGGTGGACCTCATTACCACCAGAGCTTGGAAGGACCCGGACACTGTACAGCCAATACCCAAATGGCCAGACAAATTATTGAGCACCCATGCTAACAAGCCCACTTGGAGTAAGGGTTCCCCAGTTGATGCTGTGGTGGTGGCGGCCACCAAAAAGGAACTGGCCCAAGGAAGTTCCTCAGTCCATTCTCCAGACGAGGAGTCTAGGGCGATGGATCGTCTTGGAAAGCGGATGTTTGCTTCAGCTACCTTTGCTATAAGGGAGCTGAATTAAATGGTCTGCATAATTAGACTTCAGTGCGACCTTACGAAAGAGTACGTGGAGTCTTCCCTGAAGTCCATTTTGGCCGAGGATAAATGGACATTCTCAGCTCGTATGGCCACTCTCAAGTCTGTTTCGAATACGTCCATGCATCTACTCTCTCTTATGCCACTGAGTGCGCCGCTAGAGCGGCCGGGTCTGGTATTGCCATCAGGCGTCATGCCTGGCTCTGGCTTTGCGATTTTTCGGAACCCTTCAAGGCTTCCTTCACGAATGCCCCTTTTGACGGTTCGAGACTGTTCGGGAAGACTGTTCGAGATATGCTAGTCCAGATCGAGAAAGACGGGAAAATGCTGTCGGCCTTCGGGATCCACTTCTGCAACCCTCAAAGGTCCTTCTCCAGGAACCAGCGAGGGCAGAAGAAGTTGTGGTTCCGGAAGTCTCAGCAGTCCCGGAACGCTCCCGACTCCTCTTCCACTAGAGGCAGAGGGGGACAAGGTGGACGCCGGTCCAGAGGCAGAGACGGACCGAAGAATTTCGGGTCACGTGAACTCTTTTCTGACTGACCCACGCAGCAGCCCTGGGGGATTGCCCGACTGCTCCTCCCTGGAGGCAGTCGGGGGGGGGGCGTTTTTTGAGGCACCTAGTCCAGTGGGAGTCCGTCACGTCAGATCGCTGAATGCTTCAAATATTATCCAGAGGCTATTTTATTCCCTTCATAAACAGTCCCCTATCCACAAGGCGCCTCCCGGATGTCCCACCCGCTCAAAGGGAGGTGGCAGCTTTGGAAATAAAAAAGTTGCTAGACAAAAGAGCAATCCAGCTAGTGCCCCTAGACCAGTCCAGATCAGGCATCTATTCCAGGTTCTTTTTGGTGCCAAAAAAGACAGGAGACCTAACGCTGATCCTCGGCTTATCCACAATGAACCTGTCCATTGCCAAGGAGAAGTTCCTGATGGTCACTTTACAATCCATCCTGCCGTTCTTGCAGGAGGAAGATTGGATGTGCTCGATAGACCTCAAGGATGCGTACTACCATATTCTGATGGACAGGCAATCCAGGAGGTTCCTCCGCTTTCGGCTAGGAGCCAGTCACTACCAGTTCAGGGTCCTACCCTTCGGGCTCACCACAGCCCCCAGGTTGTTTACCAAGATCATGGCAGTTGTAGCGGCCCACCTGAGGCTTCAGGTCTTCCCGTACCTGGACGACTGGCTTCTCACCGCCCCCATCAGGCATCAACTTGTGCTAGCCAGAAATTCCTTTCTTCTGTTGTTGAATTGGCTGGGTATCACAGTAAACCTCAAGAAGTCTTCTCTCCAACCTGTTCAAATTCCAGACTTCATAGGGCAAGAATAGATTCTCTTCAGGCCAGGATATTTTTGACCCCAGACCGGCTTCGGAACCTGTCCCTTCATGTCCTGGTGCTTCTTCAGACTCCTGCAGCCCCAGCGGAGTTGGTCCTGAGAGCCCTAGGGTCCATGGCAGCAGCTATAAATCTGGTTTCTTGTGCATGTCTGCATATGAGACCGTTACAGTGGACGTTACAAGTTCAGTGGTCTCTACTACATCAGTCTCTAGACTTTCTGATTCCTCTAAGCAAAGTGTGCAAAGCTTTTCTCATGTGATGGCTTCAATCCTAGGATCTGCGAGAAGGACGCCCCTTTGTTATGCCTCCGCCCCAAGCTACAATGACCACGGATGCCTCCTGCTTAGGGTGGAGGGGGCATTGCTCGGGCAGGACTATCCAAGGCACGTGGACCCCAACCGAGACCATTCTGCATATCAGTGTTCTAGAGATGAGAGCAGTCCTTTTAGTGTTGCAGGCCCTTCATACCTCTCTTCCTCTGGGAACTATTGCGATCCAGTCAGACCAATATGTCAGTGGTCTGGTAAATCAGCAAACAGGGAAGAACCAGGTCCTATCCACTTTGTTGAGAATCCATGAGAGTGTGAGAATGGGCGATCTCCACCAGCCGTTTTCTGATAGCAACGCACATCCTGAGTCGGTCCAACATTTTGGCATACAAATTGAGTAGGACTATCCTTTCGCCTTAAGAGTGATCTCTGAACCCTTATGTAGCGGAACAGATCTTCCTCAGGTGAGGTCAGCCTTGCTGTAATCTCTTCGCATTGCCATCCAACGCGAAGTGCAGCGAGTTTTTCGCTTTGATTCCCACGAAGGGGGACGTCCCCAGAGACGCTCTTGTCCATGCTTGGCCACCTGGTCTTTATGCGTATCCCCCGCTTCCTATCATGACAAAATTCTTATAGAAAGCTTGTC
Source organism: Protopterus annectens (assembly GCF_019279795.1). Classification (NCBI taxonomy): domain Eukaryota; kingdom Metazoa; phylum Chordata; order Ceratodontiformes; family Protopteridae; genus Protopterus; species Protopterus annectens. The sequence continues at coordinate 449,956,894 of NC_056725.1, read as the reverse complement.
GGTTGGGGAGCAGGGTTATCCTCATAGCCCCATTCTGGCTTCGTCAAGTTTGGTTCCCTTGCCTATGGTCTCATCTTTTAGCTTCGCCCTGGATTTTGGATCCCATTCCAGATTTCATTCTTCATCCCTTGGGAATTCATCCTCCGAATCTGGACAGCCTCAAGCTCACAACTTGGTTGCTCCAGTTCCATTAGTTGCCAGGACTCCAGGTATCTGTTCCCCAGTTAAATCCATTCTGGTAGCGGCACACAAGTCCTCTACCAGGAAAGTGTACGGTAGTAAATGGAAACGTTTTTCCATTTGGGCTTTTCAGAGAAATCTGGATCCTTTTGCCGCTCCAGTTCCAGCGGTGTTAGACTTTTAGTCCATATTTTAAGTCTGTCTGGCGGCTATAGCCCATTTTCATGTAGGAGAAAATTCAGGTTCTCTAGCTGCTGCCAGAATTTGCAAGACCTTTATTATAGGTACTTTTCTGCTGAGACCTCCTATCAAAAATCCTTCCCCTCCGTGGGATTTGACAATGGTTCTTCAGGCCTTAGTTGCACCCCTGTTTGGGCCTGCTGCATCAGTTGACTTGAAATTCTTGTTGTGGAAGACAGCCTTCCTGGTAGCTATCACTTCAGCCAGGAGAGTGTCGGAGCTTCAAACCCTATGTATGAAACCCCCATACCTAGTTTTTCGTAAAGATAGGGTGTGTCTCAGGGCTAACCCATCTTTTCTTCTTAAAGTTGCTTCAGAGTCTAACATTAATCAGTCTATTAATTTGCCTGTATTTTTCCCTAATTTTCAAAATAAAGGGGAATACAAACTTCATTTGCTGGATGTTCACAGGCAGTTACGTTTTTACTTACATAGGTCCATACCTTTCTGTAAATATGATCAGCTTTTTGCTTCCTTAGCTAAACCCTTTTTAGGGAAACCAGTTTCAAAGGTGACTCTTGCTAAATGGATTTTGCTTTGTATTTTACAAACCTATAAAGAACTTGGATTACCAGAACCAGAAGGGGTTCATGCTCATTCTACCCATTCTATGGCTACTTCTGCTGAATTCTGCTCGAGAGTTTCCATGGATGGCATCTGTTCAGCAGCTACCTGGGCGTCCTCTCACACTTTTATTACTCATTATAAGCTGGATATGGTGTCTAGAGGAAGGGCTTCCTTTGGCTCTGCAGTGCTCCGGAATATCCTTCCTTAAGGGCCTCCCAAGATTTCAGGTAGCTGGGGATTCTGTCCCATAGGTTGATGATCAAATGAAGTTAACTACTTCAGATAAAGAAGTTGTGTACTCACCATAACGTTCCATCTGAGTAGTTAAGACTTCATTTATCAGCAACCTTCCCTCCCTCCTTCCCCCTGACCTGGGTGGTTTATTTCTCTGTTTGAGCTCGACGTTCTGAGTCTGACGAGCCTGGTGTGTGTGTTCGGGTCAGGTTGCTGGTATCTTAGGTTGTTGTGCGTCACGTGTATGGGTGGCAAACTCGATCTGAGGATTGGAAGGAGGTTGCAGTGTAGTATGGGTAAAGGTGAGGACTTGGAGCTCAGATCTTTAGCTTGGTAAGCTGCCGGCTCGGATCCGTATCAGATCCGGGACCCACAGGTTGCTGACAAATGAAGTCTAACTACTCAGATGGAACATTATGGTGAGTACATAACTTCTTTTTTTCAGCAATTCAGTCTCTGTTTCGGGACGTGCTCTTACAGGTTCTGGAATTTCAAAAGGTTAGCACAGAAATGTTTTGTAGCTGTGCCATGTTGAATTGGTTTAGACAAATACAGAATATTCTTGGCAACATCAAGTGGTGGTTTATTTTAATCCTTTCCTAGGAATTTAGAGAAAATATAAGTACCTGTGCTGCCACTGGAGGCATTGTTAAAAAAGATCTCACCAAGAGTTGACTGAAGTAAAAAAAGAAAAGGTAGTGATTATAACTGTCCTTGCTCTCTCAGCACATGTATAATGATGCAGAGAGGATAATGAGCAATAAATATAATAATCTAAGCTGCCTTCGCTGTCATTAGGGCAGACGTGTGATATTGCTGGTGGGATAAAATACATTAGCTACCATATAAGGTGTAGAAGAGGAGATGCTGTTGCATTTCTAATAATCAGTGCTAGAGCAGAGAGCCACTACCGCCTTTGCTGTCTACAAAGTTAAGGAATGTGATTGAAAAAAAAATATTTTGATTGTATTTTTGCTTGTGTCCCCACGTCAAGAATATGAAGGCATAGTAGGGTTTGGTAGAAGGCATTTGGTTGATCAAGTTAGATGCAAGGTAGTAATGTTATTAATTAAGGGAACAAAACTGACTGGGTAACTTGGTGGAAGTGTGAGTTGCTTAGGCGGTATAAATTTAATTATAGGAAGTAGGTTGAATTGGGAGGTAGAGCAGTGAGTGAAGTGAAGGTAAGCACAATTGCAAGGGGAAGTCTGTCTTAAATGCATTTGTTGACTGTGTTTTTGTATTACAACACACAAGAGTAGAATTCTATTGACCATGTAAGTGTGAAGGGTAGCAAATAGTGGCTACAGGGCTGACCTAGAAAACCTTCAAAATTCACATGCATTTGTTTTTAAGGGAGAGAGCTTAGGTACCTGTGACCTAGTCCTGATATAACTTGGAGAGGGGGGTTATGACTTTCGTCCCCTTAGGTCTGACAGGAATTTTTAGGCTCCTTTAGTATGAGTGATTAATTCAAATGCTAAATTAACATTGTGTGTGTCCTCCTTACGGTGTACGTTGTCATTGTGTTCCAGGTAGGAGAAACATGTATGAGTGGTCTGACAATTATTTCTTTTCACTGGTAGTCTAGTATGGGTAGTTGTTGGTGCAGTCCTGGGGTAGGGTCCACAAACATCTTATAAAATAAATGCTAAAAAAAGCAGAGAAGGGAAGACCTTGCTGACGTTTTCTTCCTAACCTTACTTTTTCAGCAAACATAAACCGAATGCTTTGGAGTTTTAGAAGTACATAATGTGCTAAAATGCATGCAGTAATAATCAGGATGGTTGCAGGTGCTGAAGTATGGACTGTCAGATACCATATTAGCAACAAACAACCTCAAATGACAAAAACAGCATTACTTATAAGATAATGTTGTTAGTGGCATACATTAGATAAACTAGTAGAGGCATTTGCCCATGTTATAAATCAGGGCACAGTGAATTTCATAATTTTTAGTGCAGTACTCAAGAGTCCTTCGGGATATTAAGCAGTTACCTTCTCAATGGTGCAGTTAAAAAAAAAAAAAAAAGGCATAAGCATCTAGAGTTAACTTACAGCATGCATAAATGCGAGTCATATTTACAAAAGTAATGAAATTCAGCTACTTGTTAAATATTTGGAATCAAACCTCATACATTGGCTGACTCAACTTATTCTTCCTCCCTTTAAACAAGCTTTTTCTTGTGTTTTAAAATTCTTATCTTGGAAAACAATTTTTCTTGTGGCCATTACATCTGCCTGCAGTGTGTCAGAACTTCAAGCATTATCCATCAGAGCACCCTACATGATCTTCCATGCTGATAGAGTATTTCTCAGAACAAACCCCTCATTTTTACCTAAAGTCTGTTCTGAGTCAAATATCAATCAGGTCATTGAACTACCAGTGTTCTTCCCCAACCACTCTAACAAATTGGAATATATGCTGCACAAACTTGATGTTCACAGGCAGCTCAGATTTTATCTTGACAGAACAAAGGATATTAGGAAATCAGATCAACTTTTTGTATCCATTTCAGAAGTAAGAAAAGGCAGTCCAGTGGCTAAAACAACCTTATCTAAATGGTTATCCGATTGTATATCCTTTGTGTATGAAAATGCGAACATGCCTTTAACGCACAAACCAAAAGCTCATTCTACCAGAGCTGTCTACCTCTTCTGCTTTTCAAGCTAAAGTGTGCCCCTTGATGATATTTGCACTGCAGCCACTTGGTCTAAGCCTCATACCTTTATCACACATTACAAAGTAGATAAAGCTTCTAGGGACAGGTCTTCCTTTGGTTCTATGGTACTGAAGAACATACTCCCATGAGCCACCCAGGTTTGAGGGTGCTAGGGACGCTACCCATCAGTGAGAATAAACGGCAAGATTTAACAACTTCACATATAGAAGTTATGTACTTACCATAACGTTCCATGTGAGTTGTTTATCTCTGCTTTATTGTCACGTCCCTCCCTCCTTCCCCTTCATGGCTGACTGTTGACTTAGAGGCTAGTGCCATCCTGGTTATTCAATATTTCTTATTTCCCTTTGGGAACTGTTCTTCGTAGATATATATAAGAGAGTATGTATAGGTTGTATATATATGTATAGACTATTATTCGCAGCAAACAAGATCTGAGGTAATTCCAGCAGTGCATTGTGGGATAAGGGGCTGGTCTCGAGCTACTGGCAAACCTTGAGCTTGCTATTGGCTGTGTCGGAGCTGAAGATTGGCTCCGAACCCATCAGTGAGAATAAAGGCGAGATAAACAACTCACATGGAACATTATAGTAAGTACATAACTTCTATTTTACTGGGCCTCTCAACGCGATATTGAGCCCTGTGTTGCCCCACTTGATATGGTTCTGGAATTTCTCACAACGATTTTTCAGGAAGGTGCTGCAGCGGCCACTGTTAGAGTTCAGTTGGCCGCTATATCTAATTTTCACTTGGGGATTGAAGGATCTAATCTTATGTCACACAGATTATGTAAAGCCTTTTTGAAAGGGACTCATCACCTAGGGCCACCCAGCAGACAACCAGTTGTACCATGGAACCTAAATTTAATATTATCTCAGTTGATGCTTCCCCCCTTTGAGCCTGCATCCTCTTGCCCCTTGAAATTCGTATCATGCAAAACATTATTTTTGGTGGCTATCACTTCAGCTTGTAGAGTTTCTGAACTTCAAGCTCTTTCTATTCGGCCCCCTTACTTGGCATATTTTCCTGATAGAGTATCTCTCAGGACAAATCCCTCTTTTCTCTCGAAGGTCTGCTCCGAAACTAATGTGAATCAGTCTGTTGAGTTGCCCACTTTTTTTAGACATCATTCTAACAAACTGGAGTATATGCTGCATAAACTTGATGTCCACAGACAGTTGAGATTTTACTTGGACAGAACAAAGGATTTTAGAAAATCTGAACAGCTTTTTGTCTTCTACGCTGATAACAAAAAAGGGCTATCTGTGTCTAAAGTTACCTTGTCTAAATGGTAATCAGATTGCATAAAGTTTCTGTACTCTTCAACTAATCAGACCTTAGAATACAAGGTGAAAGCTCATTCCACTAGGGCGCTATCCACATCTCTAGCTCACGCAGCTCGTTTGCCTTTGGACACCATTTGTGCAGCTGCCACTTAGTCAAAACCACATGCGTTTACCACTCATTATAAAGTGGAGAGGGCCTCCAGGTACAGAAGAATGTACTCTCATGAGTCACCCAGGGTTTGGGTGCTTGAGACGCTACCCACGTGTAAGAACAAATGGCAAGATTGAACAACTTCACATAAAGAAGTTATGTTCTTACCATAACGTTCCTTGTGAGTTGTTCATCTCGCCTTTGTTCTTACATTTCCCACCCACCATCCCCCTCCGGGTTCTTGAAGACCGGTTATGACTGGAGGTCTGGTTGGGTTTCTCTGCTGTCCTTTCCTTCTACCAGACGTTCTTCCTGTGGTTAAATGTGTGTGTGTGTGTATATATATATATATATATATATATATATATATATATATCTATATATGTTTTTTATATATACACATATTGACATTTAGGGTATGTTAGGCGGTTCCTTTGTTGCTGGATTCAGCAAACTACATCTGAGGGTTAGTCAGAGAGCATCATGGGATAGGTGCTGTGCCTCGAGCTACTGAAAGATCTTGAGCTTGGAAAGCGGCCGAATTGGTGCCGATGGATCAGCTCCGTACCCACGTGTAAGAACAAAGGTGAGATGAACAACTCACATGGAATGTTATGGTAAGAACATAACTTCTTTTTAGTTAGCCTGGGGGTTTCTGCTAGCATTAAAATCTGTGTTGGTTACATTTCTAGTAATCATTTTAATCGGAGTTGCTGGCTACTGAGACTTGACTGCATATATCAACTGGACACAAGCTGATTTAAGTATACTTTTCTCTGCACTTATTTAAGATTTGAGTCAGTAAATATTGTGCGTCTTTGATTCAGTAAATATTGTCTCTCTGCAGTTAGTTCCCCCCCCCCATCCCTGTTTCCTGTTTCCTGTTGTGGTGTTAATCTTGGTGGCTTTGGAATTGCCCTCCCCTGCTGTAAATCTGTTTTTGCACACTCCTCCTGGTCCCATCTCATTTGCTCACTCAACTGTGTTCAGTGAGATCATATTTTGATTTCAGATACTCCCACCAGTCCCATCTCCTCTGCGGTGTACAGAGAGAACAGTTGGGAAGGACATTCCCCTATAGTATCTTAATCTGCTCCGTTTCCTCCCTCTCAAAAAAAAAAAAATAAAAAATTTGCACTTAATCTGCTTTTCTGTGTTTGTGTTTCTTCCTACTTTATTACCTTATTTTGCTTTTGCCTCTTCTTAAAAGTACTCAATTTAATTTATTCTGCTGCCTTTATTACTGCTTGTTAGTAGCCTGATTAAATTGCAACTGTTATTCTAAGGCCCTTGGTTTAAGCATTTGGGCTTCAAACCAGTTGTTTTACATTAAGAAGGTTTGTGGTCTGTACTGTTGTGGCAGGACAGGTAGCGTACATCCTTCTAAGTTGGGAACTGCTGATTGAAGGCTCAGTGTCGGTTATTCTAAAAGTGTATTAGTTCTGGGTTAAGCACTTGGGCTTCAGGCCAGTTATTTTACATTAAGAAGGTTTGTGGTCTGCACTCTTGTGGGAGGAGAGGCTAGATTCTGCCCTTCTGAGCTGGGAATTTCTGGTTAAAGGCTTACTGCACATGCTTACTTGAACTGTTTCTTACTGAAATCGGTACGCCTTGTTTGCTGTAGCATAGACTAGATTCAGGCCGGCTGGATCTAGCTTTGTTTGTATAACTTGTGCACTGATCCAGGCCATCTTTATTGGAGAAGGTTTCTCTGTACCCTAGTGGCAGAACTGTGCAGTTAGAACTTGTCTGAAGACTGCTGGAACGGGGCTCAGTTTTGAGCTTTTTAACAGGTTAATTGGGTAAAGTGTTGATGTTCATCGTGTTTCACTGTTGCCATCATTACTCTTGGGTTATCCTGCTGGCAGGCTACCCGCAGTCGGCCAGAATTCTAAAGTCTAGGTCCGGCGTCGGTTGTTGTCTCCTCTTCCCTGATGTCAGTGCGCCAGGGGTATAAAAGATGCAGCCAAAGCCATTTTCTCCAGTCTTTCTTGCCGTGCGGTGCCCGAAGCAAAAGCAGTTCACAAGTGCCGGTCGGCCGACTCCCGCAATTTTCAAATCCAAATTTCAGAACCAAAGTCTTCATTAAAGCTAAGTACCTTGTTGGGGAACCTTTTTTCTTCCTCCAGACCGATGTCAGAAAAAGTTAACAATTGTATTTCTTGTGGGAAGCAAATACCTCATAAGGATTTTCACTCTTACTGTATTCCTTGCCTAGGCCCTGATCACAACTTTGCTAGCTGTCGGCTTTGTGCTAGATTTAACCAACGCACTATTAAGCGTCGGTTCGTTTTTGCATTTCATTACTGTGGCTGAAGATTTAATTATATAATGCCGTTGGAACAGCTGACGACCGGAGTTTACAAAAAACGCAAGGACAAGGAAAAGGATAGGCATCCGAGGTCCAAAACCAACGACGAGGCCTCCGTTAGGCCAGTCGCCGGTTTTCAGTGAGGCGCTTTCGCAGCCCCTGGCGCCCGCTACCTCAGAGCCACAGGCCGCTTCCGACTCCCACGTGGAGCCGACTGGGCCTCTGGATACTCAAGGTATTGGACACTCGGAAATCATTCTCTCAGATGGGTCCGGAGCCACTGAGCAGGCATCGGCTTCTGAGGGTGTCTTCAGACCTACACAACTATATGTTAAGCCATCTTCAGCTTCAAAGACAAAGACTAAAGCAGCTCTAAAGACAAAGAAACAAGTACAGCATTCTCCTACTCAGACTTCCATGCCTAAAAAACAGATGCTTAAAATGGCCAAAGACCAAATTACTTTGATCAGGGGTTCCCATCCCCCTACTATAAGAGGCCTAGGCAACAGACAGTATATGATTCTTCTGATCAGGTTTCTATTTCCTCTGATTCCTCCTCTTAACAGGATTATTCCATGCTTCCCTATGAGGACTCTGATGCTGAAGAATCCATTCCCTCAGCCTCTCCTCCTGAGGATTATTCTTTTGGGGAAACCCTGCATGCCATGAGAGAGCATTTCCACTGGGAGAGACAAGATTATTCTGAATCTAAGAAAAGGCTCAGAGACTTTATGCTACTTCCTCAGCACTGACCCCGTGCTATTCCACCTGTTCTAGACATTGTAGATGTATTTTCAGAGTCCGGCCTGTCCCCTGACTCTTTACCCCCTGCACCTGCTAAGCCAGACAGATACTACAGGGTCCCGGATTCTCATAAATTCCTATATAAAAGCCCAGCTGCTGACCCAGAAACTATATCTCAGGGTCCCAAAGGGGTCAAAGCTTCCACTGCAAAAAATCCTGTCCCCTCTGATAGGAATTCTAGGGCTCTGGACAGATGGGGGAAAAAGTTTACACTTCTGTTAACTTGGCTGTAAGGGCTTTAAATTGTCAGTTTCATATGCTTAAATATCAGCAATATTTAATGTCACTGCTTAAGCAGAAATTGTTGACAAATACTGAATGTTCAGAGAATAAGGAAATGCAGGATTTATTGCATGCAGCTGAACAAGTGAGAAAGCATACTTTGCAATGTGGTTATGATTCACTGGAGGCCTCTTGCAGGGCCGCTGTTACAGGTTCTGTTATTAGAAGGCATGCTTGGTTAAAGGAACAGAATCTGCCTGATCATGTTAAAGCAAAATTATTAGATGCACCATTATAGCATGATACTTTGTTTAGTACTAAAGCAGAAGAGGTGTTGAAAAAAATGGAGGATAAAGAAAATCCATGCAGACAGTTAAGGATTTCTTACAGGTACAGCCACCCAGATTTAGCAGGAACTGGCCTTCAAAAAATTGGTCCTTTCCAGTGTCAGACAGACCGCAAAGAGGCAGATACGTCCCAGAGGCAGGTCTCAGCCCCAAGGCTCATACAGGCCTAAACAATGGGGTGCTCCTACCTCCAAAAGCGGAGAAGACAAATCACAACCGTACAGGAAACAGTCCCAAGGTCAAAAGGTATGCCAGACCTGCCACACAATCAATGGGTAGAGGCACAAAAGCAAATTACAGCCCTTATTGACATGAGGGCCATTCAACAAGTACCGCAACAAGAGCAGGGGCAAGGATTTTACTCCAGACTTTTCTTCGTGCCCAGAAAGGACAAAACCTAGAGAACAATACTGGACCTGTCTATACTAAATACGTTTCTGGAAGTTCCAAAATTCAAGATGTTGACTCTACAGCAGCTACTGCCCATGCTGGGCAAGAAGGCTTGGCTCGTAACTTTGGACCTAAAAGAAGCATATCTGCATGTTCCAATCAAACAATCTTGCAGAAGATACCTCAGATTCATAGCTGGCTCAATGCACTACCAATTCTCTGCACTGCCCTTTGGCTTATGTACTGCGCCCAGGGTCTTCACAAAATGCCTGGCACCAGTAATCGCGTTTTGTAGACAAAGAGGAATTCAAATATATCCCTACTTGGACGACTGCCTTATTCAAGCAGAGAACAAAGACATTCTTTTAACGCATCTGGCGTTTGTAAAAAGATTACTAATTGGCCTAGGTACACAGTAAACGAAAATCAATCAAAACTAGTGCCCTCTCAAGAGATAATATTCCTGGGTGCAAGCTTAAGTACAACTGCCCAGATGGCTTATCTCACGCCAGACAAACAAAAACAACTGACTTCTTACTTCAAAAAATTGGCAACAAAGACCCACTTATCTGCAAGGAAAATCCTGCAGGCCTTGGGTTTCATGGCATCCTGCATTCTACTAATTCCATATGCTAGACTGCATATGAGGAAACTACAGTGGTATCTAAAAAGTGTTTGGACTCAGCATTGCCACAGCCTGGAGACAGTAATTACACTCATTCCCTGCCTGCAACAGGAGTTTCAATGGTGGGCAAGAGGCCTGTCACCACGACAAGGGTTTGCCATTCAGTTTACCCACAGCCAGACAGACACTGACAACGGATGCATCAGGTTATGCCTGGGGGGCCCATATGGCAAGAAAATGTATTCAGGGCACATGGCCTGCAAGCCAGATGCATCTTCACATCAATCAAAAAGAGATGCTAGCTGTTCAAAATGCCCTGACAGCTTTCAAGGATCTCCTTCATCCAGGACAGCTACTGATAAAGACAGACAATACTACGGTCATGTGGTACATAAACAAGCAGGGAGGTACACATTCCTACCCCCTCTGCAGACAAGCAATGACCTTATGGGACACAGCATTGACTTAGCAAGTTCACCTGCAAGCACAATTCCTGCCAGGAAAAACAAATACTCTGGCAGACGAACTAAGCAAAAATCTCATGGATCCCCACGAATGGAAACTGGATCCACAAGTCTTCAGCATGATAACAAAGAAATGGGGATGCCCAGACATAGATCTATTTGCCTCCCCTCACAACTGCCAATTGCAGAGATTTTGTGCAAGGATTTATCACAAGCAAGCATGGAGAGTGGACGCCCTATCCTTCAGCTGGAAAAATCTAACAGTATATGCCTTTCCTCCACTGCCTCTCCTTCCCAGGGTACTCCTAAAGGTCAGACAAGAGAAGCCAAAAATGATACTGATTGCACCAGACTGGCCACACCAGCACTGGTACCCAATCCTAAAGAGCTTGTCTCAAGGTCCAGCATGGATATTGCCTCTAACTTCTCACTTGCTGACCCAACAAAACAATCGGATCCTGCACAGCCAACTCAGGACCTTAAATCTAGCAGCATGGCGGATAATGTAGCCATTCAGAACACTCCTCTTTCAAAAGCTGTTATGGATGTTATCTTGGAGGCCAGGAGGCCCAGTACCAGAAAATCTTATGCAGATAAATCGAAGAGATTCTGTGCTTGGAATCAGGAACAAGGCATTGACACGTGTGTACCAAATATCCCTCAGATTTTACAATACCTAACTGAGATGCTGAACAAAGGCCTTTCTTTCTCATCAATTAAGATTCATGCCTCTGCCATTTCAGCCCATTACAATACGGAACCACCTATCTTTTCTCATCCTTTAATAAGGCAGTACCTCAGAGGGGCCAAAAACATCAGGCCTCCAAGGAGAGCACCGGTTCCGGCATGGGACCTCAATTATGTTTTGGAAAAACTCACATTGCCTCCTTTTGATCCAGCCTCAACAGCGGATATAAAATTCTTATCCTGGAAAACAGCTGTGCTCCTAGCAATAACCTCTGCCAGACGAGTCACAGAGTTACAAGTACTCATGGCTGTGGAACCTTTTATCATTTTTCATCCAGACAGGGTTTTTCTGAGGACAAACGCAACATTTATGCCTAAGGTGGTGTCCAATGTGGCCCCCAAGCAAACCATTCACTTGCCTACCTTTTATCCAAACCCACAGAACAAGGGTGAGAAAATTCTGCTTTCTTTGGACATACACGGGCAGTTACGCTTTTACTTGCACAGAACTAAAGCTTTCAGAAAGACTGAGCAACTTTGTGTCATATGCTGCAGGATCACAAGGAAAGGCCATCTCAAAACAGACTGTTTCTAAATGGATAGGCCATTGCATCTGTTTCTGCTATTTTCAACATGGCAAATCAGTGCCTAAGGGCATTAGGCCTCATTCTACTAGAGCAGCAGCCACTTCAGCAGCCTTCCTCAGAAGAGTACCAACCAAAGACATCTTAGAGGCTGCAACTTGGAGTTCAGTGCACACTTTCACAAAGCACTACCACTTACCTCTTTACTCTAAATCCAGAGCAGGCTTTGCCACTGCAGTTCTGCAGGGCCTCATAGCCTCTCCTAATCCTATTTAGCCCAGCCACCCATCCTCAGCTTTGGGATTCAACCCAAGAGTAATGACTGCAAAAGTGAAACACGATGAACATAGTACAGTTGTGTACCTAACATAAATGTAGATGTTTGAGTGTATTCACTGTTGCAGTCCAGGTTACCCACCCACCATCCCCCATTTCTTTGCTGGGACTTATCTGTACTTCTCTATCCTATACAACCTATGTGGTGTATTTGCTTGTAGATGAAGGAAATGTTATTTTTGTGCATGCATACTTATTGGCATATTTTTTTCAGCCTACCAATCTGGGGGCACCTGACATCTAGGGCAAGAAAAACTGAAGAAAATCGCGTCGGCTGCATTTTTTATACCCCTGGCGCACTGACGTCAAGGAAGAGGCGACAGCAACCGACGCCAGACCTAGACTTTGGAATTCTGGCCGATTGCGGGTAGCCTGCCAGCAGGATAACCCAAGAGTAATGACTGCAACAGTGAATACACTCGAACATCTACATTTATGGTAGGTACACAACTGTACTTTTTGATTGCATCTGCTTTACTTTCTGGAAAAAAAAACCAAAAAACTAAAAAAATACTTGTTTCCCACCTTTCTGAACTAGTATAGTCCAGTTTTCAGGTTATTGCTGAATCCAGGGCTGTGGTACAAGTTTCTGTGCTGCCCATAACTTTCTTGGATACAAGGAAATTTCTCTCTTCACCTGTGAGAGAGCGGAGCTTTGAGCAGCTTATCTGTCCCTAGAGGAGTGGTTTCAGCCTAGAAGTTAGTCGTTTATTGGCCATTTTTGGCTAATTTCTATATCTTTCACTTACCTGCTATAAAAACTGCATTTGCGCAGTTTTTGCCCTTGTATTTCGCTCAGCAAGTGCCTTCCAGGTGTTCTGCAGAGTCTACAGCAGCAGAGAGACAAAAGAGTGACTTTGGAGTGATTAAGTATCATTTTTCTGCTTTTCTTGCTGTCTTAACTAATTCTGCCTAAAGCACCAGTTTTTTTTAGCGAATCTGTGATTTAAAAAGTTTGTTATTGCTACATATTGCACTTATTTGCTGCCTGCACTTGAATTAAGTCATTTTTGTGTTTAAATAATCTGTTTAACTGTTGTAGGCTACACACTAAAGTGTGATCGCCTTTTCTGTGCATTTAAAGTGTTGTTTTGATTGTATCTACTCTATTTTCTGAAAAAAATATATATACTTGTTACCCACCTTTCTGAACTAGTATAGTCCAGTTTTCAGGTTATTGTTGAATCCAGTGATGAGTTACAAGTTTCTGTCTTGCCCATACCTTACTTGGATAGAAGGAAGTTTCTCTGTTCACCTGTGAGAGAGGGGAGCTTTGAGCAGCCTATCTGTCCCTGGAGGAGTGGTTTCAGCCCAGATGTTAGTAGTTTATCAGCAATTGTGGGCTAATTTCTATCACTTTACTGCTATAAAAACCACATTTGTGCGATTTTGTGCTCCGGGCAGTGCCGTTAAACTATTCTCAGCTCCACAAAGTGTACTCTTCAATTTTTCCCTTGAACTAGACAAAACTTCAACTTTAGCACTCGAACCATTCATTTCACAGTCAAGCACTTGCTTAAAACTCATAGCAAGCACTAATTAACACTAGCACTAGTCCCCTCTATACTGTCCAGAAGGACAAGGCTCTCTATTCATCCCCACCAGTCAATCAGAAAAACAGCTTACTCTACCTATTCAGGCATGTCCAAAGGGCAGTTTCCGGTGTACTCTCCAGTCCAACTGGTGAATCTGGGCATTTTGAGGCAACGTTACAACTGCCTCATGTACACAGACAACCCTCTTCTCCTACCACCAAACAGTAATATATGCGAGAGATGCAGTTATACAGCCAAACTGGAGGCAAAGCTCTCTCAACCCAAGACTGGAACTGACAGTCAAGAGGAGAAGGGTAATACTTGCAACACACCACTAGTCTCACATAGACCTAATAAACCAACACCGGCAAATAACAAACATGAATACATGAAAACATACTTGGAGGCTCTAAATAAAAATCTGCAAAAGCAACAGAGAGACCTCCAAAGCAGACATCCAAGCCACCTTCACTCCCCGTCACCAACCATGAAACACATACTTCACATAATCAGTGTGCCACGCAATCACAGCCCTTAACGCAAAATAACATACCCAACACACTAGTAATAGCCGACTCTATAGTCAGGCACACTGACGTCCCACTAACTAGGCTGGACAAGGAGAGGGTTACATTTAGCTGCCTGTCAGGTGCCAGGATCCGCCACATAACACAAGCACTCGGGTCACTCCAGAACAAGTACAAATACAGCTCTGTCATTGTCCATGTTGGTGTGAATGACCTGAGGTGTAGCTCCCTGGACTACATGAAAAGAGACATGGAAGAGCTCTCTGATCATGTAACCCAGCCCGGTATGACCCTGACCCTGAGTAGCATCCTGCCCTCACCAAGAATGATGCCACAGTATAAAGAAAAAATGATCAATTTCAACAATTGGCTAAGTTTCTGGTGTCATTCAAAGGGGATCCAGTATCTGTCCGCCTGGGATGACATGCTCGACAAGCCACGTTGCTTTGCAAGAGATGGCTTGTACCTGTCACCCTTAGGCTTTCGAATACTGGCCAAGGCTCTTGCCACCCCCATAGTGCCTTTTTTAAGCTAGGCTCAAAAGACAAACCCACCACCATAAATAGCACAAGTAACCAAAAACTGAGGGTAATGCTACTCATCGCCAGAAGTCTAAACCTCAAAATGCACGCACTCGAGGCACTCCTCAGTATGGAGAACATTGACATCTGTACAGTAACAGAAACCTGGTTTAAGGCTCCTGAGAGAACCCCAGCACTACTAGGCTATAACTCGTACCATACCTTTCGGCCACAGAACCAGGACCAAAACACAAAAGGCGGGGGTGTATCCATATTCATCAAGGATACCCACACCTCCGGGTTAGTGGCGCAGCACAATGCATCAGAGATCATCCATGTGCAACTAACAACGGGCAAAACTGCAATCCAAATTGTAGCTTGCTACAGATCACCCACCATGGCCCAGGACCCCTATTCCGCATTTTTGGAGACACTGGGAAATATGAAGGTCCTACCAAACACCCTAATACTGAGTGATTTCAATTACCCAAATATAAACTGGGAGAACTACTCAAGTACTAACTCCCTTGCCCAACGCTTCCTAGAATTTATAAACTCGAACGCCCTGGATCCAACTGGTCAACACCCCCACCAGAGGGAACAACATATTGGACCTGGTCATCACCAACATGGGCGACCGGTGTTCCACACCGGAGGTCAACCCCTCGGTGGTTAGGTCAGACCATAGACTAATCACTCCGGATATCCACATTCCGGCCCCACCCCCAATCAAGGAAATCACCATGAAAAGCAAAAAGCAAACTTCACATTACTTAAGACCGAGGTGGAAAGGTTCACAGTCCCCATGCGAAAGGACAATGCTGTCCAAGCTGCTGAAACCTTTACAAAGGCACTCTATGAGCATCTGCAGGAATTCATGGATCGTGCTATCCCAAGTAAAATCAAGACTCACTCCGCCAAGAAAAGGAAACCAGTCTGGTAGATCCCTGCCATAAACAAGCTATACAACAGAAGGATGAAACTAGTACAGAAAAGAGTAAAATCCCAAGAATGAAAGACATCCCTGATCAGTATCAGCAAGAAACTACAATCCCCCATTAAATCACCCAAGGCTAGTTTTGAAAGAAAAATTGCCAATGACTCCAAAGATAACCACAAAGCCGCCTTTAGCTATGTCAAGAACCTAAGTGGAAACTCTCAGATCTGCTCTGAGTTAGTGCAGAATGGCACAAAATACACTGAACCGACTGATATTGCCAACATTCTAGCAGATGGGTTTAGTGCAAACTTCACCCCCCTCTCACCCCCTAAAGGTCTCATACCAGAAGTATGTAGGGTTCCATCAATCACCGACACACAGGTTAAAACAGCCCTATCCAAAGCCAAAAACACAGCTTCTGTGGGACCGGACAGTGTCCCAGGCTGTGTCTTACAAGAGCTCCAAAATGAACTAACCCCTCACCTAAACACACTGTTCAAACTCAGCCTCTCTACAGGCTACGTATCCACAGAGTGGTGCACAGCAACAGTTATCCCACTCCACAAAGGTGGAGCCACAATGTACCTCGGGAACTATCGCCCTATAAGTCTGACTAGCCTGGTCTGCAAGGCTATGGAATGCATCATTAACAGAGACATTAGGAACCTCCAAACCTTGGACCCTACCCAGTTTGGCTTTAAGGGCAGATCATGCCTCCTAAACCTGGTGGACTTCTTTGAGACGGTTACCAAGGCATTAGACGAGAGAAAGGAGGTCCACACAGCCTACCTAGACCTCGCAAAGGCTTTCGACACCATTCCCCATTCTAGTATTATAGACAAGCTCACCAGCTTGAACATAAACCCTACATCACGAGATGGGTTGCCAACTGGCTCATGAATAGAACCAACATGGTGAGAGTTGCAGGCTTTACGTCCAGCTCTAAACCGGTTGCAAGTGACGTCCCCCAGGGCTCAGTCCTAGGACCCCTCCTGTTCGGTATATACTTCTCAGAGGTACAGGCAAGCATAGGAGGACTGTGGCTGACCAAGTTCGCAGACGACTGCAAACTAGGGGACATAATTGATTCTCCGGCTGATACAGACACCCTCCAGATGGGTCTCACTGAGACGGATACCTGGTGTCAAAATCATGGCCTCAAGCTAAATGCCAAAAAGTGCATAGTCGTCCCCTTTGGAAAAAACAAAGTATCCGTGAACTACCACATAGGTGGTAGTCCCCTAAATACAGAAAATGTAATAAGGGATCTGGGGACCCAAGTCGATAGGAATCTCTCCTTTGATAATCATATTGCCAAGGTGGTTAGAAAATCCTTCTATGTGGCCCACCTAATCACAAAAGGGTTTGCATCTAGAACAAAAGAGGTTATTCTGCCTATCTACTCATCACTCATTAGACTCATCATAGAATACAACGCCCCATTTGGGATGTACCTTACAAGACACCTGCAACAGCTGGAAAGACCACAAAAGTACCTCACCAAGAGGATTACTCGCCTCAAACAGATGCCCTATGCAGCCCGACTCAAGAAACTCAAGCTGTACTCGGTCGCATACCGCTTACTCAGAGCTGATCTCTGCCTGACATACAAAGCCATGTCCAACCCAGAATTGATGGACATGCTCCACCTAAAACAAAACAAATCTTGGAGAGTCACATGCTCTAGAGATATAAACCTCACCACAACGATAAATTGGACATGCTGGAGGGATTGATTCCTATCCCAGAGACTCCCCATGCTTTGGAACAGGATTCCAGTATAGATCAGGCAGAGCCCCTCACTAACACTCTTCAAGAGAAACCTTGATGGGTGGATGGGAAACAGAAAATTTACCCCGGGTTCACTGCAGTGGCTCTGCTGGACAGTGGCGCAGGGAACTAATGGCTCTGCTGGACAGAGGCACAGGGAACTAATCTAAGGGGGTGGCAAAAGCCAACACATTCTGACTAGGCTTTTAAATGCCCTTGGGCAGATAGCCTAGTACTTACCTATGAACCTATGAAAACCAGAAAACTAAACATCTCTCCCCTATTGCTAAATATCCCCAGCGTGAATGGCAGGATTTTACTCAGGGTCTGTTCAGTGCTTTAATAGCCCTAAAGCCTTTTCAAGGGGTGTCAGTCCCTGCCCATCCCTGGTTTCCCACCCAGTTAAAAGGCTTAGGGAATTGAATTCCTTGGATGAGGATTTGGAATCTGGGGAGGAATCCCTTGCTTACTCTTCTCAAATTCCTTTCCTTCTAGACTATCTTTAGGAGGAAGAGGATTCTTTGAGTCCAGATTCCCCCTTGGAAGAATTATCTTTTGGGGATAGTATTGCCCGCATGATGGAGTATTTTAAGTGGGACTGCTCCCTTGTCTCTGACTTCCAAAAGCGATATTATGAGTGGCTACAAATGGAGTGTCCTAAGCCAGCTGTTGTTCCTCCTGTTTTGGCAACCCTTTTGGACACCTTTACTGCTGCCTTTGTAGCTCCTGATTCTCATCCTCCAGCTCCCAAGAAACCTTACAGGTTCTACAAGGGGCCTGAGGATTGCAACTTTTTGTATAATTGCCCTTCTGCTGATCCTTCAGTGGTTTCAGTTTCCTCTGATAAACCGTTTAAACTGTTGCCGTCTGCTAAGCTTGTTCCTTCCGATAAGGACACAAGCTATGGAAATGGGTAAGAAAGTATATACTGCTGTCAAGCTGTCTTTTAGGGCTGTTAATTACCAGACCCACATGACCAGTTATGTTTTGGCTGTGTTTTCTCAGGTAACTAAGCTGGTGATGTTCATCGTGTTTCACTGTTGCAGTCATTACTCTTGGGTTATCCTGCTGGCAGGCTACCCTCAGTCTGCCAGAATTCCAAAGTCTAGGTCCGGCGTCAGTTGCTGTCGCCTCTTCCCTGACGTCAGTGCGCCAGGGGTATAAAAGATGCACTCAACGTCATTTTCTTCAGTCTTTCTTGCCGTGCGGTGCCCGAAGCAAAAGCAGTTCGCAAGTGCCGTTCTGCCGACTCCTGAGATTTTCAAATCTGAATTTCAGAACTGAAGTCTTCATTAAAGCTAAGTACCCCGTTGGGGAAACTTTTTTTCTTGCACCAGACCGATGTCAGAAAAAGTTAACAATTGTAGTTCTTGTGGGAAGCAAATACCTCATAAGGATTTTCACTCTTACTTTATTCCTTGCCTAGGCCCTGATCACAACATTGCTAGCTGTCGGTTTTGTGCTAAATTTAACCAACGCACTATTAAGCGTCAGTTCGATTTTGCATTTCATTACTTTGGCCGTAGATTTAATTATATAATGCCGTCGGAACAGCCGCTGACCGGAGTTTACAAAAAATGCAAGGACAAGGAAAAGGATAGGCATCCGAGGTGCAAAACCGACGACGAGGCCTCTAACAGGCCAGCTGCCGGTTCTCAGTGAGGTGCTTTCGCAGCCCCTGGCGCCCACTACCTCAGCGCCACAGGCTGCTTCCGACTCCCACGTGGAGCTGACTGGGCCTCTGGATACTCAAGGTATTGGACACTCGGAAATCATTCCCTCAGATGGGTCCGGAGCCGCTGAGCAGGCATCGGCTTCTGAGGGTGTCTTCAGACCTACACAACTTTATATTAAGCCATCTTCAGCTTCAAAGACAAAGACTAAGGCAGCTCTAAAGACAAAGAAACAAGTACAGTATTCTCCTACTCAGACTTCAATGCCTAAAAAACAGATGCTCAAAATAGCCAAAGACCTAATTACTTTGATCAGGGGCTCCCATCCCCCTATTGATAAGAGGCCTAGGCAAGAGACAGAGTATGATTCTTCTGATCAGGTTTCTGTTTCCTCTGATTCCTCTTCTGAACAGGATTACTCCATGCTTCCCTATGAGGATTCTGATGCTGAAGAATCCATTCCTTCAGCCTCTCCTCCTGGGGATTATTCTTTTGGGGAAACCCTGCATACCATGAGGGACATTTCCACTGGGAGAGCCAAGATTATTCTGAATCTAAGAAAAGGCTCAGAGACTTTCTGCTACTTCCTCAGCACAGACCCCTTGCTATTCCACCTGTTCTAGACATTGTAGATGATGTATTTTCAAAGTCTGGCCTCTCCCCCGACTCTTTACCCCCTGCACCTGCTAAGCCAGACAGATACTACCGGGTCCCATAGTCTCATAAATTCCTATATAAAAACCCTGCTGCTGACCCTGAAACTATATCCCAGGGTCCCAAAGGGGTTAAAGCTTCCACTACAAAAAACCCTGTTCCCTCTGACAGAGATTATAGGGCTCTAGACAGATGGGGGAAAAAAGTCTGCACTTCTGCTACCTTGACTGTAAGGGCTTTAAATTGCCAGTTTCATATGCTTAAATATCAGCAATATTTAATGTCACTGCTTAAACAGAAATTGTTGACAAATACTGAATGTTCAGAGAACAAGGAATTGCAGGATTTATTGCATGCAGCTGAACAAGTGGGAAAGCATGCTTTTCAATGTGGTTATGATTCACTGGAGGCCTCTTGCAGGGCTGTTGTTACAGGCTCTGTTATTAGAAGGCATGATTGGTTAAAGGAACAGAATCTGCCTGATCATGTTAAAGCAAAATTATTAGATGCACCATTACAGCTTGATACTTTGTTTGGTACTAAAGCAGAAGAGGTGTTGAAAAAATGGAGGATAAAGCAAAATCCATGCAGACAGTCGAGAATTTCTTACAGGTACAGCCACCCAGGTTTAGCAGGAACTGGCCTTCTAAAAATTGGTCCTTTCCAATTTCAGACAGACCACAAGGAGGCAGATATAGGCGTCCCAGAGGCAGATCTCACCCCCAAAGCTCTTACAGGCCTAAACAATGGGGTGCTCCTACCTCCAAAAGCAGAGAAGACAAATCACAACCTTACAGGAAACGATTCCAATGACTTTCCTCTGCCAGATCCAAGCACTTTTCTTTTGGCAGCTCCCTTAGGGGAAAAACTAGCACTTTTTTCATCAAATTGACAAATGGGTCCTGAACATAGTGTCCCAAGGCTACAGGTTCCATTTTCACACTCTACCAAGGTCAAAAGGCATGCCAGACCTGCCACACAATCAATGGGCAGAGGCACAAAAACAAATTACAGCCCTCATGTCCATGAGGGCCATTCAGCAAGTACCACAACAAGAGCAGGGGCAAGGATTTTACTCCAGACTATTCCTAGTACCCAGAAAGGACAAAACCTGGAGACCAATACTGGACCTGTCTACACTAAATACGTTTCTGGAAGTTCCAAAATTCAAGATGTTGACTCTACAGCAGCTATTGCCCATGCTGGGCAAGAAGGCTTGGCTCATAATTTTGGACCTGAAAGAGGCATACCTGCGTGTCCCAATCAGACAGTCTTGCAGAAGATACCTCAGATTCATAGCTGGCTCAATGCATTACCAATTCTCTGCACTGTCCTTTGGCTTATCTACTGCGCCCAGGGTCTTCACAAAATGCCTGGCACCAGTAATTGCGTTTTGCAGACAAAGAGGATTTCAAATATATCCCTACTTGGACGACTGCCTAATTCAAGCAGAGAACAAAGACATTCTTCTAAAGCATCTGGCGTTTGTAAAAAGATTACTAATTGGCCTAGGGTACACAGTAAACGAAAAGAAATCAAAACTAGTGCCCTCTCAAGAGATAATATTCCTGGGTGCAAGCTTAAATACAGCTGCCCAGATGGCTTATCTCACGCCAGACAAACAAAAGCAACTGACCACTTACTTCAAGAAATTGGCAACAAAAACCCACTTATCTGCAAGGAAAATCCTGCAGGCCTTGGGTTTCATGGCATCCTGCATTCTACTAATTCCATATGCCAGACTGCATACAAGGAAACTGCAATGGTATCTAAAAAATGTTTGGACTCAGCATTGCCACAGCCTGGAGACAGTAATTGCACTCATTCCCTGCCTAGAACAGGAGTTTCGATGGTGGGCAAAAGCCTGTCACCGCAACAAGGGTCTGCCATTCAGTTTACCCGCAGCCAGACAGACACTGACAACGGATGCATCAGATTATGCCTGGGGGGCCCATATGGCAGGGAAATGTATTCAGGGCACATGGCCTGCAAACCAGATGCATCTTCACATCAATCAGAAAGAGATGCTAGCTGTTCAGAATGCCCTGACAGCTTTCAAGGACCTGCTTCATCCAGGACTGATGCTGATAAAGACAGACAACACTGCGGTCATGTGGTACATAAGCAGGGAGGTACACATTCCCACCCCCTCTGCAGACAAGCAATGACCTTATGGGACACAGCATTGGCTTTTCAAGTTCACCTGCAAGCACAATTCCTGCCAGGAAAAACAAATACTCTGGCAGACGAACTAAGCAGAAACCTCATGGATCCCCATGAATGGAAGGTACACATTCCCACCCCCTCTGCAGACAAACAATGACCTTATGGGACACAGCATTGGCTTTTCAAGTTCACCTGCAAGCACAATTCCTGCCAGGAAAAACAAATACTCTGGCAGATTTAACTAAGCAGAAACCTCATGGATCCCCATGAATGGAAACTGGATCCACAAGTCTTCAGCATGATAATAAGGAAATGGGGATGCCCAGACATAGATCTATTTGCCTCCCCTCACAACTGCCAATTGCGGAGATTTTGCACAAGGATTTATCACAAGCAAGCATGGAAAGTGGACGCCCTAGCCTTCAGCTGAAAAAATCTAACAGTATATGCCTTTCCTCCACTGCCTCTCCTTCCCAGGGTACTCCTAAAGGTCAGACAAGAGAAGCCAAAAATGATACTGATTGCACCAGACTGGCCACGCCAGCACTGGTACCCAATCCTAAAGAGCTTGTCTCAAGGTCCAGCATGGATATTACCTCAAACATCTCACTTGCTGACCTAACAAAACAATAAGATCCTACACAGCCAACTCAGGACCTGCATCGGCGCCAAGGGGGCTGCTCTTGGAGCCAGGGGAGAGCGGTTCGCCCTCGTCGTTTGATGTAGTGGAGAGGGTGCTGTCGAGGACTTCCAGATCTCCGGTCCAGGCTGCGGAACCATCCGTCAACCATGCACATTTGGACCTGTACTCCATCATCCAGCCACTGGGACAGCCTGCATTGGCGCTCCAGTTGGTTCCCTTAGAGGGACAAGACCCCGTGGGTGAGCCCTCTAAGGATAGCCCCACCGAGGAGGTTCCTCACAAACGGAAGTGCAAAAGGAGGCACCTGGACTCCCCTGAGTCCCTCACAGAGGACACAGATTTGGAGGAAGGGGATGGTTCCCCAAGGTCATCCCCTGAGGATGTCTCCTTTGGAGACATCATGGAAATGTTGCGAATCAGAGGAAGGGTGGTCTGCCCAAAAACCTTCCTCGGATGAGTCTGTGTTTCTGGATGCATTCGATGCAGGCCCATCTACTTATTTGGTGTCCCCCCCGCCTGAACCCCTGGTCGACTTAATTACCACCAGGGCTTGGAAGGAGCCGGACATCATGGAGCAAATTCCCAGAAGGCCAGACAAAATACTTAGTTCCTCTTCTGATAGGCTGTCTTGGTCTAAAGGTTTTCCATTGGATGCCATGGTGGTGGCAGCTGCCACCAAGAAGCAACTAGCGCAGGAGAGTTCCTTGGTCCACCCTCCAGATAAGGAATCTCGGACGTTGGACTGCATTGGAAAGTGGATGTTTGCTTCAGCTACCTTGTCTGTGAGGGCGCTGAACTATATGGTGCACATTATCAGACTCCAGCGAGACTTGATTAAGGAATACGCTGGAGCCCCCCCGGAGTCCATGGCGGCCGAGGACAAACGCACCTTCTCGATTCGCATGGCCACTCTGAAATCTATTTCGATCACATCTATGCGGCTACTCTCCAATGCCACGGAGGGAGCGGCTAGAGCCAGCGGAGCAGGCATCGCTATGCGGCGCCATGCCTGGCTCCGCCTTTTCGATTTTGCGGAACCCTTCAAGGCGTCCTTCGCTAACGCGCCCTTTGACGGTTCTACTCTCTTTGGCAAGATTGTCCGTGACATGCTGGTCCAAAGCGAGAAAGACGGGAAGACGCTGTCTGCCATCTGGATCCGCTTCTCTAATCCCCAACGGTCCTTCTCGAGGAACCAGAGGGGACAAAAGAAGATGTGGTTCCGGAAATCACAGCAGTCCCATCCTGGTTCGGATCCCTCCTCCTTCAGAGGCAGAGGAGGACAAGGTGGACGCCGGCCCAGAGGCAGAGGGGGGCCGAGGAATCTCGGGTCCGGAGAACCTTTCTCGGAGAGGCCCGCGCAACAGCCCTGAGGGCTTACCCGACTGTCCCTCTCTGGAGGCAGTCGGGGGTGTCTGTCAGACCACCTCCAAACTTGGGAGTCCATTACTATGGACCGGTGGGTGCTCCGAATTATATCCAGAGGTTATTCCATTCCCTTTCTGAGCCTTCCCCCTCCTATGAAAAGCCTCCCCGATGTCCCACCTGATCAAAAGGAGGCGGCAGTTTTGGAAATTTCGAAGCTGTTAGAAAAAAGAGCCATCCAGCACGTCCCCCCAGGCCAGTCCGGATTGGGAAATTACTCCAGGTTTTTTTTAGTGCCAAAAAAAGACGGGGGAACTGAGGCCTATACTAGACCTCTCATCTCTAAACGTGTTCATTCCCAAAGAGAAATACCGGATGGTCACTCTGCAATCTATTCTCCCCTTCCTACGGGAGAATGACTGGATGTGTTCTATAGACCTCAAGGATGTGTACTACCACATTCTGATGGACAGAAGATCCAGGAGGTTCCTCCGCTTTTGGCTGGGAGCCAGTCACTTTCAGTTCAGGGCTCTTCCGTTCGGCTTCACCTCAGTCCCCAGGGTGTTCACCAAGGTCATGGCGATGGTCGCAGCCCACCTGAGACTTCAGGGCATTCGGGTCTTTCCGTACCTGGACGACTGGCTCCTCACCGCCTCCAACAGGCATCAGCTCTGCCTGGCCAGGGATTATACCCTGGCTCTTACTCAGCGTCTAGGTATTACTGTGAACCTTCAAAAATCATTCCTTCATCCTGTGCAGGTTCTGGAATTTATAGGGGCCAAGATAAATACACGCCACTCCAAGGCCTTTCTAACAACAGACAGGTTGCACAGTTTGTCTCTTCGTGTATTGGCAATTCTCCAGTCCCCAGCCCCACCTGCGGAATTAGTCCTGAGAGCTTTGGGCTCCATGGCGGCAGCCATCGGTCTGTCGCCCTTTGCGCGGCTGCGCATGAGAATCCTTCAGTGGACTCCTCAGGTCCAATGGTCACTTTTGCTGCACACTTAAACACCCCGATTCCCTTGAGCAGGGTTTGCAAGGACTCTCTTCTCTGGTGGCTGCACTCTCAGGAGCTGCGAAAGGGGAGACAGTTTGTCATGCTTCAGCCCCAAGCCACGTTGACCATGGATGCTTCTCGCCTCGGGTGGGGGGGCATGCTATGGGCAGAACCGTTCAAGGCACGTGGGGTCCCTCAGAGACCGTTCTGCATGTCAATGTCCTTGAGATGAGGGTGGTGCTTTTGGCATTGCAAGCCCTACAAGACCTTCTTCCTCCGGGAACTATTGCAATTCAGTCAGACAACATGGCTGTAGTCTGGTACATCAACAAACAGAGAGGAACCAGATCTTATCCCCTTTGCCGAGAGGCCATGAGAGTTTGGGAATGGGCGATCTCCACCAACCGCTTTCTGGTAGCAACGCACATTCTGGGCTGGACCAACATCCTAGCGGACAAACTAAGTCGCTTGATCTTCACACTGTATGAGTGGTCTCTAAACCCATTAGTAGCGAAACAGATCTTCCTCAAATGGGGTCTACCTTGCTGCGATCTTTTTGCTTCTCCGTCAAACACAAAGTGCAGCGAATATTTCGCTCTAATTCCCCCAATAGGGGAGAGCCCCAGAGACGCTCTAGTTCATGCTTGGCCCCTCGGTCTCCTTTATGCTTATCCCCCGCTTCCACTAATGACGAAGTTCCTGCAGAAAGCCCATCGGTTGCGGAGCAAGATAATCCTCATAGCCCCATTCTGGCCTCGCCAGATCTGGTTCCCTTACCTGCGGTCTCACAGTGTAGTTCCTCCTTGGATCTTAGATCCCATTCCGGATCTGATTTCTCATCCTGCAGGATTACAACCCCCAAACCTGGGCGACCTCAAGCTCATGGCTTGGTTGATCCAGTTCCTCTGATAGCAAGGACTCCCGGTATCTCGTCACCAGTGAAAGCCATTCTGGTAGCAGCACACAAACCTTCTACCAGAAAAATCTACGGTAGTAAATGGAAGCGTTTTTCCATTTGGGCCAAAGACAGGGGCTTGGACCCCTTTACTGTCCCTGTTCTGACGATTCTTGAATTTCTGTCCCATATCTTTCATCAGGGAGCCAGTGCATGTACGGTTAAAGTACAGTTGGCAGCCATCTCTCATTTTCATGTGGGGGATGATGTAGGATCACTGGCTTCCACCAGGATTTGCAAAACCTTTTTAAAAGGCGCTTTTCTGTTAAAACCGCCAGTTAAGTCTGCGGTCCCACCATGGGACTTAACACTGGTCCTACACGCTTTGACAGGCCCTCCTTTCGAACCGGCCGCGTCGGCTCAGTTGAAATTTTTATCTTGGAAAACAGCCTTCCTGGTTGCAATAGCTTTGGCCAGGAGAGTGTCTGAGCTTCAAGCCCTCTGTATGAAATCCCCTTACCTAATATTTCATAAGGACAGAGTTTCTCTCAGGGCTAATCCTTCCTTTCTCCCTAAAGTGGCCTCTGAGTCGAATATTAATCAGTCTATTAATCTGCCAGTGTTTTTTCCCAATTTCCAGAGCAAAGAGGAATACACACTACACAAATTGGATGTGCATAGACAACTGCGTTTTTATTTGCGCAGGACAGCAACTATCCGTAAATCTGATCAATTGTTTGTGTCCTTTGCCAAGTCTTCTTTGGGTAAGCCTATTACCAAAGTGACATTATCCAACTGGATTTCACAATGCATCATTCAAGCCTATTTAGCTTCGAACAAACCGGTACCTTTGGGAATCCATGCTCATTCAACCCGATCCATAGCTACCTCTGCAGCATTCTGGTCTAGAGTCCCTATAGACGACATATGTTCAGCAGCTACTTGGTCCTCCTCTCATACATTCATTTCCCATTATAAATTGGATATGATTTCCAGGAGTAGGGCTTCCTTTGGCTCCGCGGTGCTCCGGAATATTCTTCCTTGAGGGTCGCCCAAGGTTTCTAGGTAGCTGGTGACTCTGTCCCACAGGTTGCAGACCAAATGAAGATAACCACTTCAGATAAAGAAGTTATGTACTCACCATAACGTTCCATCTGAGTGGGTAACTTCATTTGTCTGCAACTCCATTCCCCCTAACCAGTTTTGTGCTTCTTAACCATGGAGAGGATTGTCCATTCTGTTAGGCAGTAGGTTACTGGCCTCTTCCGAGGGTCTTGTGGAGTCCGTATAGGCAAACTCGATCTGAGGATGGGGGATGTGTAGCAGGGGATTATGGGTAGGGGTAGGAGCTAGGAGCTCGGATCTTTAGCTAGGTAAAGCTACTGGCTCGGATCCGTCCTCAGGTTGCAGACAAATGAAGTTACCCACTCGGAACATTATGGTGAGTTACATAACTTCTTTTTACCTCACTTGGTGGATCTTCTCACAAGACAAGGGATCTCTTGTCCATCTTCACCTGCCCAGTCTTCAAATGACACTGTGGTGATAGGGTTTTGATTCTGTTTAGGCACCTATTTTCTTAGGACATCCTCCAAGCTCTGTAGGAAGCCACGAAACCCACTACCAGAAATCATACATGTCCAAATGGAAAATATTTTCTGTCTGGTGCCTTTCTCGCCATCAGGATTCCATCTTTGTTGAGGTTCCTTTGCTTCTGTCTTATTTGTGTGATCCACTCCATGCTGGGTTGGCAAATTGTTCAGTTAAATCTCGCCTATCAGCAGTTTCTGCTTGTCTACCCTTGAATCTTCCTCTGGCCTATCGGTTTGAGTTCAAGCATTTTTTTAAAAGCGTCCATGTCAAACCTCCCCTTCATGGGACCTCAGTTTTGTACTTGCAAAATTGACTTGGTCTCTTTTTGAGCCTGCTTCTTCAGCTTTCTTGCAACATTGTATTTGGAAGACAGTTCTTTTTTAGGCTCTTAGTTCAGCCAAGAGTGTCTTAACTTCAGGCTGCCATAGCAATTCCTTCTTTTTTAATTTTTTCACAGAGACAGGATGTCTCTTCGAATTAATCCTTTTATGCCCAAGGTGGTCAATCAGTTGTCCTTTAATCCATCTGTTCACTTTCCTTTTTTCTTTCTCCTTAGTTTGCCATTGAGAAGGTTCTTCATACCTTGTATCTGCATAAACAGCGCAAGTATTATTTGGATAAAATTAATGCATTTTGCAAGTCTTAACTTTTTTTTCTTTTCAACCCCAGAGTTTGGGTTTGGTTGTTTCCAAGCAAACCATCTCCTTCTGAATTAGTAAAGCTATTTCCTTTTGTTATTCTAATGCAAATGTCTTTCTTTATCTGGAAAAGCACATTCCTCTAAGGCGGTTGTCATCTCTGCTGCCTTTTTCAGGGGTTTGGACATCATTTCCATCCTTGAGGCTGCTACTTGGTCCTCTCTTCATTGGATGCTATTTCCAGGGCCAGGGCAGGTTTTGCCAGGGCTATTCTGCATGGGTTTGTTGAGAGCTCTTCTGGGCCTTCCTTCTCCCAATCTTCTTCTTAGCTCCTGTACTCTCCATTATGTAAAAAATAGCACAGTTGTGTAAAATGTTACCATAACAGTAGATGTCGTTCTTTTCATTGTTAAAGTTTTCTGTCTGTCCTTCCTTCTTCCCTCTTTTCTAGCTCTTGCCTGTGGTGTTTTTGGTTGCTGTCCTGGCCAAAGGGTCCTTATTTCCTTTTCCTTCAGCCCCTGTTTTCCTTCTTGATGTACATCCTCTCTTTTGTCACTGTTCCGCCTTGGGCTCTTCAGTTCTGAGTGTCTTTATCTGTGCATCACCTTTATGCCCTATGCATTACATGGTAAGCATACTTCTGACTTGTAGCACCTGTAAGATCTGAAGGCGTTGGTATCATACATCTCAACCTGGAAACATCAAAAATCTGGACAAGGCCCATGAAAAATAGGTACAAATCTGTATGCTGATTAACATCTAATTTGCATACATAATTACATAACCCCATCCACTCCGATGGAATTGTGGGATACCAACTTTCAAACGCAAACTGAAGAACAGACAACCAAAATATGGCACTGCACCAGAGTCCCCTGCAAGCCATTCCAATGTCCCATTACCTGGCGATTTCTCCCCATTTACCATAAACTCTTATGCGTGCATGCTGTTTTACTTCTACAATGATTATTTGGATTATATTTTTTCATTTTTCAGCACAATAATGCACAAACCACTAACACTCATCTGCTAAACAAAGCAATACTGTCTCACAATGAAAATAGACTTGGCATTAAAACTTCTCTGCCTTTGAGATTCGCAATTTTCTGTAGTCCTATCTTGCCTTCATTCTTACATATAGATTCGGAGCCAGTCCTCTGCTCCGACTTGGCCTTTTTGCAAGTTCAAAGTCTTCTAGTTGGCTCGTGGCTATGTAGGTAATCCATGGTGCACCAGTACAATCCCCAGATCTCATTTGCCTCGTCGACGAGTTCAGATGTGCTTCTTCTTGGCCGTGGCTAAGTTTAACACATTTTGCTAATTTTTTTGCTATTTTGTGCTATTTTCAGCTTAAATATAGAATTATATAGCCTTTGCTAGTGTTGCTTCCTATTGTTAGAGTAGGTTAGTCAATTGCAGTACTTTTTTCCTCTATTTAGCTAATTATTTTCAAGAACTGGTTGGCCGTTGGCCTTGTTCTCATTGGTATCCTGTGTGCCAATTTAGTTTCTTTCTCCTGGCGTTTTGCCTTTAGTTGTTATTTACTGGGCTGGTTAGTTCAGACATTGGTAGCTTGATATTTAGTGCTTAAGGCGCATTTTGCGCTCAATTTAACTTTCTATGTGCAGTATTATTTACAGTACGTTATTAGCTCAGCTGTTTAGTGTTTCTTAGTGTGCTGTGTTAGCTTAAGCTAGTTATTTTTGGAGTAATCTGCACAGTTATTTGTTGGATTTACCTTAGCTGACAAGAGTTCTGGATTTGTCAACCCTTATTGATTCCAAGGCATAGTTTTTTGTATAGAGGCTCTTCCTTGTGTGTGTGTGTGTGTGTGTGTGTGTGTGTCAGTAAATTTGCTAATTCTGACCTTTTTATCCTCCTTTCTAGGTCAGTTTGAGTTAGAGGACCTAGGTTTCTCCCTTTCTTTTTCTACCCAGGGCTAGGCCCGTTTGAGTTAGAGGACCTAGTCCTCATGGTTGTGTGATTGTTAGTGCGGTAAGGGCTAGGCACATTTAACTTAGAGGACCTAGTCCTCTCTCTGAGTGTTTGGCTTGTGTCCTTTTGCTGCATCTTCAGTGCTATATCTAAGGAAGCAAAAGATCATAAACCCTCGGTGTTTAAAAAGTGTGCAAAATGCTCACAAAATATGTCTATTACCGATGGCCACAGTAACTGTGTGTATTGCCTCAGGGCCGTCCATTTACAAGAAACGTGTTTGTTTTGTCATTCATTCAGTGCCAGGGTATTACAGGAGAAAAAGAACAAACTAATACTAAAAGGTCTCCTTATGCCTTATTTTGAGGAAGACCTGGCCAGTTTGTCTTCCTCCTCTAAATCGCATGGATCCAAGAAAGAAAAGACTAAACCTTCTAAGAGGCATTCCCCAACGCCATCTGGTGCATCAGAACTGCCTCCCAAAATTTTCAAACCAGACAAGTCTTCTTCCTCCTCAGCTCCACTGAGTTCGGAACCGATCGAGGACATAGCAGCTATGGCTACAGTGTCGGCACCAGACAGTTCGGAGCCGTCCACTGATAGCAGACATTGGAGCCGGTCTAGAGATCCTTTGCCGGTCTTCCCTACGTTAAGGTTCCCTATCTTACAGAGGTCTAGATCTCCCACACTGTCTTCCAGATCTTCCAGGAGCCTATCGGAAGAAGTTGTGGAGAGAGTAGTGCTGAGACTCCTGAAATCATCTGCCTTACCGAAAATGCTGTTAGCTCCGACCTAGTCAGTTCTGGAGCCACTTGAGTCCATTTCCCCTTCTGTGATTTCTCCGAGCCATGCTGGGCTTTTGGAGCCAGAGTGCTCGGTACCGCTGGTTGTGGAACCCTCGGTTCCAGCTCCCCCTGAGGTTTTCTCGGAGCTGAGTTCTGCTCCAACACCTTCGGTGCCATCCGTGGTATCTAGGAGCCAAAGCTACCCAGTCGGCCGTGACAGGGACTCCAGGAACCAGACCTCTTCGGTTCCGAGTTTCCCTCTTGTTGCGTCGGCTACGGTGAGCTCGGACCCTACATGTATCTCGGAGCCAGTGGCTCTAGAGCCGATGGCGTCCTCTATGTCCTCTGTGCTGGGGAGGTCTTTGAAGCTGGAAGAGGTCGGCCTTTAAGATGATGATGTGTGCTGTTCCGATCATCAGCTCCACCCAGGGGTACTGACACTCTTCCCCCTCAGGCACTGACTTCCATCTCAGCACCTACTCCTTCTTTGGACAGCAGAGACCCACAGCCTCAGGAGACCCCAGCTGGTGGCCCCCACTCTTCCAAGACCTCCCCGGAATACCCTTCTGAGGAGCCCCCTCGGAAGAGGACATGCAAGAGGAAGCAAGTAGACTCACATGATGAGTCTCTTACCTCCGACACCGACCTCGAGGAGTCAAAAGGGTCCCCCAAGTTGTCCTCTGATGATGTCACCTTCATGGACATCTTAGAGATCCTTAAGCAGAGGTGTGGCTGGCCCACTGTTACCCCTACTGATGAGGAGTTGGTGTACCTGAAGGCTTTCAGGTCTCAACCTTCAGCCTCTTGGGTGTCTCCACCCTTTGACAAACTTTTAGAGCTTGTTAGTCGAAAGGTGTGGGAAGACTCCTGATGTCGTGGAGCCAGTCTCCTGAGACTTAATAAATTTCTGTCAGCCCCCAAGGAGAAGGAATTTTTATCAAAGGGTGTTCCTGTAAATGCCATGGTGGTGGCGGCGGCCACTAAGAAGGAATTAGCGGAGACTTCTTCTGTCCATCCGCTGAACAAGGAGTCTTGAACGATGGACAGGTACGGGAAGTGTATCTTTTTGTCAGTGGCATTCACTCTCAGAACATTGAACTATCTAACACACTTTACAAGGCTTCAGAGAGATCTCCTTAAGGAGTTAGGAGAGACTCTACAAGGTACATCCACTGAAGGACTCTCTGATAAGGTGTCTGCTCAGTTGTCCACCTTGAATTCCATTGTTAACTCATCCATGAGGCTGATCTCTTATGTAGCCGATGGAGTGAGCAGGGCAGCGGGTTCAGGAGTTTCCCTAAGGAGGCACTCCTGGATGCGATTGTGTAATTTTGCGGAGCCGTTCAAGTCTACATTTACCAATGCCCCTTTGACGGTTCTTCATTGTTTAGAGCTAAGGTGAAAGACACACTCACCAGGTGCGAGCAAGAAGGGAAAACGCTCTCTGCCGTGGGAGTACATTTTACCGTCCCCTCTTATACTATATCCCAAGGGTCAGAGAGGTGGTAAAATATGGTTCAAAAAGTCCCAGAGGTTTTTCCAGGATGCACAGGGTGACTCCTCCTTCAGAGGCTGAGGAGGAGGATCAAATGGTAGATGTCGCTCTAGAGGCAGGGGCGGGCCGCAAAACCAGGGAGGCCGCTATACGTTTTGAGGCCATCCCTAGCAGTGCCCCTGATTTGGGGCCCGACTGTGCTTCTCAGGAGCCTGTCGGGGGTCGCATTTCTTTGTATCCGGAAGCCTGGCTAATTATCACCTGAGACAGATGAGTACAAAGAATTATCACCAGAGGTTACTCCATACACTTTTCTCTTCCACCCCCATGTTCCCAAGAGGATCCCGAATGTTCCACCCAATCACAGGGATCAAGAAACTGTAGAAGTGAACAAGTTTCTCACAAACAGAGTCATCCAAACCGTCCCTGCAGACCAAGTAGGATTCGGGACTTACTCCAGATTCTTTTTAGTGCCAAAACATACAGGGGTCTGGAGGCCCATCTTGGACCTCAGCAAACTTAACACATCTATAAAGAAGGACAGGTTCTGGATGGTGACACTGCAGTCTATTCTCCCTCTATTAGGGAAAGACACTTGGATGTGCTCAATAGACCTCCAAAATGCGTACTACCATATAAAAATGGGCAGAGCGTTGAGGAGCCATCTACGCTTTTGGCTGGGAGCCAGTCACTACCAGTTTCGTGCTCTGCCCTTTGGTCTTACCACAGCCTCCAGGGTGTTCACCAAGTGTATGGTAGTAGTGACAGCTCACCTGAGACGTCTAGGATTCTAAGTGTTTCTGTATCTGGACGACTGGCTCCTGACCGCCTCCACCAGGCATCTACTTCAATCAAGAGACACCACTATCCAACGTTGTGCCCAGTTGGGGATTACTATAAATTGGGTAAAGTCTGCCTTATTGCCCTCTCAATTTGTGACTTTTATAGGCGCAGAAATAGAGACAGCCATGTTGGCTCATCTTCCAGCAGTAAGGGCACAGAATCTCGTACAACAAATTCATCTTCTCCCCCTTCGAAAAGTCAAGGCAAAGACTGTACTGAAACTTTTAGGGACCATGGCCTCCACCATATTACTATTGCCTTTAGCCAGACTACACATGCGGATTCTTCATTGACTTCTATCATCCCAGTGGTCCTTCCAGCAATTCCCTGTATACCACCACATCCTGTTAACAGTCTTGCAAGAAGGATCTCTGTTGGTGGATCCAACCCAACCAGTTAACGACAGGCACCCCATTCCTCCCTCACCAGCCCGTTGCCACTGTGACCACGGATGCCTCACAAATAGGGTGGGGGGGGCATTATTTAGGCAGGACTGTCCAAGACACATGGCAAGATCACGAGGCCCACCTGCATATCAGTGCTGTAGAAATGAGGGCAGTGCTCCTGGCATTGCAAGCACTCCACGACCTTCTTCCTCTTGGGATGATTGCAATACAGTCAGACAGCATGTCGGTAGTATGGTATCTCAACAAACAAGGCGGAACCAGATCATACCCACTCTGTCGAGAGGCCTTTTGGGTTTGGAAATGGGCGATATCTTCCCACTGCTTTCTTGTAGCGACACACATCCCGGGAATAACCAACGTGATAGCCGACAAACTCAGCCGGACAATCGTGATGCCTCATGAATGGTCTCTGAAGCAGGAAATAGCAGAACAGATTTTCCACAGATGGGGACAGCCTTGCTGTGATCATTTTGCCAGCCCGATCAACTCCAAATGCAGCAGCTATTTCTCCCTCATCCCCCCTCCTGAGGAGTCACCGAGAGACACACTTGTTCACGATTGGCCCTTGGGTCTCCTTTATGCTTTCCTGCCCTTTCCTCTCCTATCCAGGGTTATTCAGAAAGCGAAACTCTTGGGAAACAAATTGATCCTCATCACTCCTTACTGTCCTCGTCAGGTTTGGTTCCCCTTCCTCATGCCTCTCCTACTAGACGACCCATGAACTCTGGACCCAGTGCCAGATCTATTGACGCACATGTCAGGCTCTCTCCATCCCAGCCACCGCACCCTCAGTTTGACAGCTTGGCTGCTCCAGTTCCATCCCTAGTCAGGCTTCATGATTTCTCACCCTCTGTGACTCACATTCTTACATCTTCTCATAAACCCACCACTAGAAAGTTATATACCAGCAAATTGAGAAAATGTTTCTATCTGGGCTGAGGAAAGGAATGTTGACCCTTATACTGCATCTGTTATCCAGTGGTATTGGAATTCTTGTCTGAACTTTTTCACCAGGGTTCTGCTGCTGCCACAATTAGGGTTCAGTTGGCAGCAATTTCGAATTTCCATTTGGGTCAGCAGGAGTGCAATCTGATGTCACACAGATTGTGTACGACCTTCCTTAAAGGTGCAACTTTGTTGAGACCTCCCTTTCAGGAACCAGTTGCTTCATGGGATTTGAACTTAGTTCTATCCAAATTAACGTCTCCACCCTTTGAGCCAGCTCATTCGTCTCCTTTGAAATTTCTGTCTTTGAAGACTTTGTTTTTAGTGGCAATCGCATCTGCTAGATGAGTTTCAGAGTTACAAGCACTGTCTGTCAACCCCCCTTATTTGATTTTAGACAAAGACAGAGCATCTCTTCATATTAATCCAGCCTTTGTCCCCAAGGTGTGCTCCCATAACAACTTGAACCAAACTATAGAGCTCCCGGTGTTCTTCCCTAATCATTCCAATGCAGCAGAATACAGATTCCATCAGTTGGACGTTCACAATTACAGTTCTATCTACACTGGACCAAGGAATTCAGGAAGTCAGTCCAATTCCAGATTAGGTCTCCCGGTTTCCAAAGGGGACCCTCTCGAATTAGATCTCCAGTTGTATATCTTACATTTATTCTGCTGATGGTAAGCCTTTACCTTTCAAAATTAAGGCTCATTCCACGAGATCTCAGTCTACTTCTGCAGCCTTTCAAGCCAGGGTTTCAGTTGATAATAATTGTGCAGCAGCAACATGGGCTACCCATCACACATTACTCATTACAAATTGGATTTGACCTGTAGGGGTAGAGCCTCCTTTGGTTCCACGGTACTCAGGAGTATTTTACCGTGAGCCGCCCGAGAATCAGGTGCTAGGGACGCTGTCCCATATGTAAGAATGAAGATGAGATAGGTCTACAGAACATAAAGAAGTTATGTACTCACCATAACGTTCCATTTTTGTAGTCCATCTCCCCCTTCATTCTTACGAACCCCCACTCCTTCCCCCTTCTTGGAAGGATCTGGAGACAGAAAATGTTTTTCTTAATAAGTGGAGACCTTTTATTATTGTTGTTCTTTCTGGATACTTTTTTTGTTCTTTCTATAGGTAGAAGCAAACTAGATCTGGGGATTGTACTGGTGCACCATGGGATACC
Source organism: Protopterus annectens (assembly GCF_019279795.1). Classification (NCBI taxonomy): domain Eukaryota; kingdom Metazoa; phylum Chordata; order Ceratodontiformes; family Protopteridae; genus Protopterus; species Protopterus annectens. The sequence goes on along the minus strand of NC_056725.1, from coordinate 449,921,269 downwards.
TACCTAGCCACGAGCCAACTAGAAGACACTGAGCTTCCAAAAAGGCTACGTCGGAGCCGAGAACCCATATGTAAGAATGAAGGGCGAGATGGACTACAAACATGGAATGTTATGGTGAGTGCATAACTTCTTTTTCATTGAAATAGCATTGAACCCACGCACCACATCCAAAAAAAATGCATCTGGCCAGTGGTGGATAAAGATTACCTTTGGGCTGTTTTCAAATCATTGGCCCCTTGCACACAAAACAAGAAAACATACATGTGTTCTATTCTTTGATACACCTTCCTGACTTTCTTATATTCCTTGTATAATACAGCACACTTGTTAAAGAGAGCGCATTTTAAATTTATTGTTTGAACATTTTTCCAGTAGGCTGTACTGTAGGCAATGAAACAAAATGCATGAACCAAACTGCCCAGTTCAGAACATTTCCATCATAAAAGTCTACTTCCACGCCCACACTATAAATAGAATGACAGTAGTGTAAGTCATAGGCATCTTGCACTGCTTCTCGCACTTATTTTCAACTTCAGTTTTTTTTTTTGGGGGGGGGGGGCAAAAGATCAAAAACTAGGGACACATTTTAAACATTGCTTGTATAATTTTGGAAAGTTGCTAGAATAAAATGTGTTACCACCATGCATGTCACTGGTAAGTCTTGAACCCAGGACCGTATGCACTATAGTCAGAGCAACATACCACTATGCCAAATCAGCAGTTTCCTGAAAAAAGGAAGACTGAAACTTAATGGCTATCTTGTAGTGAATTCAGTTCTCACTTCTCACCATAGATCTCAACCTCTTAGCACAAAAAATGTGGAAAACAATGCCAATAATGGGGGAATACAAATTCAGTTCTCACTTCTCACCATAGCTTTCAACTCTTAGCACAAAAAATCTAGACAAAGCTGACATGTGGTAGTGGCTAGGGACTTTAGGCTCTTTTTACCCTGTACCAAAGGTACAGGGTTTGAGCCTGAATACCTCTAGCCACCAGGTGTATTACATGGGGGCATTTTCACACAAACACACATGCATGCATGCACACACCCCAATGATAATCCACTTTGCCTGAGTTCCCAACGATAATCCATTTTGCCTGAGTCCCCAACGATAATCCACTTTGCCTGAGTCCCCAACGATAATCCACTTTGCCTGAGTCCCCAACGATAATCCACTTCGCCTGAGTCCCCAGCGATAATCCACTTCGCCTGAGTCCCCAGCGATAATCCACTTTGCCTGAGTCCCCAGCGATAATCCACTATAATCCAAATGAGCGCTGCTGCTAATAACATAAATCCAAATGATTCCCCCAACGAAATACATCCACAATGAGCTGCTAAGTAATCCAAATGAGTGCTGCCCGCTTGCATTTGCAGCCAGAAGGTAGTCCAAACAAGTGCTGCTGTTCCCGTTCGCATTTGCAGTCAGAAATAATGACGTGAGCTGAAGGAGCTTGGGTGCCACTCGGGAATTGTGGCACCCCTTCATTTGGACCCGAAAACTCGGTAAAAACCGAGTAATTCAGTATAGTTGAGAGGTATGGTTGGTATGCTGGCTGGACATTGGGCTGTCCTTGCCAGGAGATCCGTTATGTAAAAAATGCTGCAACAGTGAAGTGGAGGACATTTGTTGTTATGATAAGAGTTTGCACAATTGCACTTTCCTTCTTGAGGAGCATTGGTAGTCCCTGTGGTTATGTGAGTGTCTGCATCACTATAAGGGTGTGGAGTTTAGACTTAGTACACACATCTCTTTATTGCTGACTCATTGATGGCCATGCCAAGGACCACTCTTGCCCTTTCAAGGGAATGAGTGGGTTCCAATGGCTCTCTCCTCAGAGAGAAATGAATGGGGGGTTGTGGCAACAACATGATGGTTGGCAGGCATGGGGAAGAAAAGAAAGTATGAGAGAGAACACATTGAGGAAGATATTGTATTTTTTTAAACCTCTTTATTAAATTATCACTTATCACTTAGGCAAACATACATTAACAGAAAAGAAAACAAACCCTATTAACATTTTTTCCTGCTGCATACATTGCATATCATGTATCTTTTCTTTAACAATCATCAGTCCAACAATTATGTAATTTGCTCAATTCCTGCCTTCCTTTAACTCTCACTCCTCCTCCTCATGAACATTATTCTGCGTGTATTGTTACCACAGTTCCCATTTATTTGTGTGTAATTTGCTTCTTCCCTTTTCTAAAGATCTTTCTTACATTTCTTTTATCTGTTTTATAATATACTGGAAGATCCTGTGGGGAGGAAAATGATTAGATAACTCTCTCTTTATTAAACATTTGGAATCAGCCTGTATTTACAGTAGTATGAACCAGTGAAGTGGTCGGTCTAGAAAGTAATTAACAACACTATCCGTCACCAGCCCACTGAGTTACAAGAGTATTTCAGATTATTCCAGTGTATTCTGAAGAAAGTACAGAGAACAGGATTTTGCCAGTTAATGTTGCAGATGTTTACAAGATTGCACAAGCTGTGTGTGTCAACCTTCCATACCTGTTTTTTCCATAAGGATAGTTTGACTAAGCAAGCTAAGCTTTCATTTATGGCTAAGGTAGCCACTGACATTAGATGTGGTCTTTTAGCCCGTGTGTCTTATTTTCTATTTACTGTAACAGAAGCAAATATTTTTACATTATCTGCATAGCCATAGGTAGCTCATATTCATTCTGGACAGAACAGAATTTGCCAGAACAGTTGTTTATCTCATTTTCTGATTGCATTAAATTATTTTATGGAAAATAATAAACCTTCACCTTCTGTACCTACAGTTGTCACTCATCCAGCGCAGTGGTTACTTGTCAAGCACTTGTTAGAGATGTGTCCCTGAATGATGGTTGTGATGCAGGCATGTGTGCTTTACTCAACACTTCCACAAGACAATATGAGATGTATGTGACCTCTAGATTTTGTTCTTCTTTGGAGTCACGGTATGCTCCCATGAAGGTGACCAATCAGGAAGATTATCTTAGTACTGTATCCTTTTAAGGATGAAGATGGCCTTCCTCATTTCAGTTAAGATCCCATGAAGGTGACCAATCAGGAAGATTATCTTAGTACTGTATCCTTTTAAGGATGAAGATGGTCTTCCTCATTTCAGTTAAGAAAGTTATGTACTAACCATGACATCATATTGTAATGAAAAGCTTCTATCATTGTCTGCCTTTCATTGCCTCTATCTCAGTGCAGACATAGCATGGAGGATTTTGGTCATCAGAATTTTCAGTATATTGTTTCTTTCAATCTCTGCAGAGCATAGCAGAAATATAAAGGGAAAGGCGATTTTTCAGAACGCTTCGGTAAAAGGGGAGAGGATAGTAGGATAGTAGCCTGGAAGAAGTTTGTTTCAGTTTAGTCCCATTGCTGACAAGGATGGACTTTCTCATCCAGTACTAATCTTATGTTATGTATATAACGTGATAGTTTCACATGAGTCTCCTGAAAATAATGTAAAGCAGGCTTTCTTGGCTTTCTTTGCTTTTATTCTTTTTGTATTTTTAAAGTCTGTTATAAATAATGTAGCCATTTTTTCTTGTAAAGTTGTATTATTACACTGACTATATGTATAAATACTGTGTGCTGTATTTAGTTATTGATCTTATGTGGAGAGTTGAAATTCTGTATTCTCCCCTGAAAAAAAGCCATGCATTTCAGCAGGATTATTGGGTTAACATATTTAAAATATGTAAATCAGTATTATAATGCTAGCCATCATTTAGTGTGTGACATACGTCTTAGGTCTACTTTGTGCTTTCCTGTGTTATTTCAAGATTTCAAGGCTCCTTTTTCCATAATTATTTGTTTTATTATAGGTATATGTCAGGCCACCAAAAAATAACAGTGATGTGTACATGGCTGTTTCCTTTTTATAGCCAGGCTCCCCCTAACAGCAGGAAGTTACATTTGTGTTCCCCTAAATATGTCTAGCTGTTTAAGACCTGGCCAGAGGGCTGATGTCCACCTTTATTTATTCCAGTTATATTATGACTTCCTGCAGCAGTCATCTTATTATTCTACTATCTTCTGGCATGGGGAGTATATTTATTGCTGTACCGTTTTTTTTTTCTTTTTCTGTGTGTTTTGTTGCTGCTTCTGCTGACTATTAAACCTCCTGCTACCAGCGAGACCAGTTTGTTCCACAATCCTGCATATTCCCCATTAATATTAAGAACTGGCCATGAGAGGCTGTCTTACAGGCAGCCTCAGCAGTGGTTTGTGTCTCAACATCCTGGCAATGAGGGCAAATCTGGTATAGCTCAAACCCTTCCCTTGGGCATAAGACAAGCAGCCTCAATCACTGTGGGAGCCTTTTTGTCCTCACATTGTTAGTGTATTCTCCCATGCATTTGTAATGAGTGTTACCACAGTTGCATCTTGGTGACTAAACTCCTGCTTCTGTGCTGTCCTTTTCTGTCACTGCTGTTGCTCCAAGGAATTTTAGTATTTGCTGTCCAAGTCCCACCTCCTCAGCAGGATAGGCACACCTGTCCTTCCCATGCTGGCTCCAGCAAATGCCTGAGCAGTTAAACAAACTTGGGTCACTTGGACAATTGTTCGGGCTTTAACCATTTACACCAGTGGAGCTGTCATTGTTGTACCTTTGTTTTATTATTTATTTATTTAACATTTGTTTATTGGGAAAATCCGACTTGGAACAAGCCGAGCTTCAGCAGAGGCCTGGGGAGAAAAGCTCCAGACGCATGTCTTTGTGACTTCTTGATTGGTGATTTCATTTTTACATGGAATACTAAGATATGTGGATCTGATGTTATCTTAGTCACCATTCCTCAAGTTAGGGTCTAGGATCCGATATCGGATCCGAGCTGGCATACTCAGACAACAGCTTAGCTCAAGCTCCTCCCCTCCCATGATGCTCTGCTGCCCTCTAATCCCTCAAATTTTGTTTGACGCTTAATCTAGACAAGTGCAGATTGCTCAGCTCCTCGTGGTTTGAAATTAGGTTGTGAGTAGATTGTTTCTTGGGGATTTTTCCTTGTTGTTTGTTTTTCTCTTTGGGTTTTTAACGATAGTTTATCTCCCTTCCCTTTCCCCTCCCATTTTTTCCACTTAGGAGTTTGGCAGCCTTTTTGTGAGCCTTCTAGTGTTTGAAAAAGTTGCTTGGTTTATTGTAGAGTTTATTTAAAGATTGTTAGTGTTCTAGTCAGTAGTGTTAGTGCTTCAGACAGATTGTTTGGTGTTTAGACCTTTGCTTGTGTTTGACACACTGTGTTGGACTTCCCTTGGTTGTGTTGTGCAGGTTGGAATATGACTGGATAATTTGCTTAGAAGCTGATAAATATCCAGGTCTCAACAAACAAGTTACACTAAAACCAATTTTGAAGTTTAAACAACAAAAATTAAAATAATTTTGTATAGATTATATATCTTTTCATTTATTGTAGTATAATTAAATGAAAGAATGTGTTAATTTCAGCTATACACATCTTTATGTGTTATTTTATATGGATTCCCCTTTATGTGGTGGACTGTTTTCTTAAGGAAAGAAGACTATTGTTTCTTTTAATTGATGTTGCTGATCGGTGTGCTGTATCATGTGATATAATCGGATTGTATTTAAAATGCTGTTTTTATGTTTGTTATATGTAAAGACACTGAAGAAAGATATTTTTATCTGAAAGCTTTGTCATTTTAATAAAAGTTTTGACAGTGTGGAATAGCACTTTTTCTTGCTTGTGCGGGTTGGTGCCATGTCAAGACAAAACCATAGGTTTTAAGAGATGCTCCTCATGTAGCTGGAAAGTGTACATTTCCGACTCACACGAGGAGTGTCTCTATTGTCTTGGTGGTGACCATTTGGAGGTCAAGTGCAGTATTTCTGCCGCCTTCAACCCCAGAGCTCTGGTCGACCATTGCAACAAATTACTTATCAGAGGTCTTGTTAAATGAGGCCCTCTGGCCACTGTTAACCTGACCACGACGGACTCTTCAGGGGCTAAGAAAAAGGTTCATCCCATTGAGGAGATCCCCTCTAAACGTCCCAGGCTGCCAGATCTCTTTGGATCCAACTCCAGCCCGGGCAATGTCGGATCCGAGAATCTCGGGTCCCAGGGCTTCTAGAGAGACCACTCCTGGATCCAAGGGTTCAGTCTCCAGGTCTTCAGATCTGACACTTTCGGTTCCCACCTCCGGATCCAAGGCTCCAGATTCAAGACCTTTGGATCTGAGGATGGGTGCATTGGCCACTGATCCAACTATCTCAGATCCAAGGGATTCAAGAGCAATTTCTTTGGATCCTCCCTTTACTTTGGTTCTGAGCAGGTCCGATCTGAGGGCCATGTCGGAGCTGATTATAGCAGACTGGTTTCCCTTGGATCCCTTGGGTGCAGAACAGGCCTTTTCTTCTCCAAGTAGACTTCGCTCTGGTGAGCAGAAAAGGGGACCCCCTGGATCCATACATGGCTCTCCAGCGAGGTCCTCCATCTCCTCCCGATCCTTCAGGAGTGTTGTTCCCATGGATATGGACAGGATGCTGCGGTCCTTCTTGAAAGCTCAAATTGAGCTGGGGCCTCTGGCTTCCCCAGCCCACAGGACGGGGAACCAGTCTCCCACCCCCCACCTAACTTCCCAGGGACTGGTGCATGGTATGGAGGCGATGGGAGATGTTCTTCATCTCACATTGCTGCAGTCCTTACACTTGGGTAGTCCGCTGTCCTCGGTCGGCCCGAATATCAAAGTATTAGGCTGACGTCGGTCAAGGCGCTTAAGTCTGACATCAGGACGTCAGGGTACAAATGCGCATGACCGACGTCATATCCCCAGTCTTTTTTGCCGCATGGTCCGATGCAGAAGCAGCGTTGCAAGTGCCGTTCGGCGTTCTGAAATATTTCGAATTCGGAGTTTCAGACCGAGTCAAAGTTGGCTAAGTACCCCGTTGGGGAATATTTTAGTTTTTCTTGCCTCAGTGGTTTACCGGATGTCAGAAAAAGTGAATAACTGTATTTCTTGTGGGAAGCAGATACCGCATAGAGATTATCATACTTTGTGTATTCCTTGTTTGGGGCCTGAGCACGACGTTGTTGGGTGTCGCTTTTGTGCTAGGTTTAATAAGCGCACTATTAAGCGAAGGTTAGATTGTGCCAGGTTGGTCTTCGGGAAGCGGTGCAATTACAATATGCCGTTGGATGCTCCGACGCCCGCTTCTTCGAAGAAGCGCAAAGACAAAGCAGCTAAACCCCGGCAAGAAGAGTCGTCCGTACCGGACGCCGGTTCTTTGGAGGCGTCAGTGGAACCGAATCCCAGGGGGAGACTTTGATATTGCAGGATGTGGCCTCTCAGGAGGCAGGTCAGGCTTAAGGGGCTTCTCAGGTTACTGTACTCCCCTCTCTTCCTAGGGTGGTTAGGCCCTCTCCTTCTGTTTCCAAGGCTTCTCCCAGAGGCAGGCCAGGTTTAGCTTCTGTTGGTGTCACTCCTAGTTCTTCAGGATCTGTGCCCAAGAAGCACATGCTCAAAATGGCAGAAGATTTAATTACTTTGATTAGAGGTTCTTTGCCCCCTCCTGATAAGAGGCCTAGGGTGGAACCAGAGTTGGGGAGTTTTGAGCAGGTTTCGGATGTTTCAGAGTCTTCGGCTGAAGACTTGCAGGAGTATTCTCCTTATTCTGATTCTGACGTGGATGATTCTACTCCTTCTGCTTCTCCTCCAGAGGATTTTTCTTTTTCAGAGACTCTTCATTCTATGAGGGAACATTTTAAGTGGGAAGGTCAGGACTTCTCTGATTCCAGGAAAAGGCTTAGGGAATTTTTGTTTTTACCCCAGCATAGGCCTTTGGCTATTCCTCCTGTTCTGGATGTTGTGGAAGATGTGTTTGCAGAGGCTTCACTTAATCCTGATTCTTTGCCTCCTGCTCCTGTTAAACCGGACAGGTATTATAGGGTGCCTGAAGCTCATAAATATCTGTATAAGAGTCCTAGGGCGGACCCAGAAACAGTTAGTCAGGGACCTAAGGGTGTCAAGGCCTCTGTGGTAAAAAATCCGGTTCCTCCAGATAAAGAGGCCAGAGCTTTGGATAGATGGGGAAAGAAAGTCTATACTTCTTCCACCTTAGCTATGAGGGTTTTGAATTGCCAGTTTCACATGTTGAAATATCAAAACTATCTTCTTTCTCAATTGAAGTCTAAGGTAGATGCTCTGGCGGAAGGCATTGAGTGTAAAGAATTACAAGATTTGGTACATGTTTCTGAACAGGTGGGTAAGCATTCTTTACAATGTGGATTTGATGCTGTACAGGCCTCGGCTAGGGTGGCTGCCACTGGGTCAGTTCTTCGCAGGCACGCCTGGCTGAGGGATCAGAACTTATCTGACCATGTTAAAACAAGGATTTTAGATGCTCCTTTACAGTCTGATGTATTGTTTGGTTCACCTGTGGAGGCAGTTTTAAAGAAAATGGAGGACAAGGCTAAGTCTATGCAGACTGTTAAAGATTTTTTGCAAGTTCAGCCTCCAAGTTTAGTAGGAATTGGCCTGCTAAGGGGTGGACGCATTCTTCTTATGATTCACAGTCTAGGGAAGATCTAGACGTGGTAGGGTAGAGCTCAGGGCTCTTTCAGACCTAGAACAGGGAGTTCACCTGCACAGTCTTCGGGTGAGGGCAGGGGCCAGTCCTTTCGTAAACAGGCCCAATGACCTACCTTTTCAGCTGCCAGAGCCTTCTTGTCTGGCAGCACCTTTGGGAGGAAGGTTGGCACTCTTCAAAGAAAATTGGAGTTTAATTACCCAGGACAGATGGGTATTGGATATTATACACCAAGGTTACAGGTTTTATTTCCATACTTTGCCTCCTTTCAAAGGCATGCCAGACGTTCCTCCTCAGCAAAGAATAGAGGCTCACAAACAAATTTCTCTGCTGCTGCAAATAGGGGCCATACAGCCGGTCCCTCTGCCAGAAGTAGGCCTAGGATTTTATTCTCGCCTGTTCCTAGTACCAAAGAAGGGGAACACATGGAGACCAATTTTGGATTTATCTATCCTCAACACTTATCTGGACATTCCCAAGTTCAAAATGTTGACGTTACAACAGCTTTTACAGCTTTTACCTCTGCTGGGCAAAGATCACTGGATGGTGACTCTGGATCTCAAGGAAGCTTACCTTCATGTTCCTATCAGGCTAAGTTGCAGGAAGTATCTGCTGAGCTGGGACTTCTCATTATCAGTTCTCTGCATTGCCCTTTGGCTTATCTACTGCGCCCAGAGTGTTCACAAAGGTTCTGGCTCCAGTGATAGCTTTCTTCAGGCTAAAAGGAATACAGATCTATCCTTATTTGGACGATTGCCTGATTCTGGCCAAAGGAAGGGACGAGCTTCTTCATCATTTGCAATATGTGATAGCAGTGCTAAGATGCCTGGGGTATTCTGTGAACGAAATAAAGTCCAGTCTAGTACCCTCTCAAGACATGTGCTTTCTGGGTGTGAGACTGAATACAGCATCCCAGATGGCCTTTTGACCCCGGACAAACAAAAGAATCTTTCCCTTTACTTCCATCAATTGTCTCATCAGTCCAGGCTGACTGCAAGGACAGTCCTTCAAGCCTTGGGGTTCATGGCATCTTGTATTCTGGTGCTTCCCAATGCCAAACTGCATATGAGGAAGCTACAATGGTATCTCAACAATGTATGGACACAGCACTGCCAAGATATGGACACTGTCATTCAGATAATACCTTGCATTCAAAAGGAATTTTTGTGGTGGGCTCAGGAATGTCACCTAAACAAGGGACTCTCTGTGACCCGGCCAGAGGCGAGTCAGATTCTAACGACAGATGCCTCAGACAAAGCTTGGGGAGTTCATCTAAATGGAAAGTGGATACAAGACACGTGGCCTGCCAGACTACAACATCTACATATCAACTTGAAGGAGATGTTAGCAGTCCAATTTGCATTAATGGCTTTCAAGGATTTACTTCTTCCAGGGCAGGTGTTGGTTCTAACAGACAACACAACTGTCATGTGGTACATCAACAAGCAAGGGGGAACACATTCTTATCCTCTATGCAGGCAAGCAATGATTTTGTGGGAGACTGCTCTCAGTTTACAGCTCAATCTTCAGGCAAGGTTTCTGCCGAGCACAGAACTCCTTAGCAGATGTGTTGAGCAGATGAATTATGGATCCCCACGAGTGGAAATTGGATCCTCATGTATTTCAGAAATTGACAGTGTCATGGGGAACTCCAGACATAGATCTGTTCGCTTCTCCACTAAACTACCAGCTGCCAAAGTTTTGCACAAAAGGTTTCATCCCACAGCTTGGAAAGTGGATGCTCTTTCTTTCAATTGGAGCAATCTTCATGTGTATGCCTTTCCACCTCTGCCTCTCCTCCCAAAGGTACTCCTAAAGGTCAGACAGGACAAGCCAAAGATGATTCTAATAGCTCCAGATTGGCCTCGACAGCACTGGTACCCATTACTGAGAAGTCTGGTTCGGGAGCCTCCATGGCCTTTGCCTTGAATTCCACACCTGCTGTCTCAAGAGAACAGTCATTTACTCAATGTCAAACTTCACTCTCTTCACCTAACAGCCTGGCATATTCTGTTTTAAACCCTGGAGGGTCTCAGCTTCCGCAGCAAGTTTTGAATGTTATTTTGGAGGCCAGAAGGCCTAGTACAAGGAAAGTATACGCAGATAAATGGAAGAGATTTTTATTTTGGAGTGCAGCAAAGGAATTTGATGTTGCTAAGCCTAATTTAAGTGTGGCTCTTCAATATCTTGTTGAGTTACTGGACAAAGGTTTGTCCTTCTCTTCTATTAAGATTCATGCTGCAGCAATTTCTGCTCACTATGACTGTGACCCACCATTGTTTTCTCATCCTTTGTTTAAGCAATTCCTTAGAGGGGCAAAGAATATAAGACCCCAGAGAGCTCCTACTCCTGCTTGGGATCTCAATTTTGTGTTGGAGAAACTCACTCTACAACCTTTTGAGCCTGCAGCTACTGCCGAGTTGAAATACTTATCATGGAAGACTGCTTTTTTGTTGGCCATTACCTCTGTAGAAGGGTTTCTGAATTACAGGCCCTTATGGCAGTTGAGCCTTTCTTAATTTTCCATAAGGATAGGGTATCTTTACGTACTAATCCTTCCTTTATGCCTAAGGTGGTTTCTAGTGTGGCTTTAAACCAAACTATTCATTTGCCTACTTTTTATGCAAACCCCCAAAGTAAAGGGGAAAAGATTTTGCACACCTTGGATATACACAGGCAGTTGCGATATTATTTGAGCAGAACTAAAGGGTTCAGGCAGTCTCAGCAGTTGTTTGTTTCTTTTGCTTTGGGTTCTCAGGGCAAGCCTGTGTCAAAACAAACTATTTCTAAGTGGATTGGGTTTTGTATTGCTTTCTGTTATTCCCATCATGGTAAGGAGGTTCCAGCTGGGATTAGGCCTCATTCCACTAGAGCTACTGCCACTTCTACAGCTTTTTTAAGGGGGGTGGCAACTAAAGATATTTTGGAGGCAGCTACTTGGAGTTCAGTGCATACTTTCTCTAAGCATTACCACCTTCCACTTTACTCTAAATCTAGGGCTGGGTTTGCCACTGCTATTTTACAGGGCATTTTGACAGCTCCTACTACTTTATAGATGTTATGTGATCCTATCTCGCCTACATTCTGACTGATGGGTTCGGAGCCGATCCCTCGGCTCCGACTCGGCACGCTTATGCCAAAGAGCCAAGTCTCTTATTGGCTGAGCTTACTATATCCCAGGATGCACCACTACCAGTCCCCCAGATCTCGTTTGCCGCTTCCCTGCGAAGACGTGGTCTCGAGCTGGCTGGGCTGAGTAGTTATTTTAACTAACTTTTTCTGTCAGTTTTTTGCTGTTTTTTGTCTCAAAAGCTGTTTTAACAGCTAACGCTTTATTGTGTGTGTTTGGATTGTTGAAGACTTGTTGTGTGATTGGGTTGAGTTTGATTTCGGCCCCCCCTTCATCTAGGGCCTTCCCGGTCAGTCAACCCTTCTAAAAACCTTACAGGGTTTTCAGAGTTCCCTGTCATTTGCGCTCTTAAGCGATAACTGTATTTTTTCCTGTCAGAGTTACTGAAATTGTTTACCATAATGTCTCAGACTCCTAGGCCTTCGGGCTTTAAAAAATGTTCGAAATGTGGTTTCAAAATGTCTATTACAGACGATCATTCGCTCTGTGTATATTGTTTAGGTGCAAAACACTTGCAGGAGTCATGCAGTGTATGTCACGCTTTTTCCTCAAGGGTCCTCCAGGAGAGGAAAAATAAATTGATTCTTAAGGGGTTAATTAAACCTTCCTTTGAAGAAGCCTTGGCATCCTCTCCTTCTCCGGCTAAAAAGAAAAGGGCGTCGGTTCCGACCAGTCCGTCGGATCCGACCGCCAAGAGACTTAGGCAGGCCTCTCCTTCGGCTCCAAGGACTTCGGAGCCGAGGTTGGAACGGTCTGCCTCGATGCCACCAGTATCGACTCCTCTGGCTTCGAGCCGATGGCTGGGGCATCGAGGCGGGTCACCTTCGCCGGCTCCACTGCTCGAGCCGACAAGGGTCGCCCGCCAGACACTTCCTCCTTGGCGCCAAGTCCACATCGGCACCGATGGAATCTGGTGTGTATTCCCTCGGCGCCGATACTCATCGAGTCGCCTGAGCCGGTCCCCTAGCCCTTTGGGGCCGTTGGAGAGGCCTCGAACCCGTTCTGTTTCCTCTCGGTCTTCGAGGATGTCAGATTCTGATATAGACAGGGTGCTCCAAAGACTGTTCCAGTCCCCAGTCTTCCAAAATTTGTTTCGGTTCCGACCCAGTTGGCTTCGAGCCGATGACCTTGGCCCACCCCATTGCCATTCCTCCTCCGACTGCTTGGCTCCGCCGGAGCAGGTGCTGTTGGAGCCGGTGGAGATCTCAGGGTCGGCTCCGACCCTTACTCCAACCCGGGCCTTCGGGTCCGAGTTTGGTACGCTGGACTTCTTCGGCTGGACCCGGGGTGATGTTTGGGACCTATGCTGGTTCCGAGCCTCCCTCGGTGCTTGCTGCGGGACTTCCGTCGGCTATCACGGCTCGAGACCGGACACTCCCAGGATTCTGGGGTCCGGCTTTCAGGGCCATGAGGAGTGCCTTGGCCAAGTCCTTCGCCATCTCTCCGGCTTTACCGGCACCTTCCTGGGCGTGGAGACTGGGTCTTTGGCAGTTCCCTGTCCGTAGCCAGCGGAGCCCGAGGCCTGAGGTTACCCCAGTGGGGGTTCCTCCTCCTGAGGGTTCTTGGAGTTGTCTTCGAGGAACCCCAAGGAAGAGATCGTGCAAGAGGAAGCACGTGGACTCCCCGAGTCTATTACATCAGACACTGATATGGATGATGCAGAGGCGTCCCCGAAGGCGTCCTCGGATGATGTGTCATTTGCAGACATCTTAGCGATCCTCAACCAACGAGGCGGCTGGATATCCAAACCCCTCTGCGGACGAGTCAGTGCTCCTCAAGGCCTTTGGGGCTCAGCCCTCCGCCTCCTGGGTGTCTCCGCCCGACGAGCTTCTGGATTTAGTTTGTCAAGGCGTGGAACACCAGATACCGTGGAACCAGTCCCTTCTCGTCCAAATAAATTTTTGTCTGGTCCCCCCGAGAAGGAGTTCCTTACTAAAGGCGTGGCTGTAGATGCCATGGTGGTGGCATCTGCTACACAACAGGACGTGGCAGAGGCTTCAACGTCCGTCCATCCTCCTAATAAGGAGTCTAGGAGTATGGACAGGTGGAAGCGCACCCTGACTTCAGCGGCCTTTACTTTAAGGTCTCTGAATTATTTGGCACATTTTACCAGGCTTCAGAGGGATCTGGTCAAGGAGTTGTCAGATTCCCTCTCGGTAACCTACCTGAGCAGCTAGCCCAGTCGGTTAGCTCTCAGTTGGCTATCCCACGCCAATTTCTAACTCGTCCATGAGGCTCATTTCCTATGCGGCCGAAGGCGGTAGAGCGGCAGGCACAGGCGTGGCTCTACGAGACAAGCCTGGCTCCGCTTGTGTCAGTTCATGGAGGCATTCAAGTCTTCCTTCGCCGACGCCCTTTGATGGGTCCTCATTGTTTGGACCCAAGGTTAAAGACACCCTTACCGCTGTGAGCAAGAGGGAAAAACTTTATCTGCCGTAGGTGCCCGTTATTCCACTCCTTCGGCCTTACCCCAAGGCTAAAGGAGGGGAAAATGTGGTTCCAAATCTGCAAGTTTTTCTCCCAACAGCAGGAAGATTCCCTTCCAGAGGCAGAGGACGGGAAATTTTTCAGGGAGACGCCGTCCCAGAGGTGGCAGAGGGCCCGCAATTCTGGAGACCGCGAGTCCTTTCGTGGCTCTTCAGCCTCCCACACGTCATGAGGGATTGCCCGGCTGTGCTGCTCGAGCCAGTCGGGTGTCGCTTTGCCAAGCACCTAAAAGCCTGGGAGTCAATCACTCAGGACAGATGGGTGCTTCGGATCATTGCCGGAGGTTACACCATCCCATTCACATACTGCCCCACCGTCCAAAAGAATCCCGGACCCACCACCCAGTCAAAGGGAAATGGCAGCCGCAGAAGCTTTAAAGCTGCTAGAAAAGGAGTCATCCAACGGTCCCCACAGACCAGATCGGATCAGGAAATTACTCCAGGTTCTTTTTAGTGCCAAAAAAGACAGGGGACCTGAGACCAATATTGGATCTCAGCAGACTGAACCAATCCGTCAAGAAATCCAAATTCGAATGGTCACGTTACAATCCATTCTCCCATTGTTGGAGAAGGATGTTTGGATGTGCTCCATAGACCTCAAGGACGCCTATTATCACATACCGATACATCAGGCGTCCAGAAGGTATCTGCGCTTCAGCCTGGGAGTCAGTCATTACCAATTTTGCACTCTGCCCTTTGGTCTCACCACAGCCCCAGGGTGTTCACCAAGTGTTTGGCAGTAGTGACGGCTCACCTGAGAAGTCTTGGATTCCAAGTGTTTCCCTATCTCGACGACTGGCTCCTGACTGCCACCACCAGGCATCTACTAATGGACAACCTCAAAGCCACCATCTCCTGGGTATTACCCTGGGATTACATTCAATTGGTCAAAGTCTGTCTTGCTGCCCTCTCAACGCATAAAGTTTATAGGAGCAGAGATAGACTCAAGATTGATGCGTCTTTCTTCCTGCCGAAAGGATCCAAGCTTTACAGGGCCAAGTTCAAGCTCTGATCTCGAGATCCAAAGCCCCAGCCAGGATGGTTCTACAAGTTTTAGGCTCAATGTCTGCCACGGTTCTTTTAGTTCCTCTGGCAAGATTACACATGAGGATTCTTCAGTGGCTATTGTCAACTCAATGGTCCTTTCAGGATCTTCCCCTCAATCATCACATCACGATTACGGATATATGCAAAAGGGACCTTCGCTGGTGGCTTCAGACATCCAATTTGGATCAAGGAAAACCCTTTGTTCTTCCCTCTCCAGTGGTTACCCTGACGACAGATGCCTCCCAGATAGGGTGGGGGGGGGCATTGTCTGGGCAGGCTAGTTCAGGGCTCCTGGCTTCCAGACGAAGCTCTTCTCCACATCAACGTGTTGGAGATGAGGGCTGTACTTCTATCCCTACAAGCCTTACACAAGTTTCTTCCTCAGGGCATCATCGCCATCCACACAGACAACATGTCGGTGGTTTGGTATCTGAACAAACAAGGAGGGACCAGATCATACCCCCTTTGCAGAGAGGCCATGAGAGTGTGGGAATGGGTTGTAGCTACCAACCGATTCTTGGTAGCGACCCACATCCCGGGAAAGTCAAATGTATTGGCAGACAAATTAAGCAGGACAATTCTCTCCTCACGAGTGGTCTCTAAACCACACAGTAGCAGCTCAGGTTTCCAAGAGATGGGGGACGCCGTGCTGCGACCTATTTGCAACTCCACAAAACACCAAGTGCCAAAGGTTCTTCTCCTTGATCCCACATCAGGGAGTACCAGCCATGGATGCTCTAGCACAACCTTGGCCAACAGGGCTACTTTATGCCTTTCCTCCAATTCCACTTCTTCCCAAAGTTATTCAAAAAGCTTCTCAACTGGGGTCTTCAATGATACTGATTGCCCCATACTGGCCTCGTCAGATATGGTTTCCTTACCTGAAGAAGCATGCAGTGGACGATCCGTGGACCTTAGACCTGATTCCGGACTTGCTAATCCATCAGTCGGGACATTGGCATCAGTCCCTTCAATCTTTGAAATTGACAGCTTGGCTCCTCCACTTCCGACCTTAGTTAGAAGGCACACACTAGATCCGGAAGTTGTTCACATTTTATCTTCGGCCCACAAACCCACCACTAACAAATTGTACCTCAGTAAGTGGAAGAGGTTTGCTATCTGGGCTCAACTCAAGGGCTTAGACCCTATCACTGCTCCTGTCCCAGAGGTTTTGAAATTCTTAACATCCCTGTTTAATCAGGGATCTTCTGTCTCAACTATTAAAGTCCAACTATTAAAGTCCAACTAGCGGCTATCTCTAAATTCCACGAATCCATGGATCCTCCTTTGATGAGCAGCAGAGTATGCAAAACGTTCATTAAAGGTGCGAGTCTATTAAGACCACCAATTTTTCATCCTGCACCTCCGTGGGATCTTGATTTGGTGCTTCGCGCATTAACATCTCCCCCTTTCGAACCGGCTGCTACATGCGAGTTAAAATATCTGTCTTGGAAAACTGCATTCTTAGTTGCAATTACTTCTGCAAGAAGAGTTTCAGAGCTTCAAGCCCTATCTATTAAGCCACCATACTTGATTTTCCACAAGGATAGAGTATCACTTAGGCCTAATCCATCCTTTGTCCCAAAGGTCTGTTCTAGTTTCTGTCTCCAACAATCTCTAGAGCTACCAGTTTTCTTTCCAAAATTCTCCAATGAAGCAGAATACACTCTCCATAAATTGGATGTTCACAGGCAATTACGCTTCTATTTAGACAGGACTCAGCAACTTCGTAAGTCAGACCAGTTGTTTGTGTCCTTCTCAGATAATAAATTGGGCCAAACCATCACAAAAGCTACTATCTCAAAATGGATCAGAGATTGCATAACTCAGGCTTATTCTTCTTGAATAAGCAACTTACAACATCTATCAAAGCTCATTCTACCAGAGCTATGGCTACTTCTATAGCTTTTCATTCCAAGCTCGCTATATCGGAAATTTGTGCTGTGGCTACTTGGTCCAACCCGCACACTTTCATTTCCCACTACAAATTGGATGTGGCATCTAAAGGACGAGCATCATTTGGTTCCACGGTACTCAGGAGTGTTTTCCAGTGAGCCACCCAGGATTCAGGTGCTAGGGACGCTGTCCCATCAGTCAGAATGTAGGCGAGATAGGATCACATAACATCTTTTAGTTATGTACTCACCATAACTTCAGATGTTTGGGATCCATCTCGCCTACATTCCTAATACCCACCGTCCTTCGCCCTGCCTTGGAGATCAGAAGAGATTGAACGGTTTTGAGTTCTACTGTTTTATCTTGTTTCATCTGACGATGTTATATAAGCAGGGCGTGCATGTGTGCATGTATGCGGACAAACTAGATCTGGGGGACTGGTAGTGGTGCATCCTGGGATATAGTAAGCTCAGCCAATAAGAGACTTCGCTCTTTGGCATAAGCGTGCCGAGTCGGAGCCGAGGGATCGGCTCCGAACCCATCAGTCAGAATGTAGGCGAGATGGATCCCAAACATCTGAAGTTATGGTGAGTACATAACTAAAACTTTTGCCGTCCTCCCTTACCTCTGCTTTGGGATTCTACCCAAGTGTAAGGACTGCAGCAATGTGAGATGAAGAACATAGTACAGTTTTGTACCTACCATAAATGTAGATGTTCGAAGATCCACATTGCTGCAGTCCAATTTACCCTCCCTCCTTCCCCTCTGTTGTTAGAGGCGGTTGTGTGGTTTGGGTTGTAAATATTGTGCATATTGTATATATATATTGTTCATATGATTAGTGCAAGGGTGGTTGGTTGTTTTTTGCTGTCTTTTGGTTTTGACCTTTCTGTTTAGGGTCTTCTGACATCTGGGGCAAGAAAAGACTGAGGATATGACGTCGGTCATGCGCATTTGTACCCTGACGTCCTGATGTCAGACTTAAGCGCCTTGACCGACGTCAGCCTAATACTTTGATATTCGGGCCGACCGAGGGCAGCGGACTACCCAAGTGTAAGGACTGCAGCAATGTGGATCTTCGAACATCTACATTTATGGTAGGTACAAAACTGTACTTTTTGGACCCCACTCTGGTTCCTACCCCATCGAGATCGGTTCTGTGCCTACGCCCCCAGGACACACCATTCCTCCAGCCCGAGCTGCAGCTCCGGGGTCTGTTGGGGCGAGTTCAGGTCCAGTTTTGTCAGAGATCTCTGCCCCTCTGCACTTCCGCCTTCAGCAGCTCTATGCCGGTCCTGTCCAGAGGGGCGGGGGGGGTCCAGTGAGGTCTGCCCTTTCCTCGGCTGTAGTGGTATCAGTGGGAGAGGGGGACAGGACCTCATCCAGCCCCACCGCTTTCCTGGCAGTGAAAAGATCCTTCTCTGCTATCAGAGCTGCCTCCCCCACCCGTGGTCATCCTACCCAGCCCCCTTATTTGAGTGGACCTACTCATCCTGCCTCTGGTCAGCCCATCCTGTCTAGCCTCCAGGGAGGAGTTTCCCCGATAGAGTCTCCTCCTCTTCTGAGTCTTCCCCACAGTCTCCGGTGGAGGAAGTTCCGAGGAAGAGGACATGCAAGAGGAGACATCTTGACTCCTCTGTGGAGTCTTTAACAAAAGATACAAATGCCAATGAAGGGTACAGATCCCCAAGATCACCGCCAGAAGACGTCTCCTTCAGAGACATACTTGAGATCCTTAAAGCCAACGGCGGTTGGTCTCCCCAAACCCCGTCTTCGGAGGAAACCGTATTCCTGAAGGCTTTTGGTATGGGCCTATCTACCTCTTGGGTGTCCCGTCCTCCTGACTCTCTTATCAGCCTTGTGGCCATCAGGGCATGGAAGGAGCCAGATACCATGGAGCCGGTGCCTAAGAAAGTGGACAAGCTCCTTAGCCCCCGTATGGATAAAACATTCTTGTCTAAGGCAGTCCCAGTTGATGCTATGTGGTGGCCGCAGTCACCAAGAAGGAGTTGGCGGAGCAGAGTTCTTCTGTCCATCCTCTCAATCGCAAATCAAGAGCTCTGGACAGGTTTGGAAAGCGGGTGTTTGCTTTGGCTTCCTTTAGCCTGCAAGCCTTAAACTATCTTACCCATTTCACCCATCTCCAGAGGGACTTGATTAAGGAGCTGTTGGCTTCCCTCACAGGGTCCATGTCTGAGGAGGAATGCAAGACGGTTTCTCTTGAACTGTCCACCCTTCATTCCATAGCTAATTTGTCCTTGAGGCTAATTTCCAGCACAGCAGAAGGTTCCTCACAGGCGGCCGGTTCAAGCATTACCTTTAGGAGTGATGCTTGACTGCGCCTTAGTGAGTTTGCAGGGGCCTTCAAGACGTTTATTAACACATCTTTTGATGGATCCACTCTGTTTGGGCCCAGCATAAGAGACATTGACCCGCAGTGAACAGGAAGGGAAGACGTCGGCCGTTTGGATTAAATTTTCTACCCCTCAAAGGTCCTTTTCTAAGAACCAGAAAGAGAGAAAGAAAATGTGGTTCCGTAAGGCGCAACCTCCCTCCCATGATGATCAAGACGATTCCTCTTCCAGGTGATGGGGGAGAGGTTTCAATGGCAGACTTAACCAAAGAGGCAGGGGAGGCCCTCAGAATCAAGGTTCCAGAGAAACCTTCTCTGAGAAAACTTTTCAACGTCCCTGAGGCGTTGCCCGACTGTCCTTCCCTGGAGGCAGTCGGGGGTCGGTTGTCCTTACACCCTTTAGCCTTGGCAAATATCACTAATGATCAATGGGTGCTAACCATTATTTCCAGGGGCTATTGCATTCCCTTTCTAGAGAATCCCCCAAAGATCAGAACTCTTCCAGACCTGCCACCCAGTCAGAAAGTGTTGGCCCAAAAGGAAGTCGTGAACCTTCTTTGAAAAAGAGCCATCCAGAAAGTCCCCAAAGGACAGAGAGGATCCGGAACTTCTTTCCGTTTCTTTTTAGCTCCAAAGAGAACAGGGGATCTGCGTCCTGTTCTGGACCTCAGCTGTCTAAACCTGTTTGTACAGAAGTCAGCGTTTCAGATGGTCACTGTGCAGTTGATTGTGCCCCTTTTGCATGGCAACGACTGGATGTGCTCAGTAGATCTCCAGGGCACGTACCACCACATCAAGGTCAACCAACTGTCCAGGAGATTTCTCCACTTTCACTTGGGAGCCAATCACTTTCAGTTCTGGGCCCTGCTCTTTGGTCTCACCTCAGCTCCCTGGGTGTTCACCAAATGCATGACAGCGGTGGCAGCTCATGTTGGACTGCAGAGACTCCAGGTGTTTCCCTGTCTAGACAATTGGCTCCTCACGGCCCCCACAAAGCATCAACTATTGGACAACATACATTTCCTGCTCTCCCTGATGTTCTTCGTGTTTCACTGTTTCAGTCATCACCTTTGGGTTATCCCTGCCAGGGTAGCCCTCGGCCGCCCCGAATACCAGAGGCTTAGTATTTCTGTGTCGGCTGCTGTCGCTTGAGGACTGACATCGGGTCGTCAGTAGTATAAAGTAAGGCAGATGATGCCATTACATCAGTCTTTCTTGCTGTGGTGCCCAAAGCAAAAGCAGTTCGCACAAGTGCCAGTCAGCTACTATATGAGCTTTCATTTCCGAATTGAAGTTGAAGTCTTCTAAAGCTAAGTACCCCATTGGGGATCCTTTTTTCTTGCACTAACTGATGTCAGAAAAAGTTAATTGTCTCGCCTGTGGAAAGCAAATACCACACCGAGACTTCCACTCTTAATGCGTCACTTGCTTAGGCCCAGATCACGACGTTCCCCATTGTCGCTTCTGTGCTTTGTTCAACACCAAATCTATCCATCTGGGCCCTTATTGTAGCCAGATATTTTCGTTTACAGTCTTCAAATTTTGATATGGCTTCGGTAAGCCATTCAACAGCAGATCTTCTGAAAAAACGTAAAGATAAAGACGGAGACAGTCCACACAGGTCCAAACCTTCCTACGATGCTTCCGTTAAGCTAGTCGTCAGTCCTCCGGTACTCAGTGAGGCGCTTTCGCAGACCCTGATGCCTGCTCTTTTTGATTTGCAGGCCATTGCCGAGACCCTTTTTGAGTCCGGTATGCCACACAACTCTTCGACTAAGGATCCTGCAGTCATCTCTACCTTGGATGGGTTCGGAGCTGCTGAGCAGGCACCGGCTTCCGAGGAAGACCTTCGCACTACCGAATCTCAACACAAACCGTCCTCTGTCACGACTACCGTTCTTTCAAAAACGACCGAGTTTCTTAAGCCCAGGGTTCGAACCATACCCAAGAAACCAACGACACACTCTCAGGTGCCTGCTACCTTGCCTCAGTCTCAAATGCTTAAAATGGCAGAAGACCTTATCATGCTGATCAGGGAAGCCAAGCTCCCACTTCAAAAAGAAAAGAGATCTGTCCCCTGTAGTTTTGTCTGAACAAGAGTCATATGAATCTGATGCATCTGACTATGAAGACATGCAACCCTCTCCACTTATGAGGAATTCTGATGCTGAGGACTCCATTCCGTCAGCCTCTCCCCCAGAGGATTTTTCCTTTGGGGAAACCCTGCATACTTTAAGGGAGCATTTCCAATGGGAGAGTCAGGACTACCCTCAGTCTAAAAGGAGGCTCAGGAAATTCTTAGATCTTCCGCAACACAGACCCTTGGCCATCCCACCAGTCCTGGATGTTGTGGATGATGTTTTCCTTGAATCCAGCTTGACTCCACACGCCCTACCTCCTGCTCCCAGAAAACCAGACAGGTACTATAGAGTCCCTGATTCACACAAATATCTTTTTAAAAATCCAACAGCTGACCCCTGAGATCATTCCTCAAGGGCCAAAAGGGATTAAAACAACCTCTACTAAGAATCCCACACCCTCAGACAGGGATTTCCGAGCATTGGACAGATGGGGTAAAAAAGTATACACCTCAGCTACTCTTGCTATCAGGGCACTAAATTGTCAGTTCCATATGCTGAAATTTCAGCAACATACCCTGGAACTCCTTAAACAAAAAATGTCTTCCCTTCCTGCTTGGACAGAATCTAAAGATTTACAAGACTTAATGCATTCTGAAAGCGAAGTAACTAAACACATTTTGCACTGTGGTTTTGACACCCTAGAAGCTTCTTGCAGGGCAGCAATCACTGGATCTGTCATTAGAAGACATGCATGGCTTAAGGAACAATGCCTGCCAGACCATGTCAAATCTAAATTGTGGTATGCCCCCTTGCACAAAGATAACATATTTGGCACTAAGGCAGAATAGGTCTTACAAAAGATGGAAGAAAAAGCAAAATCTTTGCAAACAGTTAAGGATTTCGTACAAGTCCTGCCCCCTAGGTTCAGCAGGCATTGTCCTTCCAAGCACTGGTCCTTTCCTGCTGCAAGTAAACTAGCCCAGCCTAGGCCCTGTGGAAACAGACCAGTCAGACAGCAGCCCCAGGGAATGCAGAGATCTAAGCAGTGGACTACCTCCACTTCAAAACCAGGGAGTTCTAAGACAACCCCTTATGGTAAGAACTCACAATGACCTACGTCCTCTTCCTCCCCCTCTGCCCACCTTCACTTACCCCTAGGACAAAAACTCTCATTTCACTTAAGCAGCTGGGCCACCATAACCAAGGACCAGTGGGTTCTGAACATTGTGTCTCAGGGATACAAATTTTCCTTCCATACCCTTCCAACCCCAAAAGGGTTCCCAGATATACCACCAAATCAGTGGGCAGAGGCTCAAAAGCAAATCCTTTCCCTTCTCTCTATGAGAGCAGTAGAGCACATTCCTACAGAACAGGTTGGCCAAGGCTTCTACTCAAGACTTTTTCTGGTGCCCAGAAAAGAGGGCACCTGGCGACCCATCCTCGGTCTATCAATTTTAAACACCTTCCTGGTGATCCCAAAATTCAAAACGCTCACTCTCTGCTACCCATGCTGTCCAAGGATGCTTGGCTAGCCACCCTAGATCTAAAGGAGGCTTACCTCCACATTCCTATCAGGGGAATCGTGCAGGAAATATCTCTGCTTCAGGGCAGGATCTCAACAGTTTCAGTTCTCTGCGTTTCCTTTTGGCTTGCCTACTGCTCCCAGAGTTTTTACAAAGTGTCTGGTTCCGGCCATTGCACTTTGCAGACAAAGAAATATTCAAATTTACCCATACTTAGATGACTGCCTTATTCAGGCAGACAGCCAGGAAAAGCTGCTCAAGCACCTGGCCTTTGTAAAGACACTACTAACCTCCCTAAGATACACAATCAACGAAAATATATCCAAACAAGTGCCCACCCAAAGGATAATATTCCTGGAAGGAAGTCTGGACACAGCATCCCAAATGGTATTCCTAACACCAGAGAAACAAATTTTCCTGACAGCCTACATCTCTCAATTAGCCACCAGGCCCCAGCTATCTGCAAGGAAGATCCTACAAGCACTGGGGTTCATGGCATCTTGCATACTACTCATTCCATGTGCCAGACTGCACATGAGAAAACTTCAATAGTACCTAAAGAGCCTTTGGTGTCAACACTCTCAAGACCTGGAAACTCTTCTACCTATAATTCCTTGCCTCAGAAAGGAATTTCTTTGGTGGGCAGCAGCATGTTCCCACAACAAGGAACTGCCCTTCTCACCACCCCCCCGCCGCCAGACCCTCACCACAGATGCATCAGACTATGCTTGGGGTGCACACCTGGACATCAGGTGTATACAGGGCCAATGGAGCCCTCAGGAAATCCCTCTGCACATCAGTCAAAAAGAGATGATGGCTGCGCAGCATGCCTTAATAGCTTTCAAACCCCTTTTCTCTGAAGGGGTTCTCCTGATCAAAATAGACAACACCACTGTGATGTGGTACATCAACAAGCAGGGAGGGACTCACTCCTACCCTCTTATGCAGGCTAGCCATGACTGTTTGGCTCATGCCTCTTCCATGCAACTACACCTGTTAGCACAATTCCTACCACGTTCTCTCAACTCTCTGGCAGACCAATTAAGCAGAAACCTTCTGGACCCACACGAGTGGCAACTCAATAGAAGTACCTTCACCCTAATAACTCATAAATGGGGGACCCCGAAGGTCGACCTCTTTGCCTCCCACACCAACCATCAGCTGAGAAAATTCTGTACGAGGGAGCATCACTGCATGGCTTGGAAAGTTAATGCCCTGTCCTTTCCTTTGGTCAATCTATCGGTCTATGCCTTTCCTCCCCTACCTCTCATCCCAAGGGTAGTGCGCAAAATAAGGGAGGAGAAACCACGGATCATTCTTGCAGCTCCAGACTGGCCCTGACAACACTGATACCACTTGCTGCGCAGCCTGTCCCCGCTGCCTTCATGGCATTTTCCTCAGATTCCAAACCTCCTGACCCAGAAAGAAGGGGAACTCATGCATCCCAAATTGCAGATACTCAGTTTGGCAGCTTGGCTTATTCGTAACCCGAACCAATCTGCCATTCTGAGTAAACAGGTTCTGGATGTTATCCATGAGGCCAGACGTCCTAGCACCAGAAAGTCTTATAAAGATAAATGGAACAGGTTCTGCACCTGGATCCAGGCCAAGGGAGCCAATACGGCACAGCCCTCTCATCCTAGATTACTTAGCTGACCTACTACACAGTGGTCTCTCTTTCTCCTCTATAAAAATTTATGCCTCTGCTATTTCTGCTCATTTTCCCACCACTGAGCAGCCCCTTTTCTCACACCCTTTGATCAAACAGTTCCTCAGAGGGGCTAGCAACTTGAGGCCCCCCAGAAGGGCACCAACACCAGCTTGGGACGTTAACTTTGTCTTGGAAAAGCTCACCCTGCCCCCTTTCTAATCATCTTCTTTTGCAGAGCTAAAATTTCTCTTCTGGAAGACCGCTTTCCTTCTGGGCATCACTTCAGCTAGAAGAGTCTCTGAGCTGCAAGCACTCATGGCTGTGGAACCCTTCATCATCTTCCATGCAGACAGGGTATCCCTCAGAAAGTACAGTTGTGTACACTTACCATAAATGTAGATGTTCGAGTGTATTCACTGTTGCAATCATTACATTTGGGTTATCTGCCTGCAGGTAGCCCTCAGCCGGCCTGAATATCAAAGTATTGGATCCCTGCATTGGATGCTGTCTCTTCTTCCATGACGTCAGGTTGTCAGGGGTATAAAGCATGCAGTCGACACCATTACATCAGTTTTTCTTGCCCCAGATGTCAGGTGCCCCCGTAATGGGAAGCAATTATATATTAGGTTACACCTCCAACAAAAAAGCAAATACACCAGAAAGCTGAACTACACTAAACAAGAAGAAAGGTATAGCCAAGAGAAGTTAGGGGGCTGGAGGGAGGATAACAAGGACTGCAACAGTGAATACACTCAAACATCTACATTTATGGTAAGTGTACACAACTGTACTATGTTCTTCATGTTTTACTGTTGCAGGCATTACATTTTGGTAGATTCCCAAAGCTAAGGAAGGGAGGAGGAAGTTAGAGAGCATTAGGACCAGCTGTTAAGCCCTGCAAGACTGCAGTGGCAAAACCAGCTTTAGAGTTAGAAAAAATAGGCAAGTGGTAATGCTTGGTGAAGGCATGTACAGAGCTCCAGGTAGCAGCTTCTAGGATGTCCCTGGTAGGGACACCTCTGAGAAAGGCAGCAGAGGTAGATGCAGCCCTGGTGGAATGTGATCTTATCCCCTGTGGGGTAGATTTTCCATGGTGCTTATAGCAGAAATGAATGCAATGGGCTATCCACTTAGAAATGGTTTGCTTTGAGACGACCTTCCCCTCTGCCCCTGCAGCAAAGGCAACTAGCAGCTGTTCAGTTTTTCTGGGAGGCTTAGCCCTGTCCAAATAAAATCTAAGTTGTCTGTGCACATCCATAGAGTGCAGTATTCATTCTCCTTTGTTCTGTGGATTAGGAAAAAAGGTTGGCAAATGAATGGATTGATTAAGGGCCACACTGGATACCATCTTGGACATAAAGGAAGGATTGGTCCCGAGGGACACCCTGTCTGCATGGAAGATGATGAAGGGTTCCACTGCCATGAGGGCCTGTAATTCAGACACTGTTCTTGCTGAAGTGATGGTTAGAAGGAAGGCTGTTTTACAAGAAAGGAATTTTAACTCTGCAGTTGCAGCTGGCTCAAAAGGAGGTAGAGTTAGCTTTTCCAACACAAAGTTGAGGTCCCAGGCTGGAGTAGGGGCTCTCCTGGGTGGTCTTAAATTTTTGGCCCCTCTGAGGAATTGTTTCAGCAGTGGGTGTGAGAAAAGGGGTGGCTCAGTATTATAATGTGCTGAAATGGCTGAGGCATGAATTGTAATTGATGAGAAGGAAAGGCCGTTGTGGAGCATCTCTGTTAAGTATTGATGAATATGCGGTAAGCTGGGCACTGTTGTGCCAATCTCCTGAGTCTGGCTCTAGGAACAGTATCTTTTCCACTTTTCAGCATAGGATTTTCTAGTACTAGGCCTCCTTGCCTCCAGAATGACATCTAGCACCTACTTACTGAGGGATGCTATTGGCGAGCTCAAGGAATTAGCCAGGCTGCAAGGTTCAGGGTTTGAAGCTGGGGGTGCAGAATCTGGCCCTCCTGCTCAGACAGCAGGGAAGGGGTCTGAGCCAGGTGCCATGGTTCCAGCAGTGACATACTGCGCAAGCGGGAGGCACCAGTGCTGGCGTGGCCAGTCTGGTGCAATCAGAATTGTCCTTAGTTTGTTCTGTTTGATCTTTAGCAGCACTTTTGAGAGGAGAGGCAGAGGGGGAAAGGCATAAACTGAGAGGCTTTCCCAGGTGAAGGACAGGGCATCCACTTTCCAAGCTTGACTGTGGGAAGTCCTTGTGCAGAATTTGTCCAATTGATAGTTCTGAGGGGAGGCAGACAGGTCTATCTCTGGGTTCCCCCATTTGTTTCTCAAAATGTTGAATATCTTTGGTTCCAGTTTCCACTCGTGTGGGTCCAAGAGATTTCTGCTTAGGTCGTCTGCCAGTGAATTTAGCTTGCCTGGCAGGAATTGAGCTTGTAGGTGCACTTGGTAGCTCAAGGCTGTGTTCCACAGAGCCATGGCTAGTCTGCAGAGAGGATACAAGTGGGTTCCCCCTTGCTTGTTTATGTACCACATAACAGTGGTGTTGTCTGTCTTTACCAATAATTGTCCTGGAAGAATGTGGTTCTTGAAGGTTGTCAGTGAATTCTGTACAGCTAACATTTCTTTTTGATTGATATGCAGGTGCATCTGACTCGAGTTCCATTTGCCCTGAATGCACTGCCCTGCCAAGTGAGCCCCCCCATGCATAGTCTGATACGTCTGTTGTTAGGGTTTGGGCGGCAGGGGGTAGAGTGAATGTCAGTCCCTTGTTTTGGTAGCAGGCCTCTGCCCACCAAAGGAACTCTGTCTTTATACAAGGAATGGTAGGAATCATTGATTCCAGGTCCTGAGAATGTTGACACCATAGGCTTTTTAGATACCATTGTAGTTTCCTCATATGCAGTCTTGCATATGGAATTAGTAGAATGGAGGAGGCCATGAACCCCAGGGCTTGCAGGATTTTCCTTGCAGGTAGCTGGGTCTTTGTGGCCAGTAGTTTGAAGTAGGCTGTCAAATAAACTTGTTTCTCTGGCGTGAGGTAAGCCATCTGGGAAGTTGTGTTCAAGCTTGCTCCCAGGAATACAATTTGTTGGCAGGGTACTAGATGAGATTTCTTTTCGTTTATGGTGTACCCCAGTGAGGTTAGAAGTTTCTTTCCAAATGCCAGATGATTTAGTAGCATGTCCTGGTTTTCTGCCTGAATTAGAAAATCGTCCAGGTATGGATATATTTGAATATTTCTTTGCCTGCAACATGCAGTGACTGGAGCTAGGCACTTTGTAAATACCCCGGGCACAGTAGATAAGCCAAAGGGAAGTGCAGAGAACTGATAGTGCATGGAGCCTGCTCTGAAGTGTAGGTATTTCCTGCAAGATTCCCTTATTGGGATGTACACATAAGCTACCTTTAAGTCTAAGGTTGCCAACCAGGCATCTTTGCCTAGCATAGGAAGCAGCTGTTGAAGTGTTAGCATTTTGAATTTTGGGATTGCCAAAAAGGTGTTTAGAGTAGAGAGGTCCAGGATAGGATGCCAGGAGCTGTCTTTTCTGGGTACCAGGAAAAGTCTTAAGTAAAAACCTTGTCCCCGTTTTTCTGCTGGGACAGGCTGAATAGCCCTGATACTTAGAAGAGAGAGAATCTGCTGTTGAGCCTCTGCTCATTGATTTGGGGGTAGGTCTGGCCAACCGTTTGGGGTTGGTAAGGCGTGGAAGTGGAATCTGTATCCTTGGAAAATTATATTTAAAACCCATTTGTCCTGGGTAATGACTTCCCAGTTTTTTGCATACCAGGCAATCTTTCTCCCTAAGGGAGCAGGGCTTGGAAGGTTTAAGGTTAAGTCATTGTGACATTTTTCCATAGGGGGTGTCTTACTACTTCCAGCTTTGGAAGTGGGAGCCCCCCACTGCTTAGGCCTGTGAGTACCTTGAGAGTGTAGCCTAGGTGGTCTGCTTTTCCCTGGGTTTGGACTGAGAAGGCCTGGATGAGACAGGAAAGGACCAATTTTTAGAAGGTCAATGCCTACTAAACCTGGGAGGCTGTACTTGCAGGAAACCTTTAACAGTTTGCATAGATTTAGCTTTTTCCTCCATCCTTTTAAGGACTTCGTCTGATTTGCTACCAAACCGGCGGTCTTGGTTTAAGGGAGCATCCAGTAATTTAGCTTTAACATGATCTGGCAAATTTTGCTCCTTAAGCCAAGCATGCCTTCTAAGAACAGACTCAGTGACAGCAACCCTGCAAGATGCTTCTAGAGAGTCAAAACACATTGCAAAGTATGTTTACCAACTTGTTCAGCAGAATGCATTAAATCCTGTAAACCTTTGTTTTCAGCACAGTCAGGAATCAACATCCGTTTCTGTTTAAGTAGTCCCATAATATGCTACTGATACTTTAACATATGAAACTGACAGTTTAAGGCGCTAATGGCCAAAGTAGCAGAAGTGTATACCTTCTTACCCCATCTGTCCAGGGCCCTCGAATCTCTATCAGAGGGGGTAGGGGTTTTGGCAGTAGTAGCCTTAATGCCTTTAGGTCCTTGGGAAATGGTCTCTGGATCCGCAGAAGGATTCTTGAAGAGGAACTTGTGAGAGTCAAGTACTCTGTAATACTTGTCAGGTTTCCTGGGAGCTGGAGGTAAAGTGCCTGGGGCCAGGCTATATTCCAAGAAGGCATCATCTACAATGTCCAGAACAGGAGGGATAGCTAAAGGCCTTTGTTGAGGAAGTAGCAAGAATTCCCTAAGCCTCTTTTTGGAGTCAGAGTAATCCTGGCTTTCCCAGTGGAAATGCTCCCTAAGAGTGTGCAAGGTTTCACCAAAAGAAAAATCTTCTGGAGGGGAAGGAGAGGGAATGGAGTCCTCTGCATCAGAACCCTCATAGGTAGATAAGTACAAATCCTGGTAATCAGAAAAAACAGAAATTTCAGAATCCTGATCAGAAGAATCAAAAGGAAAATCTATTCTAGGGTCTCTTAGAGGGAAAAGGCTGGCTTCTCCTAATTAACGTAATAAGGTCTTCAGCCATTCTTATCATTTGTTTTTTAGGCATATGGGCCTGACCATGTGGTTTGGACGTCGGTTTTCTAGGCATCGGTTGAGTGTTAGGCCTTGAAGAAGATGGCGTCGGTTTGAAATGCAAGACAGTAGGCCTGAATACACCCTCAGAAGCCGGTGCCTGCACAGCGGCTCCGGACCAATCCAAGGTAGGGACATCCGCAGGTTTAGTGGTCGAAGAAGCATTTCGCAGCATACCGGACTCCAAATGGGTCTCAGTAGAGGCCTGCGAATCTGAAGTAGCGGGTATCAGGGGCTGCAAAAGCACCTGACTGAGTACCGGGAACTGGCGACTAGCTTAACGGAAGCATCGTCGGCAGTTTTGGACCTATGCTGTCTGTCTCTGTCTTTATCTTTGTTTTCTCTGAATGTCTGTAGTCAGATGGCTTACCGAAGCCATTTCTGGATAGTTAAACTGAGTACCAAAATAATTTGATGCAAAAATTAACCGACAACGAATAGTTCGAGGATTGAATAAGGCACAAAACCGACAGCAAGGGACGTCGTGGTCTGGGCCTAAGCAAGGAATGCAGTACAAATGAAAATCTTTGAGATATTTGCTTTCCACAGGTAATACAGTTGTTAACTTTTACTGACATCGGTTTAGAGCAAGAAAAAGGATCCCCAATGTGGTACTTAGCTTTTTTGAAGACTTCAGTTCTGAAACTTGAAAATGAAAATTTCCGGAGTCAGCCGACCGGCACTTGCGAACTGCTTCTGTTTCGGGCACTGCGCGGCAAGAAAGACTGATGTAATGGCGTTGGCTGCATGCTTTATACCCCTGATGACCTGATGTCATGGATGAAGAGAGAGCATCCGACGTAGGGATCCAAGACTTTGATATTCAGGCTTGCTGAAGGCTACCTGCTGGCAGATAACCCAAATGGTAATGACTGCAACAGTGAAACACGAAGAATCCTTTCCTACTTGTTCTGGAGATTAGGAAAGAAGGTGGGCAGATGAATGTATTGGTTGAGAGCCACACTGGACAGCATCTTGGGCATGAAGGATGGGTTAGATGTTCTTCACTCTCTAGATGTGCACAGACAGCTCAGATTCTATCTGGACAGGACTGAATCCGTCAGAAAGTCTGATCAATTGCTGGTTAGCTTTGCTACAGGGCAGAAGGCAAAGCCATCTCCAAGCAAACCATTTCCAATTGGATAGCACACTGCATCCATTTCTGCTACAAACAACATGGAAAGCCTCCCCCCAAGGGGGACAGGACACACTCCACCAGAGTAGCCTCCACCTCTGCAGCTTTCCTAAGAGGAGTCCCCACCAGGAACATCCTTGAGGCTGCTAGCTGGACGTCTGTTTACACTTTTACCAAGCATTACCACCTGCCTCTGTTCTCCAAATCCAGGGCAGGGTTTGCCTCTGCAGTCTTGCAGGGCATCTTAGCCAGTCCCTAGTTTCCTTGACTGCCTCCACCCAGTTTTTCAGCTTTGGGAATCTACCCAAATGCGATGACTGCAACAGTGAAACACGAAGAACATAGTACAGTTGTGTACACTTACCATAAATGTAGATGTTCGAGTATATTCACTTTTGGAGTCCTGGTTTCCCTCCATCCATCCTTCTTTATTCTCTTTCTTTCCTTACAAGGGACATATTGGTATTTATTTTCCACTGGTGGGGTTCTTCCACCAGAATCTGACCTCCTTCCTTGGGGGCTCCTGACAGGTTAGGGCAAGAAAAACTGATGTAATGGCATCAGCTGCCTTACTTTATACTACTGATGACCTGACATCAGTCTTCAAGCGATAGCAATCGACGCAGAAATACTAAGCCTCTGGTATTTGGGCCAGCCGAGGGCTACCCTGGCAGGGATAACTCAAATGTGATGACTGCAACAGTGAATACACTCAACATCTACATTTATGGTAAGTGTACACAACTGTACTTTCCATCAGCTGGGGATTGCGGTGAATCCAGCCAAGGCCTCCTTGGATCCAACTCTGCATCTGGAGTTTATAGGCACTCTGTTGGATACCACCATGGAGACTGCAGTTCTTCCTCTTTGCCATCTAACGCTGATATATTCTCACGTCCAGGTTTTGCTGGAGCAAAAACTCCCTCCGGCTTCACACGTCCTCATAGCCCTAGGGTCCATGGCACCTGCCATTTATTTGGTTCCAATGACAAAGTACTACATGAGAGTACTACAGTGGATCTTTGGATCTTTGCAGTTCAGTGGTCAGCACTTCATCACCCGCTATCGTTTAGCGTTCATCTCACACTCATTTGTCGGACTCATCTTTTGTGGTGGATTCGGTCTCCGGACCTCTTAGCGGGAAGTTCTTCTCCCACCTTGTTCCCAAGGCCACAGTCACCATGGATGCTTCTCTCCTAGGGTGGGGTGGGCTTTTCCGGGGAAAGATGGTCCAAGGGATGTGGTCCCCCTCAGAGACCAAACTGCACATCAGTGTTCTGGAGATGAGAGCAGTCTTCTTATCGTTGCAAGCCTTTCAGGATTGCCTCCCTTGAGGAACGATTGGAGTACTTTCGGACAACATGGTGGTTGTTTGGTACATAAACAAGGAAAGGGGCACATGTTCTTATCTGCTTTGTCATGAGGCCCTGAGGGTTTGGGAATGGGCGATGTTCATGAGGCGCTTTCTTATTGCAATGCACATTCCTGGAGCATCCAACATTTTGGTGGACAAATTGAGCAGGGCTATTCTGAGTCCTCACGAGTGGTCCCTGAATCCAGTGGTGGGGCAGCAGATTTTCCATCGGTGGGCCATCCAAGCTGCGCTCTGTTTGTATCTCCTCTCAACCACAAATGCAGCAATTTCTTTGCGTTGATCCCCGAGGGATGCACTCATGCATGATTGGCCTACAGGTCTCCTTTACGCCTTTCCTCCTTTGGCTTTAATTTCCAAAGTACTTCAGAAAGCCAGACACCTCAAGATGCAATTGATCCTCATTGCCCCCTTCTGGCGCCGGCAGGTGTGGTTCCCCTTCTTATTTGAGGCACCCACCCTGGGTGATCGAGCCATCTCCAGATCTCATATCCCACCCATCTTTACTTCCGCTCCCAAATCTTCAGACCCTTCATCTGACAGTGCGGTTTGTCCACTTCCAGTGATTTTGGCTAAGTCCAGGCTAGCCTCGCCCATGAAGGATATTATTCTTGCTTCCCAGAGATCTTCCACTAGGAAAATGTATATCAGCAAGTGGAAGAGGTTGTCTATCTGGGCAAAGAGCAAGAATCTGGACCACTTTTCAGCTTCCATTCCTGAGAGTCTTCTCTTTCTGTCCTCTCTGTTTAAGGAAGGGGCCAGCTTTTCCACCATCAAGGTTCAACTGGCAGCAATTTCAAATTTTCAACTTAATGCTGAATCTACCTTTTCCTCTCGACTCTGCAAAGCCTTTTTGAAATGTGCATTTTTGCTAAGGCCCCCTATTAAAGACTCTTCGCCACTGTTGGATCTTGCTTTGGTGCTACAGTCATTGACAAAAACCACCCTTTGAACCTGCGGCATCCTGCGATCTCAAAGTTCTTTCTTGGAAGATGGCCCTTTTAGTGGCAGTAACTTCAGCAAAGAGGGTTTGTGTATTCTCCTATGCACCTGTAATGACTGCTACCACATTTGCAGCTTGGCGACTAAACAACTGCTTTTGTGCTGTCCTTGTGAATCACCGCTGTTGTTCCAAGGGATTGTAGTATTTGCTGTCCAAGTCCCTCCTCCTCAGCAGGATAGGTACACATATCCTTCCTATGCTGGCTCCAGCAAATACCCAAGCAGGTAAACAAACTTGGGTCACTTGGAAAATTGTTCAGGCTTTAACCATTTACACCAGTGGAGCTGTGATTGTTGTACCTTCTTTTTATTAATTATTTATTTATTTAACATTTGTTTACTGGGATTGTCCAACTTGGAACTAGCCAATTTTCATCGGGCCTGGGGAGAAAAGCTCCAGATGCATGTCTTTGTGACTTCTTGACTGGTGATTTCATTTTTATATGGAATTATACTAAGATGTGTGGTTCATGTAATTTCCTTAACTTAAAGAAGTTAGTAACATTATTATCAGCACCTGTGGAAATGAATGTAAATTGTCTCTAAAAAGTGTTTGTTTTTATTCACCTCTGATGCTGTGCTGTTTCAGGCATTCTGCTTCCATGATTTTATTCTTTTGCTGCTTGATAAAGTCAGTGGTGACAGCTTGCCTTTTTTTTAATCTTTTTTAGAGCTGCAATGAAGATGGCAAACATGGACCATGTATTTGACTATATTTTCACCAATCCAAAGGATTCGAATGGGGTGAGAACTTTTAATCTCTTGTCCTATTTTGAGGGACAAGCCTTGCCGAAGAGATCTTGTTCCCAATAACAGTTGTAGTTTCCCTAATGAAGCTCTGAATCATGGAGGAGAATGACAGGTATCTGAGTTGCAAAGATAAGCCTGAAAAACATCATGAGCACTCACATGCGAGGGACAGTGCAAAACTCTGTAGCAGAATCAGGGACATTCAGAAAAACATAGCTAGTTAAGAGGCATGTGGGGTTTGCAGTGCCTTGCATTTCTTTTTGTATTATGATAACTGCAATTCAAACGGCTGCGTGGGGACCACAGCTTCAGGATCTCAGAACTGGCAATCTGTTTGCCTTCCTTATCAGGGATTGATGTCAGAGTATAGACAAAGAGAAAGAAATAGGAGGGTCCTAAACGAAAGATCAGCGCTGGTAGAGTTTTAGTAGAATCTAGAACAGAAGCTTCCATTAGATAAGGAATAATTAGAGCATATAAAATATTGCATGATAACTATAAGTATCAATCAGAGGAGGTTAGAAAGGATTGGCAAGAGAGATTGGATAAGCAATTCACAAAGAAACAATGGGAGGATATATGTATGTCTGCCAAATATGCAACAAAATCTAGAAGATTTAGGATTTTTGCCTGGAAATGTCTGCATAGATATTTGTATATACCCCAGGTAGAAACCAGAGCATATTTCCTCAGGCAGACAGCAAATGTTTGAAATGTGAAGGGGAAGAAAGAGGTAATTGGGAACATATTTTCTTGGAGTGCGGTCAGTTGGCAGACTTTAAGGATTCCCTGCGGTATGCGCTGTCAGAGATGCTGGGTGGACAGATTGGTCTGATGAGGGAGATGATTTTTCTCAGCTGTGATACAGAATCAGAATTGCCTAGGCATAATAAGGTCTTGCTATGTTTAATAATGGTGGCTGCCAAAAGAGCAGTTACTAGAAAATGGAAATCGAGATCTAAACCGACGATACTAGAAGAAGTTTAATATAGTAACAGAGTTAAAACAACTTGAATTGAGATCTTTAGAAAAGGGTAGGAGCAAACTACATAGGAAAAAAATGGGAATTGTGGGAACAATACATACAAGGGAGGAATGAGGTTTAAAAGGCAGCAGGACCTAAATGAGCTATATAATGTTTGACTCAAAAAGATTAGGTAGATTATAAGTGATGTATAATGTTTGCAACCAGGAGTGTGTCAGTATGGTTTGTGATGTAAAATGCTTGCAACTAGGATTGTGTCTGTGTGGTTTGTTTTCATTTGTATAAATTTATGTTAGCCTGTGTAATAGGTGATGGTTTAATAAAGATGTTTCTTGTTTAAAAAAAAAAGGCAGGAACTGAATAATGTATTGACAAGCCACGCTGCTTCGCAAGGGACGGCTTGCACCTGTCACCCCTGGGCTTCCGGATATTGGCAAAGGCTCTTTTTTAGGCAAGGCTCAAATGATAAACCTACCGCCCTAGAAAACAAAAATGGAGAAAAACTAAGGGTAATACTGCTCAATGCCAGAAGTCTAAACCTCAAGATGCACGTCCTCGAAGCCCTCCTCAGTATGGAGAACATCGATGTCTGTGCTGTGACTGAAACCTGGTTCAAGGCTCCTGAGAGCACCCCAGCACTATCAGGTTATACCTCATATCATGCGTTCCGGCCCCAAAATCCGGACCGAACCACAAAAGGAGGGGGAGTATCCATATTCATAAAGGATACCCACACCTCCAGGTTAGTGGCAACGCACGAAGCATCGGAGACCATCCAGGTGCAATTAACCATAGGTAAAACTGCCCTACAGTTTGTAACATGCTACAGACCACCTTCTCAAACTCAGGAAACCCACACAGCCTTCCTGAAGACACTGGAGAGTATGAATGTCTCTCCAAACACCATCATATTGGGTGACTTCAACTACCCAAACATAGACTGGGAACATTACTCAAGCCCCAACACCCTAGCCCAAAGGTTCCTTGAGTTCATAAACTCAAATGCTATGGAACAACTAGTCACCATTCCCACAAGAGGAGAAAATATACTAGACCTGATCATCACAAACATGGGGACAAAATGCTCCACACCGGAAGTATATCCCTCATTGGTGAGATCAGACCATAAATTAATCTCACTGGAGATCCACATCCCACCCCACCCCAGCAAAAGACCACAGTGAAGAACTTCTCAAAAGCAAACTTCACACTTCTTAAGACTGGAGTGGTATCCTTCAAGGCCCCCGAGCCAGTGGAAACCACAACCCACGCTGCTGAAACCCTTACAAATGCCTTCTACGAGCACCTCCAGGAATGTATGGATCAAGCAATCCCTAATAAAATCAAGACCCTTTCCACCAAAGGCAGGCGCCCGGTCTGGTGGACTCCAGCCATAAACAAACTCTACAACAAGAGGAGAAAGCTACTACATGACAGAGCAAAATCCCTAAGTGGGAAGGCATCTCTGATCAGTACTAGCAAAAAACTACGATCACTCATAAAATCATCCAAGGCCAACTTTGAGAGAAAAATCGCTAATGACACAAAAGACAATCATAAAGCCTTCTTTAGCTATGTTAGAAACCTGAGTGGAAACTCCCAGATATGCTCAGAATTAGTCCAAAATGATAAAAAAAATCACTGAACCCACAGACATTGCCAACATACTGGCAGACAGGGTCAGTGCAAATTTCTCCCCACCCTCCCCCCCAAAAGGAGAAATATCTATCCCACCAGAGTCTAGCCTCCCAAACATCTGAGATGCCCAGGTGAGAGCTGCTCTCTCTAAAGCAAAAAACACAGCATCAATGGGACCGGACGGTGTCCCCGGCTGTGTGCTACACGAACTCAATGAGTAACTAAACCCACACATAAGGCTGCTGTTTAATCTTAGCCTTACTACAGGATACACTCCAAAGAATGGCGACGGCAACTGTGGCCCCACTCCACAAAGGCGGTGCTTCTACGGACCCTGGAAATTACCGCCCATAAGCTTGACGAGCCTTGTCTGCAAAGCTATGGAGAGGATCATAATGGAACTCATAAATAAAGACATTGGGGACCTACAGACACTGGATCCTACCCAATTTGGCTTTGTCAAGGGCAGATCCTGCCTCTTGAATTTGGTCGACTTTTGAAACAGTCACTAAGGCCATTGATGAGGGTAAGGCAATTCACACAGCCTACCTTGACCTAGCAAAAGCGTTCGACACAATACCCCACTCGGGCATCATAGAAAAGCTCACCAGCTTAGATGTAAACCCATATGTCACAAGATGGGTTGCAAACTGGCTCAAGGACAGAACACACAGGGTTAGAGTTGCTGGTGCCATGTCAGACTCTAAGCCGGTCACGAGCGGTGTCCCACAGGGCTCAGTCCTGGGCCCCTCTTGTTCGGCATTTATTTTTCTGAAGTGCAGGCAAACATAGGGGATTGTGGCTGACAAAATTTGCAGATGACTGCAAACTGGGCACCATAATTGACACTCCATCAGACACAGACATCCTCCAGAAAGGTCTCATAGAAATGGATAACTGGTGCCAGAGCCATGGCCTTAAGCTAAATGCCAAAAATGTATAGTCATACCCTTTGGGAAAAACAAGGTAACCCCTAATTACCACATAAGTGGTAATCCATTAAACATGGAAGAAGTTATCAGGGACCTGGGGACCCAAGTTGACAGTAACCTCTCTTTTGACACTCACATTGCCAAAGTGGTTAGGAAGACCTTCTACATTGCCCACCTGATCATGAAGGGATTCACATCCAGATCAGGAGAGGTCATTGTACCCCTGTACTCTTCACTTATCAGACCAATGATTGAGTACAACGCCCCATTCGGAATGTACCTTACCCGACACCTGCAGCAGTTGGAAAGACCCCAAAAGTTCCTCACCAAAAGAATAAAGAGGCTCAAACATATGTCATATGATGCCCGACTGAAGAAACTCCAGCTCTATTCAGTCGCATACCGTCTGCTCAGAGGTGATCTGTGCCTGACATACAAGGCCATGTCCAACCCGGAATTAATGGACATGCTCCACCTCAAAAAATCCAAATCCACCAGAGCCACGAGAGCAAGAGACTTGAACCGCAACACGGATATAAATAGGACGTCCTGGAGGGACAGATTCATCACCCAGAGACTCCCTAAACTATGGAACAGAATCCCAGTCCATGTGAGGCAGAGCCCCTCACTGACTCTGTTCAAGAGAAATCTTGACGAGTGGATGGGAGATCGTAGGTTTACCCCGGGAATCATCTCTGTATCACTGCTGGACAGAGGCACAGCAAACTAATGGGTATAGTATTCTCATCCTAAGGGGTGGTGAAAGCCACACACACTCTGGCTAGGCTTATAAATGCCCTAGGGCAGATAGCCCAGTATGAACCTATGTAATGTTGCTCAGGAGATATATATATATATATATATATATATATCGAGAGAGAGCAGTATATGTGAAGTAAAATGTTTGTTACTTTAATTGGTGTTTGGAAAAAAAATGGCAATCCGTTATACTGCCCAGGAGATACGTAAAATTAGTTGTAATTTAAGTCATTGATTCTGCATTGCTAACTCATTTTAGTTAGCTTGTGTACTGAATGAAACGGTCACTGAGGGTATAGGAACATTTGAATAATTTAATAAACAAAATACATAATTTAAATGTCACTTAATAATATTTCATTATACAGTGGTGGCCAACTATCTTTGCACATGTGTATCACCAGGTACTAACAATGATGTATAAAACATGTAGTCACATGTGCATGTACATTCATCTAGTTGCGTTAACACTGGCATGCCTGTCAGCTGTGCAGTATTAGTCAGAAAATGCTGAATTTTAAATAACAAGGTGCTACCAAGTTCCTAGTGACCCCTTTAAATTATAGTTTGTATAGCTAGTTGAGAGACCCCGAAGAATGATGATAATACTAGAGCCATGAAACCCCAACTGAGAGTGCGTTATGTGACTAAAAGGCAAGGGATTTTCACAAGCTGTGTATGTGTAAATGACTAGTGTTTAATTGTACGGCATAGCTAATTTAAATTGTTTTTTAGCTAAGAAAGAGAAATACTGATGGCCATGAAATCTGTGCATTAAGTGCTGTGTTTAAGAAGTCCAAGTATATAGTATATTTTCATATGCTGTGCAGCACTGTAAACTGTTGGATGACTATGTACAAGCCTGTGGTTATTGCTGCTTTATGTTGTGCCAACCAAATAGAGGATGGATGCCCCATTTCTGTCTATCATGTAGCATAAGGGTTTGACTTCTTTTATTTCAATTACTTAGTTACCACACTCTTTTCTTCCAATTTAGCTGCCAAAGCATTTCCTGATCTAATTCCTTTTAGGGAAGAGATCCACTGATATCTGCAGTAGCATGTGTAAGTTGCTTTTGTTTGCACCTTTGTTTTTGAGTAGTTCCTAGTATTTAAATCAAGTCCTGTACATTAACCAAAAGCCGGCAAAGACTGGTGTACAGCAATAAAGGCAAACGCAGCTCCTCAGTTGAAAACTTTAATATGGTAAAACACGACTGAATACACCACATAAACACGATCATCCAAAAGTGAAATCACATTGATGTTAAGCGCTTTCATCTGCCGATTGCAGACTTCATCAGAACAGTGTGTTCTGATGAAGTCTGCAATCGGCAGATGAAAGCGCTTAACATCAATGTGATTTCACTTTTGGATGATCGTGTTTATGTGGTGTATTCAGTCGTGTTTTACCATATTAAAGTTTTCAACTGAGGAGCTGCGTTTGCCTTTATTGCTATACACCAGTCTTTGCCGGCTTTTGGTTAGTGAGTTTGGGCTTGCATCTTTCTATTTCCAAGTCCTATACATTGTTTTACGTGTAGAAACAAACACATGAGGAGGAGTCTACCACTGCGTATGAAAGTGTAACCTTGGTATTGTGAAGAGTACTGTGGAGTACAGTGGGTTGTACTGAGGGCAGACAGAAGAGTTATGAGCTCAGCTTGTTCTTCATGATATTTCAGTCAAAAGCAAGTCTCCAACAAAAAGAACTGGGCATTTTACCAGCTGAAAACATTTGCCATTTCTTCATTTGAGCTCTGAATATTGAAAAATGTTGAGAGCAGGTTTAGGGCGGTCTTCCCAGAACCGTCACAGTTTGTCATTTCTGTTTGGTAACAGTCAAAAAGAAAAACACATGTTCATTAATCGTCTCTGAATGCATTTTGTGTATGGACTTCCTCCGGTGCGTGTCATTTCTTGGTATTTTGTTTGAGTACAGGAATGTTGGCGTAGGCTAACTGAACAGTGCATTTCACTGTTTGCAGTAAAATGTGTTTCAGTAATGGAGAGCTTTGTTCCTCCAAAAACTGCTATTATGAGCTTAAGAAAATGTTGGGTGAAATAATAAGCTTCCAGTAAGAAATATAAGTGGGGACTGGAATTTGATTTGCTGTAGTGAGGATGTATCAAGGGGACCTAGAATGAAAATTATAAAAACGAAGGTAGATTTCTGAAGAAATTTTATGAACATATTTAGTATGAAAATGTGAAATCAGTAGTAAGAAGTCTGAGAGAATTTATGTATTATTCCCCAAGGTGTAATTAACTGGGTAGACTAGATAAAAAAATTATTTCACAGGAATATGTGCATTTAGTTGAAAGTTTTGACACACATCCATTAACTATATCAGATTATGCACCAATAAAAGGTAATAAAAATGCAGGGTAATTGGTAAAAAGAGAAGCATTTAAGGAATGAGTAGTAGAAAACATTCAAAGCATATTAGGAAAGATAGAAACTTCTTCAGAAGTGATAGCTATTGAGTGGAATAAAATGAAAATGGAGTTTAAAAAAATTAAAATAGAGATATGCTTATGATGTAATAATTATTTAGAACGGCTGATAAAGGTTAAGGTATTACAAAGTAAGGGAAATGTCACAGAACACGAAGAGGTGAATTACAGTGTGCTAAAGAGAAGGTAAAGGAGTATTTGGATAATAAGCTTGAGTTTAGAAAGTTTGCTCTTAACTATTTTTGATGACTCCAGAGCACAACAACTTTTAGCACGACTGAGGCAACAGAAAATCGAAAGGGTTATCACCAGAGTTTGAGAGCCCATAATAAGAAAAATAACCAGAGATCATGTATAGGTATTGGAGATATTTCAGAAATGCTATGACAATTTGTATAACGCAGAAAAGTGGAAATGAAGAAAGAGCATAACTTTTATGGAATACTTTATTATACTAAGCTTGGAGGTAGATGAGGCTTAAAAACTAACAGT
Organism: Protopterus annectens; assembly: GCF_019279795.1. Taxonomy (NCBI): domain Eukaryota; kingdom Metazoa; phylum Chordata; order Ceratodontiformes; family Protopteridae; genus Protopterus; species Protopterus annectens. Next base: position 449,879,986 of record NC_056725.1, on the reverse strand, counting down.
TAAGGTAGGAGGAGATAAGATAAAATCAGTGCTGTATTATTAGTCTGCAGGAAAGTCAGTGAAACAAACCAGAGTATCGACCACCACGATGATGCAGGAAAAAACTTCTTTATTCAGAACAAACACAGGGATAAGCGCTTACGCGTACACACTGTACGCTTCTTCAGATCTAATAATAAGACATCATGAAAATGGAGAAAGGAGGGATACCTGCTAGTAGGGGTACTGAAAATAGACAAGAGGGGGCTGGAATTTACTGTTGAAAACTGGCAAAGGAACTAAAGTATTCAGAGCAAATAACTAGAGATGGAAGAATAGTAAAGTGAGATGAGGCCAAGTAACATTTGGACTGGAGGCTAGAGCTAGAGATTACCTTTCCTACCAGGGGTGGATATCATAGTATAGACAAACAGAAAGGGATAGTTAGTAGGGTATATAAAATATTGCATGATAACTGCAAGCATCAAGCAGAGGAATTATAAAAGTTTGCTAGGAGAGACTGGAAAAGCAGTTTACGAGGCAACAATGTAAGGACATACATATGTCTCTCAAATATGTAACAAAGTTCAGAAGGTTTAGGATTTTTGCTTGGAAGTGTTTGCATAGGTATTTTTATACCCCAGGCAGATTTCAAAGAATTTTCCTCAGGTAGATAAATGTTGAAGGTGTGATGTGGAAGAAAGTGGCAACTGTGAACATACGGCCTATGGTTCTTGGCCCAGAAATTGTAGTTTATTGACCATTTGGACAGTTTGTCCGTCTCTTTCAACTTTCTGGTTTAAAAGACCACATCTGTGCTTGTTTCCCATCTTTCCCGTAACTAATCTACTGGTAGCACTAGAAAGCCTTAAACTGATACAAGCCTTCTAGCTTAGGAGAGAGACTTTGAAGTGATTAAGTATCAGTTTTCTGTACTTTCTTGCTGTACTTAACTGTTTTCCATCTAAACGCATATTTTCCGGTGTTTATTGTGATTTAAAAGCTTGTTTTTTTCACATATTGTACTACTTTGACTGCCTGCACTTTTAAAAAGTTTTTTGTTTAAATAATTTGTTTAACTGTTGTAGGCCACACACTAAAGTGTGATAGCCTTTTCTGATCGATTGTAGTCGTTTAAAGCCGTTTTAAGTGGATTTTTTACTGTTTTTGCCTTATCTTTAAAAAAAGAAAAAAATCCTTGTTTCCCACCTTTCTAAGCTAGTGTAGTCCAGTTTTCAGGCTAGTGCTGAATTCAGGGCTGTGATACTAGTTTCTGAGTTGCCCATACCTTACTTGGATAGAAGGAAGTTTCTCTGTTCACCTGTGAGAGAGGGGAGCTTTGAGCAACCTATCTGTCCATGGAGGAGTGGTTCCAGCCCAGACGTTAGTAGTTTATTGGCCATTTTGGGCTAATTTCTCTCTTTCATTTCCCTACTATAAAAAACGCGTTTGCATGGTTTTGCGCACTGGGCAGTGCCAGTTAACTATGGTTAAATTATTCCCGGCTCCACTAAGTCTCCTCTTCAGTTTTTCTCTTGAAACTAGTCTAACTGTCAACCTAAATTTTCAAAAAGCATCTTACACCCCAGCACTTGCGCAGACCTAATAGCAAGCACTAATATACCCTGACATTGATTGCCTAGCAGGGCAAGGCTCTTTATTCACCCCTCACCAACCAAGCTCACCCTACTATTCAGGCATGACCAAAGGGCAACTTCAGGTGCACTCTCCAGCCCACCTGGTGAATCTGGGTATCCTGAGGCAATGTTACAACTGCCTCATGTACACAGACAGCCCTCTCCTCCTACCACAAAACACTAACATATGCGAGAGATGCAATTATATAGCCAAACTGGAAGCTAAGCTGCCTCCACCCAAGACTGCAAAAGACAGTCAAGAGGAGAAGGTTAACACTTGCACCACAACTCCAGCCGCCCAAAGACCTACTAAAACAGCACTGGCAAAAAATACACATAAATACACAAAATCATACTTGGAGGCTCTAAATAAAAACCTGCAAAAGCATCAGAGACCTCCAAAGCAGACACTCAAACAACCTGCACTTCCCGTCACAAACCAGACAACACATAAAACACAAAATCAGTGTGCCCACACAATCACAGCCCTTAAGGCGAAATAACATACCTAACACACTAGTAATAGGTGACTCTATAGTCAGGCACAGTGATGTCCCACTCACTAGGCTGGACAAGCAGAAGGTTACTGTTAGCTGCCTATCGGGAGCCAGAATCAGCCACATAATACAAGCACTCAGGTCACTCCAGAACAAGTACAAATATGACTGTCATTGTTCATGCTGGTTGACTGACCTGAGATGTAACTCGCTGGACTACATGGAGAGACATGGAAGAGCTCTCTGATCATGTAGCCCAGGCTGGTATGACCCTGACCCTGAGTAGCATCCTGCCCTCACCAAGAATGATACCTCAGTATAAAGAAAAAATGATCAATTTCAACAATTGTTTAAGCTTCTGGTGTGATTCAAAGGGGATCCAGTATCTGTCAGCCTGGGACGACATGCGCGACAAGCCGTGTTGCTTTGCAAGAGACGGCTTGCACCTGTCACCCCTAGGCTTTTGAATACTGGCCAAGGCTCTTGCTGCCCCCATAGTGCCTTTTTTAGGCAAGGCTCAAAAGTCAAACCCACCTGCGTAAACAGCACAATTAACAAAAAACTGAGGATTATGCTACTCACTGCCAGGAGTTTAAATCTCAAAATGCACTCCTCAGTATGGAGAACGTCGACATCTGTGCAGTAACTGAAACCTGGTTCAAGGCTCCAGAGAGCACCCCAGCACTATCAGGCTACAACTCATACCACACGTTTCAGCCACAGAACACGGACCGAAACACAAAAGGAGGGGGTGTATCCATATTCATCAAGGATATCTACACCTCCAGGTTAGTGATGCAGCATGATACCTCTGAGATCATCCGTGTGCAACTAATATCGGGCAGATCTGCAATGCAAATTGTGGCCTGCTACAGATCACCCTCCTTGACCCACGACCACCAATCCACCTTTCTTAGAGACATGGGAAAACATGAAGGTCCTACCAGTCACCTTGATATTGGGCAATTTCAATTACCCTACCATTCACTGGGAAAACTACTTGAGTACAAATTCCCAGGCCCAGCGCTTCCTGGAATTCATCAACTCAAACGCCCTGGATCAGCTGGTAAACTCCCCTACCAGAGGTGAAAACATATTGGACCTGGTCATCACCAAAATGGGCGACAGATGTTCCACACCGGAGGTCAACCCGTCACGGGTTAGATCAGACCATAAACTAATCACTCTGGATGTCCACACCCCAACACCACCACCCCCAACTAAGGAAACCACAGTAAAAAAAATTTCTAAAGGAAACTTCACCTTACTTAAGACAGAGGTGGTAAGTTTCACAGCCCCCACGCTAAAGGATAACGCTGCCCAAGATGCAGAAACCTTTACAAATGCACTCTATGAGCATCTACAAGGATGCATGGATCGTGCCATCCCTAGCAAAACCAAGACTCACTCCTCTAAGAGAAGGAAACCAGTTTGGTGGACCCTGCAATAAACAGGCTATACAATAGAAGGAGGAAACTAGTTCAGAATAAAAGCAAATCCCAAAAAGGAAAGACATCCCTGATCAGTATCAGTAATAAAATGAGGTCCCTCATGAAATCATCCAAGGATAACTTTGAAAGAAAAATAGCCAAGGATTCAAAAGATAACCCCAAAGCCTTCTTTAGCTATGTTAAGAATCTAAGTGGCAACTCGCAGGTATGCACTGAACTAGTGCAAAATAGCACAAAATATACTGATCCTGCTGATATTGCCAACATCCTGGCAGATAGATTCAGTGCAAACTTCACCCTCCCTCACCTCCAAAAGGGCCCACAACAATACTGGAAAAGTGTAGTGTCCCAAAAATCACAGACGCACAGGTGAAAACGGCCCTTTCAAAAGCCAAAAACAGCATCAATGGGACCAAATGGTGTCCCAGGCTGCATCTTGCACGAACTACAGAACGAACTAACCCCCCACCTAAACACGCTGTCCAACGTCAGCCTCTCCACAGGCTACGTGCCCATATAGTGGCGCACAGCAACGGTTATTCCTGTCCACAAATGAGGGGCCACAGCTGACCCTGGTAACTATCGCCCCATAAGCCTGACTAGCCTGGTCTGCAAGGCTATGGAGCGCATCATCATGGAACTCATTAACAAAGACAATGGGAACCTCCAAACACTTTACCCGACCCAGTTCGGTTTTGTTAAGGGCAGATCATGCCTACTAAACCTTGTTGACTTCTTCGAGTCAGTCGCCAAGGCCATAGATGAGGGAAAGGTGGTTCACACAGCCTACCTTGACCTCACCAAGGCTTTCGACACCATTCCCCACTCGGGTATTATAGAAAAACTCAGCAGCCTGAGCATAAACCACTACGGCACGAGATGGGTTGCCAACTGGCTTACAGACAGAACTCAAACGGTAAGAATAGCGGGCTCCAGGTCCAACTCTAAACCAGTCACAAGTGGTGTCCCGCAAGGCTCGGTCCTGGGACCCCTACTGTTTGGCATATACTTCTCAGAAGTACAGACAAACACAGGAGGATTATGGCTAATCAAGTTCGCCGATGACTGCAAACTGGGAGCCATAACTGACTTTCCAGCTGACACGGGCATCCTCCAAAAGGGCCTTACTGAGACGGACACCTGCTGTCAAAGTCATGGCCTCATGCTAAATGCCAAAAAATGCATAGCCATCCCGTTTGGGGAAAAACAAAGCACCCACGAATGACCACATAGGTGGCAGCCCCCTTAATACAGAAGAGGTAATAAGAGATCTGGGGACCCAGGTAGATAGTAATCTCTCCTTTGACAATCATATTGCCAAAGTAGTTAGGAAATCCTTCTATGTGGCCCATCTAATTACTAAAGGGTTCGCATCTAGAAATAGAGGTTATAGTGCCCCTCTACTCGTCACTCATTAGACCCATCATAGAGTACAATGCCCCATTTGGGATGTACCTCACAAGACACTTCCAACAGCTGGAAAGATCACAAAAGTACCTCACCAAGAGGATTACTGGTTTCAAACATATGTCCTATGCAGCCCAACTGAAAAAACTCCGACTGTACTCAAGTGGCATATCGCTTACTCATAGGTGATCTCTGCCTGACTTACAAAGCCATGTCCAACTCAGAATTGATGGACATGCTCGACCTAAAGAAATCCAAGTCACTGCAAGCCACGCGCTCACCACAACAATAAGTAGAACATACTAGAGGGATAGATTCCTGTCACAGAGACTCCCCATGCTTTGGAACAAAATTCCAAATTACATCAGGCAGAGCCCCTCACTAACACTCTTCAAGAGAAACCTTGACGAGTGGATGGGTAACAGAAAATACACCCCTGGGATCACTTCATTGGTTCTGCTTGACAGAGGATCAGTTAATTAATCAATGGGGCTGCGAAAGCCGACACACTCTGGCTAGGCTTATAAATGCCTTCTAGGCCGATAGCCTAGTACCTACCTATGAACCTATGTTTTAAGAATGTAATGAGTTGGCAGAGTGTAAGAATTCCTTACTTAGTTAGAAATATTGGGTGAGTAAATGGTTGTAAATAAAAAATTATTCTTTTAAGTTCGGGCACAGCATCTGAACTTCCTGGACATTATAAAGCCTTGTTAAGTTTAATTCTGTTGGCTGTAAAAAAAAAAAGTTACTAGAAAATGGAAATCAAAGTATAAATCGGCTCTATTTGAAGTACTGTATACTATAAAAGATTAAAGTACTGGGAAAGAGATCTTTAGAAAAATTAAGGAGCAAATTACATAGAAATAAGTGAAAATTTTGAAAATGATACATGCCGAATAATGTTTAGGAGGAAGAGGTGTGAGGTTTAAGGCAATGCAGGAAATGAGCAATTGATAAAATGTTGGACTGGTAATATTTTTAAAGAAAGAAAATGTGATCTGCATAAATGGAAAATGTTGATATGATTTTTTTTTTCTATTAATATATGTTTGCCTGTGTCTTAAGTGAAATTTTAATAAAGGTGAATAAAATATACTGGAGAGCTTTGTATATTTTTGATTGTGAAAAAAGTTGTTAGAGTAAGAAAAAGGACAACTGATATTATACAGGGTGGCAGAGTGATGCATCTGTTTGTGCTGCTTCTGATTCACAGTACTTGCTTCCCTGGCTTAGTTTTTGCTGGGGGTACATTCTTTGCAAAGTCTGCATGTCTTCCCAATCTGCACATGATATTCACTGTGATGTCCTTCAAGGATGCATCTGCAGTCCTTACATATGGGTTTACCTGCCTCAGGCAGCCCTTCGGTCGGCCGGATTCCAAAGTCTGGGTCCGGCGTCGGCTGATGTCGCCCCTTCCCCGACGTCAGAGCACCTGGGGTATAAAAGCGTCAGCCGACGCCATCTTCCTCGGTCTTTCTTGCCGCGTGGTGCCCGAAGCAGAAGCAGTTCGCAAGTGCCGGTCGGCCAGCTCCTGTAACTTCAGCTACCGAAGACTTCAAAAGCTAAGTACCCCGTTGGGGACTCTTTCTTGCCTCAGCCGATGTCAGATCAAACGCTTAAAGTTAATAATTGCTTAACTTGTGGGAAACAAATACCTCATAAAGATTTCCACTCTTACTGCCTCCCCTGCCTAGGCCCAGACCACGACGTCTCGGCCTGTTCAGCCTGTGCTTCCTTCAATCGACGCACTCTTAGGCGTCGGGCGGAGTTTGCAGAGGAATTTTTTGGGGCTAGTTTCTGTTACAATATGCCGTCGGAGACTCCGACTTCTCATTTAACCAAAAAATGGAAGGACAAGGACCGACACATGTGGACCGTGGTTTCGGCTGAAACCACGCCTAGGCCTACCGTGAGTGTCTCGGTATCGGCTGAAACCGAGTCCTTGGTACTTCCGACCGTCGAAACTGCACAACCGACAACCTCGGCCCCGGAGGCCTCTTCTGAGTCGGTTATAGAATTTCCCTCAGAAACCGGTGTTCTGGAAACATCCAACACCATTTCTCTAGACAAAACTACGCCAGCACGTGGTGCAGCCAGGCCTCCTGCATCCATGTCCATTCACAAGGGCTAAAGCTGCTAAATAGCCAAAATCTTTGCCTCCCAAGGCTATTCCTCAGGGATCCACTACAGGTTCACAAATTTTAAGTTTAGCTGAGGACCTTATTTCCTTAATTTAGGGGCTCTCAGCCACATCCAGACAGGGGCTCTCAACCTCCTCTAGACAAAAGGCCCAGGGTTGAGCCCACTGATCCCCAGTCCTCTGATGAGGCCTCAGATGGCTGTGCTCTATCGGACTACCAGGAGGAGGCCTTTTCGGCCTACGAGGATTCTGATGCAGAGGAATCTATTCCCTCGGCCTCCCCTCCTGAAGAGCTGTCCTTTGGGAAGACCCTTCACTCCATGAGAGAGGATTTCAAATGGCAGGGCCAGGAATTCTCTGATTCCAGGAAGAGATTAAGGACTTTTTTGCATTTACCTCAGCATAGACCTTTGGCTGTTCCTCCTGTTTTGAATGTCATTGATGATGTGTACTCTGAGTTTAGCATAACCCCCTACTCCCTTCCTCTGGCTCCTGTCAAACCCGATAGGTACTACAGGGTCCCGGACTCGCATCATTTCCTTTACAAGGACCACTCTGCTGATCCAAAAACTATTTCCCAGGGCCCTAAAGGGGTTGCAACTGCCACTACTAAAAATCCACTCCCCTCTGAAAGGGAGTCCAGGGCTTTAGAGAGATGGGGTAAAAAAGTGTATACTTCTGCCACTCTTTCTATGAGGGCATTAACTTGTCAATTCCATATGATACAGTACCAAGAGTATTTGTTAGATGAATTGCATAAAAAACTGTCTTCACCTGAACCCCTAGATCGCAAATCACTTCAGGATCTGGTACATAACTCCCAACAGGTTAGCAACCATTTCTTGCAGTGTGATTATGATGCATTGGAAGCTTCAGTAGGTCAGCAATGACAGGTGCAGTCATACGTAGGCATGCTTGGCTGAAGGAACAATCTCAGCCAGATCATGTTAAAGCAAAGCTTCTGGATGCTCCACTGGAAAAGCAAAAGTTATTTGGCTCCACTGCTCAGGAGGTCTTAAAGAAATTTGAGGAAAAGGCAAAATCTGTACAAACAGTCAAAGATTTTCTCCAAGTCCAACCACCAAGATTCAGCAGAAATTGGCCTTCTAAGAATTGGTCCTTTCCAGACACAGAGAGGTTTCAAAGAGGCAAGAACAGGTGTGCCAGAGGTAGAGGGCAAGCTAGAGGCTCCTACAGAGGACGTCAATGGCAGCCTCCTAACCAGAGAGGTAGTGCAGGACCTACAACTGCTGCACAAGGACAGACTCGATGACTTTACCTTGACCCCGCCAACCAGGGCTCAATTGGAAGCACCTTTGGGTGGAAAGCTTTCTTTATTCTCAGAAAATTGGCACAGTATTACAAGGGACAAATGGACACTGCAAATAATAGACAAAGGCTACAGGTTCCATTTTCACACATTACCAAAAAGAAAAGGCATGCCAAACCTGCCACTGAATCAAAGGGCAGAGGCTTTGAAACAAATCTCCAACCTAATGCAAATGAAAGCTATAGAAAAGGTTCCTCTTTCGGAACAAGGCCAAGGATTTTATTCCAGACTATTCCTTGTCCCAAGAAAAGAAAAAACAATGGAGGCCTATTCTCGACTTGTCCGCACTGAATACTTATCTCTTTGTGCCAAAATTCAAAATGCTGACTCTACAGCAACTCCTTCCCATGCTGGGCAAGGGGTCTTGGCTGGTAACTCTAGACCTCAAGGAGGCATACCTGCATGTCCCTATCAGACGAAGTTGCAGAAGACACCTCAGATTTCTTGCAGGTTCAGAGCATTATCAATTCTCAGCATTGCCCTTTGGCTTATCTACTGCGCCCAGAGTATTCACGAAATGCCTGGCATCAGTAATTGCACACTGCAGACTTCAGGGGATTCAAATATACCCATATCTGGACGACTGCCTTATACAAGCGGACAGCCAACAAACTTTGGTAAAACACTTGAATTATGCCATCCGCCTACTTCAGGCCTTGGGATATACAGTCAACATTCACAAATCAAGACTTGTTCCATCCCAAAGAATAACTTTTCTGGGTGCGAAACTAGATACAACCACCCAAATGGCTTTTCTCACAGAAGAAAAACAAAGACATTTACCGGATTACTTCAAAAATCTGACAAAACAAACTCAGCTGACTGCAAGGAAAATCCTGCAGGCCCTGGGTTACATGGCATCTTGCATTCTTCTGATTCCACAAGCAAGGCTGCATATGAGGAAACTACAATGGTACCTAAGGAGTTTATGGACTCAGCACAGTCACAGCTTAGAAGCTTTGATACCACTCATTCCATGCCTTCAAAAGGAATTTCTGTGGTGGGCTCAAGCAAGCCAGTCAAACAGGGGTCTGCCCTTCAGCAAACCAGTAACCAGCCAAACCATTACAACGGATGCTTCAGACCATGGATGGGGAGCACACATGGAGGGCAGATGCATTCAAGGACTATGGTCACAAAAAGAACTACGCATGCACATAAACCAAAAGGAAATGCTGGCAGTGATACATGCAATCGAGGCCTTCAAACTCTTTCTGCATCAAGGCCACCTGCTAATAAAGACAGACAATACCACAGTTATGTGGTACATAAACAAGCAAGGAGGTACCCATTCCTACCCTCTATGCAGGCTGGCAATGAATCTTTGGGAACTTTCCCTGAAACTCAATATAGAGCTGCAATCCCAGTTTGTGCCAGGAAAAGACAATATACTGGCGGACAGCCTAAGCAGAAATATCATGGATCCACACGAATGGATGCTGCACCCAGACATCTTCCTTCAGATAACACAATCATGGGGGAGGCCGGACATAGATCTTTTTGCCTCCCACCACAACCATCAGCTGAAGAAATTCTGCTCAAGGACATACCACCCACAAGCATGGAAAGTGGACGCCCTCTCTTTCAGCTGGAAAACTCTAACAGTGTATGCATTTTCACCTCTTCCATTAATGACCAAGGTCTTACTGAAGATCAGGACAGAGCAGCCAAAAGTGATTCTGATAGCTCCGGACTGGCCAAGACAGCACTGGTACCCACTGTTAAAGAGCATGTCACGCACGAAGCCATGGCCTCTTCCTCAATGGCCACTTCTGACACAGCACAATTACAAAACTCTGCACTCCAGCCTGAAAACCTTGCAGCTGACAGCCTGGAGAATACCTTGACTCATCACCAGGATAAGCTGTCCAAGAGAGTGAAGGATATCATCATGGAAGCTCGCCGGCCTTCCACAAGAAAGGCATATTCAGCAAAATGGAAAAGATTTCGCACTTGGAGCACCACAAAGGGCCTAGATGCGACAGTGTTGAACATGGCACATATCCTAGAATACTTGGCAGAAATGTTCCACAATGGCCTTTCTTACTCTTCCATAAAAATTCATGCTTCAGCAATTTCAGCGGAATACAATACTGATCCACCTGTCTTCTCTCATCCTCTCCTAAGGCAGTTTCTAAGAGGAATTAAAAACATCAATCCTCCAAGGAAACCAACAGTGCCTACATGGGACCTTAACTTCATGTTGGAAAAATTAACTCTACCTCCCTTTGAACCAGCAGCATCTTCAGAACTACAGTTCCTGTCTTGGAAGACTGCTTTCCTTCTGGCCATAACCTCAGCAAGAAGAGTATCTGAGTTGCAGGCCCTCATGGCAGTACAACCATTTCTTATTTTTCATCAGGACAGAGTCTCATTGAGAACCAATCCTTCATTCATGCCAAAGGTGGTATCCAGGGTCTCATTGAACCAAGCTATTCACCTGCCTACCTTCTTCTCAAATCCACAAAACAAAGGGGAGAAGCTTCTGCATACTCTGGACATTCACAGGCAGTTGCGCTACTACTTGGACAGAACTAAGACTTACAGAAAAACTGACCAGCTATTTGTAGTATATGCTGCTGGTGTACAAGGAAAAGCAATTTCCAAACAGACAATTTCAAAATGGATAGGGAATTGCATTTGATTCTGTTACTCCTTTCATGGCAAACCTGTGCCAACTAACATTAAACCTCATTCCACCAGAGCCACAGCCACCTCCACAGCCTTCTTAAGAGGGGTGGCTACCAAGGACATTCTAGAAGCTGCTACATGAAGCTCCGTGCATACATTTTCCAAGCATTACAACTTACCCTTATATTCCAGATCCAGAGCAGGCTTTGCTACGGCAGTCCTGCAGGGCATTTTAGCTACACCATCCTTTTCATAGATCCTACCACCCCCAGATTGGCTATGGTATTCTACCCATATGTAAGGACTGCAGATGCATCCTTGAAGGACATAGTACAGTTTTGTACCTACCATAAATGTAGATGTCCGATAGGTATGCGTCTGCAGTCAGGTTTACCCCCCCTCCTTCCCCTCTGTGGTATTTCTTGGGTACCTATCCCTCTCATAGCTAGCTGGGGTTATCTATTATGGTGTATTTGTTTTATATTTCTGTGCATGTTTGGAATTTATTGCATCTCTCCAAATTTAGCCTTCCTTAGAGGGCACCTGGCATCTGGGGCAAGAAAAACTGAGGAAGATGGCGTCGGCTGACGCTTTTATACCCCAGGTGCTCTGACGTCAGGGAAGGGGCGACAGCAGCCGATGCCGGACCCAGACTTTGGAATATGGCCGACTGAAGGGCTGCCTGAGGCAGGACAACCCATATGTAAGGACTGCAGATGCATACCTATCGGACATCTACATTTATGGTAGGTACAAAACTGTACTTTCTCCACCTTCCTCCCTTATCCTGATGTTGTGCATTGTGTGAATTGGCAACCTTCCAGTTTGTCTGTAGGCATGTATGCTGTATACAAGATTGTGTGTACCTCTTGCAGTGAGGTGGTACTGGTTTAAACTTTCCAACCAAATAGAACAGCTTCACCTTCCACAAAAACAGCTCCACACTGTCATTGAAAGTATGTCCACAACGCCAAAATGCGATATTAATGCTTGTATTGCAAAAGAAAATAAAAGCCAACGCCACAGAATAAAAACGGTTAAGCGCTTTCACCCATAAAATGGGCTTCTTCAGAACACCATATCAGTTACACAAACGCTTAATAAAACTTTTATTATTTTTTGATTTTTTTTTGATTTCACGCTCATTTAAGCATGTTTATAATATTATCATGACGTTATCATATAATTAATAAGTAGTATTCTCTTTGGACAAAAGCAGTATGTTAATTCTGCAATAGTCACCATTCGCAATAATTTCACGTTGGGTGATTATACAGCAACGTTTATAGAGATTAAGGAACATTGACACATATAATAAATATTATATTTAATAGTGCCAGTATTTTTTTAAGATTCATGTACTTATTAAGATCCACTTTTTTAGGATTTTGGGTATATGTATTTCCATAGGTAGTGCATTGTTTTTTTTTTTAGAAAGATGATATTGCTTTAATTCATAGGAACGAAAATGTTTGAATTAGTTGATTTGGTGCCAAAAACGTTTTATTAAGTGTTTGTGTAACTGATATGGTGTTCTGAAGAAGCCCATTTTATGGATGAAAGCACTTAACCATTTTTATTCTGTGGCGTTGGCTTTTACTTTCTTTTGCAATAAAAGCATTAATCTCACATTTTGGCGTTGTGGATATACTTTCAATGACAGTGTGGAGCTGTTTTTGTGGTAGGTGAAGCTGTTCTATTTGGTTGGACCATTTATTCATTGATTGGAGGTGACTGTGCACCTATTGGTGACTCTGTGGTTACATTTCTTTTAGTAGTAGCCAATTTGTGTTTACTCAGTACTGGTTTAAACTTTCACAAGAATGCTTAAGGGTGCAAATATGATGCATGTCATCCCCGTCGTCGCGTGATATTTAAAGACATGCAGGTAGGTGCGTGAGTGAATGGGTGTGCCTTTGTTGAAGGTTGGGCATTGGGCTGACACCTTGACACTGTAAAAATCTACTGCCAATCATAAGCGGACTGGCGTTCTGCTGTGGTGACCCCTAACCAGGAAAAGCCGAAAGACATTACTTTTACTAGTAAGAGTTTGAAAAGTAGTGCGTGCTTGTTTTGATCCAGAAACATGTTTGATTCAATATTAAATGCTAGGCTTTTGTTACTAATTCACTTATTTATTTTGTCAGCTAATTTTTATCCCTCAGATAACTATGATTATCCTCTTCTTGATGTTGTCTTCAGCTGCCTTATACTTTGTGTTGTACTTAGAAAACTGGCATGTAATTCTATTGTCAGGCTTCTCTATGAATGATACTTGAAGTCCTGTAAGAGCAACAGTATTATGCTACAGAGGAAGACTGCATTTGACTCCTGTTTTTGATTGTATTTTGTTTGTCAGACAGAATAGACATGCACCTGCTTATGCTGCCATCCATCTCTTAAGTGATTTGTGCAGTACATAGTTAGTCATATCTGGAGACAGCAATGTTGTCCTTATCCTCCTTCCTTTTTTCTCTCTCTAATCAGGTTGTTCATCGTGCATACAGCTGCAGTCATTACAGATGGGTTATCCTGCCGTCAGGCGGGTCCTCGGTCGGTCGAATACCAAAGTCTAGGTCTGGCGTCGGTTGTCGTTGCTTCTTCCCTGACGTCAGTGTGGCAGGGGTATAAAAGAGGCAGCTGATGCCATTTTCTTCAGTCTTTCTTGCTGCGCGGTGCCCGAAGCAGAAGCAGTTCGCAAGTGCCGGTTGGCCAGCTCCTGAGATTTACGAAAGTATTTCAGCCGAAGTCTTCTTTTAAGCTAAGTACCCTGTTGGGGAAACTTTTCTTGCCTCAGACCGATGTCAGACAAAGTTAATAATTGCATTTCTTGTGGGAAGCAAATACCGCATAAGGATTTCCACTCTTTCTGTATACCTTGCTTAGGGCCAGACCATGACGTCTCGGCCTGCCGTTTTTGTGCTAGGTTAAACAAGCGCACTATTAAACACCGGGCGGAGTTCGCCCTTCATTATTTTGGCAACAAAATTTAATTATATCATGTCGTCGGGTACACCGTCACCAGTTTTAAGCAAAAGACGCAGAGACAAGGACCAACATCTGAGGCCTGCACCTAGTACTGAGACCACGCTTAGGCCGACTACTGGTTCTCCGGTTCTCAGCGAGGCACCTACGCAGCCCCTGACTACCGATTAAACTATTTTACCTGTGACTTCAGTACCTGAGGTCGCAGGCTCCTCGGTCTCCATTCCCAGTGCAGACACCAACGCCACTCTTGGCGGGGAAACTGAAAATTTAGTGAGGCCTGCCTTTTCTGAAGGCGTCTTCAGGCCTTCCACCTTCTCTATTAAATCCTTCACTAAATCTAAAGCTGCCATGAAAACTAAAAAAACAGGGTCCTCAGACCTCCTGTCAAGGCCCTGTGCCTAAAAAGCAGATGCTTATAATGACTGAGGATTTGATAACTCTCATCAGAGGATGTTCTTCATTCCACATTGCTGCAGTCCTAACCATTGGGTAGTCCGCTGTCCCAGTCGGCCCGAATACCAAAGTATATGGCTGACGTCGGTCAAGGCGCATTAGTCTGACGTCAGGACGTCAGGGTACTAATGCGCATGACCGACGTCATATCCTCAGTCTTTTTTGCCGCATGGTCCGATGCAGAAGCAGTTTTGCGAGTGCAGGTTGGCGTTCTGAAATTTTCTGAAGTCGGAGTTTCAGACCGAATCAAAGTTGGCTAAGTACCCGTTGGGAATATTTTGGTTTTTCTTGCCTCAGTATTTAACCGGATGTCAGAAAAAGTGAATAACTGTATTTCTTGTGGGAAACAGATACCTCATAGGGATTACCATACCTTGTGTATACCTTGTTTAGGGCCTGAGCACGACGTTGTTGGATGCCGCTCTTGTGCTAGATTTAACAAACGCACTATTAAGAGAAGGTTAGACTGTGCCAGGTTAGTTTTTGGGAAGCGTTGTAATTATAAAATGCCGTCGGATGCTCCGGCCGCTTCGTCCAAAAAGCGCAAGGACAAAGCAGCAAAGCCTAGAGTGGAAGAACCGACAGTCCCGGACGTCAGTTCTTTAGAAGGCTCAGTTGAGCCGGAGGTTCTGCCAGGAGTTTCTTTGGAGTCTCAGGGAGAGACTTTACTGTTACAGGATGTGTCCTCTCAGGAGGTAGGCCAGGCTGAATGGGCTTCTCAGGTGGCTGTTCTTCCCTCTCTTCCTAAGGTGGTTAGAGCCTCCCCTTCTGTTTCCAAGGCTTCTTTGAGAGGCAGGCCAGGTTTAACTTCATTGGGGGTTTCTCCTAGCTCTTCAGGATCTTTGCCCAAGAAACATATGCTTAAAATGGCAGAGGATTTGATTACTATGATTAGAGGTTCTATGCCCCCTCCTGATAAGAGGCCTAGGGTGGAACCTGAGTTTGAGAGTTTTGAGCAGTGTTCGGAGGCTTCTGAGTCTTCGGCTGAAGACTTGCAGGAGTATCCTCCTTATTCTGATTCTGATGTGGATGATTCTACTCCTTCGGCTTCTCCTCCTGAGGATTTTTCATTTTCAGAGACCCTGCATTCCATGAGGGAGCATTTTAAATGGGAAGGTCAAGATTTCTCTGATTCCAGGAAGAGGCTTAGGGAATTCTTGTTTTTACCCCAGCATAGGCCTTTAGCTATACCTCCTGTTCTGAATGTGGTGGAAGATGTTTTTGCAGAGGCTTCCTGAACCCTGATTCTTTGCCTCCTGCCCCAGTTAAACCGGATAGGTACTATAGGGTGCCTGAAGCTCATAAGTATCTTTTTAAGAGTCCTAGGGCAGACCCGGAAACTGTCTCTCAGGGGCCTAAAGGTGTTAAGGCTTCTGTTGTTAAAAATCCTGTTCCTCCTGATAAAGAGGCAAGGGCTTTGGATAGATGGGGAAAGAAAGTGTATACTTCTTCCACTTTAGCCATGAGGGCGTTGAATTGCCAGTTTCACATGTTAAAATATCAAAATTATCTCCTTTCACAATTGAAGTCTAAGGTGGATGCTCTGGCAGAAGGTATTGAGTGTAAAGAGTTGCAGGATTTAGTTCATGTGTCTGAACAGGTGGGTAAGCATTCCTTGCAATGTGGTTTTGATGCTGTGCAGGCCTCCTCGAGGGTGGCTGCCACTGGTTCTGTTCTTCATAGGCACGCCTGGTTGAGGGATCAGAATTTAGCTGAGCATGTTAAGACAAGGATTTTGGATGCTCCTTTACAGTCTGACGTGTTGTTTGGTTCGCCTGTGGAAGCAGTTTTAAAGAAAATGGAGGACAAGGCTAAGTCTATGCAAACTGTTAAAGATTTTTGCAGGTGCAGCCTCCAAGTTTAGTAGAAATTGGCCTACTAAGGGATGGACATATCCTGCTTATGATTCCCAGTCTAGGGGTAGGTCTAGACGTGGTAGGGGCAGAGCTCAAGGTTCTTTTAGGCCTAGAACAGGGAGTTCACCTGCTCAGACTTCTGGTGAGGGCAGGGGTCAGTCCTTTCGTAAACAGACCCAATGACCTACCTTTTCAGCTGCCAGTACCTTCTTGTCTGGCAGCACCTTTGGGAGGAAGGCTGGCTCTTTTCAAAGAAAATTGGGATTTAATTACCCAAGACAGATGGGTTTTGGATATCATTCACCACGGTTACAGGTTTTATTTCCATACCTTACCTCCTTTCAAAGGCATGCCAGACATTCCTCCTCTACAAAGAAAAGAGGCTCACAAGCAAATTTCTCTGTTACTCCAAATAGGGGCCATTCAGCCAGTTCCTGTGCCAGAAAGGGGCCTAGGATTTTATTCCCGCCTGTTCCTAGTACCAAAGAAGGGGAACACGTGGAGACCAATTTTGGATTTATCTATCCTCAACACTTATCTGGACATTCCCAAGTTCAAAATGTTGACGTTACAACAGCTTTTACCTCTGCTGGGCAAGGATCACTGGATGGTAACTTTAGATCTCAAGGAGGCTTACCTTCATGTGCCTATCAGACTAAGTTGCAGGAAGTATCTGCATTTTCGAGCTGGGAATTCCCATTATCAGTTCTCTGCATTGCCCTTTGGCTTATCTACTGCGCCCAGAGTATTCACAAAGGTTCTGGCTCCAGTGATAGCTTACTTCAGGCTAAAAGGAATTCAAATCTATCCTTACTTGGACGACTGCCTGATTCTGGCTCAAGAAAAGGAAGACCTTTTACAGCATTTGGAATATGTGATAGCAGTGCTAAGATGCCTAGGGTATTCTGTGAACGAAATAAAGTCCAGTCTAGTACCCTCTCAAGACGTGTGCTTTCTGGGTGTGAGACTGAATACAGCAGCCCAGATGGCCTTTTTAACCCGGACAAACAAAAGAATCTTTCCATTTACTTCCATCAACTATCTCTTCAGTCCGGGCTGACTGCAAGGACAGTCCTTCAAGCCTTAGGGTTCATGGCATCTTGTATTCTGGTGCTTCCCAATGCCAAACTGCATATGAGGAAGCTGCAATGGTATCTCAAAATGTATGGACACAGCACTGCCAGGATTTGGACACTGTCATTCAAATAATACCTTGCATTCAACAGGAATTTTTGTGGTGGGCTCAGGAATGTCACCTAAACAAGGGACTCTCTGTGACCCGGCCAGAGGCGAGTCAGATTCTAACAACAGATGCCTCAGACATTGCTTGGGGAGCTCATCTAAATGGAAAGTGGATACAAGACAAGTGGCCTGCCAGACTACAGCATCTACATATCAACATGAAGGAGATGTTAGCAGTCCAGTTTGCATTAAGGGCTTTCAAGGAGTTACTTCTTCCAGGGCAGGTGTTGATTCTAACAGACAACACAACTGTCATGTGGTACATCAACAAACAAGGGGGAACACATTCTTACCCGTTGTGCAGGCAAGCAATGATTTTATGGGAGACTGCGCTCAGCTTGCAACTAACTCTTCAGGCAAGGTTTCTGCCGGGAGCACAGAACTCCTTAGCAGATGTGTTAAGCAGACAAATCATGGATCCCCACGAGTGGAAACTGGATCTTCATGTATTTCGGAAATTGACAGTGTCATGGGGAACTCCAGACATAGATCTGTTCGCTTCTCCACTAAACCACAAGTTGCCAAAGTTTTGCACAAAGAGGTTTCATCACACAGCTTGGAAAGTGGATGCTCTGTCTTTCAGTTGGAAAAATCTTCATGTGTATGCCTTTCCACCTCTGCCTCATCTCCCAAAGGTGCTCCTAAAGGTCAGACAAGACAAGCCAAGGATGATTTTAATAGCTCCAGATTGGCCTCGGCAACACTGGTACCCATTACTGAGGAGTCTGGTAAGGAAGCCTCCATGGCCTTTACCTTTGATTCCACACCTGTTGTCTCAGAGGGACGGTCATCTGCTCAATGTCAAGCTTCACTCTCTTCATCTAACAGCCTGGCATATTCTGTTTTGAAACACAGCAGGTCTCAACTTCCTCAACAAGTTTTAAATGTGATTATGGAAGCCAGAAGACCTAGTACAAGGAAAGTGTACGCAGAAAAATGGAAGAGATTTTTATTTTGGAGTGCAGCAAAAAATTTGGAGATTTCTGAGCCTAATTTAAGTGTGGCTCTTCAATATCTTACTGAGTTATTGGACAAAGGTTTGTCTTTCTCTTCCATTAAAATTCATGCTGCAGCAATTTCAGCTCACTATGATTGTGACCCACCATTGTTTTCGCATCCTTTGTTCAAGCAATTTCTTAGAGGGGCAAAGAATATAAGACCCCACGAGAGCTCCTACTCCTGCTTGGGATCTCAATTTTGTGTTGGAGAAACTTACTCTACAACCTTTTGAGCCTGCTTGGCTACTGCTGAATTGAAATACTTGTCATGGAAGACTGCTTTTTGTTGGCCATTACTTCTGCAAGAAGGGTTTCTGAATTGCAGGCCCTTATGGCGGTAGAGCCTTTTTGATTTTCCATAAGGATAGGGTATCATTACGTACTAATCCTTCTTTTATGCCTAAGGTGGTTTCTAGTGTGGCTTTAAACCAAACTATTCATTTGCCTACTTTCTATGCAGATCCCCAAAATAAGGGGAAAAGATTTTGCACACTTTAGATGTACACAGGCAGTTGCGTTATTATTTAAGCAGGACTAAAGATTTTAGGCAGTCTCAGCAGTTGTTTGTTTCTTTTGCTTTGAGTTCTCAGGGCAAGCCTGTGTCAAAACAAACTATTTCTAAGTGGATTGGGTTTTGCATTGCTTTTTGTTATTCCCATCATGGCAAGGAGATTCCAGCTGGGATTAGGCCTCATTCCACTAGGGCTACTGCCACTTCAACAGCATTTCTAAGGGGGGTGGCAACTAAGGATATTTTGGAGGCAGCTACTTGGAGTTCAGTACATACTTTCTCTAAGCATTACCACCTTCCTCTCTACTCTAAATCTAGGGCTGGTTTTGCCACAGCTATTTTGCAAGGCATGTTGACAGCTCCTGCTTCCTTATGATTTGCCAGCCTCCCTTACCTCTGCTTTGGGATTCTACCCAATGGTTAGGACTGCAGCAATGTGGAATGAAGAACATAGTACAGTTTTGTACCTACCATAAATGTAGATGTTCGAGGATCCACATTGCTGCAGTCCAATTTACCCTCCCTCCTTCCCCTCTGTGTTTAGGGGTGGTTGTGTGGGCGAGGTTATACTCTTGTAATTTTGTATATAGTGTACATATTTTTGGTGCAGGAGTGTTTGGTGTTTTTGGTTTTGGCCTTGTCTTTTTAGGGTCTTCTGACATCTGGGGCAAGAAAAGACTGAGGATATGACGTCGGTCATGCGCATTAGTACCCTGACGTCCTGACGTCAGACTAATGCGCCTTGACCGACGTCAGCCATATACTTTGGTATTCGGGCCGACTGGGACAGCGGACTACCCAATGGTTAGGACTGCAGCAATGTGGATCCTCGAACATCTACATTTATGGTAGGTACAAAACTGTACTTTCTCAACACCCCTCTGACAAAAGACCCAGATTGGAGGAAGACTACCCTTCCTCAGACCAGGCTTCTATTACCTCAGACCATTCTGAGGACCACGATTATGCCTATTCCCCTTTTGAAGACTCTGATGCAGAGGAGTCTATTCTCTCGTCTTGCCCCCCCCCCAAGGGCTACTCTTTTGGGGAAACCCTGCATACATTGAGGGAACACCCTCTGGGAAGGCCAAGATTACTCAGATTCCAAGAAAAGGCTCAGGGAATTTATACTGCTCCCCCAGCATAGGCCCCTGGCTATCCCTCCTGTTTTAGATATTTTGGATGATGTGTACGCAGAAGCCAGTCTTAATCCAGATTCTTTACCTCCAGCCCCTGTTAAACCAGACAGGTATTACCGGGTTCCTGATTCTCACCAGTTCCTTTTTAAAAGCCATACTACTGACCCAGAAACAATTTCACAGGGTCCCAAGGGAATAAAGGCCTCTACTGCTAAAATCCTTTACCTTCAGAGAGAGATTCTAGAACATTAGAAAGGTGGGGGGAAAAGGTGTATACATCTGCCACTTTAACCATGAGGGCATTAAACTGTCAATTTCATATGTTAAAGTACCAACAGTTTTTGTTATCTCAGCTGAAAAGCAAAATGACACAAACAGAACAACCAGATTTGAAAGAGTTGCAGGATTTGTTGCATGGAGCAGAGCAAGTGGGTAAACATACCTTGCAGTGTGGTTTTGATGCTTTAGAGGCCTCATGTAGAGCTGCTGTCACGGGGTCTGTTATACGTAGACATGCTTGGCTCAAAGAGCAAACCTTACCAGATCATGTCAAAGCAAAGTTATTAGATGCACCACTTCAAAAAGATGTATTGTTTGGTGTTAAAGCTGAGGAGGTACTAAAGAAAATGGAGGAAAAAGCAAAATCTATGCAAACAGTGAAAGATTTCTTGCAGGTACAACCTCCACGCATCAGCAGAAACTGGCCTTCAAATAATTGGTCCTTTCCAGCCACGGACAGACCTCAAAGGGGGAGATACAGACGCCCAAGGGGTAGAGGACAACCTCAAGGATCTTACAGAGCTAGACAGTGGCAAGCACCAACCCAAAGAGGTGGAGAAGATCGCAGTCATTTAGAAAACAGGCACAATGACTTCCCCCTATGCCTGCCAAACAAAGCTTTAATGGCAGCATCTTTGGGCGGAAAACTGGCATTATTTTCAAAAAATTGGCACATTGTTACAAAAGACAAATGGATTCTGGACATTATAGACAGAGGCTACAGGTTCCACTTTCACACCCTTCCAAAAATGAGAGGCTTGCCAAACCTGCCACAAAATCAAAGGGCAGAGGCACAAAGACAAATTTCCGCGCTCTTGGATATGAAAGCGATTCAAGAGGTACCTGCAAAAGAACAAGGTCAAGGTTTTTATTCCAGACTATTCCTGGAACCAAGGAAAGACAAAAGATTGGAGACCCATCTTAGACATATCCATCCTAAACACATATCTACAGGAGCCAAAATTCAAGATGCTCACATTACAGCAGCTTCTTCCCATGCTGGGCAAGGAGTCTTGGCTGGTAACATTGGACCTCAAGGAGGCATACCTGCATGTCCCTATCAGACAAGATTGCAGAAGATGCCTCAGATTTCTTGCAGGTTCAACCCATTACCAATTCTCTGCATTGCCCTTTGGCTTATCTACTGCGCCCAGAGTGTTTACGAAATGCCTGGCATCAGTAATTGCCTTCTGCAGACAACAAGGAATACAGATCTACCCTTATCTGGACGACTGCCTGATCCAAGCGGACAGCAAGGACATTCTTTTGCAGCATCTGGCGTTTGTAATAAAACTATTAAACTACCTGGGATACACAGTGAATAAAAAGAAATCAAAACTAATACCTTCTCAACAGATAATTTTCCTGGGTGCAAGCTTAGATACAACCACCCAGATGGCCTACCTCACGCCAGACAAACAAGGCCAACTGTCTCAATATTTCAACAAAATGGCAACTTTCACCAGACTAACTGCAAGGAAAGTCCTGCAGGCTCTGGGATTCATGGCATCTTGCATCCTACTAATACCATGTGCAAAGCTGCATATGAGGAAACTACAATGGTAACTAAAAAAAACTTATGGTCTCAACACAGCCACAGCTTGGAAACAATTATACCACTCATTCCATGCCTTCAAAAGGAATTTTTGTGGTGGGCTCAAGCATGCCAAAGA
This sequence comes from Protopterus annectens, assembly GCF_019279795.1. Classification (NCBI taxonomy): domain Eukaryota; kingdom Metazoa; phylum Chordata; order Ceratodontiformes; family Protopteridae; genus Protopterus; species Protopterus annectens. The sequence goes on along the minus strand of NC_056725.1, from coordinate 449,857,772 downwards.
AACACAGGTCTCCCTTTCTGTGTACTTCAAGCAACTCAATTCATCACAATGGACGCCTCAGACTATGCCTGGGGAGCACACATGGCAGATCACTGCATTCAGGGAAAATGGTCCCAAAAAGAGAAGCACCTATACACATCAACCAAAAGGAGATGCTAGCCATGCAAAATGCTCTTATGACCTTCAAAGACCTACTGCATCCAGGCCAGCTATTGATAAGGACAGACAACAGCACAGTCATGTGGTACATAAACAAACAGGGGGGGAACTCATTTATACCCCCTGTGCAGGCAAGCCATGACCCTATGGAACACAGCACTGGAATTGCAAATTCAACTACAGGCATAGTTCCTGCCAGGGAAGGAAAACACTCTGGCAGACAACTTAAGCAGAAATATGACAGACCCACACGAATGGAAATTGCATCCTCAAGTCTTCTCAAAGATAACTCAGGCATGGGGACAGAAATTACCAGTTGGAAAAATTTTGTTCAAGGACCTATCAACCACAGGCCTGGAAAGTGGATGCACTCTCTTTCAATTGGACAACATTGACAGTCTATGCCTTCCCACCTCTTCCTCTACTGACCAGAGTTCTATTAAAAGCCAGAGCAGAGAGGCCACAAATGATTCTCATTGCTCCAAACTGGCCACGACAACACTGGTATCCTCTCCTAAAGATCCTGACACACTCCCCACCATGGATTCTACCTCTAGTCCCTCTTCTGTTGTCCCAGCACAACTACAAAACCCTTCACAGCCAGCTCAAAACTCTAAATCTAGCTGCATGGAGAATACCTTAATTTCCCAACAGACTCTCCTCTCCAAGGAGGTGCAGGATGTCATTTTGGAGGCCAGAAGACCCTCTACTAGAAAAGCTTACTCCGCCAAATGGAAACAGTTTTGTTCCTGGAGTCAAGAAAAGGGCCAGGATCCTTGGGTAATAAATATACCTCAAATTTTACATTACCTAGCTGAGATGTTAAACAGCAGCCTTTCCTTCTCCTCCATCAAGATCCACGCTTCAGCCATTTCTGCACAGTACAATACAGATCCTCCTTTATTCTCAAATCCTCTATTAAGGCAGTTCCTCAGAGGGGCAAAAAATATAAAACCCCCACGGAAACCACCAGTCCCAGCTTGGGACCTCAACTTCGTCTTGGAAAAGCTGACCCTGCCTCCCTTTGAGCCGGCTTCTTCAACAGAGCTACAATACTTGTCATGGAAAACAGCTTTCCTTCTGGTTATTACCTCAGCATGCAGGGTTTTGGAACTACAGGCCCTCATGGCTGTGCAACCATTTATCATCTTCCATCAGGACAGAGTTTCCTTACGAACCAACCCTACCTTCATGCCAAAGGTAGTATCCAGTGTAGCTTTGAATCAGACCATTCATTTACCCACCTTTTATCCAAATCCATAGAACAAAGAGAAGAGACTACTACATTCCTTGAACATTCACAGACAACTTCGCTATTACTTGGACAGAACAAAGCCATTCAGGACATCTGAGCAGCTCTTTGTGTCCTATGCTACAGGTGCTCAAGGAAAGGCTATTTCCAAACAGACAATTTCAAAATGGATAGCCCACTGCATACGCTTTTGTTATTCATTTCATGGAAAATCTGTGCCTGTATACATCAGATCCCACTCCACCAGGGCTGCAGCTACCTCTGCAGCTTTCCTTAGGGGGGGTCCCTACCAAGGACATTTTGGAAGCAGCTACTTGGAGTTCAATGCATACTTTGTCCAAGCACTACCACCTTCCACTATACTCGAAATCTAGAGTGGGTTTTGCCACAGCAGTCCTGCAGGGCATCCTCGCCCCTCCTAGTTCCACTTAGTGCCTACCACCCTTACTTAGCTTTGGGATTCTACCCATCTGTAATGACTGCAGCTGTATGCACGATGAACATAGTACAGTTTTGTACCTACCATAAATGTAGATGTTTGAGTGCTCATACAGCTGCAGTCTAGGTTTCCCTCCCTCCATCCCCTCTTAGGACAGGCCTTATGACAAACACCTTTATCATACAACCTATTTGGGGTATTCCTTTATGGTGTATTTGCTTGCAACTACTGTTTTTGATTTATCTACATTGCATGTTTACATAATATTATGTTTTGCCTTCCTTCTGGGGGCACCTGACATCTGGGGCAAGAAAAACTGAAGAAAATGGCGTCGGCTGCCTCTTTTATACCCCTGCCACACTGACATCAGGGAAGAAGCGACGACAACTGACGCCGTACCTAGACTTTGGAAGTAGGCCGACAAAGGGACCCACCTGACGGCAGGATAACCCATCTGTAATGACTGCAGCTGTATGAGCACTCCAACATCTACATTTATGGTAGATACAAAACTGTACTTTCTGTGTAGCTCAGTCTGTCTCCTGAATTCAGGTCACAGAGGTAGGGTGAAACAACATTAATTGTTGTACTCTCAGACTGACATATATGCAGTATTTTATTAAAGTATATTCATTTGCTATGAGCCCTCTGATGGTTAACTCAGTGATAAGATCTTTCAATCAGTGCTTGAGGATCTTTAGTTTGTTTGCAGTCCCCCTGTTTGGAATGCACATGTCTTCATGGCTGTGTGGCTTTCCTTTGTGTATTCTGATTTCTTCTGAAAAACAAATTGAGTTACACTAGATAGTATCAATATACATTATATTTATTCCTGCCTTTTGGCCTGGGTCATGGCACAGAAAAATCCACAGGCCCGGCCACCTACCCAGTTAACAAATAAGTAGAAATGCAAAAAGTCTTCCATGTGGCATATCTTTGTATGTACTAATGAGGTGGTGTCTTCCATGTGGCATATCTTTTTATGTACTAATGAGGTGCTGATGCAATGGTATGGCCCAGAAGCTTAGTCTGGGAGATGCCAGTCAAAGACCTGGGGTGCATGAGGTAGTCAAACATCCCCAAAAGGTAAGTGCCCAAAGAGTCACTATCCTGAAAAGTCAGTGTGTAAATAAGTACCGCAAGTGGGTAGACCTGGTGTAGTTTGAGCTGCCGGTATACCATAAGATATATTGCACTTGTCAAGTCTAGATTGTTTAGGAAGGATTATCTCTCCACTCCAAAAAATAAAAGGGAAATTAGGGCCAGACATAAGTGTCCATTTCTTTTTCCATTGTCAGGGTTAAAGCCAGTATTAACGGGAGGACAAAGGCCCACAATCAGAGGCATTTTTTAAATTTTAGTGTAATTTATTGAAAAGTTTAATTTATTGAAAAGTTTAAAAAACAGATTTGTGTCAACATGCATTTTCTGATAATAGCAGGTATATAAAACTCTGTGTATCATTATTGATTGATTGTAATCCTCTGTGATTTACCAGAAAATCTAAATTTTATGAAGGACCAGGCAAAAATGTGAATAAAAAAACAGGGACAGTTGAAAGGAATGGTGTGCTTGTTTCATTATTAAATGTAGCCAGTGTTGTAAGTTTGTGTTACGGTGTCATCTAATTTATTGCTCTTTCATTTCGAGACTATAATTACACTTATCCTTTAGCTAGGCACCATGGGTATCAGCTGTGCCATCCGTGAGATTTATTAAGTATGGTGGTGAGTATTGAGTGAAAATTTATGCCATTATGCAGTGTTGTTTTCTAAGCAGGTAGTCTTGTCTTTTATTTTTAGCTTAATTCTGTTCATTAATGCACTCCTATGCAGTGCTTACCAGCCAGTGGGGTTTGTCATGTTGTCACTCCTGTGCAATCCTTACCAGCCAGTGGAGTTTGTCATGTTGTCACTCCTGTGCAATCCTTACCAGCCAGTAGGGTTTGTTATTCCTATGCAGTCCTTACCAGCCAGTGGGGTTTGTCATGTTGTCACTCCTATGCAGTCCTTACCAGCCAGTGGGGTTTGTCATGTTCTTAATCTTGAATATGGACCTCTGTAGTATTGTTGTGTCATCTGGGTCATAGTAAATATACTGATATTTAGAATAATTTTGTTACTGTCAGTTTTTTTTTTTTTACTTTTATTTCTGAATAGTGGCATCCCGCTATCCTACTGAAGTGGGGGGTGGGGCGGGTTATGACATTAGTTGTGCACATTTATGCTAATCAGCTGTAGAGATTTTTGACTGGATGAAACTAATTTTTAAGAGCTGTTCTCCAAATTTTTTGATGTCTCCAGGGTGAGAGGTATGAATGGCAGTATTTTATATAAACAGAGTTGACAGTCTTCATTCAAATCATCCAGGCTGCCGCTTGAACACTACTGCCCCATGCTGTACCATGGACAGCAAAGTTATCTTCAGTAGGTGTTCATAAACTTTGCTGTGTGCCAGGGTGTGCAGAATCAAGGTATCACCACGGTAAGTTTACAGTTGTTTGCTTAAATCTATAAAACACAGCACTTAATGTTAAAGCATAGGTAATATAATAAACCTTTAAAATTGGAAAATTCAGTTGGACTCTGACTTCCCAATGAATATGTCCGCTTCAAATAAAAAAAAAATCCACCTGTGCGAACAATACATGTTAAGTTGTCATTCTCGCCTTCATTCTTGCTGGATGGGTTTGGCTCCAACTCGGCCTATACTATAGCTCGAGAGCTATTTTTACCGGCTCGAGGCAGCCCTATATCCCACAATACCATGCGCTAACTCCCCAGATCTCGTTTGCCACTTCGCTGCGAGGTAGTCTGTTTTTACCGGCTCTGGTCAGTAAGTGCTTTTTCAGATATATATTCAGTCTCAGTTTTTTTCCAGTTAGTTACCCTTCTTTAGGTCCCTTCTAACTGCCTTACCCTTTTCGGTAGCCCTTTTTCCCTTTCTTTAGTTAGTTTTTTATCTTGGGCCTACGGGCTTTTCCTTAGATGTTCATCGTGCATACAGCTGCAGTCATAACAGATGGGTTCTCCTGCCGTCAGGCAGGTCCTCTTTCGGCCGAATTCCAAAGTCTAGGTCCGGCGTCGGTTGTCGTCTCTTCTTCCCTGACGTCAGTGCGACAGGGGTATAAAAGAACCAGCCGACGCCATTTTCTTCAGTCTTTCTTGCCGCACGGTGCCCGAAGCAGAAGCAGTTCGCAAGTGCCGGTCGGCCAGCTCCTGAAATTACGAAAATTTTGCAACCGAAGTCTTTTTGAAAGCTAAGTACCCCGTTAGGGAAACTTTTCTTGCCTCACACCGATGTCAGACAAAGTTAATAATTGTATTTCATGTGGGAAGCAAATACCGCATAAGGATTTTCATTCCCTCTGCATTCCTTGCTTAGGCCCAGACCACGACGTCTCGGTCTGTCGTTTTTGTACTACATTCAACAAATGCACCATTAAGCATTGGGCGGAGTTCGCCCAGCACTATTTTGGCAAAAAAAAAAAAATGAACTACATTATGTCGTCGGATACTCCGACTCCAGTTTTGTCTAAAAAACGCAAAGATAAGGACCGACACACGAGGTCCACGGCCTCTACCGACACCATGCCAAAGCCGACTACAGGTGGTCCGGTTCTCAGCGAGGCGCCTACACAGCCCCTGCTTACCAACAACACTTCATTGGCAGTGTCTACTGTGCCCGAGGTCGCAGGCTCCTCGGCCCACACCCCGACTACAGATACCGAAGCCACTCTAGGTGGTGAAACTCAAAATGTAGACACGTCTGCCTCCTCTCAAGGTGTCTTCAGACCTTCCTCTTCTTTTTCCATCAAGGCTTTCACTAAGTCTAAAGCAGCCATGCATTCCAAGAGACAAGCTACACAGGACCCTTCTCCAGGCCCCATGCCTAAAAAACAGATGCTTAAAATGGCTGTGGATTTAATTACTCTTATCAGGGGTTCTCAACCCCCCCCCCCCCGGACAAAAGGCCCAGAGTGGAGGAAGAATCTCCCTCCTCTGACCATGCCTCCATTATTTCAGAGCACTCTGATGAACAGGAACATTCTTACTCCTTTTTTGAAGATTCTGATGTAGAGGAGTCCATTCCCTCTGTCTCCCCCCCCCCCCACAGGATTACTCATTTGGGGAAACCTTGCATACCTTGAGGGAACACTTCTACTGGGAAGGCCAAGAGTACTCAGACTCCAAGAAAAGGCTTAGGGATTTTCTGTTGCTACATCAGCACAGGCCTCTGGCTATACCTCCTGTCTTAGACATACTAGATGATGTGTATTCGGAGGCCTGCCTTAACCCAGACTCTTTACCTCCAGCCCCAGTCAAGCCTGACAGGTACTACCGGGTTCCTGACTCGCACCAATTTTTATACAAAAGCCATGCGGCTGACCCAGAAACTCTCTCACAGGGCCCCAAGGGAATTAAGGCCTCCACTGCTAAAAATCCATTACCTTCCGAGAGAGATTCCAGATCTTTAGAAAGGTGGGGGGAAAAGGTATATACCTCGGCCACCTTAACCATGAGGGCATTAAACTGCCAGTTCCATATGTTAAAGTACCAACAGTTTCTGTTATCACAGTTGAGAAGCAAAATGTCACAACCTGAACAACCAGACTTGAAGGAGTTGCAGGATTTGATGCATAGTGCAGAACAAGTGGGTAAACATACCTTACAATGTGGTTTTGATGCTCTAGAGGCCTCGTGTAGAGCTGCTGTTACAGGATCAGTCATACGTAGACATGCCTGGCTCAAGGAGCAAACCTTACCAGATCATGTCAAAGCTAAATTACTAGATGCCCCTCTACAAAAGGATGTATTATTTGGTGTTAAAGCTGAGGAGGTATTAAAGAAAATGGAGGAAAAGACTAAATGAATGCAAACAGTGAAAGATTTTCTACAGGTGCAACCTCCACGTTTCAGTAGAAATTGGCCTTCCAAAAATTGGTCCTTTCCAGCCACGGACAGACCCCAAAGAGGTAGATACAGGCACCCGAAGGGCAGAGTGCAATCTCAAGGATCGTTTAGAGGCAGACAATGGCAAGCTCCTCCACAAAGAGGTGGTGAGGATAGTTCACAGCCATTCAGAAAGCAAACCCAATGACTTTCCCCTTTGCATGCCAAGCAAGGCTCAAATGGCAGCACCCTTAGGCGGAAAACTGGCATTATTTTCGAAAAATTGGCATATTGTCACAAAAGACAAATGGATCCTGGACATTATAAGCAGAGGCTACAGATTCCATTTTCACACCCTTTCAAAAATGAGAGGCATGCCAAACCTGCCACACAATCAAAGGGCAGAGGCACAAAGACACATTTCAGATCTCATGGACATGAAAGCTATTCAAGAGGTACTTACTCAAGAACAAGGTCAAGGTTTTTATTCCAGACTATTCCTGGTACCAAGGAAGGAAAAAGATTGGAGACCTATTTTGGGCCTATCCATCCTAAACACATTTTTACTCATGCCAAAATTCAAGATGCTCACATTACAGCAGCTTCTTCCCATGCTGGGCAAGGAGTCTTGGCTGGTAATATTGGACCTCAAGGAGGCATACCTGCATGTCCCAATCAGACAAAATTGCAGAAGATACCTCAGATATCTTGCAGGTTCAACCCATTATCAATTCTCTGCATTGCCCTTTGGCTTATCTACTGCGCCCAGAGTATTCACGAAATGCCTGGCATCAGTAATTGCCTACTGCAGACTTCAAGGGATACAGATATACCCATATTTGGATGACTGCCTGATCCAAGCGGACAGCAAGCACATACTTCTGAAACATCTGGCTTTTGTAATAATGTTGAATTCTCTGGGATACACGGTCAGCAAAAAGAAATCAAGGCTAATACCCTCTCTGAAAATAATTTTCCTGGGTGCCAACTTGGACACAAACACCCAGATGGCCTACCTCACGCCAGAGAAACAGGGGCAACTAAGTCAATACTTCAGAAAACTAGCAAAGTTCACCAGGCTTACTGCAAGGAAAATCCTGCAGGCTCTGGGATTCATGGCATCTTGCATCCTACTAATCCCATGTGCAAAGCTGCATATGAGGAGATTTCAATGGTACCTGAAAAACCTATGGTCTCAACACAGCCACAGTTTGGAAACAATAATACCACGAATTCCATGTCTTCAAAAGGAATTTCTGTGGTGGGCTCAAGCATGCCAGACAAACACAGGTCTCCCATTGTGCAAGCCTCAAGCAAATCAAGTCATCACAACAGACGCCTCGGACTACGCCTCGGGGGCGCACATGACAGATCGGTGCATTCAGGGCAAATGGTCCCAAAAAGAAAAGCACCTTCACATCAATCAAAAGGAAATGCTAGCAGTAATAAATGCTATTATAGCTTTCAAAGACCTTCTGCATCCAGGTCAACTATTGATAAGGACAGACGACACCACAGTAATATGGTACATAAACAAACAGGCTGGCCATGTCACTTTGGAACATGGCTCTGGAATTACAAATCGAACTTCAAGCACAGTACTTGCCAGGCAAGGAAAACACGCTGGCAGACAACCTAAGCAGACATATGACAGATCCACACGAATGGAAGTTGCATCCTCAAGTTTTTACAGAGATAATTCATGGGTTCATAGGTTCAAAATAGGCTATCTGCCCTAGGGCATTTATAAGCCTAGCCAGAGTTGTGTGGCTTTCACCACCCCTTAGGTTGAAGAATACTATACCCATTAGTTTGCTGTGCCTCTGTCCAGCAGTGATACAGAGATGATCCCCGGGGTAAACCTACGATCTCCCATCCACTGGTCAAGATTCCTCTTGAACAGTGCCAGCGAGGTGCTCTGTCTCACATGGATCGGGATTCTGTTCCACAGCATAGGGAGTCTCTGGGTGATGAATCTGTCCCTCCAGCACGTCCTATTTATATCCGTGTTGAGGTTTAAGTCTCTTGCTCTTGTGGCTCTGGTGGATTTGGATTTTTTGAGGTGGAGCATGTCCATTAATTCCGGGTTGAACATGGCCTTGTATGTCAGGCAGAGGTCACCTCTGAGCAGACGGTATGCGACTGAATAGAGCTGGAGTTTCTTCAGTCGGGCAGCATATGGCATATTTTGAGCCCCTTTATCCTTTTGGTGAGGAACTTTTGGGGTCTTTCCAATTGCTGCAGGTGTCGGGTAAGATGCATTCCGAATGGGGCATTGTACTCAATCATTGGTCTGATAAGTGAAGAGTACAGGGGAACAATGACCTCCCTTGATCTGGATGTGAATCCCTTCATAATCAGGTGGGCAATGTTGAAGGTCCTCCTAACCACTTTGGCAATGTGAGTGTCAAAAGAAAGGTTACTGTCAACTTGGGTCCCCAGGTCCCTGATAACCTCTTCTGTGCTTAATGGATTGCCACCTATGTGGTAACTTGGGGTTACCTTGTTTTTACCAAAGGGTATGACCATACATTTTTTGGCGTTTAGCTTAAGGCCATGGCTCTGGCACCAGTTATCCGTTTCTATGAGACCTCTCTGAAGGATATCTGTGTCTGATGGATTTTCAACTATGGCATCCAGTTTGCAGTCATCTGCAAACTTTGTCAGCCACAATCCTCCTATGTTTGCCTGCAGTTCTGAAAAGTAGATGCCGAACAAGAGGGGGCCCAGGACTGAGCCCTGTGGGACACCGCTTGTGACCAGCTTGTCTGACATGGCACCAGCAACTCTAACCCTGTGGGTTCTGTCCTTGAGCCAGTTTGCAACCCATCTTGTGACATATGGGTTTACATTTAAGTTGGTGAGATTTTCTATGATACCCGAGTTGGGTATTGTGTCGAAAGCTTTTGCAAGGTCAAGGTAGGCTGTGTGAACTGCCTTACCCTCATCAATGGCCTTGGTGACTGTTTCAAAAAAGTCGACCAAGTTCAAGAGGCATGATCTGCCCTTGACAAAGCCGAATTGGGTAGGATCCAATGTCTGTAGGTCCCCTATGTCTTTATTTATGAGTTCCATTATGATCCTCTCCATAGCTTTGCAGACCAGGCTTGTTAAGCTTATGGGGCGGTAATTACCAGGGTCCGTGAAGCACCGCCTTTGTGGAGTGGGACCACAGTTGCCGTACACCACTCTTTGGGCACGTATCCTGTGGTAAGGCTAAGATTAAACAGCAGCCTTATGTGTGGGTTTAGTTCCTCATTGAGTTCGGTAGCACACAGCGGGACACCATCCGGTCCCATTGATGCTGTGTTTTAGCTTTAGAGAGCAGCTCTCACCTGGGCATTTGAGATGATTGGGAGGCTACACTCTGCTGGGATAGATATTTCTCCTTTTGGGGGAGAGGGAGAAATTTTCACTGAACCTGTCTGCCAGTATGTTTGCAATGTCTGTGGGTTCAGTGATTTTTGTATCATTTTGGACTAATTCTGAGCATATCTGGGAGTTTCCACCCAGATTTCTAACATAGCTAAAGAAGGCCTTATGATTGTCTTTTGAGTCCTTGGCGATTTTTCTCTCAAAGTTGGCCTTGGATGATTTTATGAGTGATCGTAGTTTTTTACTAGTATTGATCAGGGATGTCTTCCCTTTTAGGGATTTTGCTCTATCTTGTAGTAGCTTTCTCCTCTTGTTGTAAAGTTTGTTTATGGCTGGGGTCCACCAGATCGGGCGCTTGCCTTTGGTGGAAAGGGTCTTGATTTTATTTGGGATTGCTTGATCCTTCCAATCCTGAAGGTGCTCGTAGAAAGCATTTGTAAGGGATTCAGCAGCGTGGGTTGTGGTTTCCAATGGCTCAGGAGCCTTGAATGATACCACACCAGTCTTAAGAAGTGTGAAGTTGGCTTTTGAGAAGTTCTTCACTGTGGTCTTTTTTGTTGGGGGTGGGGGCGGAATGTGGATCTCCAGTGAGATTAGTTTATGGTCTGATCTCACCAGAGGGATATACTTCCGGTGTGGAGCATTTTGTCCCCATGTTTGTGATGATCAGGTCTAGTATGTTTTCACCTTTTGTGGGAATGGTGACAAGTTGTTCCATAGCATTTGAGTTTATGAACTCCAGGAACCTTTGGGCTAGGGTATTGGGGCTTGAGTAATGTTCCCAGCCTATGTTTGGGTAGTTGAAGTCACCCAATATGATGGCGTTTGGAGAGACATTTATACTCTCCAGTGTCTTCAGGAAGGCTGCGTGGGGTTCCTGAGTTTGAGAGGGTGGCCTGTAACATGCTACAAACTGTAGAGCAGTTTTGCCTATGGTTAATTGCACCTGAATGGTCTCTGATGTTTCATGAGTTGCCACCAGCCTGGAGGTGTGGGTATCCTTGATGAATATGGATACACCCCCTCCTTTTGTGGTACGGTCCGGGTTTTGGGGGCGGAACGCATGATATGAGGCAAAACCTGATAGTGCCGGGGTGCTCTCAGGAGCCTTGAACCAGGTTTCAGTCACAGCACAGACATCGATGTCCTTCAAGGATGCATCTGCAGTCCTAACAAATGGGTTGTCCTGCCTCAGGCAGCCCTTCGGTCGGCCGGATTCCAAAGTCTGGGTCTGGCCTCGGCTGATGTCGCACTTCACCCGACGTCACTGCGGCTGTCAATTGGGTATAAAGGCATCAGCCGACGCCATTTTCCTCAGTCTTTCTTGCCGCGCGGTGCCCGAAGCAGAAGCTGTTCGCAAGTGCCGGTCGGTCAGATCCAGAGTTTTTTACTACCGAAGACTTCTAAAAAGCTAAGTACCCCATTGGGGACTCTTTCTTGCCTCAGCCGATGTCAGAAAAAGTAAATAATTGTTTAACTTGTGGGAAACAAATACCTCATAAGGATTTCCACTCTTACTGCCTTCCTTGCTTAGGCCCAGACCACGACGTAGCAGCTTGTCTAGCCTGTGCTTCCTTCAACCGACGGACACTTAGACGTCAGTCGGAGTTTGCGGAGGAGTTTTTTGGTCCCGCTTTTGCTTACAAAATGCCGTCAGATACTCCGACTTCGCATTTAGCTAAAAAGCGTAAGGAAAAGGACCGACACTCGCGGTCCGGGCCGAAACCACGGTTAAGCCTACCGCGAGTGTCTCGGTTTCAGCTGAAATCGAGTCCATGGTTCTTCCTTCAGCCGAAAACATTCCTCCTGCAACCGAGGCCTCACACAGCATGGCTGAATCTGCTACTGAAATTTCTCCTGCTGTAGCAGGCATCCAGGATTTATCAGATACTTTTCCTTTGGACATATCTACTCCTGCACGTGGAGCTGCTAGGCCCCCTGCATCCATGTCTATCAAGGCTTTCTCTAGGGCTAAAGCAGCTAAATCTTCTAAGGCCTTGCCTTCTAAAACCCCCTCACACAGGCCTAGCTCTAGTTCCCAAATGCTTAGCCTGGCAGAGGATCTCATTTCTTTGATCAGGGGATCCCAACCTCACCCTGACAGGGCCTCTCATCCCCCTCCAGAGAAGAGGCCTAAAGCAGAGCCCCCTGAACCAGTTTCTACGGATTATTCTTCTGATGATTCAGAAAACTCAAATCCTCCTGAAGGCCCTTATTCTCCATATGAGGATTCTGATGCAGAAGACTCCATTCCTTCTGCCTCTCCTTCTGAGGAATTTTCTTTTGGGGAAACCTTGCATGCTATGAGGGATCAATTTCAATGGCAGGGCCAGGATTTTTCAGATTCAAGGAAACGGCTCAGGACCTTTTTGCATTTGCCACAGCATAGGCCTTTAGCCATTCCTCCAGTACTAACAGTTGTGGATGATGCATTCATTGATGCTTGTACTGCCCCTGACTCTCTTCCTCCGGCCCCTGCTAAGCCAGACAGATACTACAGGGTCCCGGACACACATTATCACCTGTATAAGGCCCCTATTGCAGACCCTGAAACTATTTCTCAAGGCCCCAAAGCTGTAGCAACTACCAAAAACCCCCTCCCCTCTGAAAGAGAATCTAGAGCTTTAGAGAGATGGGGTAAAAAAGTTTATACTTCTGCTACTCTTTCGGCTAGGGCTTTAAACTGTCAATTCCACATGATTCAGTATCAGGAATTTTTGTTAGATCAGTTAAATAAAAAACTATCTTCTCCTGAACCTATAGACCGTAAGTCCCTTCAGGATTTGGTACATAACACTCAGCAGGTCAGTAATCATTCCTTAAAATGCGGCTATGATGCACTGGAGGCTTCCTTTAGATCAGCTGTGACTGGTACAGTGATCAGAAGGCATGCATGGTTAAAAGAGCAATCCTTACCAGACCATGTAAAGTCAAAGCTCCTAGATGCTCCCATGGAGAAACTCAGTTTGTTTGGCTCCCCTGCACAGCAAGTGTTAAAGAAGGTGGAGGAAAAAGCAAAATCTGTCCAAACAGTCAAGGACTTCTTACAGGTCCAGCCTCCCAGGTTTAGTAGAAATTGGCCTTCGAAGAATTGGTCCTTTCCAGACACAAGAGCACAGAGAGGCAGAAATAGGCGCTCAAGAGGCAGAGGTCAATCCAGAGGTGCCTACAGGGGACGTCAGTGGCAGCCTAACAACCAGAGAAGTACTGCCACAGATCCAGTTACTACCATTTCCACAGGACAGTCACAGTGACTTGGCTCTGATACCGCCTACCAGGGAACAACTGGAAGCACCCTTAGGCGGAAAGCTAGCCTTATTTTCAGTAAACATTATATTACAGGAGACAAATGGATTTTACAGACAATAGACAAAGGATACAGGTTTCACTTCCATACTCTACCAAGGAAGAGAGGAATGCCAAACCTACCACCAAACCAAAAGACAAACGCTCTAGAACAAATCAACCAATTACTAAGGATGAGAGCTATAGAAAAGGTACCGGCTATGGAACAAGGACAAGGATTTTATTCCAGACTTTTCCTGGTGCCAAGAAAAGAAAACCAATGGAGGCCTATTCTCGACCTGTCCGCTCTCAACACATATCTCATTGTTCCAAAATTCAAAATGCTGACCCTACAGCACCTTCTTCCCATGCTGGGCAAGGAGGCTTGGCTGGTGACTCTAGATCTCAAGGAGGCATACCTGCATGTCCCTATTCGACCAAATTGCAGAAGATACCTCAGATTTCTTGCAGGATCAGAGCATTATCAATTCTCAGCATTGCCCTTTGGCTTATCTACTGCGCCCAGAGTATTCATGAAATGCCTGGCATCAGTAATTGCTCATTGCAGGCTTCAGGGAATTCAAATTTATCCATACCTGGACGACTGCCTGCTACAAGCGGACAACAAGATCAAATTAACAAAAGATTTGGAAAAGGTTATTCAACTACTGCAGGCCTTGGGATACACAGTCAACATAAAAAAGTCAAGGCTGGTACCATCCCAAAGGATTACATTTTTGGGTGCAGAACTGGACACATTAAATCAAGTGGCATTTCTCACAGCAGAAAAACAAAAAGAACTACCACTCTATTTCAAGGCATTAACAAAGCAGAACCAGCTTACAGCAAGGAAAATCCTGCAAGCCCTGGGTTACATGGCATCCTGCATAATATTGATCCCACATGCCAGACTGCATATGAGGAAGTTGCAATGGTACCTAAGGAATTTATGGTCTCAGCACAAGCACAGCCTAGAAACCCAAATTCCAATAATTCCATGCCTGAAGCAAGAATTCCTGTGGTGGGCTCAGGCCTGACAGTTGAACAAAGGACTGCCTTTCCACAGCCCTCACCCAAGCCAGACTATCACCACGGATGCCTCAGACCTCGGTTGGGGGGCGCATATGGCAGACAAGTATATACAAGGCCTATGGACACAGGACCAGCTGAACCTACACATAAATCAAAAAGAGATGCTGGCAGTGAAACAGGCAATTCAGACATTCAGACCGTTTCTACAACAGGGTCATTTGCTGATAAGGACGGACAACACCACAGTTATGTGGTATATCAACAAGCAGGGAGGCACACATTCATACCCTCTGTGCCGGATGGCAATGGACCTGTGGAATGTGGCCCTGGACCTCAACATTCAGCTCCAGGCCTTATTTGTGCCAGGAAAAGAAAATATATTAGCAGACACATTAAGCAGAACTACCACGGATGCCCACGAATGGATGCTGCATCCGGACATCTTCAAAACCATTACAGACAAATGGGGGCTACCAGAAATAGACCTGTTCGCATCCCCACACAACCACCAATTGAGAAAATTCTGCACAAGGACATACCACCCACTTGCTTGGAAGTTGGACTCCCTATCCTTCAGTTGGGAAAACCTAACAGCATATGCATTCCCACCTCTACATTTGATGCACAAAGTGCTACTGAAGATCAAAGAAGAACACCCAAGGATCATACTGATAGCTCCAGACTGGCCAAGACAACATTGGTACCCGCTTCTGAGAAGTATGTCTCGGACACACACATGGCCTCTACCTCTAGTTCCTCTGCTGCTAACACAGAACAACTTCAAGATCCTGCATCCAAACTTAAAAACACTCCAGCTAGCTGGCTGGAATCTTACATGAAACAAAATAACCCAGATTTATCTCAGAGGGTAAAAGACATTATCTTGGAGGCTCGCAGACCCTCCACAAGGAAGACTTATTCAGCAAAATGGAAAAGATACCTCATTTGGAGTGCAGCAAAAGGAGAAAAAGTATCTTTGCCAAACATAGCTAACATCCTGGAATATTTAGCAGAACTTTTCCACAATGGCCTGTCTTACTCCTCCATCAAGATTCATGCATCAGCAATTTCAGCAGAATACAACATGGATCCTCCAATCTTCTCTCATCCTCTACTCAGGCAGTTTCTGAGAGGAATTAAAAATGTAAAGCCTCCAAGGAAGCCACCCCTACCTACATGGGACCTGAACTTTGTGCTGGAAAAGTTAACACTTCCCCCTTTGAACCGGCAGCAACAGCAGAATTACAGTTCTTATCTTGGAAAACTGCTTTCCTGCTTGCAATCACTTCAGCAAGAAGGGTTTCTGAATTACAGGCATTAATGGCAGTACAGCCCTTCCTTATCTTCCATCAGGATAGTGTGTCCTTGAGAACTAACCCTACCTTTATGCCAAAGGTGGTCTCCAGGGTATCATTGAACCAAGCAATCCACCTACCAACATTCTTCCCCAACCCACAGAACAGGGGGGAAAAACTACTGCACACCTTGGATGTACACAGGCAATTGCGCTACTACCTGGACAGAACCAAGACCAATAGAAAAACTGACCAGCTTCTGGTAGCATATGCAGCAGGAATGGAAGGAAAAGCAATTTCAAAACAGACAATCTCAAAATGGATATGAAATTGCATTAGATTTTGTTACTCCTTTCATGGGAAGACAACTCCAGAAAACATCAGACCTCACTCCACAAGGGCTACAGCCACTACCACAGCTTTCTTACGAGGAGTGGCTACCAAAGACATCTTAGAGGCTGCTACTTGGAGCTCCGTGCATACATTTGCCAAGCATTATAATCTGCCTTTATACTCCAGATCCCGAGCAGGTTTTGCCACTGCTGTTTTGCAGGGGATATTAACTGCACCATAATCTTCCTAGTACCTCCTCCCCCAGTTTGGCTATGGTATTCTACCCATTTGTTAGGACTGCAGATGCATCCTTGAAGGACATAGTACAGTTTTGTACCTACCATAAATGTAGATGTCCGAGAGGTATGCATCTGCAGTCAGGTTTACCCACCCTCCTTCCCCTCTGTGGTACTCATAGGGTATTTGCCCATCTTGTAGCTAGCTGGGGGAATCTGTTATGGTGTATTTGTTTGTATATATGTACATACATGCTTATTTTTTGTTTGCTCTCTACTGTTTGGAACCATTTGCATTTATCCAAATTTAGCCTTCCTAGAGGGCACCTGGCATCTGGGGCAAGAAACACTGAGGAAAATGGCGTCGGCTGATGCCTTTATACCCAATTGACAGCCGCAGTGACGTTGGGTGAGGTGCGACATCAGCCGAGGCCAGACCCAGACTTTGGAATCCGGCCGACCGAAGGGCTGCCTGAGGCAGGACAACCCATTTGTTAGGACTGCAGATGCATACCTCTCGGACATCTACATTTATGGTAGGTACAAAACTGTACTATGTTCTCCATACAGAGGAGGGCTTCGAGGGCGTGCATCTTGAGATTTAGACTTCTGGCATTGAGCAGCATTACCCTTAGTTTTTTTCCATTATTGTTTTCTAGGGTGGTGGGTTTAGAATTTGAGCCTTGTCTAAAAAAGGCACTATGGGGGTGGCAAGAGCCTTTGCCAATATCCGGAAACCCAGGGGTGACAGGTGTAAGCCGTCCCTTGCGAAGCAGCATGGCTTGTCAAGCATGTCATTCCAGGCAGACAGACATTGGATCCCCTTAGAATGACACCAGAAATTAAGCCAATTATTAAAACTGATCATTTTGTCTATGTATTGTGGCATCATTCTTGGTGAAGGTAGGATACTGCTCAGGGTCAGGGTCATACCAGCCTGGGCTACATAATCTGAGAGCTCCTTTATGTCTCTCTTCATGTAGTCCAGGGAGGTACGTCTCAGGTCATTCACAACGGCATGGACAATGACTGAGTCATACTTGTACTTGCTGTGGAGTGACCTGAGTGCTTGTGTTATGTGGCGGATTCTAGCGCCCGACAGGCAGCTTACTGTGACCCTCTCCTTGTTCAGTCTGGTGAGTGGGACGTCAGTGTGTCTGACTATGGAGTCACCTATGACAAGTGTGTCTGGCATTGTGTTTGGCCTTAAGGGCTGTGACTGATTTGCACACTGACTTTGTGATCTATGTGTTGCTTGTGTTATGCCATGAGGTGGCAGTTGTTTGGGTGTCTGCTTTGGAGGCCTCTGCTGTTTTGGTAGGTTTTTGATCAGTGCCTCCGAGTATGTCTTTGTGTGTTTATGTGTTTGATTTGTAGTTGTGATAGTTCTATGTGAGACTGGGTTTATGGTGTGTGTGGTTACCTTCTCCTCCTGTCTGGTTTTGCCAGTCCTAAGTTGAGAGAGCTCAGCCTCCAGTTTGGCTATATAGTTGCATCTCTCGCATGTATTTGTGTTTTGTGGGAGGAGGAGAGGGTTGTCTGTGTACATGAGGCAATTGTAACATTGCCTCAATATTCCCAGATTCACCAGCTGAGCAGGAGAGGATGCCAGCAACTGACCCTTTGACATGCTAGAAGAAATGAAAAAGTTTGCTGTGTAACTGAGTCAGAAAGGACCTATAGGGAAGTGGGTACTCAAGGGGGTTTTAAGCTAGTGAAGTACTTTGTATAATATAGAAGTGCTTTACCTGACTAAAAAATGCTTTAGGAACAAGTGCTGAGCTTTACAGATGGAGAATAGACCGTTTAGATTACAAGTAGAGCAGTTCTAAGGGAAAAAATGAGGAGCAGACTTTACGGAGCCAGAAATACTTTAACCTTGTTTAACCGGCTGCCGATGGTGCTCTGGTGGCAACTCCGCTAAATGCAGAAAAGGCAATAAGTCAGTAGTACAGGCTAGCAAACTTTAGTGGGCAGCCAAACAATTAAATTAAACAGCAAACAAACACTTTTCGACTTGAATTAGACTAATTTGACTAAAATGTACTTTTAAGTGCAGATAATAAAAAATGCAGTAAATAACTATGAAAACAGTTAAAGCTTGCTCTAGGTAAGCAGTAGAAGGTAAAACAAATATAAAAAACAGCAGGATACTTAATCAGGAAAGCAGTCGCTTTTTCAGTTCTCTGTAGCCTGGAAGACTCAACAGGACCACGTGGAGCTGTGTCAGAGCTATATGGCTTCAAAAATGCCAGAGGCAGATTTTAACCAGGGAACTTCAAAGAGCTAGAAATGGTCCAAAATGACCAATTACTACAGCTTCTTGTGCTGAGGTCACTTCCCTCAAGGACAGGTAGGCTATTCAAGGCTCCCCACTCCCACTGGTGAGCTAAGAAACTTCCTTCTATCCAAGTAAGGCAATGGACAACACAGGAACTACAACACAGCCCAGGATACAGCAAGGCCTGTAAACTGGTCTAACTAGTTTAGGAGAGGCAGGAAAACAAGGAATATTTTTTTTTTTTGTTTTTAAATAGAAACACACAGAAATGCAGAAAAGGCAATAAGTCAGTAGTACAGGCTAGCACACTTTAGTGGGCAGCCAAACAATTAAATTAAACAGCAAACAAACACTTTTCGACTTTAATTAGACTAATTTCGACTAAAATGTACTTTTAAGTGCAGATAATAAAAAAATGCAGTAAATAACTATGAAAACAGTTAAAGCTTGCTCTAGGTAAGCAGTAGAAGGGAAAACAAATATAAAAAACAGCAGGATACTTAATCAGGAAAGCAGTCACTTTTTTTCAGTTCTCTGTAGCCAGGAAGACTCAACAGGACCACATGGAGCTGTGTCTGAGCAATATGGCCTCCTGCATAGGTTCATAGATTTGTATTAGGCTAACTGCCTTTGTGAGCCATTTTTAAGCCTAGCCAATTACCCCGTGTGAGAATCAAACCCTGCACCTTTGGTTTATAAGGCAAATACCTTAACCATTATGCTATGGGGAAGGCCAGACATAGATCTCTTTGCCTCCCACAAAAATCACCAGTTGACAAAATTCTGCTCAAGGACTTTTCATCCACAGGCCTGGAGAGTGGACGCTCTCTCTCTTTCAGTTGGACAACAGTGACAGTTTATGCCTTTCCACCTCTTCTTCTGCTGCCCAAAGTTCTATTAAAAACCAGAGCAGACAGACAAAAGATGATTCTCATTGCTCCAGACTGGCCAAGACAGCACTGGTGTACCCACTCCTGAGGAGCCTTTCGCCTTCCCCACCATGGACCCTACCTCTAATGCCTCTTCTTCTGACTCAGCACAGCTTCAAAACTCTTCACAGTCAGCTGAAAACACTCAATCTGGCCGCATGGAAGATTCCTTAACTTCACAATAGACCCTACTCTCCAAGGAGGTGCAGGATGTCATTTTGGAGGCCAGAAGGCCGTCTGCTAGAAAAGCTTACTCCGCAAATTGGAAACGGTTTTGTGCCTGGAATGAGAAAAAGGGCCAGAATCCTGGAAAACTGAATTTACCTCAAATATTACAGTATCTAGCTGAGCTGCTAAGCAG
Source organism: Protopterus annectens (assembly GCF_019279795.1). NCBI lineage: Eukaryota > Metazoa > Chordata > Ceratodontiformes > Protopteridae > Protopterus > Protopterus annectens. Next base: position 449,837,903 of record NC_056725.1, on the reverse strand, counting down.
TGGGCTTTCATTCTCCTCCATCAAAATCCATGCCTCAGCCATTTCTGCAGAATACAACACTGATCCACCTTTATTCTCTCACCCCCTCTTAAGACAGTTCCTCAGAGGGGCTACGAATATAAAACCCCCAAGGAAACAACCAATACCTGCTTGGGACCTCAATTTCATTCTAGAAAAGCTGACCTTGCCTCCTTTTGAGCCAGCTGCCTCAACAGATTTGCAATATTTGTTCTGGAAAACAGCCTTCCTTCTGGCTATCACCTCAGCTCGCAGGGTATCGCAACTACAAGCCCTCATGCTTGTGCAGCCTTTCATCATTTTCCATCAGGACAGAGTTTCCTTACGAACCAACCCGTCCTTTATGCCAAAGGTGGTATCCAGGGTAGCTTTGAATCAGGCTATCCACTTACCTACCTTTTACCCTAATCCTCAAAACAAAGGGGAGAGACTACTACATTCCTTGGACATCCACAGACAGCCGCGTTATTATTTGGACAGAACAAAGCCTTTCAGAAAATCAGAACAACTCTTTGTGTCCTATGCTATAGGAGCTCAAGGGAAGCCAGTTTCCAAACAGACAATCTCAAAATGGATAGCCCACTGCATACGCTTTTGTTACTCTTTTCATGGTAAAACTGTACCTGCAGGCATCAGATCTCACTCCACAAGGGCGACATCTACCTCTGCAGCTTTCCTCAGAGGAGTTCCTACCAAAGATATTCTGGAAGCAGCCACTTGCAGTTCTGTACATACCTTCTCCAAGCACTACCACTTACCATTATACTCCAAAATTAGAGCAGGCTTTGCCACTGCAGTCTTGCAGGGCATCCTGGCTCCTCCTAGTTCCACCTAGTGCCTACCACACCTTTTTTAGCTTTGGGATTCTACCCATCTGTTATGACTGCAGCTGTATGCACGATGAACATAGTACAGTTTTGTACCTACCATAAATGTAGATGTTCGAGTGCTAATACAGCTGCAGTCCAGGTTTCCCTCCCTCCTTCCCCTCTTGGGACAGGCCTATTGGCTAACACCTCAACATACAACCTGATTGGGGTATTCATTTATGGTGTATTTGCTTGCAACTACTGTATTTTGATTATATTGCATTGCATTATTACATAAATTTATGTATTGCCTTCCTTCTGGGGACACCTGACATCTGGGGCAAGAAAAACTGAAGAAAATGGCGTTGGGTTCTTTTATACCCCTGTCGCACTGACGTCAGGGAAGAAGCGACGACAACCGACGCCGGACCTAGACTTTGGAATTCGGCCGACCGAGGACCTGCCTGACGGCAGGAGAACCCATCTGTTATGACTGCAGCTGTATTAGCACTCGAACATCTACATTTATGGTAGGCACAAAACTGTACTTTTTCCCCCACCCCTTTCAGTGTGTGTGTGGGTTTTTAGTCAGTTCTCCTTAACTTAAATAAGTGTGTGTGTGTGTGTGTGTGTGTTTGTGTGTGGACTGACTGTGTTCCTTTTTATTTTTTGTCAGGATGTCAAAGGACCCTAAGGTTTCGGGATTCAAGAAGTGTGACTCGTGCTTTCAGAAAATGTCTCTGACAGACTGTCACACTTCTTGTGTCTATTGCTTGGGGCCTTTACACCTGCAGGACTCTTGTTCCGTTTGTCACGGATTTAGTTCGAGTCCTGCAGGAAAGGTGTAACAAGCTCATCCTAAGGGGCTTGTTAAAGCCTGATGACTCCCTATCCAAGTCTGGCTCAGGGAAGTCGTCAAAAACCGCCAAACTCTCGGCTCCAGCTTCTGAGCCGAGGGCTGGCGTTATCGAGACAGCTCCGACCTCGGTTCCGGCTGGCTCCAAGGCGAGCAAAGTGGTTTCCGCTCCGAAACTATCATTGGAACCGACCCCAGCGCGCAAGCGCTGTAGGTCCCCTTTGCTAGAGTCCGTCAGATCGGCTCCGAGGTCCCCTCTCCTATCAGAGCGGAGTCATAGGACTCATTCATCGAGGTCATCCAGGCTCTCCGACCACGACATCGCGAGGGTGGTCAGTAGACTCATAAAATCTCAGGCGCTGGCCCAAATGCTCCAGAGCCCATCTCACCAGACTGTGGCTCCTTCGATACAGCTATCCATTCCTCCTCCGACTCAGCTCTCGAGCTCGGAGCCGGAGTTTGTCGGAACCGTGACCTTGCCCACTTCGGAGCCGATACTTCCTCCTTCGGCTCCGGTGCCGTCGGCTCCAACCTCTTCATTGGTTCCATCCGTGGAGAGGTCCGGGTGCTGAGACTCCATTGTCGGCTCTGAGGGGGTGAGTGGCATCTGACCCTTGTCCGACCCCGCTCTCCCTCTCGGAGCTTCGGCTCTGGTTAGTTAGGCCCCGACATCATTCTTGGAGCCTTCTCTGTCGGTTCCGGGGGCGGATCTGGTCTCTTCGGAGCCGGTGCTACCTTTGGTGTCTGATAGGGGAGCCTTCGAGGTGATGAGGAGTGTGCTGGACCCAGTGTCCACTCCAAGGTTAAGTTCTGCGGCTCCTCCCTCTGTAGTGCCTGTTACGGTCTCTGGCCATCCTCTTACACCTGACAGCAGAGATCCAAAGCGTAGGGTACCCACCTTGGGTGTCTTCTCCTCTTCCGAGGGCTCCCCTGAAGTTTCAGGGGAACCCCCTAGGAAAAGAAAGTGCAAGAGGAAGCACATAGACTCCTCCGAGTCTGTCACGTCGGACACCGACTTGGATGAGTCGGAAGGTTCCCCCAGATCCCCCTCTGAGGATGTCTCCTTTTCAGACATCCTGGAAATCCTAAGACAGAGGGGAAATTGGTCCACTCTCAAACCTTCCGAGGATGAGTCTGTTTACCTTGACGCCTTTGGATCTCGCCCTTCCACCTCCTGGGTGTCTCCCCCTTTCGACCCACTAATGGAGGTAGTGGCTAGAAAGGCGTGGGCAGCTCCTGATTCAATGGAATCTACCCCTAGGAGGCCTTCTAAATTTTGTTCTGCACCAGATGACAAATCCTTTCTCACCAAAGGTGTTTCAGTTGATGCCATGGTGGTAGCAGCAGCCACTAAGAAGGAATTGGCTGGTCCTTCTGTATCTGTTCATCCTCCTAACAAAGAGTCCAGGACCATGGACAGATATGGCAAGCGGACCTTTGCTTCAGCGACCTTTTCTATGCGATCGCTGAACTATTTATGTCATTTCACCCGCCTTCAGAGAGACTTGCTCAAAGAGCTGGGTGAAACGGTACAGGATCCTTCTGCTGCGGGGTTTAAGGACAAAAACTCTCAGCTGGCTACCCTGAACTCCATTAACTCCTCCATGCGGCTTATCTCTTATGCAGCCGATGGAGCGAGTAGGGCCGCTGGCACAGGCGTTGCGTTGAGACGTCACGCTTGGATGCGACTCTGTAACTTTGCAGATCCCTTCAAGGCGTCCTTCACCAACACCCCCTTTGACTGTTCAGAATTGTTCGGACCTCAGGTGACGAATACCCTCACCAGATGCGAGCAAGATGGTAAGACTCTCTCTGCCGTGGGAGTCCATTTTTCCACGCCTTCTAGACCTTATCCTAAGGGATAGAAGGGAGGAAAGATGTGGTTCCACAAACCTCAGGGAGTCGCGCCTGCCGCACGTGGTGAATTTCCCCCTAGAGGCAGAGGGGGAAATAATAACAGATGCCGCCCCAGGGGCAGAGGGGTCCTCAGAACCAGGGCTCTAGGGAATCTTTTCCTGGCCAACCCTTTCAGCATCCCTGAGAAGCTGCCTGACTGTCCGCCTTCGGAGGCAGTCGGGGGAAGATTATCTGTGTGCCCGGAAGCCTGGCAATCCCTCTCCCAAGACACATGGGTACAGAAGATCATATCTGAGGGTTACAAAATCCCTTTCACTTTCCCTCCGGTACAACCCCCAAAACCCCTACCAGACGTACCACCCGCACAAAGGGGTCAGGCTCAGCTAGAAATAAAAAAGCTGTTAGAAAAAAGAGTCATCCAGGCAGTCCCAGCAGATCAGCTAGGATCCGGAATCTATTCCAGATTCTTTTTGGTACCAGAAAAGACAGGAGAATGGAGACCCATTTTGGACCTCAGCAGGTTAAACAACTCTGTACTAAAGACAAAATTTCGGATGGTAACATTGCTGTCCATTCTACCCTTTTTGGGCAGAGACAACTGGATGTGCTCGTTAGACCTCCAGGACGCGTACTACCATATAAAGGTACAGAGGAGCTCCAGGAGGTTTCTTCGCTTCCGGCTGGGAGTCAGTCATTTTCAATTAAGGGCCCTGCCCTTTGGTCTCACCACAGCCCCCCGGGTGTTCACCAAATGTTTGGCAGTGGTCACGGCTCACCTGAGACAGAAAGGATTCCAGGTGTTTCCATACTTGGACGACTGGCTCATTTCCGCTACCACCACTCAGGATCTCATAATGGCCAGGGATTATACTATTCAACTTTGCAACAGTCTGGGTATTTCTATAAATTTTGCAAAGTCCTCCTTGTCCCCTTGTCAATGTATAAACTTTATAGGCGCCGTATTAAACACCACAGAAATGTCTGCAACATTACCACCTCAGAGAGTGACAGACATAAGGCGGAATGTTCAGCCCCTGTTTCAGTCCAACAGAGTCCAAGTCAAGCTAGTATTGAAAGTGTTGGACCTCATGGCAGCGGCGATTCTTCTACTTCCATTAGCCAGCTTCCACATGAGGCTCCTTCAGTGGATGCTGTTTTCTCAGTGGTCCTTTCAACAGCTACCAATGACCCACAACATTTTGATAACCCCATCTTGCAAGAAACATCTCTCCTGGTGGATGGTTTCCCCTCAGCTTTTTCAGGGCAGACCCTTTGTTCTCCCCCCTCCAGTTGCCACTGTCACAACGGATGCCTCCCTGATCGGGTGGGGGGGGGCATTATCAGGGCAGGACAGTCCAGGGCACTTGGCAACTGTCAAAATGCCACCTGCACATAAATGTCCTGGAGATGAGGGCGGTGCTTTTGACGTTGCAAGCTCTTCAGAGCTCTCTTCCCACGGGGACTATAGCAATTCAAACGGACAGTATGTCTGTGGTGTGGTACATAAACATGCAGGGCGGAACAAGGTCCTATCCCCTCTGTCGAGAAGCACTCAGACTTTGGCAATGGGCGATTTCATCTCAACGGTTTCTGATAGCAACGCACATCCCCGGGAAGTCCAACATCATAGCAGACAGATTGAGCAGAACTATCCTCATGCCTCACGAGTGGTCTCTAAATCAAGCGGTAGCAGACGGAATTTTTCGGAAGTGGGGCCAGCCTTGCTGCGACCTTTTTGCAACTCCCCAAAACAGCAAGTGCCTCGACTTCTTCACAGTTTTTCTTCTGCCAGGCCAACCCCTCAGAGACGCTCTTGTTCACGTTTGGCCCCGGGGTCTTCTTTATGCCTTTCCTCCTTTTCCGTTGATCCCGCAATTAATTCAGAAAGCAACCGCATTGAGATCCAAAATGATCCTCATTGCCCCGTTTTGGCCTCGACAAGTTTGGTTCCCGTTCCTGCACAAATTACCTACTGGAACAGCCTTGGCATCTGGAACCCCTTCCGGATCTGTTGACCCACCTCACGGGCAAGCTGCATCAGTCTCTACATTCCATCAACCTCACAGCTTGGTTGCTCCACTTCCAGCCATAGTCAGGCTTCCCCTTATTTCTCCTCCTGTTCGTGATATCATTCTGGCCTCCCATAAGTCCAATACTAGGAAGACTTATGCGAGTAAATGGAAGCATTTTTCACACTGGGCACAAACTAGGTCCTTAGATCCTTTCCATGCACCCATTCATGAGGTTCTGGACTTTCTGGCGGAGCTTTTTTATTCGGGGTCATCATCGGCCACTATCAGGGTACAATTAGCGGCCATTGCTAATTTTCATGTTGGACTCTCAGAAGCACATATTATGTCCCACAAACTCTGTAAAGCCTTTCTCAAGGGCATCCTTTCGCTCAGACCTCCAGTCAAAGATCCACCCCCACAATGGGATTTGAATTTAGTTCTAACCTCACTAATTCTGCCTCCTTTTGAACCTGCAGCTTCTTGCTCCCTCATACTTCTTTCTTGGAAAACGCTGTTTTTAGTAGCTATAACATCTGCCAGAACGGTATCGGAACTTCAAGCCTTGTCTGTCCATCCTCCTTATTTGGTTTTTCATAAAGACAGGGTAACTCTCAGAACAAACCCTTCCTTCCTACCAAAAGTGTTATCAGAAGCAAATCTAAACCACTCCATTGATTTACCTGTCTTTTTCCCAGACTATACCAACAGGGCTGAACAAAAATTACATTCATTAGATGTTCATCGCCAATTACGGTATTACCTAGACAGGACAAAACAATTCAGAAAGTCAGACCAGCTCTTTCTCTCTTATGCTGCAGGCAAGAAAAGGCTTCCGGTATCGAAGGTTACTCTTTCCAGATGGCTGACATCTATTATTACCTTGGTCTATGAGTTGAGACACAGGCAACTTCCCTCTAGGCCAAAGGGCTCATTCAACCAGGGCACTATCAACTTCAACGGCGTTTCAAGCAAGGTTACCACTAGATGCCATTTGTGCAGCAGCTACATGGGCGTCCAAACATACCTTTATTGTCCACTACAAGCTTGATTTAGCCTCCAGAAATAGAGCTGATTTTGGTTCCACTGTACTCGGGAGTCTGTTTCATTGAGCCACCCAGGACTAAGATGCTAGGGACGCTGTCCCATCCAGCAAGAATGAAGGCGAGAATGACAACTTAACATTAAGAAGTTATGTCTTACCATAACATTCCATGTTAGTTGTCTTCTTCTCGCCTTCTTTCTTGCGTCCCTCCCTCCTGCCCCCTAGCCTGGATAGACTCGAGGTTCTGCATCCTTCTCTTTCTGGAGATACAATATGTTGCGTTTTTTTCCTTGTATCCTTAGTGTTACTAGCAGGTAATCTGTTCTCGTAAAAGAGGATTATATTATTATTATTATAATATTATTATTTATACTATGTCTTAGTTTCCAGATGAGATCTGGGGAGTTAGTGCATGGTGTTGTGGGATATAGGGCTGCCTCGAGCCAGTAAAAATAGCTCTCGAGCTATAGTATAGGCCGAGTCGGAGCCGAAGATCGGCTCCGAACCCATCCAGCAAGAAAGAAGGCGAGAAGAAGACAACTAACATGGAACGTTATGGTAAGACATAACTTCTTAATATATGTCAATAACAGACATGAAAACCAGTATAAAACAAAAGAAAGTTTATTGCCGTCAGTGCTTGGGGGAATCACAATTTGAGTGGATTTTCATATTTCAAAAGATTATAATAAAACTTTAGCTTTTACATGGATTACTGGGTTTCATTGATTTATTTCTTTGGTTCCCATATACATTTTTTTTCATGGCACTTGTTATTTTGATTATGTTTACTCAGACCCATAATTAGATATGGTTTTGCTTTCCCTTTACAGGTTACTCAACTGAAAAATAAGGAATCTGATATATCTCTCAGCTGTCCCTGGTTTTGCCTTGTCATTCCTTCCTTTTTTTTTTTCTTTCTGATAAAACAGTAATGTCAGTCAGTAATGCCAGATTCATACTTTTTACTGTTCAGGAAATGCGTGTTTATGGAAAATGTATTGCTGTTCAGAATTTAACATCTCTATTTAAATATCACTTAAGACACAGGCAAATATACATTTATATAAAAGAAAACAAACCTAACACATTCACAGTTACAAATGCTGTGCATCACATATATTCTTTTATACAATTATAATCAATCCAATATTAAATAAATTGATAAATTCCTGCCTTCCCTTAAGCCTCACTCCTCCTCCAAAACAATATTATGCATGTATTGTTCATATAATTTCCAATTTTTCTATGTAATTTGCTCCTACCTTTTTCTGAAAAACCCACTTCCAATTCTGTTCTCTCTGTTTCAGTATTTACGACTTTCCGTACCGTTGGTATAGACTTGGATTTCCATTTACAATATTGTTTTTGGCACTACCAGAATTGAACTTAAGGCCTTAGTATGTCTAAGCAATTCATATCCTGTATCCCCTCTAAAAAAAAATCCTGTATCTCAGTTCAAAAAAATAATTTCTTTAGTTACACCCATTTGCTTACACAATATTTCTGACAGAGTACTATGTAAGGAATTGTTAAAGTCTGCCACCTCATTAAACCCCTAAAACATATGTCCCCAGTTACCTGTTTCTTCTCCATCACGCCTCCAACATTTGTTATCCACCTGAGGAGAATTTCTTTATATTTGTATATATTTTACAGTTTTCTGCATGTGTTATGCATATAAGCCTTAACTGTGTAGCTCTAAAATATCCCTTCGGATCAGGTACTCCTAAACCACCTTGTTCTGTTGGAAGGATCATATTTTTTTAAACAAGAAACCTATTTGTTAAATTATCATGTATGACATATCCAGTGTTACATTTGTATAAATGAAAATAAACCATAGCAGCACATTCTCAGTTGCAAACATTATACATTCCAACCAGTGCTGACACAACTGTAGCTGCAAACATTATACATCACTTTTAACATATCCATTGTTAGTCAGCCATTACATAGCTCATTCAAAATCCTGCCTTCTTTTAAACCTTGTTTCTGCTCTGCAAGTATTGATCCCACATTTCCATTTTTTCCTTTGTAATTTGCTCATACCCTGTTCTAAAGCTCCCAGTTCCAGTTGTTTCATCTCTTTTACTATCTTTGCTACTTCTAATAAAGTTAGTTTAGACTTTGATTTCCATTTTCTAGCAATTGCTTTTTTGGCAGCCGTCATAATTACTATGTTTAGGTAATTCTGATTTTACGCAATTACAATTCTGTATCATAGCTCAAAAAAATAATTTCTGTAGTTACTCCAGTTTGCTCACCAACATCTCCAACAGAACATTTTGCAGGGAATCTTTAAAGTCTGCCAAATCATTACACTCCCAGAAAATATGTTCCCATTTAACTCTTAATTCCCCTTCACATCTCCAACATTTGCTGTCTACCTGAGGAAAATTTATTTGAAGTCTGCTTGGGTATAAAATACCTATGCAGGCACTTCTAGGCAAAGATCCTAAATCCTCTAGATTTTGTTGCATATTTGGAAGGCATACATATATCCTCCCATTATTTCTTTGTAAATTGTTTATCCAGTCTCTCTTCCCAATCCTTTCTAACTTCCTCTTATTGATTCTTATAGTTGTCATGCAGTATTTTATATGCTGTACTAATGATTCCTTTTTTTAGTTTCAACTTCCGTTCTAGATTGTATTAAAAACACTACCAGTGTTGGTAGTTTGTTTAGGACCCCCTGTTTCTTTCGCTTTACCTATACTCGGATATCAGTCCTTGATATGGAAGTAATCTCTAACCTACAGTACAAGTAAATGTTTGGTATCTTCCCATTCTGTTACCTTTCCCTCTCTAGTTATTTGCTCCCAATACCTTGTTTCCTTTGCCAGTTTTCTCCAATATAGTCCTGCCCCTCTTGCCTATTGTCTGTATCCCAAATTCCTATCATCTCTATCGGCAGAATCTCCCTTCTCCATTCCCATGTTGGTTTAGTTCTTACAATACTTTCTGTAACTTTATGGATATAATATTCTGTATGATTACTGTCATTCTCCTTAAAGTCCCTTATCCAAAGCCCCAATCCGTCCTTGTTTCTTGAGCTTTCCCCCTGTTTCATCATCCCTTTCCACTTTGAGTTGTAGTTTTCTACTTGTGCTTTGTATAGGAGTCTTAACTGTGTAGCTCTGAAATATCCCTTCGAATTGTGTAATCCCAGTCCACCCTGATCTCCTGGAAGAATCTGCTTATCCCATTTGAGTCTTGCCATTTTCCCCTCCAAGATAAAGTTCTTCAGCTCTTTATTAATTGCTACCCACAACTTCTCTGGTTGATAAAAAGATGCCTGACCTGTGTATAAGACTAAAATGACAATTGTCCCCATAAATATGGGTATTCCTGAACCAGTTCATGCATGGGTAGATAATTTATCACTTTTGCCTTTGTTTTAGCTTCATTAATTTTGTGTTCTGAAAAGATCTGAAACTCTCTCAAAATGTTTCACAACAGTATAATGTCTTTTTCTGTTTTTGTCTTGTATAAAATATCTGCAAATAAAGCCAGATTTTCTTGACTACTATGCCAATTATATCCTTGAGTTTGAGTCCCTTATTTTCTTTGCCATTGGTTCCAAATATAATGGAAATAATAAAGGGGAAAGAGGACACCCCTGCCTAATTCCTCTACTCAAGTAGAAATTATCAGAGAGGACCCCACCCACTTAATTTTCACCTCTGATCCCTCATATATCCTCCTTATCAACCTTATAATTATTTTAGGAAATGCAAATGCTCCCATTGATCTGTGCATAAAGTCTCAGCTTACTCTGTCAAATGCTTTCTCTGCATCAAGACCCTCCAACAACAATGGCATTTTCTTACATTCTGCTTCCCTCTGGATCATCAGTGTTCTGTTAATGTTGTTAAATGTTTGCCTTCCCTCCACAAAATCACATGGATCCATATTTATCAGCGTTGGCATTACTTTTGCCATTCTTTTAACCATTATGGACATGAACACTTTATAATAATTGTTTAAGATTGAAATGGACCTGTGTGAAACTGGATCTGATGGATCTTTACCCTCTTTAGGTATTACAGCTACCAGTGCTTTCTTCCAGGATGGTGGGACTTCTCCTCTTGAGATAATGTTAAACAAAACTTTCCATCTCCTTATCAGTTATTTTTCTTCCTAGCTTCCAAACTTACACAGGAATACCATCTATTCCTGGGGACTTTCCTGTAGATTGCTTATACATCACAGTTTTTATCTCATCTCCTCCTATCCTAGCCATTAGTAATTGAGCCTCTTCTTTCTCTAACCTTGGCATATTTATTTCTTCCATAAATATTCCATTTGTATCTTTTCTTGATTTCCATATTTCTCTGCTTTATTGAGGCTCTCACAGAATTTCCAAAATATTTCTAATACCTCTACAGGATCTCTTATCTATCTCTTCCTATCCTAGTTTGTCTGGCTTTATTTGCAGCCTGAGTCGTTGTGCTAAAAGTTTTTGTGTTCTAGTGTTTTTATCCTCCTCTTGTTCTGTGAGATTCCCAATGTTCTACATACTTTAACATTTGTCAGTCCCTCTAAATAATTATTGTCACTTCTTAACCAAAGCTCCCTTTCTTTTATTTCTACCCTATTTTTAAACTCCCCCTTCATTTTATCCCACAACCTAGCTATATTTTCAGAAGAAATTTTAATCCTCTCTAACAGCTAATGAAAAGTCTCCTTTACCCATTCCTTAAATTCCTGTCTTTTCAACAGATAGTTGGGAAAGTGCCAATGTGTCATTTTTATTTCATTAACCGGTGCTTTTGTTTTAGCTATTATTGATGCATGGTTGAGTATCAAGATCTTCAATTAAATGCACAAGTTCCTGTGAAATGTAATTTCTGTATAGCCTAGCCCAGTTTTTACATCTTGGGGAATAATATGTGAATTCACTCTGAACTCTTATTACTGAATTCACATCTTCCATGCCAAATGTCTTCATATATTTCTTCAAAAAGCTACCCTCCTTTATTATATTTTCCCTTCTGCGCCTCCCAGACACATCTTTACTGCTGCAAATCAAACTCCAGTCCCCACCAATAAGTAATATCCGTTGCTGAAAACTGATTATTTCTCCCAGAATTTTCTTAAACTCCATTATAGCAGTTTTAGGTGGAATGTTAATACATGCCAGTGTAATCCTCCTCCCTTGCATGTAGCCCCTTAACACTACAAATCTGCCATTATCATCTTTTTTTATCTTCTTCTATCACTATTGGAGCTCCTCTTGCAATTAATATAAGTACTCCTTTTTTTTCTTTGTCCCAGATATTCCTCTGAATAATCTTCCTGAATATCTTTCTTTATCAAATTCACATGTTCAGTTCTTTTTAAATGTATCCTGTAACATAACTATTTGTACTCTACATTTTTTAATAAAGTTCATTACTCTTTTGTGTTTGTATTTATCTGTGAGGCCATTTACATTTAAAGACATTAATGAAAGCATCATTGTATTAAAAAAGTTATAATTCCCATCTTTTATGTATAATACCTTTTATGTTAAATGTCTAGATCCAGATTTTGTTACATGCATACACTGTTTGGCAGGCTGAATTTCTTTACAGTTGTTTCTTGTCATAACCATTTGAGCTCTTGTCACTTCTTATAAAACTTTTTGTTTTATTGAAAGCCCTCAAAAAAAAAAAAAAAACAAACATGCAAACACACCCCAATACCCCCTAAAACCTGTTTGCTTAATACTAGCGCACAAAACCATGTACACCTTTAAATATTGAAGTTTTTCCCTCTTAAACAAAAGTCCCAAACTGGCAGCCACACTCTGAGACTTGAGTTAATCTAAAAGAAAGGTTATCCATGCTAAGAGTCATGGTGCAGTCTGTGCTTCGACTAAGTACTGATTGGTTTTGTCTTATCTTTATAGCTCTCCCAGCTGGGAAACCCCCTGAATGTGTTCAGAGAATATTAACTACCTTGGGAAAGCCCCTGAATGTTTTCAGAGAATATTAACTACCTTGGGAAAGCCCATGAATGTTTTCAGAGAACATTATCTACCCAGGGAAAATCCCTGAATGCTTTCACAGATCATTATCTCCTAGTCAATGTCTCTCTTCTTTTTTTCTTCCCAGCCAAACACTGTCCACCAGACTGTAGCCAGTTTTTTCTTTATCAGATTGTGTCCATGGAGACATGAGAACCAGGTAGACAATTTCTCTTTATCAGATTGTTTCCATTGAAACATGAAGATTAGCTGCAGAATTGTTACAGAGCATACATGTATTTGCTAGAAAAAGCCTAATAATATTCAGTGTTATTTTTCATTTACTTGCTCTCTCTCAAAACTTGTTACTAAATCATTCTAAGGTATTTAATACAGTCATTGCAAGAATGAGAAAAAGCACATTATTTTTTCTTTCATCATGGTTTTTAACCAGGCTTTTTTTTTTTTTTTTTTTTTAACATTACAGTGCCTACGTTTATTAAAACTGAACAAGAAAAAAGAGAGAAGGGAGAAAGAAAAAAATGCGGCACCTGTTTACAATCCCCTTTACACTTACAACTAACTAAAATATTTACTTTATAGCATGTAAACAAAACCACATAGCACAAAATTGGTACTATTTAAGTGAAAAAAATTACTTACAGTTAACGTTCTCCCTCCTCTTCCCTCCCCAAAGCACTTTTCTGAACATTAATGACACGAAGTAGGACATATGCTTTAAAGTTCCCCACAAGTCCAGCAAATTCTGAAAAAAAAGTCCAATATTTCCAGATTTTCTTGTTTTTTCATCTTTGAGAAATATAATTATTGCATTGTAATCCCATATTAAGTTACTGATTTTATTACTGTTCATTTCAGAAATCCTGTTCTCTTTTATTTCCAAGATACTCTTGATTATTATAATCTGCTGTCATGCTCCCTTCCTTCTTGCCAACATTTTCTGTTGAAAAATTTGAAAAGGTTTCACAGGGACAAGTCCCTCTGTGGTCTTTATTACCATAAGAACAAGAAGCAGGATCTCCTCCTGTTTCACAGCTTAATTTGTGTTGGACAAACTTTTGTATTTCCTCTTCAGCATGCACTTCAGCAAAAAATGATTTTGTCCCTCTATCGAAGAATACCTTAAAGACAGCTTGGTGCAGCAGTTTGAATCTGTCACCTGCATCTCAACATTCCCTGAATAGTGGAATAAATTTGCTCTTCTTCTATCTGGTGTACAATGAGTAATCATTCTCCACAAACAACCATCTTATCTTCAAAACTCAACTTCATTCCTACCTGTACCTGAACAGGAAATGCAGCTGCGCTCTTCCACCCATACCTCACGTGCCCTCCTCCCCCTTTACTCCAGGCTGACCTTTTCTTCCTACCTTATTGCCAATCCACTGATTCATTTTGTAACTAGATAATAATATCTATCCTTTATACTAAAAGCTTGTTTGTTTATTTTTCTGAACAATAACTGTAATTGTCTTTGACTTTTTCTTGTTAAAGGAACCCATTGTTTGTACTCTAACTCTTTGATATCTTCATGTAATTAACTTTGCTATGTGGAGCTTTTCTCCCCGGGCCTCCACTGAAAATGGGCTCTTATGCCCAGTGGACCTCCCCGGTAATCAAACTGGAAGAAATAAATAAATAATAAATAAATAAATAAACACTCTGCTGTCTCCCACTTTTAGTACTTTGTCCTTCTGCCACAGTTTTGTCAGAATCAACTCCTCCTACTGGTAAGATTTCAACATTGCTATTAAAGTTCTAGGTTGCTTTCTTATAGGCAGGTTTGGAACATACACAAGATGTACCCTTTCAACGAACAACTCCTGCTGTGGAATGTCAGTCCAGTTGCTTATTTGTGCTTTCATAAAATGAATGCAGTCTGTTCCTTCCAGCTTCTCTGGTATAGCTAAAAATCTGATGTTTTCCCTGCATGCTCTGTCCTCTAACTCTATTTTTTTTTTTGAAACGTGTCTTCCTGGACACTCTCATATTGAGCCAGCATTTTCTTCATTTTGACTTCTGATTTTTGCCGATTTATTGTCTCATCTGAATAGCTGTTTAAAGCTTCTTCGGTTTTCTAGCCTTTTGTTTGTGTTGATATACACCATCAGTGTTTTGTTTATTTTAACCAGGTCTGTATGCAGTTGTCTTATATCGTCCTGTAGATTATTGGAAGTCATGTCTGAAGGTTGCATTGCTTTTTGGTGAAAAGCTGCAGAACTTTCCCCAGTCAGTGTTTCTTCCTCACTTTTTGTAGCTGATTTTTTCCAGGTCTATTGTACTTCTTTATTCCTGGCATCTGGGCAGTGCACTTACCAGCCAGTTACTGAAATTTACCCATAAACACAGGTTTTCTGGTTGCCTCTGCTGAGTTTCTGTTTTCACACACGAGTCAGAAACAAGTTGTTCCTGAATGTACAGCCATATTGGAAGTTCTGGGTGATGGGATTTTGATCCTTTTAGGCATCTTTTTTTTGAGGACATGCTTAGGGTTCTGCAGGAGACCAGGAAATAATATTTGTCCATATGGAAGAGATTTTCTGTATTGTGCCTTTCTCATAACCAGGATCCCTTTTCAGTGGAAATGCCTTTGGTTCTTTCTCATGTGTGTGAATTGCTCCATGCTGGGTTGGCATCCATCCACCTGTCAACCCCCTTTTCCCATTTTTGCACATAGGGCTGGGGTGTCACTTCAAGATATTCCTCAGTTAAAGCTCACCTTTTACCTATTTCTGCTTGTCTGCCCTTGAGTCCTCCCTGGCCTGTAGGTTTGAGGTTAAAGAATTTCTTAAAGGCATCCTTCATATCAGGCTTACCAGGAAGCCTATTCCTCCTTTCTGGGGCCCTAATTTTGTGTTTGAAAATTGGACTCAGGCTGTTTTTGAGCCTACAGTCACAGTTTCCTTGCAGCATTGTACTTGAAAGATTGTTCTTCTCTTGGCCATCACTTCGGCTAAAAGAGTCTCTGAACTCTAGGCTCTTATGGCTGTTCCTCCTTTTTTTTTTCATAGGGACTGGGTGTTTCTTCATTCTAATCTTTCTTTTATGCCCAAGGTTGTTAATGGGTTATATCTTAATCAGTCTATTAATTTTACCTCCTTATTTCCATTTCTGCAATGTGCTAGTGAGAAAGGTTCTTCACACCTCAGATTTGTATAGGCAGCTGACATATTAATTGGATAAGACTAAAGCCATTCACAAATCTGAGCAACTTTTTGTTTCCTTTCATCCCAGATCTTAGGGTTTAGCTCTTTCTAAACAAACCATAGTCTCCTGGTCTCCAAGGCCATTTCTTTTTGTTGTTCCTTTCATGGTAAATGTCTTTCTACTTCTGCAAAGGCTAGTTCTGCTACAGCTGTTGCCTCCTCTGGTGTCTTTTTCAAAGGACTAGATACCAGTTCCACCCTTGAGGCTGCTATCTGGACTTCTGTCCATACTTTCAGTAAGTATTATAAGTTGTATGATTCCAGGGCAAGAGCTGGCTTTGCTGGAGCTAACCTGCATGGGTTTTTAGAGGTCTTTTCTGTGCCTTCCTTCTGCCAAGTTTCTTCTTGAGCTTTTCTAATCTCTGTTATGTTAAGCATAATGCATCAGTGATATGGAAGGACATAGAACAGTTGTGTAGAAATCCTATCATAATAGTAGATCTCTTTTTCTTCACTGTTGCAGTATTTGCTCCCTCCTTTCTCCCCCTTCTGCTCTCTTCTATTCTTCTTGCTTTACTGGCCAATGAGTCTTTTCCTTTTCTCCTTCTAGATGTATGTTTCTCTTGGTCCCTAGATACTCTGTTCCTCCTGGGACTTTTCATTTCTGAGGTATGTACACACGTACATCACCTATATATGCCCTACGCCTTGCTTGGGGAGCATAAGTGTGACTTACGATGTCTTATAAATTCCAAAGGCTTTGGTATACTGGCCAGTTGTTGGGCTGTCCTTGGCTGAAGATTCCGTATGTTAGGAACACTGCAGCAGTGAGGAACAACTACTGTTATGATAAAATTTTACACAACTGTACTTTTATGCAGCCCACTTATAAGTGTTATATTGGGTTAGAGTCTAACTTGTGAAAACTTGTTTTATTAAGATTGCTTGAAGCTTCAATTCCACAAAGCAACCTGGAATATAGGTAATGAGTTAGCCAAGTTATTTATTTTGGATAGTGTTAAGCAGTTTATGTGGCAGAGAGTTCCCAGCCTTTTGTCTCCCTTCTAAAATATTTAGTTGTTTAATTTATTTATTTTGCATTTATTTCTATTTACCAGCAGAGAACATTGATCAGTACAGTGACAGTTTATAGGCTTAGCCTAGGTTGCATAAAACAGTTAAGACAAGATAGAATACAGAGTAATGCATGCACATTATTTAAAATAAAGTGAGTATGAATCAGCAAATCACAGCAGTTCAGTAAATGCAGTGCAGGATTGCCATAAATAAGGCTTTGTACATAGTTAAAGATATCGTTGACATGTTCATAAAATTATAGATCTGATGTTGTCATTTTCATTTTCTCCCCAAGAAATGGATTTGGATCCAGTCCTCAGATCGATCTGACTTGGCCACTTTTTCCAGCTCATAGAACACTGAAACTCTCGACTTCCTCCCTTACCCATAATGTACTACTCCTCTAACATACCTCAGGTCTCGATTGCTGCCTTTGCATATGGACGTGGTCACTTCAAAGTCTCGGGTAGTATTGTTTGTGAGTGTATTTCTTTATTTCTTAAAAACCTTTACCTTAAAACTACACATCCTCCCTTCTCTTTTACACTGTAGTTGTGAATTCTTTGCTACCATAGTTGGTAATCTTTCTCTTTTTTTGTACTTCTCAGTAGATCTTACAATTATCATCATTGGTAATACTTCTTTCTTCTCATTTTTCTTACATTATTTCATAAAAAAAAATCTTTCTCCTCCAAAGTTTTTTCCTTTATGTTAGATAATGGCCAAAAACCTTCTGTTTTTAAAATATGTATGGCCTACCGCCATAAAATAACACTTTATGATGCACACTCTGTGTGTATTGTCTAGGCCCTGCACATTTAGACTCTGCGACATATGTAAAGCATTCAATTTTAGGGCTTTAATTGATCACAAGAATAAGTTGATCTTGAGAGGGTTGCTTCCTTCTAAGTCTTCCATAGCATCTTCTGGGGCTTAACCCCCACCCCCTCAAAATAATCGGAGAAAAATGAGGGTAAGAAGCGTTCCCCAGATCCTACAAGTTCCTCACCTCTGGGCTCGGAACCACCTCACAAGGTTTCGAAATCTTTAGATCTGACCTCTTCAGATCCAAAGACAAAATCAGATAAATCATCACAAATCAGATCTCCTCTTGTTTTGGATGCAGTGTCCTCACGTCTCCCTACCTGGACAAGTTTCCCAAGGATCACTACTTTAAAGTGTCATCCACAGCATCTTCCATTTGTTCCTCAGTTTTGACAAAGGTCGATGTGGACATGATGATGAGGAAGTTCCTGTTGACACAAATTCAAATGGGGATTCTCCCATCTCTGACCCATCAGGTCATGAGACCTCCATGAGTATTACACCATCAATCCTGACTCCTCCTGTAATCTAATCTTTGGTTTCAGAACATTCAGATCCGAGAATCCCATAGCCATCCACATCGGATCCAAAGTGAGTGGATCAGCTCCAAGCACTTTGAAGCTGAATGACTCTTGGAGTCATAGTGTTGGTGCCATATCTGGGATATTTGAGGTAACTATGAAGTTGTCGAAGCCATCTTTGCCCCTCAGAGCTGGACAGCTCAGCTCCTGACTCCTTCCTCATGTGGTTTGTCTCTGGGCCAAATGGAGCAGATGGTCACAAAGCATGTCTTCTCAGAGCTGTCAGTTTCGTTCTCGTCAAGGCATTCTCCTTTCGAGGTAATAAAGAGAACTTTATCTGCTTCTAGAGATTGGATGTTTCCCCCCTCCTTGGCTCCTCCTTCCCAGCCCTAGTTGTTTTTGTGTCTTGAGGCTCGACTTCCTGTGTCATTGTAACAACCAGCACAGATGCCCAGCAGGATATATTGACCTCTTCTGCTGCTCCTCCAGAACATCCCACCAAAGAAGTTTCTAGGAAGACAAAGTGCAAGAGGATTCACTTAGACTCCCCACAAGAGTCTGTCAAAGCGGATACCGACTTTGATGAGGGGAACGGGTCCCCAAGATCACTACATGATGACATCGCCTTTGGAGAAATTCTCAAGCAAAGAGGTGGCTGTTCTACCAACAGACCTTCCCAAGAGGAGTTAGTATTTCTGGAGGCTTTTGGAACTGGTCAGTCTTACCTCCTGGGTGACTCTGCCCAGGATTGAGCGCATTGATTTGATCTCTCGACAGGCATGAAAATAATCTGATTCTGTTGAGCCGATCCCCAAGAGACCAGACAGGATCATGTCCACTATAAAAGGACAAGGAATTCTGGAGCAAGGGAGTACCAGCTGATACCATGGTTGTAGCAGAGGCCACGAAGAAGGAACTAGCAGAACAAAGTTCTTCTGTCCATACCCCTAACAGGGAGTCTAGAGCACTGGACAGAATTGGGAAGAGTATGTATGCTTCAGTGACCTTTGCACTTTGGTCACTAAATTATTCGGCGCACTTCACTAGACTCCAGAGGGATTTGATTAAATAACTTACCAAATCCCTCTCTAGGACCATTATTTTTGAGTCAAAGAGCTCAATTGCCTCACAGTTGGCTACCCTACAATCCATTTCAAACTCGTCCATGAGGCTCAACTCCCACGCAGCTGAAGGTACCTCAAGGCCAGAGGGTTCAGGCATTGAGACATGCCTAGATATGCCTGCGTGATTTCGCAGAGCCCTTCATGTCTTCCTTCTTCAGTGCTCCCTTTGATGGAAGCTCTTTATTTGTTCCAAAAGTAAAAGACACACTATCCAGGTGTGTGCAGGAAGGTAAAACCCTTTCTGCTGTGGGGTACATTTTTTGACCACCGAAAGGACCTTTTCTAGGAATCAACTGCTTGGTGTAACTTATTCTAAGTCTTTTAGTTTAAGCACTTGGGCTTTAGACCAGTTGTTTTACATTAGGAAGGTCTGTGGGCTGCACTGTGATGGCAGGACAGGTAGCTTACATCCTTCTAAGTTGGGAACTGCTGATTGAGGGCTCAGTGTCTGTTATTCTAAAAGTGTATTAGTTCTGGTTTAAGCACCAGGGCTTCAGGCCAGTTATTTTACATTAAGAAGGTTCATGGTCTGCACTCTTGTGGGAGAAGAGGCTGGACTCTGCCCTTCTGAGCTGGGAATTTCTGGTTAAAGGCTTGTAGTGCCTGCATATTTGAACTATTTCTTACTGTAATTGGTACACCTTGTTTGCTGTGGCATAGACTAGATCCAGGCCCGCTGAATCTAGTTTTGTTTGTATGCTTGTTATTTCCCTGAAAAGCTAATTCCACCTAAAGCGCTTTTCAGTTCTGTGGATCGCTAGTGATATCTGCATTGCTTACTGTACTTATTTCCTTGTTTCACTTGAAAGAAAGTTACTGTTTGTCATTTTTGCATTTAAGTTACCTGGCACTTGCTCACTAAAGCAATTATATAAGTCAGCACTAAAAAATTAAAAGCACTACACCCTCACAAACTCCCCCTGGAGTACCTTGCTCCCCACTGGCCATTTTTTTCAATTATAAAGAAATTCCCAATACTATTCTAGCATGTCCAAAGGTCAGTTGTCAATCTCCTCTCCAGTCCAGCTGGTGAATCTGGGAATCTTGAGGCAATGTTACAACTGCCTCATGTACACAGACAACCCTCTCCTCCTCCCAACAAATTCCAACACATGTGAGAGATGCAACCATATAGCCAAACTAGAGGCTAAGCTCTCTCAACTCCGTACTGGCGTAACCAGTCAGGAGGAGAAGGAAACCACACTCACTACAATTCCAGTCTCACATAGACCTACCACGACAGCAAACCAAACACATAAACACACAAAAACATACTTGGAGGCTCTAAATAAAAATCTGCCTAAGTAGCAGAGACCTCCAAAGCAGACACCCAAGCAACCGCTACCCCAAAACAAAACACGTGCAACACATAGCTCACAAAGCCAGTGTGCCGAACATTCACAGCCCTTAAGGCTAAACAACACACCTGATACACTTGTAATAGGTGACTCTATCATCAGGCACACTGATGTCCCACTCACCAGGCTGAACAAGAAGAAGGTCACGGTGAGCTGCCTGTCGGGCGCTAGGATCGGCCACGTAACACAAGCACTCAGGTCACTCCAAGGCAAGCACAAATATGACTCAGTCATTGTCCATGCTGGTGTGAATGACATGAGACGTACCTCCCTGGACTACATGAAAAGAGACATAGAGGAGCTCTCTGAGCATGTAGCCCAGGCCGGTATGACCGTGACCTTGAGTAGCATCTTACCCTCACCAAGAATGATGCCACAGTATGAAGACAAGATTATCAATTTCAACAATTGGCTTAAGTATTGGTGTCATTCAAAGGGGATCCAATGCCTGTCAGCCTGGGACGACATGCCCGACAAGCCACGATGCTTCGCTAGGGACGGCTTGCACCTGTCACCCCTGGGCTTTCGGATATTGGCAAAGGCTCTTGCTACCCCCATAGTGCCTTTTTTAGGCGAGGCTCAAAAGACAAACCCACCTCCATAGGTATCACAAGGGATAAGAAACTAAGAGTAATGCTACTCAACGCCAGAAGTCTAAACCTCAAGATGCACGCACTCGAAACTCTCCTTAGCATGGAGAACATCGATATCTGTGCAACAGAAACCTGGTTCAAGGCTCTCGAGAGCACCCCAGCACTACCAGGTTATACCTCATACCATGCTTTTCGTCCCCAAAACTTGGACCGAACCACAAAATAAGGGGGAGTATCAATATTCGTCAAAGATACCCACACCTCCAGGTTGGTGGCACAGCACGAAGCATCAGAGACTATCCATGTGCAACTAACAGTGGGTAAAACTGCCTTCCAGTTTATAAACTGCTACTGACCACCCTCCCAAACCCAGGAACCCCACTCGGCCTTCCTGAGAACACCGGAAAATATGAAGGTCTCTCCAAACACCATTATATTGGGTGACTTCAACTACCCAACCATAGACTGGGAGCATTACTCTAGCCCAAAGTTTCCTAGAATTTATAAACTCAAATGCTATGGAGCAAATTGTTACCACTCCCACAAGAGGGGAAAACATACTTGACCTGATCATCACCAACATGGGGGCTCTATACTGTAGACTGTATACTCCAGACCAGAAGTGTATCCCTCACTGGTAAGATCAGACCATAAACTAATCTCACTGGATATTCACATCCCGACCCCACCCCATGCCCAGAAAACCACAGTGAAAAACTTCTCTAAAGCAAATTTCACACTCCTCAAAACCAAGGTGGAATCCTTCAAAGCCCCCGGGCCTGTGGATAATACGGCCCAGACCGCAGAATCCTTTATAAACACATTCTATGAACACCTTCAGGAATGCATGGATCATGCAATCCCAAATAAAACCAAGACCCAATCCACCAAAGGCAGATGTCCTGTCTGGTGGACCCCAGCCATAAACAAACTATACAATAGAAGGAGGAAGCTACTACACGATAGAGCAAAATCCCAAAAAGGGAAGGCATCTCTGATCAGTATTAGCAAAAAACTACGGGCACTCATAAAATCGTCTAAGGCCAGCTTCGAGAGGAAAATTGCACAGGACACTAAGGATAATCACAAGGCTTTCTTTAGTTATGTTAGGAACCTGGATGGGAATTCCCAGATATGCTCAGAATTAGTCCAAAATGACAAAAAATACACTGAACCCACAGACATTGCCAACATCCTAGCTGACAGGTTCAGCGCAACCCCCCCCCTCCCCACCAAAAGGGTTAATATCTATCCCAGCAGAGTGCTGCCCCCCTGACATCTCAGATGCTCAGGTAAGAGCTGCCCTCTCCAAACCAAGAAACACAGCATCAATGGGACTAGACGGTGTCCCGGGCTGCGTTCTACATGAACTCCAAGAAGAGCTAAACCCAAACCTAAAACTACTGTTCAATCTCAGCCTTACTACAGGATATGTACCCAACAGTGGTCCCTCTCCACAAAGGTGGTGCCTCAACGGATCCTGGAAACTATCGCCCCATAAGTCTCACTAGCTTGGTCTGCAAAGCTATGGAAAGGATCATCATGGACCTTATAAATAAAGATATTGGGGACCTGCAGACACTGGATCCTACCCAGTTCGGCTGTGTTAAGGGCAGATCCTGCCTCTTGAACCTGGTCGATTTCTTTGAAACAGTCACCAAGGCCATTGACAAGGGGAAGGTGGTCCACACAGCCTACCTGGACCTCGCAAAAGCCTTTGATACAATACCCCACTCAGGCATTATAGATAAGCTCACCAGCTTAAATATAAACCCCCTATATCACTAGATGGGTTGCAAAGTGGCTCAAGGACAGAACCCACATGGTTAGAATAGCTGGAGCCATGTCAGACTCCAAACCAGTTACAAGTGGCGTCCCACAAGGCTCAGTCCTGGCACCTCTCTTGTTCGGTATATATTTCTCGGAGGTACAGGCCAACATGGAAGGACTGTGGCTGACCAAGTTCGCAGATGACTGCAAACTGGGCGCCATAATAGACTCTCCAGCCGACACAAGCATCCTCCAAAAGGGCCTCATAGAAACAGACAACTGGTGTCAGAGCCATGGCCTCAAGCTAAACGCCAAAAAGTGTATAGTCATCCCCTTTGGCAAAAACAAAGTGCCCACAAATTACCACATAGGTGGTAATCCATTAAGTACAGAAGAAGTAATTAGGGACCTGGGGACCCAAGTTGATAGCAATCTCTCATTTGACAACCACGTGGCCAAAGTGGTTAGAAAAACATTTTATATAGCCCACCTAATCATGAAGGGATTCACATCTAGATCAGGGGAGGTCATCGTGCCTCTTTACTCATCCCTCATCAGGCCCATAATTGAGTACAGTGCCCCTTTTGGGATGTACCTTACCAGACACCTGCAGCAACTGGAAAGACCCCAAAAGTACCTCACCAAGAGGATCAAGGGGCTCAAACAGATGCCGTATGCTGCCTGGTTAAAGAAGCTCCAGCTCTACTCAGTGGCATACCGCCTGCTCAGAGGCGATCTGTGCCTGACGTATAAAGCCATGTCCAACACGGAATTAATGGACATGCTGCACCTCAGAAAATCCAAATCCCATCGAACTACGTACTCGAGGGACTTGAACCTCAGCACTGAAATAAATAGGACATGCTGGAGGGACAGATTCATAACCCAGAGGCTCCCTTCACTCTGGAATAAAATCCCAGTCCAGGTTAGGCAGAGTCCCTCATTGACTCTCTTCAAGAGGAATCTTGATGAGTGGATGGGAGATCGTACGTTTACCCCGGGTATCACTTCTGTGTCACTGTTAGACAGAGGCACAGTATACTAACCTTGAAAAAGGGCATAGCAAAATTAATTTAATATGGGTGGCGAAAGCCATACACACTCTGGCTAGGCTTATAAATGCCCTAGGGCAGATTGCCTAGTATGAACCTATGAACAAGACGGTCAAAAAATGTGGTTCAGAAAGTCCCAGGGTCCCTTCCAAGATTCACGTGGAGATAGTTCCCCCAGGGGCAGAGGAGGGAATTCTAATGGAAGATGCCGCCCATGAGGCAGAGATGGTCTGCAGAACCAGTGATCTAGTGATACATTCTCTGACAGATCCTACCAGTGCTCCTGAAAGGAGGCCCGACTGTTTTCCCAGCAGTTGGGGGGGGGGGGGATGTGTTGTTTATCACTGCACCAGAGAGCCTGGCTAGAAATTACAGAAGATTCATGGATGCAGAAAAGAATTACCAGAGGTTATATTTTCCCTACTTACCCCCCTTTGGCAGTAAACAAAATCCCCAATGTTCCCCCCAATCACAGGGAAACAGCAGCATTAGGAATAAGCTGCTAGGAAAAAGAGTCATCCAAGAAGTCCCCCCAGACCAGAGAGAGGACACAACTTACTCAAGATTCTTTTTAGTGCCGAAGTAACGAGACGTGAGACCAGTTTTGGATCTCAGCATTTTGTACAAGTCAGGCCAGTACACAGAGTTCCAGATGGTCATGGTTTGGTCCGTTCTGCCCTTTCTGCACAAGGATGATTGGATGTGCTTGATAGATTTTCAGGATACATACTTTCATATCAGAATGAACAGGCACTACAGAAGATATCTACACATCCATTTGAGAGCCAGTCATTACCAATTCAGAGCTCTGCCCTTTAGTTTAACCACAGCCCCCAGGATGTTCATCAAATATATGGCAATCGTAGGAGATCACTTGAAGCTACAGGGATTTCAGGTGTTTCCACATTTGGATGACTGGCTCATAACCACTCTAACCAGGCATCATCTGATAAAAGTCGAGATTGTGTACTCTGTTTATGCTCTCATCTGGGAATTACTGTCAGTCACAAAAAATCTCAACTTGAACCACCTCAAATTTGGACAACACAGGATGAAATGTTATGGTGAGTACATAACTTTTTTTTTTTTTTTTTTTTTTATCAACTGCAGCACCCAGATATTTATGATAAGTTATCTGGATAGTAGAGTTATTTACTGAAATAGAAGTTGGATTAAGCTTGTGGTCTTTAAGGCCAAAGATCATAAATTTAATCTTTTCATGTACTAACAGTTCTGATTCATGGATTCAAGGATTAAAGTCTTGATTGCTAGCTGCATTGAAAAAGTCAGTGTATCTAGGCTTGGAGCACTACAGGTAATAGTGGAATCATCCACATTCTGTAAAAAAAATTAGTTCCATTTGTTTGAGTGCACTGTAATTGGTGTATATACAACACCTACCTATTAATTTCCATGCTGCATTCTTCCAACTCAAAAAGAACCACCTTGTACCACACCATACAAATGAATAAAATAAAGAAAGTGGTCGCTGGAAAGAGTCAGAGGATTTTAATAAAATTAAGTGAATTTGTTCCTCATTCTTCCAACTAAAATCTTTACCTCCCTGTAACATTTGTTCCAAAACTTCAGATCTGATGTTGACGACTTCATTCCTCCTCACGATAGGGTCTCTGTTCTGAACCTATGATCCAGCTCAGCCACATACTACAGACTTGGATCCAGCTCTCAAACTCCTCCCTCATACCCATAATGCCCTGGATCCACCCAAGTACCTCAGGTCTTGTTTGCCGCTCAGAGAACCAGACGCTAATCAGCCTTCTCTCAAGCATTGGGTAGATTTATTATTAATATCGTAGTTTCTTTTAAATGTTTAGTGTGTGCAGTGTGTATGTTTCTCTTAAACTTTCAGATTTTTTTTGTAAATCCTCCCTCTCTCTTTGAGCAAAAAAAAAAAAGGTAGTTTGTTAACTCTATCATGTTAGTTGTGAAAGTTGTACTTAAAGTTTTACTTAGAGTTTAAATTTAGGCTTAAATTTTGGACTGAAGTTTTATTCTTATAGCTGTATAGTCTTATTTCTGTTTCTCTTAGTGGCTGTTATTTTTGGTGAGTTTTCTTTTCTAGGCATGGCAGACAAACTGGTCCCTGGCTTTAAATGCTGCACTTCTTGTGGGTATAAAATTTCCAACTAGGATGCCCACAAGGAGTGCATGTACTGCCTGAGTGCCAACCACCTACAGGCGGAATGTAACATTTGTGCAGCTTTTACTTCCACAGGCTTTAGCAGACTGTCGGAGTAAGCTTTTCCTTAGAGGCTTTCTTCTGTCTTTAGCTAAGGTGGCTGAGACCCCTTCTGTGGCTTCTTTTTCTTCCTCTCCTGGAGTGAAAGAGTCTAAACAGAGGTCCCTTCCAGTTTCTCCGTGGGACTGACTCTCAAAACTAAGAAACACAAAAAATTCTCAGATCCGGCAGAGTCCGCTCCGCAGAAATTACCTCAGTCGGATCCTGCCATCTCCACAGTTTTGGGGGATGTCATCAACATATCTCCCATGGCTTCATTGCCTCCTGTTCTTACAGATCCTAGGACTTTGAAAAGGTCTCCTACACTGTCCACTAAGTCTAAATCTTCCCATCCCCCCCACTGGCTTCATCAAGGTCCTTTAGAAGCTGGTCCGAGGCAGATATGGACAGGATGATGAGGAAATTCTTAAAGGCACAGATCCAGTTGGGAGTAGTCTTGGCTCAATCTCCTGCCTGATCCATGAGCTATCTAGGCCTAACCACCAGGACAACTCCTCCAATCTGACCCTTGGTTTCGGATTGACAAGATTCGGGTCTTACGTACGTGTTGGACCTGGCGCTATGGAAGCTCCCTTCTTCAACACCAAGGATGCCCTTAACAGGCCCTGTCCCAGCCTTTTCAGAGCAGAGCAAGTCTCAAAGCTGTGGCATCGGTGCTGGGTCCAGGGTACCTGGACTGGCCCCTTGCATTTTGGAGTCATCCCTTCCTTTAGGCGCTTCGGCACTCAACTTGGGCCCAGTCCCTCCTGGAGGCCATGGATCCAGAGTGAGGCCTGCCCATTTTTCCTTGGTAGTCTCGGCTCTGGGGAAAATAGAAAGGGCTTCTCCTGGTCCTTAGGCTTTTCAGGTAGTGGAGAGGGTTTTCTCCCAAGTTGGAGATCGTACTGTACAGGTTCCCCAGTCTGCCCCATACCTCCTTCAGATCCAGGCCTGGCTCTTCCTCGTTCTGCCATGAGTCTCCACATTGAGCGGCCTCCAAGAATTTCCTGTTCAGGAGGGATCCTCTTCTTCCGACACTTCCCCAGAACACCCAGCTGAGAAGGACCCTCGAAAGAAGGTGTGCAAAAGGAATCACGTGGACTCCCCTTTGGAGTCCTTGAACCGAGGATGCGGACTTCGATGAGGAGGAAGGATTCCCCTGATCCCCACCTGAAGATATCTCCTCTGGAGACATATTAGAGATCCTAAAGCAGATAGGTGGATGCTGTGCTCATCCTCCTTCCTCAGCGGTGTCGGTTCTCTTGGAGGCATTCTGGGTGACCCCTCCCTCCCCGGAGGATACCCTGGTGTATTTTGCATCTCGCCGAGCATGGAAGGAACCAGACATCATCGAGCCCATACACAAATGACCAGATAAGTTTCTGATCCCCCATGCAGACAGAAAACACTGGAGTAAGGGTCCTGTTGTCGATGCCATCGTGGTGGCAGAGGCAGCCACTAAGAAAGAGCTGGCAGAGGAAACAGCTAATGTCCATCCACCTAACAAGGAGTCTAGAGTGCTGGACAGGATTGGGAAGTGCATCTACGCCTCAGCCACCTTTGCATTGAGGTCGTTAAGCTACGTGGCCCATATTACTCTGCTGCAGAAAGATCTAATTAAAGAACTTTCAGCTTCTCTTTCAGAGTCCATGCCTGCAGAGGAATTTAAGAAGGTTTCTCCCAAGCTGACCACTTTCTTGTCTATTGCCAATTAATTGATGAGGTTCATCTCCCATACTATGGAGGGCACATCGCGAGCAACCAGTTCAGGATTTACCCCAAGGAGGCATGCCTGGATGCGGCTGTGTGACTTTGCGTAGCCTTTTAAGGCATTGTTTGTGAATGACCCTTGCCATGGCTCTTACCTTTTTGGGCCTTCGATTCGAGAGACACTTACCCAAAGAGAAAAGGATGGAAAGACTCTCTTTCTGCCGTAGGAATCAAATTTTCTGCCCCCAGATATCCTTCTCCACGAACCAGCATGGGGGTAAGAAAATGTGGTTTTGCAAGTCTCGAGCCTTTCCAGGACCCGCGCGGGGAACCCTCCTCTAGAGGGGGAGGGTTTGATGGTAGAAGCCTCCCTAGAGGTAGAGGGGGTATGCAATACTAGGATTTTAGGGAACCTCCTCCCGATAAGCCCTATCAGCACTCCCCAACTGTGTCTGTCTTTAGATGCAGTCGGAGGCCGATTAAGCTTTGCACCCAGAAGCCTGGACCCAGCTGACTCAGAATTGTTGGGTGCTCAGCATAATATCCAGAGGTTTCTACATCCCATTCTTTGTCCTTCCCCCAGACTCCAGAAGACTTCCAGATATGCCGCCAAGTTAAAGGGAACAGGCAGCACAGGAAGTCTGACAACTGCTGCAAAAAAGAGTCATCTTGGATGTCCCAGTCGAACAGAGAGATTCGGAACCTACTCCTGTTTGTTGTTGGTGCCAAAAAAGACAGGAGATCTAAGACCCATCCTGAATCTGAGCAAACATCCTGAATCTGAGCAAACTAAATGATAACGTAAAGAAGTCAGGGTTCTGAATGGTTACGGTTCAGTCCATTCTGCCACTGTTGGACAAGGATGACTGCATGTGCTCGATAGATTTCAAGGATGCGTACTATTATGTCAAAATAGACAGGCGCTCCAGGAGATATCTGTGCTTCCAGCTGGAAGCCAGTCATTACCAATTCAGAATACTGCCCTTTGGGGTCACACCCCCCCAGGTGTTCCCCAAATGCATGGTGGTGGTAGCGGTTCACTTGAGGCTCAACGGATTTCAGGTGTTTCCATATTTAGATGACTGGCTCCTAACCGCCTGCACGAGCCATCGGCTAATTTGCAACCAGGGATTATTTAATCCAGTTAACACACTCCCTGGGCATCACCATAAACATGAGCAAATCCATTCTGACTCCAACACAGAACATGTAATTCATCGGTATGCAGCTCAATACAAGGGATCAGATAGTCTGTCTTCCTTGTCACAGGATAACCATCCTGAGAAATCAGGTGCAAGAACTGTTAACCCAACAGGCCCCCTCGGCTCATTTGATTCTGCAGACCCTAGGGTCCATGTCTGCAGCCATTCTGTTGGTCCCTCTAGCCAGATTTTTCATGCGGGTCCTTCACTGGACGTTAGTGACACAGTGGTCCATCCTTTGTCCCCCGTTGTCCCTTCACATCCAGTTGACTTCCATTTGCAGGTGTCACATCAATTGGTGGATCAAAACAGACATCATTCTAGGCAAACCATTCTTGAACAACCCCCCTATAGCCACTGTGTCCACGGATGCTTCCCAGTTTAGGTGGGCATTACAATGGGAAGATGATCCACGGCACATGGTCCCCTACTGAGACCAGATTGTGTCAATGTCCTGGAGATGAGAGCAGTCCTCCTAACATTGCAAGCCTTTAGGACGTATTCCCCTTGGGGACTATTGCAGTACACACAGGCAACCTAGCTGTTGTATGGTACATCAACAAATAATGAGGAACCTGTTCTTACCTCTTTTGCAGGGAGGCCATGCAGGTGTGGGAATGGCCAGTGTCTTCCAACCGCCTTGTAGTTGCAACTCACATCCCAGAGAAAACCAACGATCTTGCATACAGATTCAGCAGGTCACTCCTGGATCTAAACGAGTGGTCCCTCAATCAGTCGGTGGCGAACATGATCTTCAGCCGTTGGGGTCAACCTTGCTTTGACCTCATTCCCTCTCCCCTCAACAGCAAATGCAGCAAGTTCTTCACTCTGATCCCCCCTACAGTTAATTCCCCCAGGGATGCACTAGTCCACGATTGGCTCCTGTGTCTTCTGAATACTTACCCTGCTCTCCTGCTCATCCCAAAGTTCCTGCAAAACGCAAGCAAGCTGAAGACCTCAGTCATCCTCATTGCCTCCTTCTGGCCTCATCAGGTGTGGTTCCCCCTTCTTTGGTCTCATCTGAAATATCTTCCTTGGATTCTGGAGCCAAGTCCAGATATCCTTTCTCACTTGTCAGGGATGCAGCATCCATACCTTCGAGCCCTCAAACTAACTGCTTGGTTTCTCCACTTAGTGAGACATAGTCCAGGCTTACGTCCCCTGTTCGAAATAGCCTTCTTGCTTCGCAAAAGGCTTCCACCAAAAAAGTCTATTAACAGTAAATGGAAGAAGTTTGTTATTTGGGCCTTGAGTAGGAACATTGATCCCTTTTCAGCACTGGTTTCAGATGTTTTGCTATTTATTATTACCCTTTTCAACAACAGTGCTAGTTTCTCCACTGTCAGGGTACAATTAGCAGCTTTTTCCAGTTTTCATACAGTGAGTCAATCCCATTCTTTATTCATCTTTCGACACTGCAAATCTTTCATGAATGGTGTTTTCTTGTTAAGGCCACCAATTAAGGATCCATCTCCCCCCTTGGGACCTCACTCTTGTGTTACAGGCTTTAACCTGGGGACCTTTTGAACCAGCAGCTGTCTACGATAGGAAGTTTCTGTCATAGCCCTCTTTGTGGCTTTGACTTATGATAACAGAATTTCTAAAATTCAGGCCTTATATTCCGAGCCTTTTGTATTCTTTTTCATAAAGACAGTGTCTTTGCATACCAATCCATCCTTTATGCCAAAAGTCATGACTGAGAATAATTTTAATCAATCCATCCAGTTACCAGTTTTCTTTCCCAGTTTCTCTAATAAAGGTGAGTATATTCTCCATCTTGTAGATGTGCGTAGACAACTTCATTTTACCTTCACAGAACCAAACAACACAGAAAATTGATCAGCTTTTTTTGTAGCTTTCACCTCTAACAGGCTTGGACAGATGGTATCAGAAATTACCTTAACAAAATGGATTTCGGATTGCATCTTGTACGAATATTCATCCAAGGAGTTGGAATTACCTAAACCTCCTAGGGCACATTCCACCAGGGCTATGGCTACCTCTACGGCCTTCTGTCCAGAACTTTCATTGATGACATTTGTGCAGCAGCATCTTGGTCTAACAGTCATACCTTTGTATTGCATTACAAGCTGGCTGTCATATTCAGGAGCATATCCTTCATTGGGGTTCACCCAGGAATTACATATCTGGGGACTCTTGCCCTATCGTAAGGAGGAATGAAGAAGACAACATCAGATTAAAAAGTTATGTCTTCCTCACTTTTCCCACCCAAACATCCCCCTGCCTTTTTCTTCTGGAGGAACCTGGATGATGAGGGTCTCTTATGTCCTATGTCTGAGCCTGTTATGACGTTCTTTTTATGTGTGGATGCTGAATGTTTGGAGCTGGCAAACTCGAGCTGAGATACTTCGGTGGATGCAGGGTATTCTGGGTATGAGGGAGTAGTTTCAGATTTGGATCCAAATCTGTAGTATGTGGCAAGCTAGATCCAAGGGTCGGATCCGAGACCCTGTCGTGAGGAGGAATGAAAGAAGACAACACAGATGCCAAGTTATGTTAAGACGCAACTTTTTAATTCATACCCAATTTGCTCCAAGTCAGCTCTACAATATCTCACGTCCCTCTTATTGCCCATCTTGGCTCAGATTGGTAAAATCACTTGCCTCCATTTATCCAGGATGTCCCTTTGGAACACTTCAATTAGTTCCTTCCTACGTAAATCAAGCATTGGGGGGACCTGAAGTTTTAACACCTACCCTCATCCCACAAAACTTGCAAAAAATCCTCCTATCCCAACCACAGAAATTTCTCCCCCATTGTGTCCTTCCATCTAGCTTCAAAATTGGAGGTATTAGGTCTGGCACAGAGGGAGATCTGCACCACCTGAATATACAAGTCCAGATCGGAAGCTGGTAACTCACCTCTATATGTTTGCACTTTTAATTTCTCCCACTAAATACAAGATTTATCCCTTTGCAAATGTTTTAACCATGCAACTTCCACGGAGCCCAAAAAGTTAACTATCTCTAGTCTGCTATTCTCATTGCCCTCCTCCTTATATAAATCTTTATAATAAGCTTTGCAAGTTCTTCTTTGAATCCTCTCTAGATCAGATACCTGTCTATTATTCACCTAGATCCTGTCAATCATCCTTTTCACTCACAATTGCTGAAGCCTGATGGCAGCCACACTCATAGCTTTTGATGTACCATCACTCTTTAGTTCCCATGTGGCTGTTTGCTATATCCACTCCGAAGACACACAAACTGAGAACCACGGAAGTGATGGAACAGGCAACACGCTGGACTCTTGAAAAACGCTCGATGTAATAAAACACTCCAAGAACAAGTAAAATGAACAGTCGAAGTATAAAGTGCTTTTCGTCTGTCAAATATTTCCAGACTTCCTCAGATACAATTCATTGAATGAAATAGTTCCTTATAAATCATTTGAAACTGCATCACATGACTATTAGACCAAAATTAACCCTCCCTATTCCACACTCTTCCCAAAATGGGTGGTGTGAATTACTAAAAAACTCAAGCTTATTTTTCATACACGTGTATATCTTAGGCAATTCCCCCTATGTACATATGCAAAAATTAAACATACTCAACACTAAATATATTTTACAACAACATACCTATTCTAAAAAAATTAATATAACATTCATTAATATGAGTAAATAAGTAAGTTAGTTAATCCACTACACTCAATATACATGCTTAAAACAGTATAAAATATATGTGTTGAATGTATGTATGCAAATACATATATTAACGTTTAACTATATAATTATTAAATTTAAGACACCTAATCATACCAAAACTAATAAATCATCCATTTAAAAATCTATCTCATCAAGCTCTTAAGCTTTAAAATACACATAATGGAAAAAATCTCATTAATTCCTGGTGGACTACAAGAGTCCAACCTAAGTTGCCACAATAATTCAAGTTTTTTCCAAGAGTAAGCTATTATGTGTATTTTAAAGCTTAAGAGCTTGATGAGAAAGATTTAAATGGATGATTTATTAGTTTTGGTATGATTAAGTGTCTTAAATTTAATAATTATATGGTTAAACATTATTAACATATGTATTTGCATACATACATTCAACACACATATATTTTATATTGTTTTAAGCATGTATATATTGAGTGTAGTGGATTAACTAACTTATTTACTCATATTAATGAATGTTATATTATTTTTTTAGAATAGGTATGTTGTAAAATATATTTAGTGTTGAATATGTTTAATTTTTGCATATGTACATAGGGAGGAATTGCCTAAGATATACAAGTGTATGTAAAATAAGCTTGAGTTTTTTTAGTAATTCACACCACCCATTTTGGGAAGAGTGTGGAATAGGGAGGGTTAATTTTGGTCTAACAGTCATGTGATGCAGTTTCAAATGATTTATAAGGAACTATTTCATTCAATGAATTGTATCTGAGGAAGTCTGGAAATATTTGACAGACTAAAAGCGCTTTATACTTCGACTGTTCATTTTACTTGTTCTTGGAGTGTTTTATTAAATGGAGTGTTTTTCAAGATTCCAGCGTGTTGCCTGTTCCATCACTTCTGTGGCTATTTGCTATACCAAGATCCTATTATATTCATACCTCTGTAACTCCTCTTGCCCCCTTTTTTTTAATTGTCCCTGCTCCACCGATGTCGGGATCAGCTACTGAATGAAGTTTCCTTAACTTTGCTAGCATCTGCCTCCTCCTCTCTCTCTCTTGCCATCCTTTTGCATTTCATCGTCTCTTGCCGGACCTCCCTCTTAGCCATCTCTTTTAAGTTGTTCCAAGCCTTTGTGGTAATGTGCTTCACCTTGTCCAATTCATTACTCAGCAACCCCTGCACCCCCAAGGAAAATATCTCATCTTCCATACAGTACGTTTGGAATATCTAGTGTTTTTTCACAGAAACCTTGCTATCTGGCATTCAGTCATATTTTAACAAAGGCATGGTCAGAAAAAAATTAGTGGACCAACTACTCTGCCTCTGGAAAGATGTTTCTGCTCTTTAAAGGCAAACATCTTATCCAGTCTAGACCATCATCTCCATTTAGAGCTGTAATAGGTAGAGCTAGAGCTTTGTTCCCCAACATTCTCCTCTTTAGACCCTCTTTCAACTGCTACTTACCTCAAAACTCAAACCTATTTTCCTGGCCTCTCACCACACTATACCCAAGAACCATATTTCAGTCATTGGGTAAAATCAAAACTCCCTTCATAAACTGCAACACATTAAAAATCCTGTGTCAATCATCCCTATAGCTAGCCTTGGGAGGATTATATAAGGAGACTGTTGTTAATGTCACCTCTTTGCAGATACCCTTCCATTCTGCCAAACAGTCATCATTAATTTCCATCCACTCCCTCTTCAATGATAGGTAGTTGCTTATCCAATAAAATACGTGCCTCAGCATAACTTGCCTGAGCTACTATGCTAAACCCCTTCCTTGATAGCTTCTCCTGCTGTCCTTCCATCTAGCTTCAAAAGTGCATCTTCTGTAATTAAACTGTATTTACTTCCTGCTTTTTAATGACATTCTTTATTCTATCCTTTTTAACTGGGTTAAACAATCCATGGCCATTCCATGCCAAGATAATTAAAAACATCCCCACCCTGATTTCTACTTGCCATTTATATTTTGTTATCCACAATCATTACCTGCATGTCTACCTGTTTCACAACCACAAAACCAACATCACCCAATCCTATAAACTTTTCCAAGTGCCTTAAATAACCTTAACTTGATAAAACCCAACTTGTAACTCCATCTCCATTCTAGACACAATATATGCTCAGTCCAGCCAGTTACAACAGGTACTCCTCACCCCACAACCACTCCAACTTACATGTGGCATACAAGCCACATCTCTCATCACTATACCACCACCCCTCCCTTAGCCATCCCAACTCCAGGACTTGAATGATAATATAAACTGCATACAGTGGCAGACATTTTTCCAAGGTAGAGGAGTTTAACCCACAAAAAAAAAGGAGTGTTTGCCCCCCCCCCCCCTTAGGAGGGTACATCTCCAATATGCCTGAGACAAACAAGACCCAGAGCCCTGCAGACCCCCTACTGGTCAATCTCATCCTTCAAACATGACGAGTATTAGTAGAAAAAAATCTCTATTTTTACCCCCTCCTTGAAATAATAGATGTTAAGTTGTCAATCTCGCCTTCATTCTTGCTTGATGGGTTCGGAGCCGATCCCTCGGCTCCGACTCGGCACTTGCTTTAGCTCGAGAACTCCTTTTACCAGCTCGAGGCAGCCCCATATCCCATGATGCAAGGCAGGAAGTACCCAGATCTCGTTTGCCGCTTCGCTTGGGAAGTCTTCTCTTTACCAGCTCCTGGTAAGTAGTTCACATTTGTGATATTTAAGCCCCTTTTTTTAGTTAAAACTATATTTTTGATAGTTTAATTTAATTTTAACCTTTTTTCTGACAGAAATCCCTGTCTCTTTTAATTTTTTTAGTCAGTCAATTTTCCCTATCCCATCCCCCCCCTGTTAGGGTGTGTGTGTTGGTGTTTTTTACTAAATACCTCTTGGTATTAGTTTAATTTTTTTTTTTGACTGGTGTGTGTGTGTGTTGTGTTTAGGCACCATGTCTAAAGAGAGGGTTTCAGGTTTTAAGAAGTGTGACTCGTGCTGTCAGAAGATGTCTCTGACAGACGGTCACACTTCTTGCCTGTACTGTTTGGGCCCTCTTCACCTGCAGGACTCCTGTGCTATTTGTCACTCCTTCAGCCAGAGAGTCCTGAAGGAGAGACGCAATAAGTTGATTCTCAGGGGTCTTCTTAAGCCGGAGGGCTCTCCGGCTAAGTCGGCTCCACAAAAATCAACCAAAACTGCCAAGGCCCAGGCTTCTGTTTCTAAGCCTGCGGCCTCGGCTCCGACTCGTATAGAGTCGAGATCGGCTCCGGCTGGAGCCGATTCTGGATCCACAAAGCTATGGCTATCGGTGCCGAATCTGTTTTGACCACTGTGGTGTCGGCTCCGATCGGCTCCGACACCCAGTGCACGGGCATCGGTGTCGGCTCCGATCGGCTCCGACACCCATGTGGCACAGGCATCGGTGTCGGCTCCGATCGGCTCCGACACCATTACCTTGGTAGCTGTATCGGCTCCGGCTGGAGCCGATACATCGAGACGTTCTGCCGGCTCCCAGAAATCGGTGCCGACAGGATCAGTAGTATCGGCTCCGATGGCCCATTCCAGGAAGAGGTCGAGGTCTCCTTCCTTGGAGCCGATACTTTCGGCTCCGGCTTCGCCTCTTCTATCGGAACGGAGCCGATCTTCAAGGTCATCCAGGTTGTCAGATCATGACCTAGAGAGAGTGGTCAGTAGATTGCTCAAGTCACAGGTACTGGCCCAAATGCTACACAGTCCGTCTCAGCAGACGACTGTTGGTCCACACCCCGTTACAGTTCCTCCTTCGACTCTACCCCAGAGTTTGGAGTTGGAGTCTTCGGGCATGGTTACTGCTTCGGCTGGAGGACGGATACCTCCTTCTGTCCCTTCAGCCCCTACTCTTATCTCCTCTTCCTTAGAGGGATTCGGTGGTCGGGCTTCCATGGTCTCCTCCGAGGGGGTGAGTGGCATCGGACCCTTGTCCGAGCCCGCTCTTCCCCTTGGAGCCTCGGCCTTGGTGAGCTCGGCTCCGACATCTGCCTCGGAGACTTCCCTTCGGTGGTCCCTGGAGTTCCTAGCTCTTGGAGCGGGTTCTCTCGGACCTGCCTGGGAGGGGAGCATTCGAGGTGATGAAGAGTGTACTGGCCACTGGTATCAGTCAGCAGTCTCTTCCCATAGCTCCTCCCTCTATTGTACCTGTTGACATCTCTGCCACTTCTCTTGCTATAGGACCCAGAGATCCTCCGCCTCAGGTTTCACCATTGGGAATTTCCACCTCTTCCGAGGATTCTCCTGATGTTTCGGAGATCCTCCTAGGAAGAGGACTTGTAAGAGGAAGCATGTAGACTCCTGAGTCTGTCACTCGGATACTGACTTTGATGAGTCAGAGGGATCCCCTAGATCCCCTCTGAGGATGTCTCCTTCTCAGACATCCTAGAACTTCTGAAACAGAGGGAAACTGGCCCACCAACAATCCCTCTGAGGATGAGTCAGTATACCTAGAGGCGTTGGATCTCGGCCCTCCACCTCCTGGGTGTCTCCGCCTTCGACCCCTTATGCAGGTTATTGCACGAAGGCGTGGACAGCTCCTGACTCTGTAGAGCCAGTCCCTAGGAGGCCTTCTAAATTTATCACTGCCCTAGTGACAAACAATTCCTTACCAAGGGTGTCCCGCTGATGCCATGGTGGTGGCTGCGGCCACCAAAAGGAACTTGCAGATCCTTCCGTGCCCGTCCATCCTCCTAATAAGGACTCTAGGACCATGGATAGGTACGCAAGCGGATGTTTTCCTCAGCGACCTTTGCTATGCTCGCTGAATTATCTTTGTCACTTCACCAGACTCCAGAGAGATATCCTGAAGGAGCTGGGAGAAGTAGTTCAGGATCCTACAGCTGCAGGGGCTCAAGAAAGATTGCTTCGCAGCTAGGTACCCTCTATTCCATTGCTATCTCCTCCATGCGGCTAATATCTTATGCTGCGGATGGGCAGTAGAGCCGCAGGCACAGGTGTGGCTCTTAGGCGCCAAGCCTGGATGCGGCTATGTGATTTTTGGATCCCTTTAAGGCGTCCTTCACAAATTCTCCCTTTGATGGGTCAGCTTTGTTTGGCCCTCAGGTGAAGGAGACCATGACCAGGTGTGAGCAGGACGGCAAGACTCTTTCTGCTGTTGGAGTCCGTTTTTCCACCCCTTCTAGGCCTTATCCCAAAGGACAGAAGGGTGGGAAGATGTGGTTCCGTAAATCCCAAGGAGTCACGCCGGATTCACGTGGTCAGTTTACCCCTAGAGGCAGAGGGGTAACAACAACAGACGCTCTAGAGGCAGAGGGGTCGAAGAACCAGGGCAACAGGGAGTCTCTTCCTGAGAAGCCTTTTCAGCATCCCTGAGGTGTTGCCCGGCTGTCCCTCCTTGGAGGCAGTCGGGAAGATTATCACTGTACCCAGAAGCCTGGCATTCCCTCACTCAAGACAGATGGGTACAGTCGATCATATCCAAGGGTTACATAATTCCTTTCGAGGAAAGTCCTTCCCTCAAGTTCCCTTCCAGATGTACCACCGGTCTAAGGGACATTGCAGAGTTAGAAATCGCAAAACTACTGCAAAAGAGCCATTCAGCCAGTTACAGTAGACCATTCAGAGCCGGAATCTACTCAAGGTTCTTTTGGTCCCCATAAAACGGGAGACTGGAGACCAATATTGGATCTCAGCAGACTCAACAAGTCTGTCAGGAAGACAAGATTCGAATGGTCACTCTTCAGTCAATTCTGCCCTTCTTACAGAAGGACAACTGGATGTGCTCAATAGATCTTCAGGATGCGTACTATCACATCAAAATTCACAGACGCTCCAGGAGATTTCTCCGCTTCGGCTGGGGTCCAGTCATTTCCAGTTCAGAGCCCTGCCCTTTGGTCTCACTACAGCCCCCAGAGTGTTCACCAAATGCATGGCAGTGGTCACGGCTCACCTGAGACGTCAAGGATTCCAGGTGTTTCCGTATCTCGACGACTGGCTCCTGTCAGCCACCACCAGGCATCAGCTTATACGAGCCAGGGATTACACAATAGACCTTTGTTCTCATTTGGGCATCTCAGTCAACTTCGAAAAGTCATCCTTATCGCCCTGCCAGTCTATTACCTTCATAGGCGCAAACTTAAACACTGTTGGGATGTCAGCTACCCTTACAGAACAAAGAGTTTCAGACATTCAGACTCATGTCAGGATCATTCTGGCCAGCAAGAAAGTACAGGCCAGAATGGTTCTAAAGGTATTAGGTCTCATGGCTGCGGCCATCACTCTTCTTCCCTGGCTCGATTCTACATGCGCCTCCTTCAGTGGATGCTGTTCACACAGTGGTCATACCAGCAGCTCCCAATGCGTCACCAGATTCTGGTGACACAAACATGCAAAGAACATCTTGCTTGGTGGATCACATCGTCTCAGGTTCACCAAGGCAGATGCTTTGTACCTCCGTCCCCGATAGCCACTGTCACCACGGATGCCTCCTGATCGGGTGGGGGTCATTATCAGGGCAGGATGGTTCATGGGTGGTGGCAACCGTTCGAGTACCATCTGCACATAAATGTCCTGGAGATGAGAGCAGTGCTTTTAACGTTGCAAGCCCTCAACGACTTTCTTCCCGTAGGGACAATTGCAGTCCACACAGACAACATGTCTGTAGTTTGGTATATCAACAAACAGGGCGGAACCAAGTCCTACCCCTTGTGTCGCCAAGCGCTCAGACTATGGCAATGGGCGATCTCCTCTCATCGGTTTCTGGTAGCAACGCATATCCCTGGGAAAACCAACATTATAGCGGACAGATTGAGCAGAGCTATTCTCATGCCTCACGAGTGGTCTCTCAAGCAATCCATAGCGGAAGAGATTTTTCTGGAATGGGGTCGTCCATGTTGCGATCTTTTGCTACTCCCCAAAACAGCAAATGTCCAGACTTCTTCAGCCTCTTCCCTCTATCAGGCCATGCCCCCAGAGACGCTCTGACCCAGGATTGGCCCCAGGGACTTCTTTATGCCTTCCCCATTTCCTCTGATCCCTCAGGTGATCCAGAAAGCTACCGTTTTGAGAGCCAAATTGATTCTCATTGCCCCTTACTGGCCTCGACAAGTTTGGTTCCCGTTCCTCCATCATCACCTTTTGGTGCAGCCGTGGCATCTGGACCCAGTGCCAGATCTACTGATTCACCAATCCGGTCAGCTGCACCGGTCAATCCCTTCTCTCAACCTCACAGCATGGATGCTCCACTTCCTTACCTAGGCAGGCTTTCTTTGATCTCTAACATAGTTAGAGATATCATAGTAACTTCACTAAAATCCTCTACCAGGAGGATTTACACGAGCAAATGGAAGCGTTTCTCTTATTGGGCTAAGGCCCAAAATATTGATCCTTTACTGCCCCTGTTCAGGCAGTTCTGGACTTCTTAGCAGAGATTTTTCATGCAGGCTCCTCTTCTTCCACAGTCAGAGTTCAGTTGGCTGCTATTTCTAATTTTCATGTTGGGATAGCAGATCATAATATTATGTCCCATAGGCTCTGCAGGGCCTTCTTGAAAGGAATTTTCCTACTAAAGCCTCCAATCAGGAATCCTCCTCCTCAGTGGGATCTAAATTTAGTGCTGACATCCTTGATTCTTCCCCTTCGAGCCAGCTGTTTCTTGTTCCCTGAAATATCTTTCTTGGAAAACTTTATTCCTAGTAGCTATTACATCTGCCAGGAGGGTGTCTGAACTTCATGCTCTTCGGTTCGACCCCTATTTGATTTTCACAAAGACAGAGTATCTTTGAGAACTAATCCATCATTTTTACCTAAGGTCGCTTCAAAAACAATCTGAATCAATCCATTGATCTCCTGTATTTTTCCTAACTATTCAGATAGAGCTGAACAAAAGCTACATTATCTTGGCGTCCACCGTCAGCTTAGATATTATTTGGACAGAACAAAAAATTTAGGAAATCTGATCAACTTTTTGTTTCCTATGCGGATAATAAAAAGGCCTTCCTGTTTCTAAAGTGACTTTGTCCAGATGGCTTTCTTCGGTCATCACTGAAATTTATACGATCAGAGGAAAACAGCTGTGCTCAAAACCTAAAGCACATTCAACTAGGAGTTTAGCTACTTCTACAGCTTTTAAAGCTAGACTGCCTTTGGACACTATTTGTGCAGCGGCCACTTGGGCCACTCCTCACACTTTTGTTTCCCATTACAAATTGGACTTGGCCTCCAGGGACAGAGCCAGTTTTGGCTCTACAGTCCTCAAGAGTTTGTTCCATTGAGCCACCCAGGATAGAGGTGCTAGGGGCCGGTCCCATCAAGCAAGAATGAAGGCGAGATTGACAACTTAACATTAAGAAGTTATGTACCTACCATAACGTTCCATGTTAGTTGTCTTCTCTCGCCTTCTTTCTTGACCTCCCTCCTTCCCCTGGCCTGGACAGACCTTGTATAAGAAACTATTATGCTAAAGACCATTCAAACCTGGTCCTTTTTCCATCTGTAAGTTTCTTCTTCCTTTGGGAAGTATTTTTATGCTTGGTGTTATTGCCCTTTTGTCAACAAACGAGATCTGGGTACTTCCTGCCTTGCATCATGGGATATGGGGCTGCCTCGAGCTGGTAAAAGGAGTTCTCGAGCTAAAGCAAGTGCCGAGTCGGAGCCGAGGGATCGGCTCCGAACCCATCAAGCAAGAAAGAAGGCGAGAGAAGACAACTAACATGGAACGTTATGGTAGGTACATAACTTCTTATTTTACCACAGACTTTCCCACACAGGAAACAAATATCTTGAGACCTTCTCCCTCAGCACCGTAATACCAACAAAATGTAATAATAAACTACATTTGATAAGACCTGCGTGCATTCAGTAATCCCAGTTTTAATAGCCCTTACAGACCCAGCCAGCAATCTTACTCATCTCTACCCCAGTCTAAGACAATCAGTCACAATGCAGCAAACGAGAACTTGCTAACCCATCGTACCTGTCCAACCCTATTTTTATAATGCTCTCTAAGTTAAACAGTTTCCCCTTGGTGGTTGAATTGAGTGTCATACATAACTAAAAATGAAAAAGTGCATGTAACATATTAGTGTATGTTATTCACGATTAACTAAAAAAATAGACTGACAAAGACTTTTTGCAGTTAGTACCCATTGTACCAAATGGAAAAATAAGACCACTGAATTGTTTTCCATCCAAAATGTTGAGTGAGCACAACAAGCTACTAACAGTCCCTTTCTTTCTGTCTGTCTAAAACTTATACTTTGTCTTTCAACACACTGTTTCTAAAAGAGAGGAAACAAGTCCTTAGAATGGCTTCCCTCCTCCTCAGAAGGCTGAATGCCCCTTGTGTTTTTCTTCTCCCAGCTTCAGCCAGTGTATCGGGACAGTTTATTGCTTCCTTGTCTCTTAATACCACTAGTGCATCATCAGGAGAGTCAACAGTCCTTGAACCACCATGGAAAAAAATCCTTAAAGAAGTAGGATAAATCCACTTAAAGCACCAGCTGTTAACCCCGCACTGCTTCTGAGTAGGAATAAATGTGGCTCGCCTCCACCTCATTACTGTTGAGAAGCCTTGTTCAATAAAATACTGGTATTACCAACAAATAACTTTGTCCTGGGTTTCCACAGACTATTCAAGAGTCTTTCTGTCAACTCAGACAGCAAGTCTCACCAGAATTGGTATCATTGTTGCCAGTGATTTTTACAAAATAAGCCATTCCATCTGATGGGCTCTTTCAGTATGACTTTCACTCTAAATGTTGTGACCATGTAACTATTTGCATTTTAATAAACTTGCAGTCCATTCCCTCCACACCTTCTAGAATACTGACTGTTCTAATTTTTTTTCCTACGAGCCAGATCCTCCTGGTTGATCAAAGTGACAGCTAACAGTTCCATCCTCTCATTGTCAGCTGCTTCTTGTACTTACAAGTCATGGTTTTCTTGCAACAGATTCTGGAGGAGGTCAGAATGTTCATTAACAGCTTCTGTCGCCTGTGATCATTCCAACAAATAAAAACAACCAAGCAGATACAGGCTGCCTTACACCAAATGTTGAAGCCATATAGAATAATAAAAGAATAAGGCAGCCAAGCACGGCTAAAAACATCAATTTATTAAAACATAGGTAAGCTCTTTCGTACAGAATACACTGCAGTTCATCAGACCATGATACAAAACAGCTTTTTAAGTTATACAATCAATAAAACAATAATTAAATTAAGGATTTAATTGATTTAAAGGACATGGCTTTAAAACAAGCTTTAAAGGTATACACCCATTCAAACCCGGTGCTTTATGTGCAGTGAGTCTTAACTATCCAGTTAGACCCAGTCAATTCCAACTTATTTCCTAGATCTCCCCCTTGCTTATCATCACAAATAATTTGTAAAACTAAAAACATTTAAATGCATGTCCAGGATTATCATATACATGTTTATAAAGTGCACTAGTAGTGTCTCCCCTTCATATATACACTAAGTGTTCCAAAATACGCTCTTTAAAAGAACATTCAATTTTCCCTGCATAAAAACATGAACAACCTTTACACCGGGCCAGATAAACTAGATGAGAAGTAGTACAATCTGCATAAAACTTAGGTTCAAATCTGAACCCGTTAACAGGATGTATAAAAATCTCATTAGAAATAGAACTGCATGCTTTACACCTCCTACATGCATATGTGGCCATCCTGTGTGATTGTACTAAGGGTGTGCCCCGGGGCTTGTAGCATAATACAACTCCCTTTTCAAGGTTCGTCTGTTCTTGAACCTAAACAATGGAGTCGGACCAACTAATTCCTTGATTTCATCATTGGCCACCAGTATGGACCAATTTTTCTCAATAATGTTGCATATTTTTTTATATCATTTGTGTAAATCAAGGCAACCCTATTCCTCCTGAGCCTATAAAATTTCATATTCTTCCTCAAGTTATCATTTCCTTCACCTTGGAGGAATAAAACGGCTTAGCTCTACCACTACGAACAGTGGTAAAGTCTACCATATTCAGGGACACTTCATCATTACTATATCCTCTAGCTTTAGGTTCATCCTGCAGATGCCCTACTGCTTGAGCAAAAGCTCCATCATTAGTATGTAATCTAGACATTCTAAAAACCTGACCCTTAACAATATTCCCAAAAATCCGGCTAGGGTGCATACTGGTTCAGTATAAAAGGTTGTTTCTGTGACAAAGTTTCATATAGAGTGCAGTTTCAATAGAACCAACATTTGTTTTAACAATCTGCACATCCAACAAATATATACTTTCAAATGCCACATTCTCTGTAAATTTCAAATAAGAGGTGGTTGCATTCAGATGAGATGCAAACTGTTTCATATCACCCAACAAACCTCTTATACAGTTTGATGTAATCATTGAACCCATTAACTCCAAAAACAAATTCTTCCTCCCACTGGGCCATAACCAGGTTGGTGTAGCTGTTGGCACAAGCTGTGCCCATAGCCACGCCGACCTTCTGCCAATGTTTGTCTTTTCGGCTTTTCCCGGTTAGGGGATACCACAGCGGAACTCCGGTCCGCTAATGATTGGCAGTAGATTTTTTTTATGGTGCCGAGTTGCCAGCCCGACGCTCAACCTTCAGTGAAGGCACGCCCATTCACACATGTCTTTCGGAGGCTACTCGACCGCGGGGAGGACATGCAGACTCCACACAGAAGGCAGTCAAGCCTTGAATCAAACAGGAGAAGCTTTTGCTGTGAGGCAACAACGCTACCATTATACCGCCGACCTTCTGCCAATAAATATGAATATTGAACATAAAAACATTGTTCTCAAGAATGATTTCCAATAGAAAAGAAATTAACAAAACCATTTCTTTTGAATAAGAACCGTGTTTTAAAAGAGCCATCCTAAGAGCATTTCTACCCTCAAAATTGGGTATAACAGTAAATAAAGTAAAACATCTAAAGTCACAAACCAAAATTCAGAGATATCAACATCACCTACCATTGTATATAGATCTCTCAAAAAATGTTCGGTATCTTTAAATACTGAAGGAATTTTATGAACCACTCGCCCAAGTTTATTTTGCACAAAAATGGATAAGGGTTCAGTCAGCCAACCCCTTCCTGATACTGTGGGTCTTAACGGAGGTCTGTGGAGTCCCTTATGTATTTTAGGGAGGCCGTGTTTGT
Source organism: Protopterus annectens (assembly GCF_019279795.1). NCBI lineage: Eukaryota > Metazoa > Chordata > Ceratodontiformes > Protopteridae > Protopterus > Protopterus annectens. Next base: position 449,792,929 of record NC_056725.1, on the reverse strand, counting down.
AAGGGATTACTGGCGATTTAACAGTGAAATAAGTAAGCAGCTCATAGTCTAACATTCTGCACATTAGAGCATCATACAATCCATTCTAAACCCTTTTAACCAGCAGCGGCCTTAGGTCAGCTGGTGCCCTAGGCAAAAGGGCTCCACGGCGCCCCCCACACCACCCAGGTGCCCCCATCCTGGTCTACCTACACCAGATAAATACTGGGAAAGTGCCCCTGCTACAGCGGCACCCTAGGCGGCCGCCTAGTTGGCATATGCCTAAGGCCGGCTATGCTTTTAACCATCAAATCAACTTAATTTCTAGAAAGAGGTACATAAGTTGAGTCATCATTCAGCATTTCTAACATACTTCCAGTGTAATAAACCCAATCCAGTAGAAAAACCACTCCGCCCTTATCTGCCAGACGGATTTGTATAAGTTCATAGGTCTTCAGTTCATAAAGTGCTTTCCTTTCATCTAACTCGAGCTTACAAAACCTCTTACAAGTTTACGCAGTACCCTTTTCTAGGAGATCCACCTCACATAAATTAATAAACGACTCCAATGATTGAGCTAGTGAAGGAGAAAGTACACCAGTTTTTTTATAAACAATACCTTCATATAATTCATCAGTAGTCTTGCTACCATACATTTTATTCAACATTATATTCCTCGGAAAACATTGCAACTCCAAAACAATGTCACTGAAATCAGAAGGGCCTGAAGGAATAAAAGGACCAATCCACCTATTGCAAGTCATTGGAATGTGGGAGGAAACCGGAGCAAACACATGTGAACACAGGGAGGAAATGCAGACTGCACAAACAAGGCGTCCCAGCTGAGAATTGAACCGGGGAACCTCTTGCTGTGAGGCAACAGCGCTATCCACTGTGCCGCCCTCATATTTCTCCCAAGTCAAATCAACACTTATAATTAAGGATCTACAGCACACACACACACACACACACACACACACACACACACACACACACACACACACACACACAGGAATGCAACAATTCGGCTCAGTGCCATACTGGAAGTCCTGAGATTTAAGAGTTTTGATTTAAAATGATAAGCAAATGAAGCTGATAATTGATAGATCATTAGGGAGATTTAGGAAGTTATAGTCAATGGTATTATTGTTTCGCATTAGTTTCATCATGGTATTCCTAAAAGTTAATTGCTAATATTTATTTTTGCACTGTAAGAAGTCTGTAAGTGATCTCTGTTATGGTGGTAAATTTCTACTAAGCACTAGTAAAGCAAATAATGTATCGGGGGACTCATTATTCTCCTGTTACTTCTCCAAACTCTGGAACATCATCCCTACACAAGTAAAAATTACTAACAAGCACACAAGCTATAAAATCTGGTTCAAACAATTACTTACCCTGTACTGATCATGCTCTTGTTCATCAACAGGTTGCAGAAATGTCTTATTACCTTTCACTAACTTTGTCCCATCCTGTACTTGAATCATTACACCCTAACAACTTTCTCTCCTGCACTTGAATCAGTAAACCTCTCTTCACCCCCCTTCTAATCATTACTTCTCATCTTTCTCTTACCGAAACACTATTTCCTCATCCTTCTCTTTTTCTAACCACCTCCATCCACTGCTCTACCCCTCTAACGCATCCTCTATATACCAACGTTATAAACCTTCCAGATGCACCAATTAGAAACAGACAGCCTGGATAGAACTTATCCTTTACCAAGTATTCTCACTCCCATGCTTGTATTACTGTCCTTTATTAGTATCTCCCTTTCTGTATAATTTTATATTACTTTTCAGCTGTACTCTTCTTTATGTCTTTTGAACACCCTTCTGTACTGAAGTATAAAAACACATCTTCTTTACAATGTTTTCCCTTCTACAGTATAAATCCATTTACGTCCCACAAGATCTTAGAGCTTCCAGAACTGTATAGACTTGTATATGTTGATGTAAACACTTTACTGTAAATACCTGTGTTTTAATTGTGGTTTTTGTTTTGTTTTTTTTTGTTTTTTTGGAGAACTGTAACTGTTGATGTTCATCGTGTTTCACTGTTGCAGTCATTACACTTGGGTTATCCTGCTGGCAGGTGACCCGCAGTCAGCCCGAGTTCCAAAGTCTTGGTCCGGCGTCGATTGCTGTCGCCTCTTCCCTGACGTCAGTGCGCCAGTGGTATAAAAGTTGCAACCAACGCCATTTTCTTCAGTCTTTCTTGCCGCACGGTGCCCAAAGCAAAAAGCAGTTCGCAAGTGCCGGTCGGCCGACTCCTGAGATTTTCAAAGTTGAGTTTCAGAACCGAAGTCTTCAGTAAAGCTAAGTACCCCGTTGGGGAAACTTTTTCTTCTTCCAGACCAATGTCAGTAAAAGTTAATAATTGTATTTCTTGTGGGAAGCAAATACCTCATAAGGACTTTCACTCTTACTGTATTCCTTGCCTAGGCCCTGACCACGATGTTACTAGTTGTCGGTTTTGTGCTAGATTCAATAAACGCACTATTAAACGTCGGTTTGATTTTGCTTTACATTATTTTGGCCGAAGGTTTAATTACATAATGCCATCGGAACAACCGACGACCGGAATTTATAAAAAACACAAAGACAAAGAAAAGGTCGTCATCTAGGCCAGTCACCGGTTCTCAGTGAGGCGCTTTTGCAGCCCCTGACATCCGCTACCTCAGAGCCACATGCCATAACCGACAGCCACGTGGAGACACCGAGACCTGTGGAAACTCAAGGTATTGGGCCTACGGAAACTATACCATCAGATGGGTCTGGAGCCGCTGAGCAGGCATCGGCTTCTGAGGGTGTTTTCAGACTTTCACAGCTTACAATTAAGCCCACTACAGCAGCAAAGTCAAAAACACCTTTAAAGACAAGGAAACAAGTACAGCATTTTTCAGAACAGTTATCCATGCCAAGGAAACAGATGCTTAAAATGGCCGAAGACCTAATTACTTTAATCAGGGGTTCCCATCCCCCTCCTGACAGAAGGCCTAGGCAAGACACTGATTATGATTCCTCTGACTAGGTTTCCAATTCCTCTGATTCTTCTTCTGATCAGGGATATTCTCTCCCTCCCTATGAGGACTCTGATGCAGAAGAGTCCATACCTTCAGCCTCTCTGCCTGAGGATTATTCTTTTGGGGAAACCCTGCACACCATGAGGGAGCATTTCCATTGGGAGAGCCAGGATTATTCAGAATACAAGAAAAGGCTCAGAGACTTCCTTTTATTGCCTCAGCACAGGCCCCTGGCTATCCCCCCCTGTGCTTGATTTTATTGATGATGATTTTTCTGAATCCAGTCTGTCTCCTGATTCTTTACCCCCCTGCACCAGTCAAGCCAGACAGGTACTACAGGGTCCCTGACTCTCATAAATTTCTTTACAAAAACCATGCTGCAGACCCAGAAACAATTTCTCAGGGTCCTAAAGGGGTAAAGGCTTCCACTGCTAAAAATCCTGTCCCCTCAGATAGGGATTCCAGAGCTCTGGACAGATGGGGGGAAAAAAGTTTACACTTCTGCTACTTTAGCTGTAAGAGCTTTAAACTGTCAGTTTCACATACTTAAATATCAACAGTACCTCATGTCATTGTTAAAACAGAAAATGGTTTCAAATACAGGAAATCCTGACAGTAAGCAAATGCAGGATTTATTGCATGCAGTTGAACAAGTGGGAAAGCATACTCTGCAATGTGGTTTTGATTCATTAGAGGCTTCTTGTAGAGCCGCAGTTACAAGTTCTGTTATTCGAAGGCATGCTTGGTTGAAAGAACAAAGTTTACCTGACCATGTTAACGTAAAATTATTGGATGCTTCATTACAGCACGATACTTTGTTTGGTGTTAAGGCAGAAGAGGTGTTAAAGAAAATGGAGGATAAAGCAAAATCAATGCAGACATTGAAAGATTTCTTACAGGTTCAACCACCTAGATTTAGCAGAAACTGGCCTTCAAAAAATTGGTCCTTTCCAGTGTCAGACAAGCCACAAAGAGGCAGATACAGATGCCCAAGAGGCAGATCTCAGCCCCAAGGCTCCTACAGACCTAAACAATGGGGTGCTTCAGCCCCCAAATGAGGGGAAGACAAATCACAACCTTATAGGAAACAATCCCATTGACTTCCCTCTGCAAATGCCAAGCACTTACCTTTTGACAGCACCCCTAGGGGGAAGCTAGCACTTCTCTCAAAAAATTGGCACATGATCACCCACGACCAATGGGTGCTGAATATTGTTTCTCAGGGTTACAGGTTCCACTTCCACATGCTTCCAAAACCAAAAGGTATGCCAGACCTGCCACAAAACCAATGGGCAGAGGCACAAAAAACAGATTGCTGCTCTTATGGACATGGGAGCTATTCAAAAAGTTCCACAGCAGGAACAGGGACAAGGATTTTACTCAAGACCTTTCTTAGTATCCAGAAAGGACAAAGCCTGGAGACCAATACTGGACCTGTCAATCCTAAATACTTTCCTGGATGTTCCAAAATTCAAAATGTTAACTCTACAGCAACTTCTGCCCATGCTGGGCAAGAAGGCTTGGCTAATTACTTTGGACCTCAAGGAGGCATACCTGCATGTCCCAATCAGACAATCTTGCAGAAGATACCTCCGATTCATAGCAGGCTCAATGCATTACCAATTCTCTGCACTGCCCTTTGGCTTATCTACTGTGCCCAGGTTCTTCACAAAATGCCTGGCACCAGTAATTGCATTTTGCAGACAAAAAGGAATTCAAATATATCCCTACTTGGACGACTGCCTTATTCAAGCAGAGAGCAAGGACATTCTTCTAAAGCATCTGGTGTTTGTAAAAAGATTGCTAATTTGCCTAGGGTACACAGTAAATGAAAATAAATCAAAACTAGTGCCCTCTCAAGAGATAATATTCCTGGGTGCAAGCTTAAATACAACTGCCCAGATGGCTTATCTCATGCTAGACAAACAAAGGCAACTGACTCATTACCCTTCAAATAATGGCAACAAAAACACAGCTCCCTGCAAGAAAAATTCTGCAGGCCCTGGGCTTCGTGGCATCCTGCATTCTACTAATTCCATATGCAAAACTGCATATGAGGAAACTACAATGGTATCTAAAAAGTGTTTGGACTCAGCATTGTCACAGCCTGGAGACAATCATAACTTTAATTCCTTGCCTACAACAGGAGTTTCGATGGTGGTCCCAGGCCTGCCACCACAACCAGGGACAGCCTTTCACCTTACCCACAGCCAGGCAGACAATAACGACGGATGCATCAGATTATGCCTGGGGGCACATATGGCAGGAAAATGTGTTCAGGGCACGTGGCCCAAGGAACAAATGCATCTTCACATCAATCAAAAAGAGATGCTAGCTGTACAGAATGCCCTGACAGCTTTCAAGGAACTAATACATCCAGGACAACTATTAATAAAGACGGACAATACCACAGTTATGTGGTACATAAACAAGCAAGGGGGCACGCATTCCTACCCCATATGCAGACAAGCCATGACTTTGTGGAACACAGCACTGACCTATGAAGTACATCTGCAGGCACAATTCCTGCCAGGAACAAAAAATACACTGGCAGACTAACTAAGCAGAAATCTCATGTATCCTCATGAATGGAAGCTAAATCCACAAATGTTCAGCATGATAATGAGGAAATGGGGATGCCCATACATAGATCTTTTTGCCTCCCCTCACAATTACCAAATACAGAAATTTTGCACACAAACTTATCACTCTCAAGAATGGAAAGTGGATGCTCTATCATTCAGCTGGAAAAGCCTGACAGTTTATGCCTTCCCTCCGATGCCTGTTCTCACCAAGGTGCTACTAAAAGTCAGACAAGAAAGGCCAAAAATTATCCTGATTGCCCCAGACTGGCCACGCCAGCACTGGTACCCAGTCCTAAAGAGTTTGTCTCAAGGCCCAGCTTGGCTTCTACCTCAAATTCCTCATCTTCTGACACAAAACAGTCAGATTCTGCACAGTCAACTAAGAACCTTAAACCTGGCAGCATGGCAGATAATGTAGCCACTCAGAGACTGCACCTCTCTCTAAAGCTGTTATGGATGTCATTTTAGAAGCCAGGAGGCCCAGCACTAGGAAATCTTATGCACAAAAATGGAAGAGATTCTGTGCTTGGAACCATACACAAGAGCTCAAACCACTTGTCCCTAATATACCTCAGATTTTACAATACCTAACTGAGATACTGGACAAAGGCTTATCTTTCTCATGTATTAAAATCCATGCCTCTGCCATCTCAGCTCATTACAATACGGAACCTCCTATTTTTTCACATCCTCTACTACGACAGTACCTCAGAGGGGCAAAAAATATAAGACCCCCAAGGAGAGCACCAGTACCTACTTGGGGCCTCAATTTTGTTTTAGAAAAACTCACTGCCTCCTTTTGAACCAGTCAGCACAGCTGATCTAAAATTCTTGTCATGGATAACTGCTGTGCTCCTAGCAATAACTTCAGCAAGAAGAGTCTCAGAGTTACAGGCATTAATGGCTGTGGAACCTTTCCTCATTTTTCATCAGGACAGGGTTTTTCTTAGGACAAACCCAATATTCATGCCAAAAGTGGTCTCCAGTGCGGCCTTAAACCAAACCATTAATTTACCTACTTTTTACCCAAATCCCCAGAATAAAGGGGAGAGACTTCTGCACGCTTTGGATATACACAGGCAGCTACGATTCTACTTGGACAAAACAAAAGCTTTCAGAAAAACTGAGCAGTTGTTTGTAGGATATGCTGCAGGATCACAATGAAAGCAGATTACAAAGCAGACAGTCTTGAAATGGATAGGACACTGCATCCGCTTCTGTTATTCACAACATGGCAAATCAGTGCCTAAGGGCATTAGGCCACATTCTACCAGAGCAGCAGCCACTTCAGCAGCTTTCCTCAGAGGAGTACCAACCAAAGACATTTTAGAAGCTGCAACCTGGAGCTCAGTGCACACTTTCACCAAGCACTACCACTTACCTCTCTACTCTAAATCCAGAGCGGGCTTTGCCACTGCAGTTCTGCAGGGCTTGGTAGCCTCTCCAAATCCAATTTAGACCCAGCCACCCAACCTCAGCTTTGGGATTCTACCCAAGTGTAATGACTGCAACAGTGAAACACGATGAACATAGTACAGTTGTGTGCCTACCTTAAATGTAGATGTTCGAGTGTATTCACTGTTGCAGTCCAGGTTACCCACCCACCATCCCCCTTTTTTCATTGTTGGGACTTTTCTGTACTTCTCATCACTATACTACCTATGTGGTGTATTTGCTTGTAGATGAAGGAAATGTTTATAGTAATATATGCATGTTTTTTTGGCATATTTTTATCTTTCCAGCCTTCCTATCTGGGGGCACCTGACATCTGGGGCAAAAAAAACTGAAGAAAATGGCGTTGGTTGCAACTTTTATACCCCTGGCGCTCTGACGTCAGGAAAGAGGTGACAGCAACCGACGCCGGACCAAGACTTTGGAACTCGGGCTGACTGCGGGTCACCTGCCAGCAGGATAACCCAAGTGTAATGACTGCAACAGTGAATACACTCGAACATCTACATTTATGATAGGCACACAACTGTACTTTCTGAGAACTGTCCAAAATTCACTTGTTAATATAAATGCACTGTTTACCTTTTTTTTCCCTGGTCCTCCGTAGAAAATGGGCTCTGCCCAGTTGGACATTGTGTTAACAAAGACAAATCAATAAAAAAATGCCATAGTCTCCAATTTCTTACTAACATTGTCCCAGTTAAACACCTTTTCCTTAGTTCTGATGTCCTGACTGTCGATTATGCCCTGATTTCCTTGTGTTTGGATTATTTTAATGCTGTATACCTGGAGTTACCAGACTCCGAATTTGAATGTCTGTAGCTTGTACAGAACTTCGTAGCCTGTCTACTTAGTCGGATATCCAGTGCCAACATATTATTCTAGTCCTGAGAGGGTTGTGCTGACTTCAAATTAGACAGTGTATCATCTATAAAGTTCTGATCCCATTGTGTTTTGCCGTATGCATCCTGGATTCTGTCTTCAGGATTTGTTGGCTTGATACTAGCCATGCATCCATCCATCTACAACCTCTTCTCCCCTTTTTGTACATGGGTTCAGGGTGTCACTTGAACAGTGGCAGTCAGCTAGAACCAAGTTTCATACAGCCACACATTCCTTATTTTCAGCCTTCTGGTGATTGCTGGGCTTGGGTGGAGTATTCAGATATTCAGATTCAGGCTTTTGCCCACTAGGGGCTACATATCTGTAATTTGCTCTATTTCTGGCTGAGGAATTCCCAGATACTGAATATCTTTAAACTTTCACTAAACTCCTAATTATTTCAGCTTGACTTTGACTAACTTCATTTTTATTTCAGTTTTATTGATCCAGTTCAGTACAGTATAACCTTGTTTTGGAATTGTTTTCATTATAGTGTGCTTTTTACTATTACTTATTTATGTATTTGTTTGCATTTCTTTACCGACTGGGCAAGATAACACCTTTTCAGCAGAGGCCCATGGAGAAAAGTTCCGTTTGCATTAACAACCATACAGATACACATTAGGTTAAATACATTAACTAAAACAATATATTTGCGATGCTTAAGGCTGGTCAGACATAAGCAGGTACTGCGAATAATTTTTAAAATCATTGGTGCTGTTAACTTTGTGATAAACTTTGTGATTTTTAATGTAATTACACAATATCCATAGTATCAGAAGCAGAAAGAGAAACACTGGTTCAAGTTCTAAGTAAACATTAAAGTTACAGAGACTGTATATATGTCTTGTCAAACATAAATAGGCTGTACCTATTAATTATACCACTTTGGTCCTATATATGTAGACTGCCAAAACTATGTAATATTTCTGTGGATTGTGCTATTGATAGTAGTAGCTTATTGTGCTAAACTAGGGTATAACTAATGTACTTTAAGATCAGTATCATCTCTAAAGGCTATTTTTGTGACAGTTGTAGGTTCACAAAATTAGTGAAAGAAATCATATTAGCATCTTTGTGTTGGTTTGTATAGTTAATAGTTGTACATAACAGGGGGTAATTTGAGGGGTTCTTATTACTATATAGGCTGTTAAATCGTGTAAGAATAGCTGGAGTGTGAAAAAGGATATAGGATGCATAGAAAGGCATGGTTAAGGAGACAGAGTTAGCCAGGGGTTGCATGTGGAAAAAGCCAAGATTTTGTGAAGTATTGAGTTAGATGTGTATTTGTGTTTTACGATCGAGTGACGTTCGAAAGACGTGTAGAATGGTCGTGCCTTCATTGAAGGTTGGGCATCGAGCTGGCACCTCGGCACCCATAAAAAATCTACTGCCAATCATTAGCGCCCGGAGTTCCACTGTGGCGACCCCTAACCTGGAAAAGCCGAAAGAAGAACATTGTGTATTGCTTGGTTTCAAGCATCTTAATGAATCTGAAGTTGAAGGATATAAGTCGCATTCTGTTTTAGATGAATATGGGGCAGGTTAACTGTTCAGTAAAACTGGGTCAGTCTTAGCAGTGTTTCCTGTAGTACTCATCAGTGCTGCTAAAAAGAAAAAAGAAAAGAAAAACTCAAAAGACTACATTTTCTCATCTACGCAGACAGACTAAAAATCCTTTATCTTCTCACTCTTCTCTGTCTTATACTAGCTCCTACATGATGATTGCTATCTCTGCTTTTGGGCTACAAAACATTCTGTGCCTTTAGACCTCCTTTATATAAGAAGTACTAATAATACTAAAAAGCCCTCACCCTTAATCGCAGTATAAACACCTCTTGAGGAGAGAGAGGTTCCTCGCCCAAAGAATCCCCTGCCTATGGAATCCACTTCCTTTGCTATGTCAGACAATGTAACACAGTGGCATCCTTTGGGTTCTGCATCACCAGGTGGGTGGGTACCCACAAGTTTACTTTTGGGGTAAAAAGTATGGCTCTTATCAAGCAGCATGAAAAATCCACCTCTTTTGGTTGCATGGGTAGTCTGTATACAGTCTCCCAAACTGCCTGTCAAGTAAGAACCAACGTGTTTCAGACAGTCTGCTGTCTCATAAACCTCCATGTGTTACCTTGGTTAGTCCTTGTTGCTCACCTTCAACAAGCATTTCTGTCTCCACCCCAGTTCTGCAGAGACAAGCCTCGTTTTGAGTTGTTTTCTTCATAGGTTCATAGGTTCATACTAGGCTATCTGCCCGAGGGCATTTACAAGCCTAGCCCATAGTTTTGTGGCTTACGCCACCCCTTTAGTTTGGAGAAACTATGCCCATTATTTTGCTGTGCCTCTGTCGAGCAGTGACACTGAGGTAACCCCTGGGGTGTATCTGCGATCTCCCATCCATTGGTCAAGATTCCTCTTGAACAAGGCCAGCGAGGTGCTCTGCCTCACATATACCGGGATTTTGTTCCACAGCATAGGGAGTCTTTGGGTGATAAATCTATCCCTCCAGCACATCCTATTAATAACCGTGTCGAGGTATAAGTCTCCCGCCCTTGTGGCTCTGAGGGATCTAGATTTTTTGAGATGAAGCATGTTCATCAAATCTGGGTTTGACATGGCCTTGTATGTCAGGCACAGGTCACCTCTGAGCAAGCTGTAAGCAACTGAATATAGCTGGAGTTCTTTCAGTCGGGCAGCATAAGACAGATTTTTGAGACCCTTTATCCTTTTGGTGAGGAACTTTTGTGGCCTCTCCAGCTGCTGCAAGTGTCGGGTCAGATACATCCCGAATGGGGCATTGTACTCAATCATTGGTCTGATGAGTGATGAGTAAAGGGGAGACTATGACCTCCCTTGATCTAGATGTGAATCCCTTCATGATAAGGTGGGCAATGTAGAAGGTCTTCCTAACTACTTTAGCAATATGAGTGTCAAATGAAAGGCTACTGTCAACCTGGGTCCCCAGGTCCCTGATAACTTCTTCTGTGATCAGTGGATTGCCACCTGTATGGTAGCTAGGGGTAACCTTGTTTTTCCCGAAGGGTATGACTATGCATTTCTTGGCATTTAACTTTAGGCCATGGCTCTGGCACCAGTTATCCGTTTCTGTGAGACCCTTCTGAAGGATATCTGTGTCAGATGTGTTTTCGACTACGGCACCCAGTTTGCAGTCATCTGCAAACTTTGTCAGCCATAACCCTCCTGTGTTTGCCTGTACTTCAGAAAAGTAGATGCCAAACAAGAGTGGGCCCAGGACTGAGCCCTGTGGGACACCACTTGTGACAGGCTTTGAGTCTGACATGGCGCCAGCAACTCTGACCCTGTGGGTTCTGTCACTCAGCCAGTTTGCAACCCATCTTGTAATGTATGGGTTTACATTTAAGTTGATGAGTTTTTCAATGATACCCGAGTGGGGTATTGTATCGAAAGCCTTCGCCAGTTCTAGGTAGGATGTATGGACTGCCTTTCCCTCGTCAATGGCCTTGGTGACTGTTTCGAAAAAGTCAACCAAGTTTAAAAGGCATGAGCTGCCTTTGACAAAGCCAAACTGGGTTGGATCCAAAGTCTGCAAATTCCCTATGTCTTTATTTGAGATCCATTATGATCATCCTCTCCATGGCTTTGCAGATAAGGCTTGTCAAGCTAATGGGACGGTAATTTCCAGGGTCGGTGGAGGCACCGCCTTTGTGAAGTGGGACCACAGTCGCTGTGCGCCACTCCCTGGGTACGTATCCGGAGGTGAGACTAAGATTAAACAGCTGTCCTAACTGTGGGTTTAATTCCTCGTTGAGTTCGTGGAGCACACAGCCGGGGACACCATCAGGTCCCATGGATGCTGTGTTCTTTGCCTTGGAGAGAGCAGTTCTCACCTGGGCGTTAGAAATGTTTGGGGGGCTACAATCATTTGGTATAGATATCTCTCCTTTTGGGGGGAGGGGGGGAGAAGTTTGCACTGAACCTGTCAGCCAGTATGTTGGCAATGTCTGTAGGATCAGTAATTTTCACATCATTTTGGACTAATTCTGAGCATATCTGGGAGTTTCCTCCTAGGTTTCTGACATAGCTATAGAATGCCTTATGGTTGTCTTTAGAGTCCTTAGCTATTTTTCTGCCAAAATTAGCTTTGGATGATTTTATGAGAGCTCTTAGCTTTTTACTTATAGTGATCAGCGGTGTCTTACCTTTTAAGGATTTTGCTCTATCTTGTAGTAGCTTTCTCCTTTTGTTGTAGAGTTTGTTTATGGCTGGGGTCCACCAGACTGGACGCTTGCCTTTGGTACAAAGAGTCTTTGTTTTGCTTGGGATTGCCTGATCCATGCAGCCCTGCAGGTGCTGGTAGAAGGCATTTGTAAGTGATTCAGCGGTTTGAGTAATGTTTACCGCTCGGGGCCTTAAAGGAGCCCACACTAGTCTTTAGAGGTGTGAAGTCGGCTTTCGAGAAGTTCTTTACTGTGGTCTTTTTTTTTCGGGGGGGGGCGGGATAAGGACCTCCAGCGAGATTAGTTTGTGATCTGATCTCACCAGTGAGGGGTATACTTCCGTGTTGAACATTGTGCTCCCATGTTCGTGATGATGAGATCAAGTATGTTTTCTCCTCTTGTGGGGATGGTGACTAGTTGTTCCATGGCATTTGAGTTTATGAATTCCAGGAACTTTTGGGCTAGAGTGTTTGGGCTTGAGTAGTGTTCCCAGTCTATATTAGGGTAGTTGAAGTCACCTAGTATGATGGTGTTCGAGATACATTTATCCCTCCAGTGTTTTCAGGAAGGCCATGTGAGGTTCCTGAGTTTGCGAGGGTGGCCTGTAACATGCTACAAATTGCAAAGCAGTCTTGCATATGGTTAATTGCACCTGGATGGTTTCCGATGCATCGTGCGTTGCCACCAATCTTGAGGTGTGGGTGTCCTTGATGAATATGGATACCCCCCCTCCTTTCTTGGTATTGTCCGGATTTTGGGGCCGGAACGCATGATATGAGGTAAAACCTGATAGTGCTGGGGTGCTCTCAGGAGCCTTGAACCAGGTTTCTGTCACAGCACAGACATCGATGTTCTCCATACTGAGAAGGGCCTCGAGTGAGTGCATCTTGAGGTTAAGACTTCTGGCATTGAGCAGCATTACCCTTAGTTTTTTTTCTTTGTTGTGTTCTAGGGTGGTAGGTTTAGAATTTGAGCCTTGCCTAAAAAAGGCACTATGGGGGTGGCAAGAGCCTTTGCCAAAATCCGGAATAAGGGGTGACAGGTGCAAGCCATCCCTTGCGAAGCAGCGTGGCTTGTCCAGCATGTCATCCCAGGCAGACAGACATTGGATCCCCTTTGAATGACACCAGAGTTTAAGCCAATTGTTAAAGCTGATCATCTTATCTCTGTATTGTGGCATCATTCTTGGTGAAGGTAGGATACTGCTCAAGGTCAGGGTCATACCTGCTTGGGCTACATAATCAGAGAGCTCCTCTATGTCTCTTTTCATGTAGTCCAAGGAGGTACGTCTCAGGTCGTTTACACCAGCGTGGACAATGATTGAGTCGTACTTGTACCTGCTGTTGAGAGACCTGAGTGCTTGCGTTATGTGGTGGATTCTAGCGCCCGACAGGCAGCTTACTGTGACCTTTTCCTTACTCAGTCTGGTGAGCGGGACGTCAGTGTGTCTGACTATGGAGTCACCAATGACTAGTGTGTCTGGCATTGTGTTTGGCCTTAAGGGCTGTGACTGCTTGACACTCTGACTGTGTGGTCTATGTGTTGCAGGTGTTGTGTTCTGAGGTGGTAGTTGTTTGGGTGTCTGCTTTGGTGGCCTCTGCTGTTTTGGTAGATTTTTGATCAGAGCCTCCGAGTATGTCTTTGTGTGTTTATGTGTATGATTTGAGGTTGTGATGGTATTATGTGAGACTGGGTCTATAGTGTGTGTGGTTACCTTCTCCTCCTGTCTGGTCTTGCCAGTCCTATGTTGAGAGAGGAGAGCTCAGCCTCCAGTTTGGCCGTATAGTTGCATCTCTCGCATGTATTTGTGTTTTGTGGGAGGAGGAGAGGGTTGTCTGTGTACATGAGGCAATTGTAACATTGCCTCAATATTTCCAGGTTCACCAGCTGAGCAGGAGAGGACATTAGCAACTGATCCCTCGACATGCTAGAAGGAATAGACAGAAAAACTTAAAAAAGGTTTTGGGGGATGTGGGTGACCGAGAAATGGGGTTTGCTTTTTTGGGGTACTATCTATAACAAGAGTGCTGTATCAAGGTGATAAGTACTGTAGGAGCAAGTGCTGGGCTATACAGATAGAGAATAGTCTACTTGGGAGTCAAGTAGAGATAATTTATAGTTATAGGATACACTAAATAGAACAGTAGTATACTTTGAGGAAGGTAGTTTTAAGGGAAAATTTGAAGAGTGGACTTTAGGTAGCCCGAATAGTTTAAACCTGATTAACCGGCGCTGCCCTAGTGTGCAACGGTGGCAGCTCCGCACTAAATCGCGCTTTATAGCAGGGGGCTGGAAAAGACTGGAAATGACCCAAAATGGCCAATAAACTACAAGTTACTGCCTTAAACCACTCCTCTAAGGACAAACAGGCAGCTCAGTACTTCCCACTCTCACTGGTGAGTAAAGAAACTTCCCCCTGACCAAACAAGGAAAATGGAGAAACACAGGAACCAAGACAAAGCCCAGGGATCAGCAAAATCTGGTCTCTGGAACACTAGTTTGGAAAGTATGGAAAAACAAGATATTTTTTTTGTTTTTTTTTTCAAGATTTTTTTTTACAGAAAGGCAGAAAACACAATAAATGCTATAATTTTTGATTAATTGCTATCAAAAGCTAGTACACTTGAGTGTATTAGCCTGTAATTTAACTTTTAGGCATAACTTAAATTAGCAATTGCAGTAAACAGTTTTAGCTTATAAAGACAGTAAAAACAGTGCAAACTTCGATAAAACAAGCAAAAATAGTGGTCGAAAGTATCAAATAGTCGAAAAAGCCAAGAAAAATACTTAAAATCTGGAAAGGTAGTCTTTTCTGGTCTCTGCTGCTACAGGAACACTGCTGGCCACCACGAGGAGCTGTGCTGAGTTCTCAATAGCTGAAAAAGCCCGCCAAAGCGCGCTTTATAGCAGGGGGCTGGAGAAGACTGGAAATGACCCAAAATGGCCAATAAACTACAAGTTACTGCCTTAAACCACTCCTCTAAGGACAAACAGGCAGCTCAGTACTCCCCACTCTCACTGGTGAGTAAAGAAACTTCCCCGACCAAACAAGGAAAATGGAGAAACACAGGAACCAAGACAAAGCCCAGGGATCAGCAAAATCTGGTCTCTGGAACACTAGTTTGGAAAGTATGGAAAAACAAGATATTTTTTTTGTTTTTTTTTCAAGATTTTTTTTACAGAAAGGCAGAAAACACAATAAATGCTATAATTTTCGATTAATTGCTATCAAAAGCTAGTACACTTGAGTGTATTAGCCTGTAATTTAACTTTTAGGTAAAACTTAAATTAGCAAGTGCAGTAAACAGTTTTAGCTTATAAAGACAGTAAAAACAGTGCAAACTTCGATAAAACAAGCAAAAACAGTGGTCGAAAGTATCAAATAGTCGAAAAAGCCAGGAAAAATACTTAAAATCTGGAAAGGTAGTCTTTTCTGGTCTCTGCTGCTACAGGAACACTGCTGGCCACCACGAGGAGCTGTGCTGAGTTCTCAATAGCTGAAAAAGCCCGCCAAAGCGCGCTTTATAGCAGGGGGCTGGAAAAGACTGGAAATGACCCAAAATGGCCAATAAACTACAAGTTACTGCCTTAAACCACTCCTCTAAGGACAAACAGGCAGCTCAGTACTCCCCACTCTCACTGGTGAGTAAAGAAACTTCCCCCTGACCAAACAAGGAAAATGGAGAAACACAGGAACCAAGACAAAGCCCAGGGATCAGCAAAATCTGGTCTCTGGAACACAAAGTATGGAAAAACAAAGATATTTTTTTTGTTTTTTTTTTCAAGATTTTTTTACAGAAAGGCAGAAAACACAATAAATGCTATAATTTTCGATTAATTGCTATCAAAAGCTAGTACACTTCAGTGTATTAGCCTGTAATTTAACTTTTAGGCAAAACTTAAATTAGCAAGTGCAGTAAACAGTTTTAGCTTATAAAGACAGTAAAAACAGTGCAAACTTCGATAAAACAAGCAAAAACAGTGGTCGAAAGTATCAAATAGTCAAAAAAGCCAAGAAAAATACTTAAAATCTGGAAAGGTAGTCTTTTCTGGTCTCTGCTGCTACAGGAACACTGCTGGCCACCACGAGGAGCTGTGCTGAGAATTCAGTTTTTTGGCAGCTGACCTGTGATGGTACCGTGGCTCCTTCAATCCTCTTCATTTTAGCCCATCCAGGGATCTGTCATAGAGGGTTCTTTAGTTAGATTTAACAGGCACAATCTTACCCTGTCACTTGCTATACTAGAAATTCCTCTTGATTCTTAATCATATGGGAGTATCCTCATTCTGGTCACATACATATGATTGTTCCCCTGTTACCAGCAGTTAGACTTCCCTATAATTGAAGTGAATGAAGCACTTTTACGTGTTAATGCAATGTTAGTTGTATTTTATTTCTGAATTTCCAGGTAATGTTGACTTTTGGCTAAAAGGCAAAGTGGCAGGTTTTGAGGATGTGTGTGTGTATTTTTTGTATAGCACATTGTCAGTGTGAAACAGCTGGGCATCAGTGTCTCAAAACACAGGATTGATGGTGGAGAGGTATTAACCAACCAAGGAATTGTCACAGGAGACAATTAGAAAATCAGCTGATATGGTATGAAAAGTTTCATGAATGTATAGTACCCTCACACATTTGCACTTTTGAGACAAGTGAGCTGATTAAAAATGGAGTGGTAAATTTGAATAGCAGTAGCTGTTTTATTGCAAATTATTTGTGTTTTTTAAAATTTGTTAACCAGTGAAACTTACTAGGCACTATTTGACTGTTTCACAGATGACTTGGGAGATCTCTCTTAAGTTACTCAAGTATAAACACATTAGGTAAAAGGAGACTTGGTAAATCAAATTCAGGATTACAGGATGAAAATGATTACAAACTAATAGCTTCAGTTCTGTAAGTAAAAATGCAGACTTGCTTTACAGAACCTTGTTATATTATATGACTTCTTTCAATGATTTTGTTTTTACAGATACCATTGCTTAAAGAACGGGATCCAGAACTGCTGTACTTTGCTGACGTTTGTGCAGGGCCTGGTGGATTTTCAGAGTATGTCCTTTGGCGCAGGAAGTGGCATGCAAAGGGGTTTGGGATGACTTTGAAGGGCCCCAATGATTTTAAATTGGAAGATTTCTATGCAGCTCCTAGTGAACTCTTTGAACCATATTATGGTATGTACAAGTGAAAGTGCACTTTTGTAAGATGCTGGATGTTGCACTTTTAGATGAAAAGAAAATGTGAAAGTCAGAAAAAAGTGAAAATTAATCTACCTGTACTGAAACTCTTGTATTTCCTTTTTCCCAAATCTGACTGTTAATGCATTTTTTGGTCACTTGAACTTTATCTGTGTTTGATGTAGAAGATCTCACATCATTGCAGGCGAGCTACTAAGCATGTGTCTAATAAATTACCATTCTCTTATCCTTTTGTTTTCATTCCCAACTCTCCTGTTTGAAACTGAGACATGGAAACCTGTCTTTTGTCATTTACATTATATATTCCTTCTAGGAATAAAGTGTGGGCAGTGGAGCCTCCATGGGCATCTTATCAAATATTCCAGGTATGTGAGCCTCAGCTTAGTCTCGAAGGTTAATTAAATCAGTAATAAGGTATTCTTGATTTCTAGATAGGTTAGGTTAACATCTAACTCTCTTTTGCCCTTTTTTTGTAGTACACATTTTTCTTTTGCTCTCTTCTACTAAAGATCATATGCCTAGTAAAACATTAAAGAATTCTAAAGTCTCAAACTTGTCTAAATCAGTCCTGCTATGCAGGAAGGTCCAGTCATCTAAAGCACAGAGATCTCCTGATAGACTTGCCCTTAACACCAACAATAATTGCAGAACAAAAAACAGAACAAAAAATTCTACAGTGCTTCCCCAGGAGGATAAATCTGAACAAATCATGGTGGAATTTAAACAAATAATGACCTCATTCCTGGTCTGTTATATTTAAAGGGCTGACAGAAAAATTGAAGAGATTAAGGGCCAGATTCAATAAAGCCTACACTAAGTGTACACGATACACAATATATATTCAGTAAAATTCTCATCAAATCTTTTGTGCTTTCTAGCCACTCCGAAATATTACATTAAGTGTAGATGTAGTCGACACTTTGTGGTAACTTTTATGAATCCCTGTCAATATTTAAAGCTGAAAGAATATTGGTAGAAAAGCTTAAGTTAGGAGGAAGAAGGTATGTGTTATGTCTGTGTTGTCTGTTCACTCAGAACAGTGTACAGTTAGTGTAGGCTTTATTGAGTCTAACACTGTCAACTTTTTAAACCATTTAGACCAATTAACAGGATAACACTCGGTGTCTTCCATGAATCACAGGCTAGCTGAAATGGAAGGCCATTTAGGTATAACTGAACCCTGATTAGTAGACCCAAAAGTATAGGGCAGGAATTAAAAATGTAAATATCTTTGGGATGCATAAAACCTCGTGAAAAGAGATTGAGTTGCATGTATGAGGGCTAAATTTGCTGAAGGGATGACTATTCCACTCCAGGAGAGACATATTGAAAGGGACCACAGGCTATGAGGGATACATTTGCTGAATGTATGGATATTCTACACTAGGACAGACATATCAAGAGGGCCCATAGACTGTAAATTCCTCAGTCATGCAGAACTAGGTTATGTCCTTCCATTCACTTGTTGCAGTATTCTTCACCTATAGGATTCCCTGCCGTGGATAGCCTGTCATCTGGCCAGTGTACCAAAGTCTACTGTTGCTTTAAGGTACGCCAAACATCATACATGTGCTCCTCACGTAGCACAGGGCATAAAAGTGATGTCCGGGCATACCAAACTCAGAACTTTTTTGCTTCCCGTCTGAACACATCCTCTGAATGTTGGACTGAATGCCTACATCCTTTACTGCCAGTTCGAACACATTTTTGTTCTCCTGTTGAATGCCTATGTCTTGTTTGCTGAAGTCTGAGCCATTGCGGATAAGTACCCCATTGGTGTTTTGTTTTGTTTTCCTTGAATTTCTTGTTGCTTCTTGGGGTTAATGTCATCCAGGAAGGGTAAATGACAGTGTGGGAGATGGATTCTCCCTAAAGACTGCCACGAGTTGGAGACCAGCGAGGATCCAGCTTGCAGCACATCCAATGAGGCTTTGCAGGTGAATGTTTCAGATGTTCAGGGGGATCCACAGTTGATAATTTCTGAGGGGTCTAGGGGTGCTCCACAGATTTTAGTTAGGGAAGAAGTTCCTACTACATTTATTGAATTCCATCCTGGGTCAGAGCCTTCTAAGATGTCCTTCAAGGATGCATCTGCAGTCATCACATATGGGTTGTCCTGCCTCAGGCAGCCCTTCAGTCGGCCGGATTCCAAAGTCTGGGTCTGGCCTTGGCTGATGTCGCACTTTCCCCGACGTCAGAGCGTCTGGGGTATAAAAGCATCAGCCGACGCCATCTTCCTCAGTCTTTCTTGCCACGTGGTGCCCAAAGCAGAAGCAGTTCGCAAGTGCCGGTCGGCCAGCTCCTGTGATTCAGCTACCGAAGACTTCGAAAAAGCTAAGTACCCCGTTGGGGACTCTTTCTTGCCTCAGCCGATGTCAGATAAAGTTAATAATTGTTTAACTTGTGGGAAACAAATACCTCATAAGGATTTCCACTCTTACTGCCTCCCCTGCCTAGGCCCAGACCACGACGTCTCGGCCTGTTCAGCCTGTGCTTCCTTCAACCGACGAACTCTTAGACATCGGTCGGAGTTTGCAGAGGAGTTTTTTGGGGCTAGTTTTGCTTATAAGATGCCGTCGGAGACTCTGACTTCGCATTTAGTTAAAAAACGGAAGGACAAGGACTGACACACGCGGACCGCGGTTTCGGCTGAAACCACAGTCAGGCCTACCGCGAGTGTCTCGGTCTCAGCTGAAACCGAGTCCTTGGTACTTCCTATTACCGAAACCACACAACCGACTACCTCGGCCCCGGAGGCCCCGGCCGAGTCGGTCATTGAATTACCTAATGAAACCGGTGTCCAGGAACCTTCCGACACCATTCCTTTAGATAAGTCTACTCCTGCACGTGGTGCAGCCAGACCCCCCTGCTTCCATGTCCATTAAGGCTTTCTCCAGGGCTAAAGCTGCTAAACTTACTAAGGCTATGCCTCCCAAGGTTTCCTCTCAGAGACCTTCTACTAGCTCTCAGATTCTTACCCTAGCTGAGGATCTGATTTCATTAATTAGAGGTTCCCAACCTCATCCGGATAGGGGCTCTCACCACCTCCAGACAAAATGCCCAGGGTTGAGCCCTCTGATCCCCAGTCCTCAGATGAGTCCACCGATGGCTCTGCTCTGTCAGAGCACCAGGAGGAGGCTTATTCGGCCTACGAGGATTCTGATGCTTTAGAATCTATTCCCTCGGCCTCCCCTCCTGAAGAGTTTTCCTTTGGAGAGACATTACACTCTATGAGAGAACATTTTCAATGGCAGGGTCAGGAATTCTCTGATTCCAGAAAGAGATTAAGGACCTTTTTACATTTACCTCAGCATAGGCCCTTAGCTATACCTCCTGTTTTAAATGTCATTGATGATGTGTACTCTGATGTTAGTACTGCCCCTGACTCTCTCCCTCCGGCTCCTGCCAAACCTGATAGGTACTACAGGGTCCTGGACTCACATCTACACCTGTACAAGGCCCACTCTGCTGATCCAGAAACTATTTCCCAGGGCCCAAAAGGGGTTGCAGCTGCCACTGCTAAAAATCTTCTACCCTCTGAAAGGGAGTCCAGAGCATTAGAGAGGTGGGGTAAGAAAGTGTATACTTCTGCAACTCTTTCCATGAGGGCATTAAATTGTCAATTTCATATGATACAGTACCAAGAGTATTTACTAGATGAATTGCATAAGAAACTGTCCTCTTCTGAACCCCTTGATCGCAAATACCTTCAGGATCTGGTGCATAACTCCCAGCAGGTTAGTAACCATTTCTTGCAGTGTGGTTATGATGCATTGGAAGCTTCATGTAGATCAGCTATGACAGGTGCAGTTATACGTAGGCATGCCTGGCTGAAGGAACAATCTCTGCCAGACCATGTTAAAGCTAAGCATTTGGATGCTCCTATGGAAAAGCAAAAATTATTTGGTTCCACGGCTCAAGAGGTTTTAAAGAAATTTGAAGAAAAGGCAAAATCTGTGCAGACAGTTAAAGACTTCCTGCAAGTCCAACCACCGAGATTCAGCAGAAATTGGCCTACTAAGAATTGGTCCTTTCCGGACTCAGACAGATCTCAAAGAGGCAGGAATAGGCATGCCAGAGGTAGAGGGCAAGCTAGAGGCTCCTACAGAGGCCGTCAGTGGCAGCCTCCCAACCAGAGAGGTAGTGCAGGAACTACAACTGCTACACCAGGACAGACTCAATGACTTTATTTTGACTCCCATGACCAGGGCTCAATTAGAAGCACCTTTGGGCGGAAAACTTTCTTTATTCTCAAAAAATTGGCACAGCATTACAAGGGACACATGGACACTGCAAATAATAGACAAAGGATACAGGTTCCACTTCCACCCATTGCCAAAAAGAAAAGGCATGCCAGACCTGCCACCAAATCAGAGGGCAGAGGCTTTGAAGCAAATTACCAACTTAATGCAAATGAAAGCCATAGAAAAGGTACCTCTTTCAGAACAAGGCCAGGGATTTTACTCCAGATTATTCCTTGTTCCAAGAAAAGAAAATCAATGGAGGCCTATTCTCGACTTGTCCGCACTGAATACTTACCTCATTGTGCCAAAATTCAAAATGCTGACTCTACAGCAACTCCTTCCCATGCTGGGCAAGGGGTCTTGGCTGGTGACTCTAGACCTCAAGGAGGCATACCTGCATGTCCCTATTCGACAAAGCTGCAGAAGACACCTCAGATTTCTTGCAGGGTCAGAGCATTATCAATTCTCAGCATTACCCTTTGGCTTATCTACTGCGCCCAGAGTATTCACAAAATGCCTGGCATCAGTAATTGCGCACTGCAGACTCCAGGGGATACAAATATACCCTTACCTGGACGACTGCCTTATACAAGCGGACAGCAAGCAAACTTTGTTAAAGGACTTGGACTATGCCATCCACCTTGGGATATACAGTCAACATCCACAAATCAGGACTGGTTCCATCCCAAAGAATAACTTTTCTGGGTGCGGATCTAGACACAACCACCCAAATGACCTTTCTCACAGAAGAAAAACAAAAACAACTACCAGTTTACTTCCAGAATCTGGCAAGACAAACTCATCTGACTGCAAGGAAAATCCTGCAGGCCCTGGGTTACATGGCATCTTGCATTCTTCTGATTCCGCAAGCAAGACTGCATATGAGAAAATTACAATGGTACCTAAGAAGTTTATGGACACAGCACAGTCACAGCTTAGAAGCTCTGATCCCACTCATTCCTTGCCTTCAAAAGGAATTTCTGTGGTGGGCTCAAGCCTGCCAGTCGAACAGCGGGTTGCCCTTCAGCAAACCAAGAGCCAACCAAACCATCACCACGGACGCTTCAGACCAAGGTTGGGGAGCGCACATGGAGGGCAGATGTATCCAAGGGCAATGGTCACAAAGAGAGCTGCGCATGCACATAAACCAAAAGGAAATGCTGGCAGTGATACACGCAATCGAGGCCTTCAAACCTTTCCTTCAACAAGGCCACCTGCTCATAAGGACAGACAACACCACAGTTATGTGGTACATAAACAAGCAAGGAGGCACCCATTCCTACCCTCATTGCAGACTGACAATGAATCTATGGGAACTTGCTTTGAAACTCAACATACAGCTACAGTCCCAATTTGTGCCAGGGAAAGACAATACACTGGCAGACAGCTTAAGCAGAACTACCATGGATGCACACGAATGGATGCTGCACCCAGACATCTTCTTACTCATCACACAATCATGGGGAAGGCCGGAAATAGATCTGTTTGCTTCCCCCCTCAATCATCAACTGAAGAAATTCTGCTCAAGGACATACCACCCACAAGCATGGAAAGTGGACGCTCTCTCTTTCAGCTGGAAAGCTCTAACAGTGTATGCTTTCCCACCTCTCCCATTAATGACCAAGGTACTGCTGAAGATCAGGACAGACCAGCCCAGAGTAATTCTGATAGCTCCAAACTGGCCAAGACAGCACTGGTACCCACTGTTAAAGAGCATGTCAGACGAAACCATGGCCTGTCCCCCTATGGCCACTCCTACTGACGCAGCGCAATTTCAGGACTCTGCACTCCAACCTGAAAACCTTGCAGCTAACTGCCTGGAGAATACCATGACTCCTCCTCAGGATAACCTATCCCAGAGAGTGAAGGATATTATTATGGAAGCTCGCCGGCCTTCCACAAGGAAGGCATATTCAGCAAAATGGAAAAGATTTCACACCTGGAACGCAGCAAAGGGCCTAGATGTGACAGTGATGAACATGGCACATATACTGGAATATTTGGCAGAATTGTTCCACAATGGCCTGTCTTACTCTTCCATTAAGATACACGCCTCAGCAATCTCAGCAGAATACAATGTTAACCCACCTGTCTTCTCTCATCCTCTCCTAAGACAATTTCTAAGAGGAATCAAAAACATTAATCCTCCAAGGAAACCTCCTCTACCTACTTGGGACCTGAATTTCGTGTTGGAAAAACTAACACTTCCTCCCTTTGAGCCAGCAGCATTGGCAGATCTACAGTTTTTGTCTTGGAAAACTGCCTTCCTTCTGGCCATAACCTCAGCAAGAAGAGTATCTGAGCTACAAGCTTTAATGGCAGTGCAGCCATTTCTTATCTTTCATCAGGACAGAGTTTCTTTGAGGACCAATCCTACATTCATGCCAAAGGTGGTATCCAGGGTATCTTTGAACCAAGCTATTCACTTGCCTACATTCTTCCCACAACCACAAAATAAAGGGGAGAGACTTCTGCACACCCTGGACATACACAGACAACTGCGCTACTACTTGGACAGAACTAAAAGTTACAGAAAGACTGACCAGTTTGTAGCATATGCTGCTGGCGTACAAGGAAAAGCAATTTCCAAACAGACAATTTCAAAATGGATAGGAAATTGCATTCATTTTTGTTACTCCTTTCATGGAAAAACTGTGCCAGCTAACATTAGACCTCATTCCACGAGAGCCACAGCCACCACCACTGCCTTCCTAAGAGGGGTGACTACCAAAGACATTTTAGAAGCTGCTACATGGAGCTCCGTGCATACATTTGCCAAGCATTACAATTTACCTTTATACTCCAGATCCAGAGCAGGTTTTGCTACGGCAGTCCTGCAGGGTATCTTAACTACACCATCTTTTACTTAGTACCTCCACCCCCAGATTGGCTATGGTATTCTACCCATATGTGATGACTGCAGATGCATCCTTGAAGGACATAGTACAGTTTTGTACCTACCATAAATGTAGATGTCCGATAGGTATGCATCTGCAGTCAGGTTTACCCTCCCTCCTTCCCCTCTGTGGTATTCCTAGGGTGCTTACCCCTCTATTAGCTAGCTGGGGGAATCTATTATGGTGTATTTGTTTGTATATATATATATGTATATATAGATATATATATATTTTTGCAAATGTTTGGAATTTTATTGCATTACTCCAAATTTAGCCTTCCTAGAGGGCACCTGGCATCTGGGGCAAGAAAAACTGAGGAAGATGGCGTCGGCTGATGCTTTTATACCCCAGACGCTCTGACGTTAGGGAAAGTGCGACATCAGCCGAGGCCAGACCCAGACTTTGGAATCCGGCCGACCGAAGGGCTGCCTGAGGCAGGACAAACCCATATGTGATGACTGCAGATGCATACCTATCGGACATCTACATTTATGGTAGGTACAAAACTGTACTTTTTATAGGGCAGATGTTCCTTTAACGAAGAAACAAAAGACCAAACATGTTTCTCCAGCTCCTAGGAATCCACAGAGTGAGTGGCAGGCCTTTACTCAGGGTTTGCCAAATGCTTTAGTAGCATTAAAACCTCCTCAGGGGGTTACTGTTCCAGCTCCTCCTTAGTTCTTTACTCTCTTTAAAAGGCCAGGGAGCAGGATTCCTCTGAGGAGGAGCTGGATTCTGATGAGGAATCCCTTGCTTACTCCTCCCAAATTTCTTCTCCTTTGGACTGTGGGTCAGAGGAAGAGGAGTCTAATAGTCCTGATACTCCCTTTGAAAAAATTTCCTTTGGTGAAACAATCTCCAGGATGATGGATTGTTTTAAAAGGGATTTTGCTCAGGTCTCTGATATCCATAAGAGTTACTATGAGTTGGTGCAAATGGAATCCCTGAAACTTTCTGCTATTTCTCCTGATGTCCTTCAAGAATGCAACTGCAGTCATAACATATGGGTTGTCCTGCCTCAGGCAGCCCTCGGTCGGCCGAATTACAAAGTCTGGGTCCAGCGTCGGCTGATGTCGCCTCCTCTCCGACGTCACAACGGCTGGAGTATAAAGGCATTGGCCAACGCCATCTTCTTCAGTCTTTCTTGCCGCGCGGTGCCCGAAGCAGAAGCAGTTCGCAAGTGCCGGTCGGTCAGCTCCTGTGTTTTCAGTACCGAAGTCATCTAAAAGCTAAGTACCCCGTTGGGGAACATTTATTCTTGCCTCAGCCGATGTCAGAACAAATTGAGAAAGTTAATAATTGTTTGTCTTGTGGTAAACAAATACCTCATAAGGACTTCCATTCTCTCTGCCTTCCCTGCCTGGACCCAGACCACGACGTCTCGGCCTGTGCTGCCTGTGCCTGCTTTAATAAGCGCACTCTCAGGCGCCGGACAGAATTCGCCGAGGACTTTGGTGAATCTTTTGCGTATATCATGCCGTCGGATCAGCCGACTACCCAATCTGCTAAAAAACGCAAGGACCGGGACCGACATCCTCGGCCCGCGTCCACTACCGATGTTTCTCCTAAACCCTCTACTAGCGCTCCGGCTCTTTCGGAAGTGGTAAATCTACCGCTCCAGGCCGACGACACACCGCTAACACGACCTTCGGTCTCGGAGACCTCTCCGGTGCCGGTTGTTGATTTTCCTCCGGAATCCGAGGTTTTGGATCTACCCAACACCATCCCCGTGGACAAGGTAATGCCTGCACGTGGGGCTGCTAGGCCTCCTGTTTCCATGTCCATCAAGGCCTTTGCACGTGCTAAGGCCACCAGTCAGGCCAAGGCCCATCCTAAACCTGCCTAGGCCCCTTCCTCTGATAAGCAGATCATGTCTCTTGCTGCAGATCTTATTTCCCTTATCAGGGGGTCTCAGCCTCTTCCGGACAGGGGTTCTCAGCCACCTGCAGAGAAAAGACCTAGAACTGAGCAGGCGGACGACCTCTCCTCGGATGAAGCCTCTGGGGATTCTGAGCACTCTGACACTCAAGAAGAACCCTTCCAGGCCTACGAGGACTCTGATGCTGAGGAATCTATTCCCTCTGCCTCCCCTCCAGAGGATTTCTCATTTGGGGAAGTTCTACATTCCATGAGGGAACATTTCCAATGGCAGGGTCAGGAATTCTCTGACTCCAGGAAAAGGCTTCCTACTTTCCTCAAGCTCCCCCAGCACAGACCTCTGGCTATCCCTCCAGTTATGGATGTTTTGGATGATGTTTTCTCTGACTCCAGTGCCAACCCTGACTCTCTTCCTCCTGCTCCTGTCAAGCCGGACAGATATTATAGGGTCCCTGACACTCACAAGCACCTTTTTAAGGCCCACTCTGTGGATCTAGAAACTATTTCACAGGGCCCCAAGGGAGTGGCTTCCTCCTCTGCCAAAAACCCACTGCCAGCTGACAGAGAAGCAAGGGCCCTGGAGAGATGGGGTAAAAAAGTATACACCTCTACTACCGTAGCCATGAGGTCTCTTAACTGCCTCTTTCACATGTTTCAGTACCAAGATTTTCTCCTGGATGATTTACAGAAAAAGGTAGCCTCCTCTGAGCCTATTGATAAAAAGGCACTGCAGGATCATATACATAGCACTCAGCAGGTTAATAACCATTTTCTGCAGTGTGGTTATGATGCACTGGAAGCTTCATGTAGGGCAGCTATGACTGGGGCTGTAATACGTAGACATGCTTGGTTGAAGGATCAATCTTTGCCTGACCATGTTAAAGTAAAGTTACTGGATGCACCTTTGGAGAAACAAAAGCTTTTTGGTGCTACTGCACAAGATGTATTGAAATCCATAGAGAAAAAGCAAAGTCAGTACAGACAGTAAAGGATTTCCTTCAGGTTCAGCCACCCAGATTCAGCAGAAACTGGCCCTCAATGAATTGGTCCTTCCCCGGCTCTGACAAGTTTCAAAGGGGAAAAAGCAGACGAGCCAGGGGTAGAGGACAACACCGAGGATCTTACAGGGGCCGCCAATGGCAACCTCCAAATCAAAGAAGTGGCGCAGACAGTTCAGCTGCATCACAGGGACAATCACAATGACTTCACTTTCGTACCGCCTACAAAGGTTCAAAGAGAAGCACCTTTGGGCGGAAAATTAGCCTTATTCTCACAAAACTGGCATATCTTAACCAAAGACAATTGGATTCTGGATTTGATAAACAAAGGCTACAGATTCCACTTCCACACATTACCAATAAGACAATGCATGCCAAACCTGCCACATCATCAAAGGGCAGAGGCACTCTCTCAAGTTTCCAAGCTATTAAGTATAAAAGCAATAGAAAGGGTTCCTCCTCAGGAGCAAGGCCAGGGATTTTATTCAAGACTGTTCCTTGTCCCAAGAAAAGAAAACAAACGGAGACCCATACTGGACTTGTCAAATCTAAACACTTTCCTCATTGTGCCAAAGTTCAAAATGCTGACGTTGCAGCAGCTTCTTCCCATGCTGGGCAAGGGGTCTTGGCTGGTCTCTCTGGACCTCAAGGAGGCATACCTGCATGTCCCAATCAGACAAAGCTGCAGAAGATACCTCAGATTTCTTGCAGGAACAGAGCATTATCAATTCTCAGCATTGCCGTTTGGCTTGTCTACTGCGCCCAGAGTGTTCACGAAATGCCTGGCATCAGTAGTGGCACACTGCAGACAACAGGGGATTCAAATATACCCCTACTTGGACGACTGCCTCATACAAGCAGACAACAAACAAACCTTAAAAGGGAATTTGGACTATGTCATGCATCTACTGCAGGCCTTGGGATACACAGTCAACATTCAAAAGCCAAAATTACTACCATCCCAACAGATTACATTCCTAGGAGCCAAACTGGACACGGAAACACAAATGGGCCTACCTCACAGAGGAAAAACAGCAGCATTTACCAGAATACTTCAAATGCCTAGCAAGGCTTTCCCAGCTGACTGCAAGGAAAATCCTGCAGGCCCTGGGTTTCATGGCATCTTGTATTCTTCTGATACCTTTGGCAAGACTTCATACGAGAAAGCTGCAATGTTATTTAAAAAACTTATGGTCTCAACACAGCAGCAGCCTAGAGGACATAATCCCACTTATTCCATGCCTGCAGAATGAATTTCTATGGTGGGCTCAAGCCAGTCAATTAAACAAAGGCATGTCTTTCAACAGACCTCAAGCAGGCCAAATGATCACAACAGACACCTCAGACCATGGATGGGGGGCGCACATGGAGGGCAGATGCATTCAAGGTCTATGGACGCCAAAGGAAAGGCATCTGCACATAAACCAAAAGGAGATGCTGGCAGTGATACATGCCATTGAGACTTTCGAAAAATCACTACAAGAAGGACATTTGCTAATAAGGACAGACAACACCACTGTCATGTGGTACATAAACAAGCAGGGAGGCACTCATTCTTATCCCCTCTGCAGACTAACAATGCTTCTCTGGGAAAAATCCCTGAGCCTGAAGATACACTTACAATCCCAGTTTGTACCAGGCAAGGACAATGTACTGGCGGACAACCTGAGCAGAAACTTCATGGATCCACACGAATGGATGTTGCACCCTCACATTTTCTCTCAACTGACAAGGACATGGGGAATACCGGACGTAGATCTTTTTGCTTCCCACCTAAATCATCACCTGGAAAAGTTCTGCACAAGGACTCATCACCCTCTAGCTTGGAAAATGGATGCTGTCTCCTTCAGCTGGAATTCTCTAAAAATGTATGCATTCCCTCCTCTGCCTCTGCTGACCAAGGTGATACTGAAAATAAAGGCAGAACAACCAACAGGCATCTTAATAGCGCCAGACTGGCCAAGGCAGCACTGGTACCCACTGCTATTGACCATAACTCGGACCAAACCATGGCCTCTGATCCTATGGCCCCTGCTCCTAACACAACACAATTACAGGACTGTACGTCAAGACCTGAAAACATTGCATCTGACAGCCTGGAGACTTCCATGACTTCAACACCTAACTCTCTTTCCAAATCTCTTCAAGAGATCTTGCTGGAAGCACGCAGACCTTCCACCAGAAAAACCTATTCAGCCAAGTGGAAAAGATTCAGCATCTGGAATGCCAAAAAGGGTCAGGACACAGAACTACTGAGTATTCCTCAGATATTGGAATACTTGGCAGAACTGTTTCATACTGGACTCTCATACTCCTCAATAAAGATTCATGCCTCAGCAATCTCAGCAAAATACAACTGTGACCCTCCAGTGTTTTCGCATCCTCTGCTAAGACAGTTTTTAAGAGGGATAAATAATATCAAACCTCCCAGAAAACAGCCAGTACCTGCATGGGGCCCCAACTACGTGTTGGAAAAACTAACTCTTCCTCCCTTTGAGCCAGCAGCATCCTCAGAAATGCAATTTCTTTCATGGAAGACGGCCTTCTTATTGGCAGTCACTTCTGCAAGAAGAGTTTCGGAGATACAGGCACTGATGGCAGTGCCCCCCTTCCTCATTTTTCATCAAGACAGAGTCTCCCTAAGAACCAATCCTACATTCATGCCAAAAGTTCTTTCCAGGGTGTCTCTAAATCAAGCTATTCATATGCCTACATTCTTCCCCAATCCTCAAAATAGGGGGGAAAAACTACTGCATACTTTGGATATACACAGACAACTACGCTATTACTTGGACAGAACTAAGACCACCAGAAAGTCTGACCAGCTGTTTGTAGCTTATGCTGCTGGAGTACAGGGAAAGGCAATCTCCAAACAAACAATTTCAAAATGGATTGGACATTGCATCAGATTTTGCTATTCTTTTCATGGAAAAGGTGTGCCAGTCAATATTAGGCCACACTCCACCAGAGCTATAGCCACTTCCACAGCTTTCCTAAGAGGAGTGGCAACAAAGGACATTTTAGAGACTGCTACATGGAGCTCCGTGCATACATTTACCAAGCACTACCACCTGCCATTATACTCCAGATCCCGAGCAGGCTTTGCTTCGGCAGTCCTGCAGGGGATTATAGCTACACCATCCTTATCATAGTTCCTTCCACCCCCAGCTTGGCTATGGTATTCAACCCATATGTTATGACTGCAGTT
Source organism: Protopterus annectens (assembly GCF_019279795.1). Classification (NCBI taxonomy): domain Eukaryota; kingdom Metazoa; phylum Chordata; order Ceratodontiformes; family Protopteridae; genus Protopterus; species Protopterus annectens. The sequence continues at coordinate 449,762,389 of NC_056725.1, read as the reverse complement.
GCATTCTTGAAGGACATAGTACAGTTTTGTACCTACCATAAATGTAGATGTCCGATAGATATGCAACTGCAGTCGGATTTTCCCACCCTCCTACCCCTCTGTATCCTTCTTTTTGGGTCACTACCCCTCTTCCCTTCAGTTGGGGGTATCTCCTATGGTGTATCTGTTTATTACTGTTGTGCATGCTTGGGATTACTTTTTATCCATTTACAAAATTTAGCCTTCCTAAGTGGGCACCTGACATCTGGGGCAAGAAACACTGAAGAAGATGGCGTCGGCCGATGCCTTTATACTCCAGCCGTTGTGCCGTCGGAGAGGAGGCGACACCAGCCGATGCCAGACCCAGACTTTGGAATTCGGCCGACCGAGGGCTGCCTGAGGCAGGACAACCCATATGTTATGACTGCAGTTGCATATCTATCGGACATCTACATTTATGGTAGGTACAAAACTGTACTTTTTGGCTGCTTTGTAAGATGCTTCTTCAAATGCCTCTAAAGCTCCTGATTCTCTGGCCCCTGCTGGCAAGAAGCCTGATAAGTTTTGTAGGGTGCCTGAGGACTGTAACTTTTTGTATAAGTGTCCTGCTGCTTATCCCTCAGTGGTGTCTGTGGCTTCTGACAGACCCTTTCATTTGCTTCCTTCGCCTAAGTTACTGCCTTCTGATAAAGACAGTAGAACTATGGAAAGGCTAGGTAAGATTGTTTGCACCTCAGCTACCCTGGTGTTTAGGGGTATTAATTATCAGACTTGTATGTTCAGGTATGAGCTGGCTCTTCTTTCTCAGCCTTGTCAGCTTATTTCTGATCTCCTGGACTCTGAGAGTAAGACTTTTGCTCTTTCTTTGCTAAGGACTTTCTCTCAAGTGGTTTCTCATTCTGTCAAGTGTAGTTATGATGCAGCAGATGCCTCTTCTAGGGCTGCTGTTTTTGATTAATTGATGAGGAGGTATTCTTGGCTTAAGCGTCAGCCTTTACCTGATGATATCAAGGCTAATTTGATGGATGCTTCTCTTGATATTTATTTGGGGAAGCAGCTGCTGGTTTGTTTAAGTTCAGGATAAGGGGAAGGCCTTACAGGAATTCAAACATGTTTATCTCTCTTGTGCCTACATTTCAAAGAAGCTACCCTAATAAGTCAGACGTTGTTCATAGGCAACCTCATCCTCCTAATAAGGGCAAAAATAGTGGCAAGCGGGCTCCTCCTACTAAGGCTAGTCAGACTTCAGAGTCTCAGAAGTCTTCCTTTCCTGATAAACCAGGTGCTGTGTGACTATCCGTCTATTCCCATCCTCATTCCTCTTTCTCTTGCTGTTTGGCTTCAAATTACTCAGGATTCTTGGGTTTTTTACATTATTTGCCAGGGGTATTCAAGCTGTGAAAATCCCATCTTCCTTTTATGGGAATTCCTCATTCTCCTCAGGAAAAACTTCCTTTTTTCCCAGGAGGTTCTTCGAGATTTTTAACACAGGGTACTGTTCAAGACATACCTGTGTCCCAAGGGGGGAGGGGTTTTTGCTCCAGATTGTTTCTAGTGCCCAGAAAAGAGGGTACTTGGAGACCAATTCTACACCTGTCTCATCAAAGTACTTTACTGAAGGTGTCCTCTTTTGAATGCTGTCCCTTCAGACACTTTTTTTTCTTTTGCTACCTCAGGCTTATATGGTGTCTCTGTATCTCAAGGATGCTTGTTTCCATATTCTGATCTATCCCCTTTTCAGGATGTTTTTGCTCTTCTGTGTTGCCTCCTGGCATTTATATTTATCTGCTTTACCCTTTGGCATTTCTACTGCCCCAAGGGTATTCACAAAATGCCACACTCCTATGATTGCTTTTTGTAGGGATTAGAGAATCCATATATTTCCTTACTTGGATGACCGATGATTCAGGCATCTCTGCCAGAGATCTTGCTGCAAAATCTTCGTTTTGCCATTTCCCTTCTTCAGAGCCTGGGGTTTACAATAAACTTCAAAAAGTTTTCTCTCATTCCTTCTCAGGATAATGTCTTTCCGGGTTGCAGGATTCAGATAGTGCCCACTCTGGCATCCCTGCCTCCTCTAAAGGTCTTGACTCATTTCCTTCTTTCAAAGTCTTCTTCCTGTGACCCCTTTACAGCCAGGGAGTTTCTGAGGGCTGTGGGTTTCATGGCATCCACCATTCCTATGTTCCTTGTGGCTAAACTCCACATGAGAAAGTTTTAGTGGATTCTGAAGACAGTGTGGCTTGAACTTGCACATCCTGTAGATTTTGTAGTTCCTCTTCTTCCTTGTCTGAAGACGGAACTGCACTGGTGGATTCAGCAGTTGTCTCTAAATCCAGGGTTTCCTTTTCATCCCCCTCTTCCCTCTCAGGAATTGTTCACAGAGACTTCAGACGTGGGATGAGGAGCAGCTTTTGCCTCTCAAAAGGTACAGGGAGTGTGGTCGCCTCCTCAGCAGAAGGAGGACATCAGTGTGAAAGAGATGAGAGATCATCTGCTGGCTGTTCAAGCTTTTCATCCTCTTTTTTTCTTCAGGGCCTGTCAAGTTCCTCTATTTTGTGCCAGAGCTCTAGGTCCTCTATGTGGAAGATGGGAACCCTCTCTTTTTCTTGGAAGGGGATGTTTATTTATGCATTTCCTCCCCTTCCTCTCATTCCAAAAGTCCTGTTCAAAATTCAACAGGATGCTCCCAAAATCTTGCTGGTGACTCCTTTTTGTCCACAACAGCATTGGTTCCATCTTCTGCATTTTGCCATGGTCAGTCATCACATGTTGCCTCACAGGGTGGATCTACTCACACAAGACAAGGGGTTTCTCATCCATCCCCATCTGTCCAGTTCTCAACTAACCCTGTTAGTGATAGGATTTTGATTCCACATAGATACTTTTTTTTTTCTGAGGACATGCTGAGGGTTCTGCAGGAGGCCAGGAAGTCCACTACTAGGAAATCCTACTTATCCACATGGAAGAGATTTTCTGTTTGGTGTCTCTCTTGTAACCTGGACCTACTTAGTGTGGATGTTCCTTTGGTTCTCTCTTATTTGTGTGAGTTGCTCAGTGCTGGTTTGGCCTATTCTGCTGTTAAGGCCCACTTACCAGCTGTCTCTGCCTGTCCGCCTTTATCTTCTAGATTTGAGGCTAAGCAATTTCGTAAAGGCGTCTTTCGTATGAGACCCCCCCCCAGGAAGACTGTTCCTCTTCCCTGGGATCTTAATTTTGTTTTGGAGAAGTTGACTCAGGCTCCCTTTGAGCTTGCTGCTTCAGCATCCTTGCAACATTGTTCTTGGAAAGACAGTTATTTTGTTGGCTTTTACTTCTGCCAGACATGTGTCTGAGCTTCAAGCCCTTATGCCTTGTCCTCCTTTTCTAGTATTTCATAAAGATAGTGTGTCCTTGTATTACTAATCCTGCTTTTATACCCAAAGTGGTTAATGAGTTGTCACTTAGTCTGTTCATTTGCTTGCGTTTTCCCCTCTCCGCAATCTGACAGTGAGAGGGTGCTATATACTTTGGATGTGCATAGACAACTCAGATTTTATTTGGATAAGACCAAGTCTATTAGAAAATTTGATCAGTTGTTTGTTTCTTTTCATCTTAGGTCTCTAGGTTTAGCTGTATCCAAGGAAACTATTTCTTCTTGGATTTCAAAGGCTATTTCTTTTTGTTATACTTTTCATGGTAAGACCCTTCCTTCTTCTGTAAAGGCTTATACTGCTACAGCTGTGGCTTCTTTTGGTGCTTTTTTCAAGGGGTTGGATACTAATTCTATTCTTGAAGCATCTACCTGGACTTCTGTGCATACTTTTACCAGCACTACAAGTTGGTGGTGTCTCCAGAGCTAGAGATTGTTTTGCTAGGGCCGTACTTCATGGCTTCTTAGAGGGCTCTATTGCGTCTTTCTCCTCCCAAGTTTCTTCTTGAGCTTTGACACTCTCCCATAAGTGAAGAATACTGCTAACAGTAATTGCATATAGTTGTAGGAAGGACATAGTACAGTTGTGTAAAAATCTTACCATAACAGTAGATGTCCTTTCCTTCACTATTGCAGTATTCTCTCCCTCCCTCCCTCCTTCCCCCTAGTCCTTTTCATTCCTGGATGTACTGGTTTCTCCTGGGTTTCCTTGGACTGGTGTTCCTGATGGGCAATCATTTCTGAGGTTGGTATGTCCAGACGTCACTTTTATACCCTATGGTACGCGAGGAGCATACGTGTAATGATCTGTGTACCTTAAAGCAACAGTAGGCTTTGGTATACTGGCTGGAAATCAGGCTACCCATGGTAGGGAATCCCACTGGTGAAGAATACTGCAACAGTGAAGGAAAGGACATCTGCTGTTATGTTAAGATTTTACACAACTGTTCTTTCTTCTCCTCTTTTATTAGAATGGAAATATTTGATCTGAAAGAATGAATTCTGCAGGGTCAGAGTATCTTCATTGAAAATGACTACACTGCTTAAGCTAGACAGCCATTTTCTTTTTTGTTAAACTGCCATTTGACTCTGCAAAAGAATTAAATGAAAATTTAAACAACTTTATCTGGCATACGTCAGTTTTTTTTTTCTGGAGGAGCAGTTTTTTTGTTAACACATTTATTAAATTATCACTTAAGACATGGATAAACGTACATTAGCAGAAAAGAAAACAAACCACAGTAACATTTTTTCCATTTACTTACATTATACACTCCATATATTTCCGGCTTTGTAACTGTTGTCAGTCCAATGTTACATAAATTGCTGAATTTCTGCCTTTCCTTAATCCTTACTCCTCCTGTCCCCCTGTTATTCTGCACATATTGTTCCCAAACATTCCATTTATTTATATGTGATTTGCTTGTTTCCTTTTCTATAGATCATTCTTCCCATTCTTTTATCTCTTTTATCATATGCAATACAAAATTCAAATACAGTTGGTTTAGACTTTGATTTCCATTTTCTAGTAATTGCTTTTTTGGCAGTCAGCAGAATTAAACTTCATAAGGCCTTACTATGTTTAGGCAGTTCAGATCCTGTGTCCCACTTCATAAAAATCATTTCCTTAGTTTACAGCCTTTACTCACCCAGGAGTACTCTAGGGAATTTTTAAAATCTGCCAATTCATTACAATCCCAAAACAACCTTCCCTGTTGTACTTGTCTTCCCCATCACACCGGCAACATTGCTGTCTTCCTGAGGAAAAGTTCTTTGAAGTCTGCCAAAAAGCCTATGCAAACATATCCCAGCAGAGATCGTAAACATTATAGACTTTGTTGTGTATGTCTTCCAAATGTTTTCTTGCAAAATGCTTTTTCAGTCTTTCTTCACAATCTTTTCTAACCTCCTCTGATTGATTCTTATAGTCATCATGCAGTATTTTATATGCCCTACTAATTACCCCCTTTTTTAAGAGCAGGTCTTGTTCTAGATTAGTCTATAAACTGTACCAGAACAGGTCTTTCACATCAGATTATCCTACCCATTTCTTTATGCTTATACTCTGATATCAATCCCTGGTAGGGAAGGTAGTCTCCAACCTGCAGTCCAAAAGGCTTCCTGTCCTCATCCCATTCTATTACCTTTCACTTTTTACTTATTTACGCCTGATACCTTGGTTCCTTTGCCAGCTTTTTCAGTAAATTCCAGGCCCCTCTTGCCTTTCTGTACCCCTACTTGCAGTCATTCCTGTTGGCAAAACCTCATTTCTCCATTCTCTTGTTGGTCTAGTCCTTAGAGTAATTCTGCTATTTTATGAATATAATATTCTGTATGGTTTTTGTTCTCCTTTTGGATCTGCAGCCAAAATCCCACTCTCTCTATTTCTTGAAGTTCCCCCGTGCCTCATCATCATCCCTTTCTATTTTGAATTATAACCTTCCACTTATGTATGTGAACCTTAACTGTGTATTTCTAGATTATCCCTTCAAGTCAGGTAATCTTAAACCACCTTGTTCTAGTGGAAGGATCAGCTTATACCACTTAATTCTTTCCCCCAGATAAATTCCTTTAACACTATATTAATTACTATCCATAACTTTTTCTCTAGTCAATAAAAATATGCCTGACTCGTACATAAAATTTTAGGGACTAAAAACATTTTCACTGCTTGTATCTTACTATACTTAACCTTAATTTAATCAGTTTTTGTTATCTTTTGTTTAGTCTCTTCCCACATATATTTAGTTGCCGTAACAGAAGCCTTTTTAATCCATACTTGTAAATGCTGTATTGCTGAACCAATTTGTGTGTGGATACATAATTTACAGCTGTAGTCATTGTTTTATCTTCATTAATGTTGTATCTCAAAAATACTTGAAACTGTCTTACAATGTTCCACAACACTAAGACGTCCTTTCTGGATTTTTCATGTAAAATAATATTTACAAATCAAGCCAGCTTTTTTAATTTAATTTTTTTATTACTGTACCAATTATATCCTTGCATTTCTGAACCAATTATATCCTTGCATTTCTGAGAACCTTATTTTCCTTGCCAGTGGCTCTAAATGTAAAGCAAATAAAGGGGAAAGAGGACATCCCTGCCTGGTTCCCCTGTTCAAACACAGCTTGTCATAGAAGAGCCCTTCCACTTAAATTATTACTTCAGATCCTTCTTGTATCCTCCTAATTGACCTTATCACTGTAGCAGGGAATCCAAATGCTTCCATTTCCATACTCATAAAATCTCAGCTTACTCTGTCAAATGCTTTTTCTGCATCAAGACCCACTAACAACAGTGATATTTTCTTACATTCTGCTTCCTCTAGATCATCATTCTGCTAATGTTATCAGATGTTAGTGTACACTCCACAAAACCACTTTGATCTATATCTGTCAACTGTGGCAGCATCTTTGCCATTCGTTTAGCTAGTATAGACATAAAGACTTTATAATTGTTGTTTACAATTGAAGTGGGTCTGTATGAACCTGGGTCCGATGGGTCTTTACCATCTTCAGCTTATACTGCTTTCTCCTAAGATATTGGTGCTTCTGTCCTTTTAAAATAATGATAAACAAAATCTTCCCGATCTTATATCACTGTCTTCCCTCCTAACTTCCAGACTTCTACAAGAATACCATCTGTTCCAGAGGGTTTTCCTGAAGATCACCATTTTTATTTCATTTCCTCCTATCTTAACTGTTAATTGCTGAGCCTCGTCTACCACTAACTTTAGCATAACTAGGTCTTCCAGAAATATTCCCATTGGTGCTCTTTCTTTATTTCCACATTCCTCTGCTTTATACAAATTTTCATAACATTTCAAAAATATCTGTAATAACGTCTAGAGGATCTCTGTTTAGTTTTTTAGTAATATGCTCCCTGAGTTTGTTGACAACCCTTTCTACTTTGTTGCCCACGTCATTGTGCTAAAACGTTTTGTGCTGTGGAGTTATTATCAAGAATAGTTGCTTAACGGCAGTCTTTCTGTACTCGTACATATTATCCAGCTATTCCCTTATTTTCTCTTTATCAGTCTGCATTTGCGGAAGTTATGTTTTGTGAAATTCCCCTTATTCTGCAATACTTTAACCTTTGTCAACCCCTCTAAGTATTTCTTCATAAATTGTATCTCTTTCTCTTTTATTTCTACCATATTTTTAAAGTCCATTTTTATTTTGTCACACTCACTAGCTGTATTTTTTGAAGGTATTTTTACCTTCTTTAATAGCTCTCGAGTAATTTCCAATACCCATTCCTTAAGTGCCAGTGTCTCATTTTTCATTATTACCATGCATTTTTATCTTGTTTTTTTATTGATGTATGATCCGAAATAGTTAATAGATGTGTGTCAAAGCTTTCAATTAAATGGGCATGTTCCCGTGAAATATAATTTCTATCTAGTCTAGCCCAGTTATTGTACCTTGGGGAACAATATAAAAATTCTGACTACTGAGTTCCTACTACTGAATTCACATCTTTCATACCAAATATTTTCATACATTTATTCAGGAATCTACCCTGTTTTATTATATTTCCTTTCTTGAACCCCCCCCCCAATACATGTTCACTATTGCAAATCAAGTTCTAGTCCCTACCTGTAAGTAGTATTCCATTCTGAAAGTTTCCCCAAAATGTTCTTTTTTTTTGTTCATAATTTTTTATTTCATTTATGATAATGTAACAGATTAAGGTAATAAAATAAAAAGCATTTTACAAATTGAGTATAACAATATGCATTTAAAAAAAAATGAAAGTCAACTTTTTACATTTATATATATATATATATATATATATATATATATATATACATATATAGATATATATATATATATATATATATATATATATATATATATATATATATATATATATGGGTTCACTTTATAACATCGAAATACTGAAATGTCGAATTTCAGTATCTCGAAGCTATAAAGTCGAATGTTAGAAATAGCGAACGTTCATAATCGTGAATTTCACATATCTGTAATATATGTCAAATTCGCGGTTATGAAGTTGCGCTACGTAATGTCCAGGTTTGTGTTTTGGTGGTGCGCGGTGCCGTGTGTTGATGTAGGTTTTATATCAGGTAAGTGAGTGTTTTGTAAGGGTTTTGAGTGGGAGTTAGAGTGTGTGTGAGGGATTGGAGAATGTGCATGTGTGTGAGCTTTTGTGTTGTGTTTGTGCGATCTCGGAGTTAGTATATATATAAGTAGGGGGGTGTGGGGGGTGCAGGGTGGCTTGCCCCCCTGCTTATGTGTGTGTGAGTTGTGTATGTGTGTTTTTTTTGTTTATGTTGTGATGTGGGTGTTGTGTTGTATGTTTAGTGTAGTGTGTGTGGTGTTTTCGGTTATGTGGTTTTGCGGTTTTTGTTGGTGTTTTGTGGATTCGGTTTTATAGTCTCGAGATACTGAAATTCGATATTTCAGCATTTCAAGGTTATAAAGTGAATCCATCCATATATATATATATATATATATATATATATATATATATATATATAGTTTCACTTCATAATCTCGAAATACTGAAATACCGAATTTCAGCATTTCGAGACCATGAAGCCGAACCATTCACAATACTGAAACCCACAATCACGAACATACACACACCATACACCACTTAACACACACACCATTCCACCCACAGCACACAAACCACACAATCCTACACTACATATAAGCAGGCTGTCAAGCCCCCCTGCACCCTCCATGTGGGGGGGACCCCCCTACTAATATATACTAACTCCGAGATCGCACATAACATTAAAAAAAAAAAAAACTCGCACCACAGCATTCTCCATTCGCTCGTACACAAATACACATCACACACACACACAAACACCAACAAATCCAACACTCACACTCATGCCTACATCTCCCTACCCTTACCCACACATACAACATACAAAAACACGCACAAACACTCACTCACCTGCACTTTCAGGCACCATAATACTACACGCAACGTACCGTACATACTATATATATATATATATATATATATATATATATATATATCGCCCGAGAATAAAATAAATATAGATAACGCAGACAGATTTAAGTATAAGTTAACTAATAAATAATTTAAATTATGATGAAAAAGTTTCATTGAGGGCAAAGGTTTTTAGCCATGCATTTTCCTTAAGTTTTTTAGGATAAATACTGATGTTATGCTGTCCCTGTCTCAACTTCCTTCTTGCTGGTTAGTTAGGAGAGTTACCCAGATCTTGTTTGCTGCTTGAAGCTTCAGGATTGCTGGCGACTGGCTCAGGCTAAGTTATATTGTTTTTTCTAAGGTTTCTTGTAAAATATTATTTGGTAGCATAGGTATTTCTGTAGGTCAGTAGAATCTGTTGTTTGTCTATCCCTCTGTCTACCGCCTGCTTAGTTGCTGTTTTATTGTTGAGGCTGGCATTTCTTTATCTTTCAGGCCTACCCTTTCTCTTCTTTCTAACTTACGAATCCATTTAAGTTAGAGGATTTGTCCTACACTTTCATTCCATTTTACTTAGAGGGCTTTGCCTTATTTCGCTTCTCTACCTAAGGAGCTAGCTGTTTAAGTTAGAGGTATCTCCTCTGTTGGAGGAGTTGTCGTTTGACTTAGAGACTCTCCTCCTTCCGTTTCTTTCCCTTTTCAAAAAAAAAAAAAAAAAAAAAAAAAAGCTTTTTTTTGTTTTTTTTGGCTGAGTGTCTCTTTCCATTCTATTATCTCTATTATAATATCTTGTTGTTGATTGCTGTTGTATTTTATGGTAAATATGTCCAAGGAAGCTTCTAAACAATCCAAGCCTTCTGGATTCAAGAAGTGTGATTCCTGCACCCAAAAGATGTCTCTAACTGATGGTCATACCAACTGCGTATACTGTTTGGGAGCTGTTCACCTGCAGGACTCTTCTTCCATTTGTCATGGTTTTAGCTCTAGAGTCCTGCAGGAGCGCAAAAACAAGCTAATCTTGAGAGGATTTATTGAAAGGGCCTTTTGAAGCATCGAAGGAAGGGAATAAGGCAGTAAAATGTGACAAACCTTCCATATTGGCATCTTCATCTGCTCTGGCTTTGGAACCGTCGAGGGCAAAGACAAACCGTCAAGTTCGTCAGATCCAATAGCTGTCGGGTCTGACAAGGCTTTATCTCCTTCAGTTCCATCATTGTCTTTGGAGCTGTCTAGGAGCCATAAAAGATCCAGGTCTCCCTGCTTGGAACTTGTGCGTTGCTTGCCACAGTCCCCACTTCTCCAGTTTGTTGCAGGCTGTCACCAATCGTACACCCAGTCCTCTCGATCATCCAGGAACCTTTCGAATGACGATGTGGAGAGGGTTGTGAAGAGGTTGCTCAGGACACCGGCCTTGGCAAAAATTTTATCGAGCCTAGCCTATAATGGACATGGAGCCGACTGTCCAACCTACTTTGTCATCGATTCCACCTTCGACTCACCTGAGTTCGGAGCCGGAATGCATGGATGTCATTGTCGTGGAACCGTTGGATCCGAAAACCCCGGGTCTCTCGGGTCCGACATCAGCTCCGATCCTGTCGATACCATCTTCTCTCAAGGGATCTGGGGGTCGACACTCCCTCATCGGCTCCGGGGGGAGGGGCGAGATCGGACCCTTGTCGGATCCTACTCTCCCACTCGGAGCTTCGGTACAGGTGAGTTTGGCGCCTACATCGACTTCGGAGCCATCACTCTTGGTTTGGAGAAGTCCTGGTTCTTCGGAGCCAGAGACTCTGTCGGGCTGGGATCATGGTGCCTTTGAGGTGATGAGTGTGCTGTCCTCTCTATCCACTCCACCCTCAGCTCCAGTTGCTCCTTCCCTTTCCGGGCCAGTGTCCACCTCCGAACCACCCCTCCTCCCTAGGCATAAGGAACCAATGCCCCAGGATGCCCCTTCGGGTGACCCCCCCCCCTTCCGAAACGTCTCTAGAACACCTCTCAGAGGAGGTCCCTTGGAAGAGGACTTGTAAGAGGAAGCATTTGGGCTCCCCTGAGTCCCTGACATCGGACATGGACTTGGAGGACTCAGAAGGGTCCCCACAGTCCCCCTCTGAATGTCTCTTTTTCAGACATCCTGGAAATCCTCAAGCAGAGGGGTGGCAGGAAATCCCTTTCCCCTTCTGAAGATGAGTCCATGTACCTGGACGCATTGGTTCCTGACCCTCCACCTCTTGGGTGTCGCCATCCTTCGACCCGCTGCTAGGTGTAGTAAGTCAAAAGGTGAGGAGCTCTCCAGAATCGATGGAACCAGTTCTGCGGAGACCCTATAAGTTTAGCAGTGCACCGAATGACAAACCTTTCCTGAGTGAGGGTGTGCTAGTTGATGCTGTGGTGGTTGCGGCAGCCACATAGAATTAGCAGAAACCTCCTCTTCTGTCCATCCACCGAACAAGGAGTCCCTTACGATGGACATAAATGGGAAGCGTGTCTTTTCTTCAGCAGCCATTACCCTTTGGTCACTGAATTATTTGCCCCATTTTACCCGTCTCCAGAGGGATCTCCTGAAAGAGCTAGGAGATACCCTACAGGATCCTACAGTTGCAGGAGCTGAGCTGCTTCTCAGCTTGCGACCTTATCTTCTGTAGTTAACTCCTCCATGTGGCTTATCTCCTATGCAGCCGATGGAGCGAGTAGGGCAGCAGGCACAGGAGTCGCCTTACGGAGACATTCCTGGATGCGCCTTTGTCAGTTTGCAGCGCCCTTCAAGTCTTCCATTACCAGTGTCCCATTTGATGTCTCATCATTGTTCGGGCCCAAGCTAAAAGAGACTCTCAACAGGTGAGAGGAAAATGGCAAAACTCTCTCTGCCGTGGGAGTACGTTTCTCCGCGCCTACTAGACCTTATCCCAAAGGTCAAAAAGGTAGGAAAATGTGGTTCCAGAAATCCCAGGGAGCTTCGCCTAATGCACATGGGCCCCAAGGGCAGAGGGGGGAACAGTAATGGAAGATGCCGCCCTCGCAGCAGTGAGGGTCCACAGAGTCTGGGCGACAGAGATACATTCTCTGGTAGACCCTTCCAGTGCACCTGAAGGGAGGCCCATCTGTCCACCTCTGGTGGCAGTCGAGAGCAGATTGTCACTGTACCCAGAAACCTGGCAAAGTATCACAAAAGACAGATGGGGTCAGTATGTAATATCCAGGGGATAACAGTATTCCTTTCTCCATGCCACCTCTTTCCAGAAAACAAAAAATCCATCCCAGATGTGCCACCCAATCTAAGGGAACAAGCAACCCTTGAAGTTCAAAGGTTGCTAGAAAAACGAGTCATCCAAGATGTCCCCGCAGACCAAATTGGATCTGGAACTTACTCAAGGTTCTTTTTAGTTCCAGAGAAAACAGGGAACTGGAGGCCCGTTTAGGATCTCAGCAGACTCAACAAGTCTGTCAAGAAGACAAAGTTCCAGATGGTGACACTGCAGTCCATACTCCCCTTTTTGGGAAAGGACAATTGGATGTGCTCCATTGATCTCCAGGATGTGTACTACCATATAAGATGGACAGGTGATCCAGGAGGTATCTACGCTTCCGGCTGGGAGCCAGTCACTACCAGTTCAGAGCTCTGCCCTTTGGTCTCACCACAGCCCCCAGGGTGTTCACCAAATGTATGGCTGTAGTCACAGCTCATCTGAGGTGGCTAGGATTCCGGGTGTTTCCATATTTAGACGACTGGCTCCTTTCCGCCGCCACCACTGAGCATCGACTAACCGAGGCAAGGGACACAACAGTTCACCTCTGCTCACAGCTAGACATCACTATAAACTACGAAAAGTCTGCCTTGTTGCCCTGTCAATATATTACATTTATAGGGGCAGATTTAGATGCAAAAGACATGATAGCAAAATTGCCTCAGGAGAGGGAGACTACCATTCAACATCACGTTTCAATCTTAATTGAGAGGAGAAAAAAGATTCAGGCAAGGTTTGTTCTCAAAGTCCTGGGCTCTATGGCGGCAGCAATAAAACTAGTTCCCTTGGCACGCTTCCACATGAGGCTATTACAGTGGCTCCTATTTGCTCAATTGGCCATGCAAGATTTACCCATGTCACATGAAATTGTCATCACGGAGACCTGCAAGAAGGACCTAAAATGGTAGCTTCAGTCTACGCAGCTGACGGTAGGCAAGACCATTCATCCTCCCCCAACCAGTAGCCACAGTGACCACGGACACTTCCCAGATAGGGTGGGGGGGGGCATTATCTGGGACAAGACTGTTCAAGGAACATGGCATCAACAAGAGTACCACTTGCACATCAACGTCTTAGAGATGAGAGCAGTGCCTGAGCCAGTCGTCAGCAATCCCGAAGCTTCAAGTGACAAACGAGATCTGGGTAACTCTCCTAACCAACCAGCAAGAAGGAAGGCGAAATTAAGGACAACAAACATAGGTTCATTGGTGTGTACTAGGCTAATGGCTCTGGAGCCTTTACAAGCCTAGGCCATAGGATTACCCTGGCATTCGTGCCACCTGACCTTAGTTCCCAGTGCCTCTGTCAACTAGAGCCACTGGAGTGATCCCCTGGGTGAATTTTCTATTTCACATGGAATGTTATGGTGAGTACACAACTTTTTTTGTTTTGTTGCAGTTTCTTCTGTAGCAGTGTCCTTTAGAAATGCAAGAAAGTCTCCAAATTGTGGCAGTGAAGATTTCTTTCAATTCCTTGTGGTGATTTTTCTGGCCACAGCAGTAATTGTCCACATTAAATAGTAAATGTCTGTTCTTATAAGCTTACTCTCTATAATATTGAATAGAATTAGCTCTTTAGAAAGAATAAAAGAATATGTCCATAAAGATTTATAAAAGTCTTTAATCCTTCCAAAAATTCAGATAAAGGACAATCAAAAAACGTGAGACTAGTTGGCATTAATATATTTCTTATTCTACTACAACTTTTTTATTAAACATAGCTACTCTATAAGGAGTCAGAAGAGCTCTATAACTGTATTTCCAAGTAAATAGTCTCCGATATAGAGACCATGAGGTTTTAGAAATAGAATTAATTGGATGATGTCCTTCATGGATGCATCTGCAGTCATAACAAATGGGTTGTCCTGTCGTCAGGCAGCCCTTCGGTCGGCCGGATTCCAAAGTCTGGGTCCGGCTTCGGCTGATGTCGCACTTCACCCGACGTCATCTCTGCTGGTCCTCGGGTATAAAGGCATCAGCCGACGCCATTTTCCTCAGTCTTTCTTGCCGCGTGGCGCCCGAAGCAGAAGCGGTGCGCAAGTGCCGGTCGGTCGGTCAGATCCAGAGATTACTACTACCGAATACTACTTCGAAGACTTCTAAAAAGCTAAGTACCCCGTTAGGGACTCTTTCTTGCCTCAGCCGATGTCAGAAAAAGTCAATAACTGTTTAACTTGTGGGAAACAAATACCTCATAAAGATTTCCACTCTTACTGTCTGCCTTGCTTAGGCCCAGACCACGACGTAGCAGCCTGTTCGGCCTGTGCTTCCTTCAACCGACGAACGCTTAGGCGTCGGTCGGAGTTTGCTGAACAGTTTTTCGGCTCAGATTTTGCGTACATTATGCCGTCGGATCCTCCGACTACCCAAATTGTTAAAACGCAAAGAAAAAGACCGACACTCGCGGTCCGCGGTTTCGGCTGAAACCACGGTTAAGCAAGCCGCGAGTGTCTCGGTTTCGGCCGAAACCGAGAAAACGGGTCAATCTTCAGCCGAATCCATGACTACTACTGAGGCTCCTGCTACCTTAGTTGAATCGGCCTCAGAAATTTTGCCTACAACTGTGGTTCCTAGTGATTTATCAGACACCATCCCTTTGGATGTCTCTACCCCAGCACGTGGTGCTGCTAGGCCTCCTGCAGCCATGTCTATTAAGGCCTTTGCCAGGGCTAAAGCAGCCAAATCTGTTAAATCAGTGCCTGTTAAGCCCCCCTCACACAGGCCCACTTCAAGTTCACAAATGCTTACTCTGGCAGAAGATTTAATATCCTTAATTAGGGATCCCAATCTCACCCAGACAGGGCCTCTCAGCCCCAGAAAAGAGACCTAGAGCAGAGCCCCGAGCCAGTGTCCTCTGATGATTCTGCGGATGACTCAGACATTACAGACCAGCCAGAGGCTCCTTTTTCTACTTATGAAGATTCCGATGCTGAAGAATCCATTCCAGCTGCCTCTCCACCAGAGGAATTTTCCTTTGGGGAAACCTTACATGCCATGAGAGAACAATTCCAATGGCAGGGACAAGATTTCTCAGATTCAAGAAACAGGCTTAGGACTTTTCTGCACTTACCACAACATAGGCCCTTAGCTATACCTCCTGTACTGCCTGTTGTGGATGATGCATTTAATGATGTTTGCACTGCTCATGATTCTTTACCTCCAGCCCCTGCCAAACCAGATAGATTTTACAGGGTGCCAGACACTCATCACCACCTATACAAGGCCCCACTTGCAGATCCCGAAACTATATCCCAGGGGCCTAAGGCAGTAGCCTCGACCACAGCAAAAAACCCTGTTCCTTCTGAAAGGGAATCCAGGTCCTTAGAGAGATGGGGGAAAAAAGTTTACACCTCTGCTACTCTCTCAGCTAGAGCTTTAAACTGTCAGTTTCATATGATCCAATACCAAGAGTTTATGCTTGATCAGTTAACTAAAAAACTGTCCTCTGATGAATCCTTAGATAAGAAATATGTATTAGAAATGGTGAATAACATCCAACAGGTTAGTAACCATTCCTTAAAATGTGGCTATGATGCACTGGAGGCTTCATTTAGATCAGCCATGACTGGCACAGTGATAAGAAGGCATGCATGGTTGAAAGAACAGGTCTTACCGGATCATGTTAAAGCAAAGCTGTTAGATGTTCCTATGGATAAGGCCAGTCTATTTGGTACACCTGCCCAGCAAGTAATGAAGAAAATGGAAGAAAAGGCAAAATCTGTACAAACAGTTAAAGATTTCTTACAGGTTCAGCCCCAAGGTTTAGCAGGAACTGGCCTGCCAAAATTGGTCCTTTCCAGACTCCACAAAATCCCAAAGGGGCAGGAATAGACGCTCTAGAGGCAGAAATCAATCCAGAGGAGGTGCCTACAGAGGACGACAGTGGCAAGGCAATAACCGAGGCACAGACACAACCACTGCCACTGCAACAGGACAATCACAGTGACTTGGCTCTGACACCGCCTACCAGGGAGCAAATAGCAGCACCTTTAGGCGGAAAGTTAGCCTTATTTTTGAAAAATTGGCACTATATCACAAAAGACAAGTGGATTTTGCAAACCATAGACCAAGGCTACCGGTTCCACTTCCACACCTTACCAGTAAAAAGAGGAATGCCAAACCTACCTCCAAATCAAAAAAATAGAAGCTCTACAGCAGATAGCGAAATTAACAAAGATGAGAGCTGTGGAAAGAGTACCAATAACAGAACAGGGCAAAGGATTCTACTCCAGACTCTTCCTAGTACCAAGAAAAGAGAAAAGTTGGAGACCTATTCTCGACCTGTCCGTCTTAAACACATACATCATTGTCCCAAAATTCAAAATGCTGACTCTACAGCAACTTCTTCCCATGCTGGGCAAGGAGTGTTGGCTGGTAACTCTAGATCTCAAGGAGGCATACCTGCACGTCCCCATTCGACCAAATTGCAGAAGATACCTCAGATTTCTTGCAGGATCAGAGCATTATCAATTCTCAGCATTGCCCTTTGGCTTATCTACTGCCCAGAGTATTCACAAAATGCCTGGCATCAGTAATCGCTCACTGCAGACTACAGGGAATCCAAATTTATCCATACCTGGACGACTGCCTGTGACAAGCGGACAACAAAAGCAAGCTGACATCAGATTTACAAAGGGTCATTTACTTGCTACAAGCCCTGGGATACACAGTCAATTTACAAAAGTCAAGGCTGATACCATCCCAAACAAGAACATTCTTGGTTGCGGAATTGGACACAGTAAAACAAATGGCATTCCTAACTGCAGAAAAACAAAAAGAACTCCCTCTTTACTTCTTGGCATTAACAAAGCAGAACAAACTAACAGCAAGAAAAGTTCTGCAGGCCTTGGGCTTCATGGCATCATGCATAATCTTGGTCCCACATGCCAGACTGCATATGAGAAAGCTACAGTGGTACCTAAAGAATTTATGGTCTCAGCACAGGCACAGCTTAGAAACAGAAATCCCACTAATCCCATGCCTAAAACAGGAGTTCCTATGGTGGGCTCAAGCATGCCAGTCAAACCCAGGCTTACCCTTCCACAACTTTCGAGCAAGCCAAACCATCACAACGGACGCCTCAGACCTAGGATGGGGGGGCGCACATGCTGGACAAATGCATACAAGGATTGTGGACTCAAGACCAGCTGCACCTGCACATAAACCAAAAATAAATGCTGGCAGTAAAACTGGCAATCCAAAAATTCAGACCATTCCTCAAAGAAGGCCATTTGATGATAAGGACAGACAACACCACAGTCATGTGGTACATCAACAAACAGGGAGGCACTCATTCATACCCCTATGCAGAATGACTTTGGACCTTTGGAATCTGGCTCTCAGCTACAACATCCAGTTACAGGCAATATTTGTGCCGGAAAAGAGAACACCCTAGCAGACATGTTAAGCAGAACCACCTCGGATGCTCACGAATGGATGCTACACCCGGACATCTTCAAGGCCATCACAAAGAAATGGGGAATGCCACAAATAGATCTATTCACATCCCCACTCAATCACCAGCTCAAAAATTCTGCACAAGGACATTCCACCCACTTGCATGGAAGGTGGACTCTCTATCCTTCAGCTGGAAAGGCCTGACAGCATATGCATTTCCACCTCTTCCCTTGATGCACAAGGTACTACTGAAAATCAAAGAGGAACGCCCAAGGATAATCCTGATAGCTCGAATTGGCCAAAACAACACTGGTACCCATTGCTGAGGAGCATGTCTCGGGAGAGAATGTGGTCAATACCCTGATGCCTTTGATGTTAACTCAGAACAACTACAACATCATGCATCCAAACCTAAAAACC
Source organism: Protopterus annectens (assembly GCF_019279795.1). NCBI lineage: Eukaryota > Metazoa > Chordata > Ceratodontiformes > Protopteridae > Protopterus > Protopterus annectens. Next base: position 449,744,000 of record NC_056725.1, on the reverse strand, counting down.
TTGCAGCTGACTGCCTGGAACATCACATAGCAGCAACTAACCCAGACCTTTCCCAAAGGGTTAAAGACATTATCCTTGAAGCCCGCAGACCTTCAACAAGAAGGAACTATGCAGGAAAATGGAAAAGGTTTGTCATTTGGAGTACTGAAAGAGGAAAAGATGTGTCGAACATAGATATTGCTAACATTCTGGAGTACTTGGCAGAGCTTCTACATACAGGCCTGTCCTATTCCTCCATCAAGATACATGCATCAGCTATTTCAGCAGAATACAGCTTCGATCCACCTGTCTTTTCGCATCCTCTACTCAGGCAGTTCCTCAGAGGGATCAAGAATGTAAAACCTCCTAGGAAACCACCATTACCAGCATGGGACTTGAACTTTGTGCTAGAAAAGTTGACACTCCCTCCGTTTGAACCAGCAGCAACAGCAGATCTGCAACACCTGTCATGGAAAACTGCTTTCCTACTGGCAATTACCTCAGCAAGGAGGGTTTCGGAACTACAGGCCTTAATGGCAGTGCAACCCTTCCTAATCTTCCATCAAGATAGGGTGTCCATGAGAACTAATCCTACATTTATGCCTAAAGTGGTATCCAGAGTGTCTTTAAACCAGGCAATCCACCTACCTTCCTTCTTTCCCAATCCACAGAACAGGGGGGAAAGACTGCTGCATACCTTGGATGTACATAGGCAGTTACGCTACTACCTGGACAGAACCAAAAGTAACAGAAAAACTGACCAGCTTTTAGTAGCCTATGCAACAGGTAGGGAAGGAAAAGCAATTTCCAAACAGACAATCTCCAAATGGATAGGAAATTGCATAAGATTCTGTTACTCCTACCATGGAAAACCAATTCCACAGAACATAAGACCTCATTCTACAAGGGCTACAGCCACTACCACAGCTTTCGTACGAGGAGTGGCAACCAAGGACATTTTTGAGGCGGCTACTTGGACCTCAGTGCATACATTTGCCAAGCATTATAATTTACCTCTATACTCTAGATCCCGAGCAGGGTTTGCCACTGCTGTACTGCAAGGGATCCTAACTACACCATAATTTTTCTTCCTCCACCCCTAGTTTGGCTATGGTATTCTACCCATTTGTTATGACTGCAGATGCATCCATGAAGGACATAGTACAGTTTTGTACCTACCATAAATGTAGATGTCCGAACTGGATAGCATCTGCAGTCAGGATTACCCACCCTCCTTCCCCTCTGTGGTACTCCTAGGGTATTTACCCTCCTAATAGCTAGCTGGGGGGGGGGGAGTCTCTTATGGTGTATTTGTTTGTATATATGTACATACATGCTTATTTTTTGTGTTTGCCTTTACTTTTTTGGAAACATTGGCATTTATCCAAAATTTAGCCTTCCAAGAGGGCAACTGCCATCTGGGGCAAGAAACACTGAGGAAAATGGCGTCGGCTGATGCCTTTATACCAGAGGACCAGCAGAGATGACGTCGGGTGAAGTGCGACATCAGCCGAAGCCGGACCCAGACTTTGGAATCCGGCCGACCGAAGGGCTGCCTGACGACAGGACAACCCATTTGTTATGACTGCAGATGCTATCCAGTTCGGACATCTACATTTATGGTAGGTACAAAACTGTACTTTTTTGTTTGATCAATAAAAGTAATTTGATGAATTAGATGTTTTTGTTTTGATCAGTAAAAGTAATTTGATGATATTTTGAAAATAAATTCCGGAATGTATCATTCAGGTTACTATAGTTAACAGCTAAAAGGTTGTAATGCCTTCCATGCATTTAGGCCAGCTACTTCAGAGGCAGGGACTAAAGGTAGAGGTGTCTATTTACACCAAAAATAAATGCACTTCAAGGCTGGTCAAACAGGACAATGCACTTGAGCTGCACCATGTTCAAATCACCATAGGTAAAGTGCAATATCACTTCCTTGCAAGCTATAGGTCCCTCTCTGTGACCCAGGAAGCCCATACTATGTATTTAAACTTATTAGAAACACTAACCATTCATCCCAATACCATATTCATGGGTGACTTTAATTACTCCACTATTAACTGGAAATCCTGTATGACATCAAATGTACATGCACAGAGATTTCCTGGATTTTGTAAACACAAACTTCCTGGACCAGATAGTCAATACATCACCCAGGGATGTAACCATACTGGATCTGGTCCTCACTAAAATGGGAGACTGCTGTACACCCCCTACTGTAATGCCTTCCCTGGTAAGGTCAGACCACAAAATAAAAACCTGGACCCCCAGCTAAACCTGGAATATTCAGGAACTATTTTAAGGCTAACCTGCTATTAAGTTGGAACCTGGCAAAATTTCAAGCCCCCATAAACCCTGAGAACACTGCTGCATATGCAGAACTGTTCACAAAAACCCTGTACTGGCATGTTAATAGCTGCATAGAGGCAGCTCTACCCACCAGGAAAAAGTAAAGAACTAACTCAAAAAACAAGCCATCCTGGTGAAATCAAAAAATCAATAGGCAGTATAACAGGAGGAAGAAAATCATGGGAAAAATTAGGAGGTGCAGCACCCAGCAGGATAAAAGCACTCTCATCAAACTAAACAACTCAGAAGCACCCAGCAGGCTAAAAGCACTCTCATCAAACTAAACAACTCAGAAGCACCCAGCAGGCTAAAAGCACTCTCATCAAACTAAACAAACATCTCAGAAGATAGAGTCTAATCTGAGGTAAGTTTGGCCTCCCAGTCCAAGGACAACCACAAAGCATTCTTTAGCTATGTCCGCAACATCAAAGGCAATACACAACTGTGTGCATAGCTCATTGTAAATGGAACCACCTATGCTGAGCCAGAAGATATAGCAAACTTCCTGGCTGATAAATTCATCTCCAACTTTACCACTCTCTCCTCCTCAGCCTTCCCTCAGGGAATGCCTTCAAATATAACTCCCCCTATAATCACTAGGAAACAGGTCCTTTATGCTCTCTCTAAGACCAAGAACACTGCATCAGTGGGCCCAGACAGTATTCCAGGATGCCTTCTAAATAACATGAAACATGATCTATCAGGGTTTCTGCAATTACTGTTTAACTGTAGCCTTCAGCTTTGTGCTTCATGAATGGAGAAAGGCAACAGTCATCTCTATGCACAAAGGTGGGCAGTCTACAGACCCTGGAAACTACAGGCCCATAAGTCTGACTAGTCTTACATGTAGAGCCAAGGAAAGAATTTATCAAGGAGATGATCAGGAGAGATATAGTAAACCTCCAGGCACTGGACCTAACCCAGTTTGGTTTTGTCAAGGGCAGATCATTCCTACTTAACCTGGTGGGCTTCTTTGAGAAGGTCACCAAAGCAGTGGATTTGGGTAAAATCGTCCCCTACCTTGACCTGGCCAAGGTATTTGACATAATATCCCCCTCGGGCATTGTTGACAAACTCAAGATGTTAGGTACAAACCCAAATGTCACCTGGTGGATAACCAACTTGCTCACAGACGGGACCCAAGAAGTTAGAATTGGGGAGTCCACCTCTACAAAGAGGCCAGTCACAAGTGGAGTCCCTCCGGGATCAGTCCTTGGACCCGCTCCATTTTGGCTTTTACTTCTCAGAAGTCAAGGCCAATGTCAGTGCTCTCTGGCTAACTAAATTTGCAGATGATTGCAAATTGAGTCGTCATTGAATTTCACACTGACACAAATGTTGACCAGGAGGGACTGATACAGACAAACAACTGGTGTCAGAGCCATCAACTAAAACTAAATGCCAATGAATGCATAATAGTATCCTTTGGGAAGTCATCTATCCCTGGTAACTATCCTATTGACAACACACCCCTTAGAGTTGACCCAGTAGCCAAGGGCTTAGGGACACACACAGATAGTAATCTAGCATTTGACCATCACGTGTCTACAGTGATAAGGAAATCATTCTATGTTGCGCAACTTACAAACAAAGGTATGGCATCTAAGTCCAAGGAAGTCATCGTCCCACTGTATTCGGCATTCATCAGACCTATCATTGAGTACAGTGCCCCCTTTGGTATTTACCTAAACAGGCATATCCAACAATTGGAACGTCCACAGAGGTTCCTCACTAAAAGAATACAGGGCATAGGTAAAATGTCCTATGCAGACCACCTCAAGGCCCTATCCCTGTATTCTGTCTCCTACAGGCTTTTGAGGGGAGATCCATGCCTGACATACATACTGGACATTGTCAGACCCCACTCTGATGGACCTCCTGCATATACACAAATCAATCAGCACCAGAATTACTGTTCTAAAGACTTGTACTTTGCCTGTGTTATAAATAGGACCTGCTGGAGAGATAGGTATGTATCCCAGAGACTACCCCGTCTGTGGAGCAGGCTCCCCATCCATGTGAAGCAGTTGCTCCCTAACTCATTTCAAGTGCAACTTGGACAATTGGATGAGAAACTGGAAATTCATCCCTGGTTTGGCACCTATGGCTCTAATGGACACAGGTAACCTGTAAATGGTTCATCTTCCAGGCCCATGCTTACACTTATCAAGGGAAATCAGAACTTGTCATAGATTTGGGATGCATGGCTAGGCTTAAAAAGGCCCTTGTGGTCGTTAGCCTAGTAAACACCTATGAACCTATGGAAATTGAATACAATGTATTAATCTTGTTTATTTCTAGATCTTTGTAAATAATATAATTTAAATTTTTAACAGTTGTGGAAACCTATTACTTATAGAATTAGAAGCTATATAAAAATTTAGTACGAGTTAAAGTAAAAACTGATTGCAAATGAGATGAATGTATATTATCTATATTAAATTTTGTGCATAAACATTACAGAGATTTAATTTTTATACCATGTAAACATTGATACCAGAAAAGGAATTGATGATTTCCCAAATGTGAGGTATATGTATTGGAGCATCTTTTGTAATATTTTTTATTAGTGAACATGCAATGAGAGATTCAACCCTAAACTTTTTATTTGGATTATTTGAAATTAAAACTATTTAAATACGATTTACAAAATCAGATTTTGTAGGAGGAAAAAATAAATTGAATGCATTTGCAAATAGACATCTAGAAAGGGTTAAGAAATTTGTTGTTAAGATTTAAAAATTTCAGTTTGTTCAAAATAAGCAATTGATAATGTAAATGTTTCCAGTAAGAGCTATAATTATTATCTAGCCAATTAAAGATAGATCTAATGTTATAAGTCTTCACTTATCCTTGTCTGCGGGTTCAGTTCCTTATCTTGGAACCGACTTGGCCTTTATTCCAGCTCACGCCTTCCAAAAACTATCAAGCTTAGCTTTACCCATAATGCTCCTGTGAGAATTACCTCAGATCTCATTTGCTGCTTTTAGTGCCAGGCGCATTTTTCCTGTCTGCTCTCGAGCAAAATATTTTCTTTTAAAACTACATGTTTTTCTGTGAACATGTTTATTAATTAGATATTCTTTGTGTTTCACTGTTGCAGTCATCACACTTGGGTTATCTGCTTGCTTGCCCAAATACCAGAGACTTAGTATTTCTGCGTCTGTTGCTGTCATTTCAGGACTGACGTCAGGTCTTCAAGGGTATAAAAAGAGGCAGCCAACGCCATTACATCAGTCTTTCTTGCCGTGGAGCCCAAAGCAGAAGCAGTTCGCACGAATGCCGGTTGTCTGCTACCCGAGTTTTTGTTTCCTAATTGAATAATCCTGAAATTTTTAAAGCTAAGTACCCCGTTGGGGATCCTTTTTTCTTGCTCTAACCAATGTCAGAAAAAGTTAACAATTGTCTCGCCTGTGAAAAGCAAATACCACACCGAGATTTCCATTCTTACTGCGTCACCTGTTTAGGCACAGACCATGACGTACCTCGCTGTTGGTTTTGTGCGTTGTTCAACTTCCAAACTATTTCTCGTCGGGCCCTTATTGTCACTAAATACTTTTGCTGTCTATCTCCGTATTCCGAAATGGCTTTCGGTAAGCCATCCCCCTACTGATCTTCCGAAAAAACGTAAGGATAAAGAGAGAGACAGACCGCACAGGTCCAGAACTGTTGACGACGCTTCTGTTAAGCTAGTTGCCAGTTCGATGGTACTCAGGCACTTTCCCAGCCCTGAAGCCCTGATGCCCACTTCGATGGATTCGCAGGCCACTACTGAGACCCGTTCAGAGTCCAGTATGCCGTGAAAATCTTCTTTGACTACGGAACCTGTGGATGTCTCTACCTTGGATGGGTCCGGAGCTGCTGTGCAGACACCGGCTTCTGAGGAAGTTCTTCGCATTACTGATATTGAACACAAGCCGATGACTTCTTTCACATCTTCATTTCTGTCTAAAACTACTGAGTTTCTAAGGCCAAGAGTATGAGCTACGCCTAAAAAAAAGACGACCCAAACTCAAGCACCTGCTTCCTTGCCACAACATCAAATGCATAAAATGGCAGACCACCTGATTATGTTGATTAGGGGAAGCCAGCCTTCCCCTGCTAAGAGAACGAGACCTGTCCCCAACAGCTTTAACAGACCAAGAGTCCAATGACTTTGAGGTTTCTGAATATGAAGACATGCCTTTATCTGCTTATGAGGATTCAGATGCAGAGGACTCCATTCTCTCTGCTTCCCCTCCGGAGGATTTTTCTTTTGGTGAAACCCTACATAGTTTAAGAGAGCATTTCTACTGGGAATGCCAGGATTATCCTCAGTCCAAAAAGAGACTTAGAGAATTTTTAGATTTGCTACAACATAGACCTTTAGCTATCCTTCCTGTTCTGGATGTTGTGGATGATGTCTTTGTGGAATCCAGTCTAACGCCTGATACTTCACCCCCTGCTCCAAGGAAACCAGACAGGTACTACAGAATCCCTGACTCTCACAAATTTCTTTTCAAAAACCCTACTGCTGACCCAGAGGTCATTTCCCAGGGGCCTAATGGTATAAAAGCAACTACAGCTAAGAATTCCACCCCTTCGGACAGGGATTCCCGAGCTTTAGACAGATGGGGTAATAAAGTATACACCTCTGCACCTCTCGCCATTAGGGCATTGAATTGCCGTTTTCACGTGCTGAAATACCAGCAACATATTATGGAACTTAAGCAAAATTATCTACCTTTACAGACTGTGCAGAAAATAAAGGATTACAGGAGCTTATGCATTCTGCAAGCCAAGTCAGCAAGCAGACCTTGCAATGTGGCTTTGATGCCCTAGAAGCATCTTGCAGGGCAGTAGTCACTGGTTCTGTACTGAGAAGGCATGATTGGATTAAGGAGCAGACCTTGCCAGACCATGTCAAATCAAAATTACTAGATGCTCCTTTGAACAAGGACAATCTGTTTGGCACCAAAGCAGAAGAGGTTCTAAAAGAGATGGAAGAAAAAGCTAAATCTATGCAGACAGTCAAAGATTTTTTGCAAGTGCAGCCTCCAAGATTCAGTAGGCATTGCCCCTCAAAACATTGGTCCTTTCCAGCCCCCTCAAGGCCATCTCAAACTAGACCCAGGGGAATCAGACCCCCCCCCCCACATTACAGTCTCTGTATGCAGAGTTCTAAGCAATGGAGTACCTCCACTTCTAAAACAGGGAGTGCTAAGACACCCCCTTACTGAAAGAATTCACAATAACTTCTCAACTCCACTCCTCACCTCTGCCCAGTTGCTCATGGCCCTAGGAGGAAAACTTGTCCATCATGCAAAAAACTGGACTTCCATCACCAAAGACTGATGGGTCCTCAACATTGCGTCCCAGGGATACAATTTTTCTTCCACTCACTGCCAACCTCAAAAGGGTTCCCAGACCTTCCTCCAAACTAGTGGGCAGAGGCACAAATCCATGTTCAATCCCTGTCCCTGCGGAACAGATAGGTTAAGGGTTTTATTCCAGACTTTTCCTGGTACCCAGAAAAGAGGGCACTTGGCGCCCAATCCTAGATCTTTCCATTCTAAACACCTTCCTGGTGGTGCCAAAATTCAAAATGCTCACCCTTCAGCAGCTCCTTCCTATGCTGTCCAAAGATGCCTGGTTAGCCACCCTTGACCTAAAAGAAGCCTATCTGCACATCTGTTTCAGGGACTCATGCAAGAAATACCTACATTTCAGGGCAGGATCTATGCATTATCACTTCTTTGCACTTCCCTTTGGCTTATCCACTGCTCCCAGAGTCTTCACAAAATGCCTGGCTCCAGCCATCGTCTATTGCAGACAGAAAAAAATTCATATTTACCCTTACTTGGACGATTGCCTGATTCAGGCAGACAGCCAGGAAAAGCTGTTGCAACACCTGACATTTGTAAAGAACATTCTAACCTCTCTGAGGTACACTATCAATGAAAAGAAATCAAAACTAGTCCCCAATCAAAAGGTTGTATTCCTGGGACCAAGCTTGGACACAGCATCCCAGATGGCATTTCTTACTCCAGAAAAACAAGCCTATCTAACAGGCTACTTTGCTCAAATGGCCACCAGAACCCAGCTATCTACATTCTACTAATTCCATATGCCAGACTGCATATGAGGAAACTTCAGTGGTACTTAAAAAGTCTTTGGTGCCAGCATTCTCAGGACCTGGAAACCATCATACCTATCATACCTTGTCTAAGGACAGAGTTTTTTTGGTGGGCAGCAGCATGCAACCACAACAAGGGACTTCCCTTTACTCAACCCCACTCTGCCCAGACCCTAACCACAGGCGTATCAGACTATGCCTGGGGGGCACATCTGGACAGGTGCATTCAGGGCCACTGGAGCCCAAGTCACATTCATCTGCACATCAGCCAGAAAGAGATGCTAGCTGTTCAGCATGCTCTGACAGCTTTCAGATCCCTACTCTCACCATGACCCCTACTAATAAAAACATACAACACCACAGTTATGTGGTACATCAACAAGCAGGGGGGAACCCACTCTTGCCCACTCTGCAGGCTAGCCATGGCCCTGTGGAACATGGCCTTGGACATGCATATTCATCTGCAAGCTCAATTACTGCCAGGCAAACAAAACTCTCTGGCAGACGACAAGCAGAAATCTCCTAGACCCACACGAGTGGCAATTAGACCCCAGCACTTTCGGCCTTCTAACCCAGAAATGGGGGACCCCGGAGGTGAATCTTTTTGCCTCCCCCTACAATCACCAACTCAGCAAATTCTGCACCAGGACACCTCACAGCAGGGCCTGGAAAGTGGATGCCCTATCCTTCCAGTGGGTAAACCTCTCAGTCTATGCATTTCCCCCTCTGCCTCTTCTCACAAGAATATTACTCAAGATAAGATGGGACAGACCAAGTGCAGTCCTGATTGCCCCGGGCTGGCCACGCTAGCACTGCTACCCATTACTGCGCAGCCTGTCACCTGTGCCACCCTGGCACCTACCCCAAATCTCCTCACTCAGCAGGAGGGACAGATCTTGCATCCGCAACTGCAAAACCTGAATCTTGCAGCCTGGCTTATTCCTTGAATTCTCCCCCAGCGATTAGTCTAAGCAAGCAGGTGCTGGACGTCCTTCTTGAAGCCAGAAAGCCCAGTAAAAGGAAATCCTATGCTGATAAGTGAAAATGATATTGTTCCTGGATTCAGTCTAAAGTAGAGGACACAGCACTGCCCTCTCTACCTCTAATCCTGTATTACCTAGCAGATCTACTCCACAGAGGCCTATCCTTCTCCTCCATTAAGATCCATGCCTCTGCCATCTTGGCTTATTACAACACTGAGCCACCTGTCTTCTCTCATCCTCTCATCAAACCGTTCCTCAGAGGGGCAAACAACTTAAGACCACCAAGGAGAGCCCCCACCCCTGCTTGGGACCTTAACTTTGTACTGGAAAAGCTCACGCTACCCCCCTTTGAGCCTGCAGCTTCAGTAGAGTTAAAATTCCTCTCTTGGAAAACAGCCTTGCTTCTGGCCATCACTTCAACTAGAAGAGTGTCTGAGCTACAAGCACTTATGGCTGTGGAACCCTTCATTATTATTCATGCTGACCAGGGTCTCCTACAGGACTAACCCTTCCATTATGCCTAAAGTAGTAACCAGTTTGGCTCACAACCAATCTATCCATTTTCCAACCTTCTTCCCTAATCCTCATAATAAAGGGGAAAGAATCCTGCAATCCTTAGACGTGCACAGACAGCTCAGATTCTACCTTGATAGAACTAAACCCTTCAGGAACTCTGACCAGTTACTAGTCAGTTTTGCACCAAGGGGCAGAGGGCAAGGCCATTTCAAAACAGTTTTCGAAATGGATAGCACACTATCCATTTCTGCTACAAACACCATGGGAAACCAACCCCTCAGGGGGTCAGAACGCATTCCACTAGGGCACTACAGCATTCCTCGGAAGAGTCCCTACCAGGGGCATTCTAGAAGCTGCTACCTGGAGTTCTGTTCACACCTTCAACAAGCATTACCACCTGCCTATCTTGTCTAAATCCAGTGAGGGTTTTGCAACAGCAGTCCTGCAGGGCATACTAGCCATCCCTAACTCTTCTTGACTGCCTCCACCCATTCTTCAGCTTTGGGAATCAAACCAAGTGTGATGGCTGCAACAGTGAAACATGAAGAACATAGTACAGTTGTGTACACTTAACATAAATGTAGATGTTCAAGTGTATTCACTGTTGCAGTTGTGGTTTCCCACCCTCCAGCCCCCTTGTCTCTCTCTCTCTCTCTGTCTATTACTCACCCCTTACAGGGCTATTGGTATTTACTTTTTACTGGTGGTGTTTTCCCACCATAACTTAGCTCCCTATTTGGGGGGCTACTGACATTTGGGGCAAGAAAAAGTGATGTAATGGTGTTGGCTGCCTGTGTTTATAACCCTGACGACCTGGCATCAGTCCTGAAGCAGCAGCAACCGATGCAGAAATACGAAGTCTCTGGTATTTGGGCCGACTGAGGGCTACTTTCAGGCAGATAACCCAAGTGTAATGACTGCAACAGTGAATACGCTCTGACATCTACATTTATGGTAAGTGTACACAACTGTACTTTCTTTATCTTTATTCCACTTACCCAGCTCCTCTCTAGGCTTGTTCCTTAACGCTTTGTGTTATTCTCTCTCTACCGTTGTTGGTTGTCCCTCCTCCTTTCTTTTTCCTCTGTTTACCTCTGTAGTAAACCTTCCTTACCATTGTTGGTAGTTTCTTCTGCTTAACTTCACATTAAAAAAAAAACTTAAACTTATCTTACCTTTCCTGCCTTCTGTTTGTGTGTGCATGTGTTTCTTTTGTTATGGCAGAGAAGGCTAGTGGTACTTCTGGCTTCAAAAGATGCCAGAAGTGTGAGAGGAAATTGCCAAATTGAGACAGACACACTGTATGTGTCTACTGCTTGGGCCCTATGCACCTTCAAGAAGACCGCGCTGTTTGCCATGGCTTCAATCACTGGGCCCTTGTGGAAAGAAAAAAATAAGTTGAGTGTAAAGGGCCTTATTAAATCCAATTTCGATTAGGCCATATTTTTTTCTTCTAAATCAAAAACTGATATTAGCTCCCCTTCTTCTTATAGTAAACATGACATATCCAAGAAGAGGAGCAGGTCAGTTCTGAAAGTCTCATCAGCACCACCAACTAAGATGACCAAAACTTCCCTGGTTCCCATAGTTTCTGCAGAACAGAATGGGAAAATGCTTAAACCCTTGTTGCCCTCAGTACCAGTCTCTGCACCGACTATTTCGGCACCAACTATTGCTACGGACACAAAGACTTTGGTGCCTCTTCACTGCTAAGTTTCATCTGTTTCAAAACTGAAGGAGTTTTCCTTTACAGGCAGGCCCTGAACAAAATACTCATCTCCAGACCCTTTTCCAGGCTGACCTCCAAGCCCTTTCTTGGAAAAACCTCAGTCCCTGTTGGTCTGTTCGGTCCATTCCACCAACAGCCTCATGCAGTCTGATGTTTTGAAGCTCGCGGACCAGCTCCTGGCAGCGAGGGGATTGGCTACTTCATCAGTTCCTAGTCTGCCTGGCTGTGGAACCTTACCTATCTCTTCACCTGTTTTATTCCTCCTCGGACTCCAACTGCTCCTGCAGAGTTCCTGGCGCTCACAGTCTCGGTGCCAGTCAGATCTTCATCTCCTGCACCAGTAACTACCCAGAGCTCTTAGGTTCTATCGGATCCAGAGACCTCTGAGTTGAAGTTTTGCTGTCAGTTCCGGGGAGCATGGTTCCACACCGGTGTTGTTGGAGCCGTCCATGTTCCTTGGGGCATTGACACACAACAGCTTGACTCCAGCTTTAGCTTTAGCTTTGGAGTCAGCTTCTTTGGTGTGGGGGAGGAGGGACCACAGCTCCAACGGAGGCTACCTCGTTTCCGGGATCCTACTCCTCTACAGGGCAGCCTGCTTTCCAGGCCATGGAGAGGGCCTTGTCCACTGCGTGGTTATGTCCTCTTTAGACACCTCCCTGTCCTGCTATCCCTCCGAGTAGGTGCCCCTGAAGAGGAAGTGCAAGAGGAAGCACTTAGACTCCCCTGAAGAGTCTTAAACAGAAGATACTGATTTCGATGTATAGGAAAATTCCCCAAGGTCACCCCTGGAAGATGTCTGATTTGAAGACATATTGGAAATCCTGAAACGGAGGGGTGGCTGGACTTTCCGTCAGCCTTCTTCAGAGGAATCTGTATGCCTGCAGGCTTTTCATGCCGGACCATCTACCTCTTGGATCTCTCCACCCACTGATGACCTAATTATATTGATTGTGCAGCAGGCTTGGAAGATACTTGGTTCCATTCAGCCAGTCCCAAGAGACCAGACCTCATTTTGTCAGCTCCTGAGGATTGCCAACATTGGGCTAAAGGGATACCGGTAGATGCCATGGTGGTTGCAGCAGCCACCAAAAAGGAACTTGCTGATTAAAGTCCTATTATCCATCCTCCTAACAGAGCGTCTAGGGCAGTAGGTAGATTCAGAAAGCCCGTATACGCATCATTGACCTTTGCGCACAGGTCCTTGAACTTCATTGCACATTTTATGAGACTCCAACATGATCTGATAAAGGAGTTATCAGATACTCTGACAGAAGCCGTAGCTGAGAGAGTGCATGATAAAGTAGCTTCCCAGCTGGCAGCCCTTGAATCAATATCTAATTTGTCCATGAGACTCATTGCGCATGCAGCCAAAGGAACATCTTGGGCATCGGATTCTGGCATAGCCATGAGGAGACATGCCTGGATGCGCTTATGTGAATTTGCTGAGCCATCCAAGTCTTCTTTCCTCAGTGCTGCTTTTGAGGGAACATCCCTTTTTGGTCCCCAAGTCAGAGACCCTCACCAAATGTGAGAAGGATGGAAAGACCCTTTCTGCACTGGGCGTACGCTTTTCCACTCTTCAGTGGTCTTACTCCAGGAACCAGAGGAACGGGAAGCTATGGTTCAAAAAGTCCCAAGAACCTTTCCAGGACTCACATGGCAACGATTCACCCCGGGGGAGAGGGGGAATTAAAATGAAAGATGCCATGCACAAGGCAGAGGTGGCCGGTGAAATCAGGGTTCCAGAGATTCATTCCCTGGTAACTCCCATCAGTGCTCCTGAGTGGCCCTATTGCTGTCCTCTTAATGCAATCAGGGGACGATTATCCCTACACCTATCTGCCTGGCTAAAAATAACAATGGACAATTGGGTGTAGAGGATTATAACCAGAGGTTACAATATCCCCTTTTCAATAAAAACCCAGACAACCAAAAAGAATCCCAGACATCCCACCCAGTCTGAGGGATGCAGCAGTCTTACAAATTCAAAAACTTCTTGCCAAAAGAGTCATCCAGACAGTCCCACCAGACCAAATAGGATCTGGAATTTACTTTTTACTGCCAAAGAAAATAGGGGACTGGAGACCGATTTTGGATCTCAGTGTGTTGAACAAGTCAGTTCAGCAAACCAAATTCCATATGGTTACGGTTCGGTCTGTACTTCTGCTCTTAGGAAAGACGATTGAATATGCCGAGTAGATCTTCAGGATGCGTATTATCACATAAAAATGAACAAGCACTCCAGAAGATTCCTGCACTTCTGGCTGGGAGCCAGTCATTGTCATTTCAGAGTCCTGCCCTTTGGTATCACCACAGCTCCCAGGGTGTTCACCAAATGCATGGGACTGGTAGCAGCTCACTTCAGACTGCAAGCGTTCCGAATGTTTCCATACTTAAACAACTGGCTCATTACCGCAGCCACCAGGCATCTACTTTTGTAGGCAAGAAACTACGTTCTTAAGCTTTCTTCTGGCTGGGGATCACTGTAAACTACCAAGGCACAAGAAATACTAAAAAACTGCAAAAGGTGCCAAGGGATACGAAAACCATCATCACTGTAAACTACGAAAAATCCTATCTTAAAGACAACACAGAAGTTAGAATTTATAGGAGTGATATTAAACACACACACCGGTATCGCGTCTCTTCCCCTGGAGAGATTTCAAAGAATAAAATCGCAAGTCAGCTGGATTATTCGCATCAAAAAAGTGGCTGCAAGGTTGTTGTTACACACTCTAGTATCAGTGGCAGCTGCCATCACTTTAGTTCCCCTTGCGAGATTTCACATGTGAATCCTACAATGACTCTTGGTGTCATAATGGTCTTTACTGAATCAGCCAATGTCCCATCAGGTATTGATCACCAATTTATGCAAAACAGACTTGAGTTGGTGGCTTCACTCCAACGAAAGTTTGTCAGTCCGACCCTTTATCCCTCCTCAACCCCAGAGATGAGGGCAGTGCTTTTGACATTGCAAGCATTCCAAGAAACCCTTCCCTTGGGAACATTTGCGATCCAAATAGACAACATGTCAGTTGTTTGATACATCAGCAAATAAGGAGGAACCAGGTCTTATTCTATTTGTTGAGAAGCAGTCATGGTATGGCAATGGGTAATTTCATCTGACTGCTTTCTAATTGCAATGCACATTCCGGGGAGCTCCAGTGTGATTGCGGACAAATTGAGCAGGTGCATTCTGATGCCTCACAAGTGGTCTCTTAATCCTTTGGTGAAGGAAAGGATATTCCAAATTGCACAGAAAACAACAACCACAACCCTTGCCCAGACTTCAGGTCCACAGAAAATAAAAATATGTAAGACTCCAAACAAACCAACGGACCCAATAAAGGCAGAATGCTCCAGTGCTCAGAAAGTAAATTATTTATAGACACAGGTACATAAGCACTTTCACAGATTCAACTGCTTCTTCAGATGTACTTGAAACAACTCATGCATTCATTAAATACTTGAACCAAATCAGCTAATACATCACATGACTGAACTCAATTTATTCTTAAAAGGGCAAATGCTTGTACTTATACTTAGCATTGCTACAAATCAGTACATAACATGCACATATATTTAAAACTAAATATTAATATAACTAGAAAACCATACTAAACATGTCATTATTTAATCTTAAAACATCATCTTAAAAAGTCAAGTATAGCATCACTTCTTTTACTGATATGGTATATGTGTTCCTTTACATGGTCCCTGGATTCTCTATGAATTTTTCCAATGTAGAATTTTGCACAAAATGTGCAATACTGTATGGAAGGAATTACATGTAGCATAAACATTAAAAGTGTAAGTCTCCCCCTGATCTGGATGTATAAATGTATTACTTGTATCTATGTATGTACAGGCCATACATCAACCACAGGGAACAGTACATTTAGGACCATTATTAACATTACTAATCTTAAGGTAGCATAAACGTCTTTTTAATGACTTCATATTCTTTTATATAAACCTCAGTTTAGAATCAAGTATTTCTTTAATATCTTTATCTGTCATTAAAATATTCCATTGCCTTTCAATGACCTCCCTATATGTTTTAACATCATTTGAGTAAAACATATGAATCTTCAATTTTCTATCATTCATACCTTGAGGTGTACTAATTTCAATCCTATTCACATAATTCCTTGAAAAATATGGTTTGGCTATACTCTCTCTTAATCCACTAACTGCCTTAATATTCTCATTTATTTCCTTCTGTTTGTAATCTCTCTCAGAGAATGCCTTAACTAACCTTTCAGATTGTTTTGTATAATCATAATCTTGTACAGTCATTCTAGATGCTCTAAAAGCCTGACTTCAAACCACATTACGAAATATATATGGTGGGTGCATACTCTCTCTATACAGTAGATGACTGCAATGACAAGCTTTCCTAAGTAGTTGTATATGAATACTGCCTGTATCATCTTTTAAAGCATTAATATCTAAATAATTAATATTAACATCAGATATCTCTGAAGAAAAACAGAGATACGTAGTTGTATTATTAATGTACTCTCTGAACTCATAGAATTGCTATATTGGTCCATCCCACAAAATAAATAAATCATCTACAAACCTACAGTAGAATGATTTAAACTCATTACAGGGACCTTCTAGTATATACTTCTGCTCCCATATAGCCATAACAGCATTGACGTAGCTATGGGTACAAGATGTGCTCATAGCTATGCAATGCATCTGCCAATAGAAAGTATCATCAAATAGGAACACAACACATTAGTCTCTAAAATACATTTTAATAAAACACTCACTAAATAAAGTTTCACTTCAGTAATATATGTATACTTTCCTAAAAACTGTTCCACACATTTAACACCAGTATTGTTAAGAATTACAGTAAATAGTGATGTCGCGTTCATTGTAACTAAAAACACATTATTCTCTACTAAAGACATTTCAGTATTTGATTTTTTAGGATGATGTTTTAAAATTTAATAATGATATGTTTAGTATGTTTTTCTAGTTATATTAATATTAGTTTTAAATATATGTGCATGTTATGTACTGATTTGTAGCAATGCTAAGTATAAGTACAAGCATTTGCCCTTTTAAGAATAAATTGAGTTCAGCCATGTGATGTATTAGCGGATTAGGTTAAAGTATTTAATGAATGCATGAGTTGTTTCCAGTACTTCTGAAGAAGCAGTTGAATCTGTGAAAGTACTTATGCACCTGTGTCTACAATAAATTTACTTTTTGAGCAGTGGAGCATTCTGCCTTTATTGGGTCCTCTGGTTTGTTTGGAAAGGATATTCTGCCAATGGGGCCAGCCCTGCTGTGATCTTTTTGCATCCACCCTCAACAACAAGTGCAGTAGCTACTTTACCCTATACCCACTGCCGGAAGAGTCACTGAGGGATGCTGTCCTTCATGATTGACCTTGTAGGCTTCTGTATGCCTTTCCCCAATACCTCTCATTTCGAAAGCCAGAAGATCAAGGAACAGGGTAATTCTCATTGCTGCATTCTGGCCTCATCAGATATAGTTCCCCTTTCTTTAGCCTCACCTAATTCGGTGGGCTCGTTCATCCGAATCTTCAGAATCTCAGGCTCACCGCATGGCTCCTGCAGTTCCAAAGACTGCCAGGCATACTATTCTCACTACCCCACTTCAATTAATTGTTCTAGTCTCCCATAAACCTTCTACTAGAAGATTATGCAACAGCAAGTAGCAAAAATTTTCAAAATGGGCTACAGAGAATAATACTGACGCATATTTTTTGCCAGGTGATAAGATCTTAGAATTCTTAGCATCGCTTTTTTGATAGGAGCTTCCTTCTCGATAGTAAGACTACATCTAGCTAATATTTCCAACTTTCATAATGGTTTAAATGATACAGCTCTAATGTGCAACAAACTTTGTAAAGCTTTTCTGAAAGGAACTTTAATGCTCAGACTTCCATACAAGGATTCTTCCACACCTTGGGACTTGAATCTGGTGCTACAGTCCATAATATATTTCTCATTCAAGCCCGCTGCAAATTGTGATTTGAAGTATTTATCCTGGAAAACTTTATTTTTGATTCCTGTTACTTCTGCTAGGAAAATTTCAGAACTACAAGCCTTATCTTGCAAATCTCCTTACCTAACCTTCCATAAAGACAGGGTGTCCTTGTGAACTAATCCACCCTTTCTACCTAAAATAGTTTCTGAAACAAATACCAACCAGATAATACAAGTTCCAGTATTTTTTCCCAGTTTTTCAAATAGAGGTGAATATTGTCTACATTTGCTAGGTGTTCATAGACAATTTTGTTTTTACCTTCAGAGAACAAAAGAATTCAGAAAATCTGACCAGTTGTTTGTTTCTTTTTCTTCAACTGCTGTGGCTAAATGGCTTAAGGATTGTATAACCTTCATTTATAAAAAAAAAAAAGAAAGTGCAACTACCAGGCCCTGTAAAGGCACATTCTGCAAGAGCAATAGCTGCTTCTGCAGCTTTTTATTCCGGAACTTCTATAGATGATATCTGTGCAGCGGCTACTTTGGTATCTCCGCATACCTTTATTACTCATTACAAGGTGGATCTGGTATCTAGGGGACGAGCATCATTTGGTTCAATGGTGCTCAGAAATATACTTTCATGAAACCTCCCAAGATTTAGGTAACTGGGGACTATGTCCCACAGTTAAGGATTAAGTGAAGATTGACAACTTCAGATAAAGAAGTTATGTTCTTACTGTAACATTCCATCTGTATGGTCCATCTTCAGTTATATTTGACATTCCCACCCTCCTTCCCCCTGCCTTTCGTGTTTCTTTGTGGAATGGATCTATCCCAATAGATTGGAATTCCTTTTATTAATACACAGATATGGTCTCTGATCTGTTATTTCTTGTCCGTCACTATCTTGTGCGAACTCAGTCTGAGGTAATCCTGAGAGGAGCATTATGGGTAAAGCTGAGCTCAAGAGTTTTTGGAAGGCACAAGCTGGAATAACGGCTGAGTTGATTCTGAGATATGGAACCAAACACATAGTCAAGGATAAGTGAAGATGGGCAACACAGATGGAATGTTATAGTAAGACATAACTTCTTTTTTTTTTTTAAGTATCAAAATTTTCTCAAGCCCTGTAATAGCAATTTTTGATGGAATATAAATACAGGCCAGCACAATCCTCCTCCCTGGCCAATGGCCCCTTACTACCACAAATCTACCATTGTTGTCTTTTTTACTTTTCTGTCACTATTGGAACCCCTCAAGAAATTTGTGTAATTACTCCCCCTTTTCCTTTGTCTTTGATAATCTGCTGGATCTCCATCCTGAAATCTATTTTTTGTCAAATACATTTGCTCATTTCCTTCCAAATATATCTTCCCCAACATTGCTGTTTGCACTCTGCCTTTCTGAAAATAATTTGTCTTTCATTTTTTATCCATTTACATTCCAAGATAATATAGAAAGTGTAGTGATTATGAAGAAAAGCAATTGTTCCCACCTGTAATACACGTCAGTTTTTTGAATGTTTATTTCCAACTTTTGTGTTACATGCACACACTAATATTTGGCAGGCTGATCTTTTGTACAGTTGTTTCTTCTCATCTGTATTTGAACTAATGTCACTTAATAATTTTCATTTTAGTGAAAACCTTCAAACCAAAAACTATGTAATTTTCAGAACACACCCATTAACATAGAACAAGCACACAAAACTCTGTAGATATTCAAAAAATGAAGTCTAACCCTCCAAATAGGAACAACTGTCACAAATTGACAGCTGCTCCCACAGGCATTAATCGACAGCTGCTCCTACAGGCGTTACCTAACCTAAAATGAAGGTTACCCTTGCTAACGTGCATACTACAGCCTGAGTTCCCATTTACACTGATTGCTTTCTGTTATTTTCTTATCTCTGTGCATCTCCCTGATGTGAAAAACAGCTTGTATACTTTCATAAAATATTATATTTTAGCCCTAAGGAAAAAAGTGTACTGACTGTTTTAAATAAAACTAAATCATGCATTGTTGTATTAAATGCATTAAACTATTAAGGCTGCTTTCTCTTATTCACTGTTATTAGTTTCAGAATGTATGTTTCATTTGACTGCTTGCCATTGCACCTTTAAATTTTGCATTTCCTTCAGCAAAGAATGCTCTAATCTCTCAGGATTAATTTCTTGCACCTACAGACAGCTTGTTTCAATGTATATATAATCAGCAATGAATCGCTGTTAATTTCACTCAGAACAGAATCTACAACTGCCTTAGCAGCAGACTCCTTGACTACCAGTAAACATTTGCTAATGGAAAAATAAGCTAATATCTTTGCGTGTGTAGGAAATGTGGCATTTTTCATGACTTTCATTATTTTGCCTTATTTTTCAAGCCTAGCTGCTTACAAAAACTCTTGTTTACAGCTTAAGCCAAGGGCTTTGCTCTACACTTTCATCCTTTTAAAATAAGGGAAGTATCTTAATTCTCCATATAATGTAATATAATATAGTATATTTACTGGACTTTTATACCCCCACCCCTGCAGCCCAAGGGCATAGCATATTAGCACTAACTCAGTTTTTCTCCAGCCTTTCTCTTGTAACACATCAGAGTCTATCTTTATCTTTAACACATACAGCAGTCACCGAAAAGACTCACCCCATCTCCACATTTAAATATCCCTCATTACACAAAAACTTCTTTACAATATGTAATATGCAGTTTGTATCATGAAATGTTTTATACAAATACTAATTAAGAACAGAAATTGATCTGATGTTGTCAGTCTTCATTCATTCATGACAGTTGGGTTTTATTTCTGTCCTTGGAACTAACTTGGCCAATATAACAAGCTCACACCATCCAGAAACTCTTAAGCTAAGGTTACCCATAGTGCCTCTCTTCCCTTCCTTTCAGATCTTGTTTGCCTTGTAGAGTTTCAAGACACGTCAGGCATGATGTCAAGCTAAGTGTTTGATATTTTTTTCGGTATTTCGCTATTTTTCTATCTTACACCTTGTTATTTCTAGTCATTTTAATATATAATATTGAATTAATGTGTGAATGCTATTTATCTTCCCTTATTACCATTTTTTTCTGGTATTACTTCTTTACCATAGTTGATATTGGCCCCTCCCTTCCCTCTTACCTGTGTTTATTCTCTAATACCATCGTTGGTATTTTTCCCCTCTTCTTTTTCTTTCTCTCTACCTTTCTGGATGTTTCGGTGTTACCAATGTACTAAAAAAAAAAAAAAAAAAAATCTTTCACTTGCTGTTCCCTCTCTCACTGTGTGTCTGTGTGGGTGATCACATGAACGACTTTCAGTATGGTAATTTGTTTTTTTCAACATGGCTGACAAAAAAGGTACCACAGGTTTTAAACAGTGTGACAAATGTGGTAGGAAGATCCCAACTCCGATGGGCATCTCTCCTGCATATATTGTTTAGGAGTGCCACATCTACAGGTCCAACCTCTGTGCGAGCTCTGTAACGGCTTTAGTGCCCGCACCCTAGCAAAGCATAGGAATAAGTTGATCTTAAAGGGTTTGTTAAAAAAACTTATTTTCTGATGCTTTGTCTGAGGCAGAGGTGTCAAAACCTCCTACGAAAGAAACAAAAGAAGAGGAGCCGCTCTGTCCCAGCATCTCCTCATTCACATGAACCGAAAACATCTAAAGGCCAGGTTCCTACTGAACCGAAGATTAAACAACCTAAATTGGCACCATGTGTCAAGGCACTGGAGTCTAGAACCCTCTCCACAGTGCTCTCCTTCACTATGGAACCGACTTCAGTCACCAGATTATGTACCCCTTCCACGGTACCGCATACCCTCTTGGCACCAACAATAGTTTCCCCATTAAAATTGGTTACTTCCCATACATCACAACCTTTTGGTCATTCAACCACAGTGCCAAAGGTTGAACCCTAACCAGGACTCAATATTCCCCATCCATTGACCCCTTTGTTGAAAAGCAGCTCAGTCCCTTAATTGATCAACCAGAATCTCCCTCAGTGATGTCCATTTGTTCCACTAGGAGCCTTTCGGAGCTTGATGTAGTGAGACTGGTAGATCATCTCTTAGTGGCCAGAGGCATTCCAACCCCATCTAAGACCTCCCTCCCACCCGGAGCCGAGGTCTTTTCTCCATGGAGTCCAACTTATCTTCCTCCTTCAAACCCCCCCCCCCTGCACAGGATTTGGAGCCCTCGATGCTGACGCCCCTCCCAGTGCCAGCTTCTTCTGTATTGTTGGTGGATATCACCATGGTTCTGGAACTTATGCTGTAGACCTCAGCTCATTCTGAGCTGACCCACCCCATGGGACTGTGACTTGGCTGACAGCACCAGAATCCCTAGCACTGCACCGATTTTTTTTTTCCAGGGCGCCGTCTATGGTTCCGGTTACCTTGACAGCTTCGAGTCCTCGCTGGTCTCCTTTTCTGGAGGTGGGCTTGTTGGAGTGGGGTGTGACCCTGGTTCTGAGGTTGTATTTCTTGGTTCCAGGCTCCCATCCCTCTTTAAACGGGCCTGGCTTCCAGATTATGTTGAGAGTGCTCACCTCAGCAGGCTCACAGTTGGCACCCTTGGCGTGAAAATGGAAGCCCACCAACCCTTCCTCTGAGGGAATCTGTGTTCTCGTACGCTTTCCGTGCCCGGCCCTCTCTTTCCTGGGTGACCCCGCCTGCAGATGAGTTAGTGAAGCTGATCGTGCATCATGCTTGGAAAGGCCCCGACACCATTGAGCCAATCCCCCGGAGACCTGACAGAATCCCCCCCCCCCCCCAAAGGATCAACCCCACTGGTCCAAGGGTTTGGCAGTAGATGCTATGGTGGTGGCAGCAGCCACAAAAAGGGACTCACAGAGGAGAGTTCTACTGTCCATTCTCCAAACCGAGAATCTCGGATGTTGGACAGATTAGGAAAGCGGGTTTATGCTTCAACAACCTTTGCCATATGGTAGTTGAATTATTTGGCACATTTTACACATCTTCAAAGGGACCTGATCACTGAAATCTCAAAAACCTTAGCAGGAGCAGTGTCTGATGAGGTACAAGACCAGTTCGTCTCCCAGCTTGCCACCCTAGAATCCATCTCTAGCTCGTCCATGCGGTTGACTGCACATACAACCGAAAGAGCGGCCAGAGCAGTGGGTGCAGGAGTGTCATGAGACGTCACACTTGGATGCCTTTGTGCGACTTCGCCGACCCCTACAAGTCTTCCTTCATCAACACCTCCTGTTGATGCTTCTTCTCTGTTTGGCCCAGAAGTTGAAGGCACATTAGCCAGGTATGAGAAGGACAGAAAGACCCTTTCTGCTCTGGGCGTACTTTTTCCACTCCTCAACTATATATACCAGGAATCTGAGAAGTGGAAAGATTTGGTTTGGGAAGTCCCAAGGGCCTTTTCGTGACACACGTGACAAGTTTTCTCCCTGGGTTAGAGGAAGGAACTAATCAGGAAGACGCCCATCCCGTGTCAGAGGAGAGCCTGCGTTACCAGGGCTCCAATGATTCCTTCTCTGGCCATCACTATCAGCACTCCTGAACAGCAGCCCAATTGCTTGCCTCTAGAATCAGTCAGGGGACGATTCTCTCTACACCACTTAGCCTGGCATTCAGTAACATCAGATTCCTGGGTGCGGACGATAATTACCAGATGTTACCATATTCCCTTTGATGTTTATCCAAGGCCGCAAAGGCGAATCCTTGACGTTCCACCCAGTCAGAGGGATGCAGCAGCTCAAGAAATTCTAAAGCTGCTCAAAAAAAGTCATCCAAACAGTCCCACCAGACCAAGTAAGTAGGATCCGGATTTTACTCAAGGTTCTTTTTAGTGCTAAAAAAAGACGGGACTGGAGGCCAGTTCTGGACCTTAGTATCTTGAACAAGTTTGTCAGGCAGGCAAAATTCCAGAATGTCACGGTTCAGTCTATCCTTCCATTTCTGGATAAAGATGATTGGTTGTGCTCGATAGATCTTCAGGATGCGTATTACCACATAAAAATGAACAGATGCTCCAGAAGATATCTCCACTTCTGGCTGGGAGCCAACCATTACCAATTTTAGACGCTGCCATTTGGTCTCACCACAGCCCCCAGGGTGTTCAAATGCATGGCAGTAGTAACCTCTCATTTGAGACTGCAAGGATTCTGGGTGTTTCCGTAATTAGACGATTGGCTCCTTACCGCCCCCACCTAGCATCTACTGCTTCACGCCTTACACTACACTCTAGAACTGACACAAATCTTAGGCATCTCAATAAACAAAGAGAAGTCAAAACTGGTATCCACTCAAAGCTTAGAATTCATTGGAGCATCATTCAATATGAGATCTTGTCTGGTTGCTCTATCTCATCACAGATTACAAAGGTTAAGGTCTCAGCTCCAAGCGATACTCTGTCAAGACGTAGTCCCAGCTCGCTTAATCTTACAACTACTAGGGTCAATGGCAGTGACAATCACCCTAGTTCCCCTGGCAAGATTCCACATGAGGCGGCTTCAGTGGCTGCTAGTGTCACAGTGGTCTCTATTCGCACACCCCATGGCATACCCAGTCCACATAACAAACAGTTGCAAGCAGGATCTGAATTGGGTGAATCCAGAAGAACTGTTATGGAGTCGCCCTTTTTCACTCCTCAACCCAAGGCCGTAGTGACCACAAACACATCCCTGATGGGGTGGGGAGGGCATTTTCAGGGGAAAACAGTCCAAGGCACTTGGTCACCTTAAAGGCCAATCTGCATATCAACGTCCTAGATCTGAGCGCGTTGCTTCTACCATTGTAGGCATTCCAATCTGCCCTTCTGTCAGGAACAGCTGCTATCCAGTCAGACATGTCGGTCTGGTACATCAACAAACAGGGAGGAACCAGATCCTATCCATTATGTCAGGAAGCCCTGAGAGTATGGCAATGGATGATAGCCTCCAACCGCTTTCTGATAGCAATGCACAGTCCCAGGAATTCCAACGTGATTGTGGACAAACTGAGCAGAAGCATTCTCCTGCCTCACAAGTAGTCTCTCAATCTCATAGTAGCGATGGAGATTTTTCGTCATTGGGGTCAGCCTTGCTGCAATCTGTTTGCATCTCCCGAGAGCCACAAATACAGCAGCTACTTTTCCGTAATCCCCCCTCATGGGGAGTGCCCGAGGTGACGCTCTAATACACAACTGGCCCTTGGGACTGCTTTATGCATTTCCTCCTTTTCCCCTGCTACCACAGTTTTTGAATAAAGCGCAATGGTTGAGAAGCAAAGTAATCCTCATTGCACCCTATTGGCCCCATCAAGACTGGTTCCCCTTTCTTTAGCCTCACCTAGTTCACTGCCCATGGCCTCTGGACCCAACTCCGGGACTGCTGTCTCATCTACAGGGGTTGGTCCATCCCAACCTACCGAGTCTCAAGCACACCATTTAGTGCCTTCACTTCCGGTAATTGCCAGGCAGAATAATGCATCTCCCCCAGTACAAAAGATACTTTTGGCTTCCCATAAACCTTTCACCAGGAAACTTTATCGTAGTAAATGGAACAGATTTGTGATCTGGTCTCAAGAAGAGACTTGGCCCCTTTTCAGCCCCTATTATTAAAGTGTTAGAATGTTTGTCAGCTTTGCTCCAGTCAGGAGCCTCAGCTTCTACTGTCAGAGTCCATTTAGCAGCTGTTTCAAATTTCCATAATGGTTTAAATTTTTCCTTGATATTTCACCTTCTATGCAAAACCTTTTTAAAGGGAGTCATGCATTTAAAACCACCCTTTAAAGAACCCATTGAACCTTGAAGTTTGATGTTAGTCTTGCAAAATGATTTGTCAACCCTTTGAGCCAGCAGCCACCTGTGATATAAAAGTTTTATCTTGGAAGACCTTATTCCTGGTAGCCATCACCTCAGCCAGGGCAATATCAGAATTACAAGCCTTGTGTGTAAAGCGCCCAAACATCATTTTTCACAAAGAGAGAGTATCCCTTTGGGCTTAACCCCTCCTTTCTACCCATAGTTATCTCGCATTCAAATATTAACCAGTCCATTGACCTGCCAGTTTTCTTCCCAAACTTTTCAAACAAAGGGGAGTATTCTTTGCATTTGTTGGATGTGCGTAGACAATTATGTTTTTATTTGGACAGGACTAAATTATTCAGAAAATCTGATCAACTGTTCCTGTCTTTTTCAGGTCCTAGATTGAGCAAGCCACTTTCCAAATTCACTTTGTCAAAATGGTTGAGAGATTGCATCTCCTTTGTTTATCTACAAAATAAAATGAGTCTATCAGCTAAAGTCAAGGCTCACTCTACCAGATCAGTTTTCACTTCAGTAACCTTTCATTCAAGAGCCTGTATGGATGACATTTGCACAGCAGCTACTTGGGCTACCCCTCATACCTTTATTACTCATTACAAATTGGTCATGGTCTCTAGGGGAAGAGCATCCTTTGGCTCTATGGTGCTCAAGAATATCCTTCCATAGGGCCTCCCAAGACATAAAGTAGCTAGGAACTTTCTTACCGTACTGTTCCATCTGTGTTGTCGATCCTCATTCATTCTTGATGTCCCACTTTCCTACCTGGTTCGATGATAGGGCAGATGTTCTTCGTGTTTAACTTTTGCAGTCATCACACTTGGGTTATCTGCCTGCAGGTAGCCCTCAGTTGACCTGATTAACAAAGTCTTGGGTCCTGCAACGGTTGCTGTCCCTTCTTCCATGATGTCAGGTCGGCTGGGGTATAAAACATGCAGCCGACGCCATTACATCAGTCTTTCTTGCCGCACGGTGCCCGAAGCAGTTCGCAAGTGCCTGTCGGCCGACTTCAGTTATGGAACCCCCGGATGTCTCTACCTTAGATAGGTCCGGAGCCGCTGTGCAGGCACCAGCTTTTGAGGGTGTTTTCAGGCCTGCAGATTTGTATATTAGGCCGACGCCATCTTCAAAACTAAGACCAAAATCTAAATCTATGTCTAAAAAACTGACGCCTGGGCCACATGCGCAGGCCCCTATGCCTAAAAAACAAATTATCAAAATGGCTGAAGATTTAATTACTCTGATCAGGGGTAGCCAACCCCCCCCCCCCCTTCTAAGAGGCCTAGGCAAGACATTGATTATGAATCTTCTGAACAGGATTCTATTTCTTCTGACTCTTCTTATGAACAGGATTTGTCTATTCCTATTTATGAGTACTCTGATGCAGAAGATTCCATTCCTTCTGCTTCTCCCCCTGAGGATTTTTCTTTTGGGGGAATCTTTACATACCTTAAAGGAACATTTCCACTGGGAAAGTCAGGACTTCTCTGAATCTAAAAAGAGACTTGGGGATTTTCTTCTTCTTCCTCAGCATAGGCCTTTGGCTATACCTCCTGTTCTAGACATAGTTGATGATGTTTTTTCAGAATCTAGTATGGCTCCTGATTCCCTGCTCCTTGTAAGCCAGACAGCTACTACAGGATTCCTGACTCCCACAAATTCCTTTTCAAAAATCCTATTGCAGATCCTGAAACCATTTCTCAGGGTCCCAAGGGCATTAAGGCCTCTACTGCTAAAAATCCTACCCCTTCGGATAGAGATTCCAGGGCGCTGGATAGATAGGGTAAGAAGATTTACACTTCTGCAACCTTGGCAATCAGGGCTTTAAACTGTCAGTTTCATATGCTTAAATATCAACAGCATTTCATGGGACTGCTTAAACAGAAAATGATGTTAATTTCTGACTGTGTGGAAAATAAAGATTTACAGGATTTATTGCAGTCAACTGAACAAGTTGGAAAACATATTTTGCAATGTGGTTTTGATTCTTTGGAGGCCTCTTGCAGGGCTGCTGTAACTGGGTCTGTACTTAGAAGGCATGCCTGGCTCAAAGAGCAAATTCTGCCTGATCATGTTAAAGCAAAATTGTTGGATGCTCCTTTACAACAGGACCATCTCTTTGGTAATAAGGCTGAAGAAGTTTTAAAAAAGATGGAAGATAAAGCTAAATCTATGCAAACTGTGAAAGATTTCTTACAAGTGCAACCCCCAAGATTTAGTAGGCACTGGCCTACTAAGAACTAGTCCTTTCCAGTTCCTTCGAGAGCCACTCAAGTCAAACCCAGACATTCCAAAGGCTCCAGGTTTCAGTCACATGGGACTTTTAGAACAAAACAATGGGGTGCCTCCTCCTCCTCCAAATCTGGAAACTACAAGGCACCTCCCTATGGTAAACAGTCTCAATGACTTCCCTTTACACTTACCAAGCACTTACCTTTTAGCTGCCCCTTTGGGGGAAAACTGGCACTTCGTGCAAGAAACTGGCAACTTTATAACCCAAGACAAATGGGTTTTAAATATAGTATCCCAGGGATACAAATTTAATTTCTACACATTGCCAATCCCAACCGGATGGCCAGACCTGCCCCCAAATCAGTGAGCAGAGGCCCAGAAACAAGTACTGTCCCTCATGAACATGGGGATGTAATGGGATCCTATCTCGCCTACATTCATAACTGATGGGTTCGGAGCCGATCCCTCGGCTCCGACTCGGCCACTATATAGTAGAACGAAGTCTCTAATTGGCTGGGCTACCCCTTATCCCAGAATGCACCACGCCTGCTTCCCCAAATCTCGTTTGCCGCTTTTCAAGCTAGACGTGGTCTCGACTTGGCTGGAGCTAAGTAGTTTTTTGGTTACTTTTTGGTCTTTTGACCTAGGGGTTTCTTCATAAATTTAACAAACAGCTGTTTTAACAGCTTTACGTGTGTGTGTAAACTTTTTTGGTGTGATTGGTATTTTTTTCTATTTACTGGGCAAGGCCCGTTTAAGTTAGAGGGCCCTTGCCCTTATTTGTGTGTGGGTGTGCTATATTTTTCTTACTGTACTTTCTGTTTTATTGGGCTAAGCCCGTTTAAGTTAGAGGGCTTCTGCCCGTTTTGGGTGCTGTATCTCGGGCCAGTCCCGTTTGAGTCAAAGGGCTCGTGCCCTACTGAAGGTTGTTTTTGAGACTCAGAAGTCTGGTTTTAAAAAGTGCACCAAGTGTAACTACAAAATGTCTATTACCGATAGCCATGCTGTTTGTGTATATTGATTAGGACCAAAACATTTACAGGAAATGTAGTGTTTGTCATGCTTTTTCCTCTAGGGTCCTTCAAGAATGTAAAAATAAGTTGATACTTAAGGGCCTCATTAAGCCCTCCTTTGAGGAAGCTTTGGCTTCTCCTTCCTCTCCAGCTTCTAAAAAGAAAAGGTCGTCTGCTCTGACCAGTCCGTCGGAACCGACTTCCAAGAAGCATAGGTCGACCTCTTCTTCCTCGGCTCCAATGGCTTCAGAGGCTCAGGTGGAAGGGTCTGCCTCGATACCTCTTTCCTTGGCTCCATTGGTGTCAGAGCCGCAGGTTGGGGGATCGAGAGGCGAATCATCTGCTTCGGCTCCATTGGTCTCGGAGCCGTTGGAGGTGTGCAGCTCAGACTCTCCCCCCTCGGCCCCGAAGTCCCCTTCGGCGCCAATACTTATTCATACGGTTCCGGATCCGGTGCCGATAGTGTTGGACCCGTTTCGGAGCCGGTCCCCTGGTCTTTCGGAGCCGAGAGAGAAGTCGTCTCGGCCCCATCTATTTCCTCTAAATCCTCCAGGTTGTCTGACTCAGATTTGGACAGAGTTATCCAGAGGCTTTTCCAGTACCCGGTTTTTGCAAAAATGGTCTCGGCTCCAGCCCACTCGGCTCCAGAGCCGATCCCCACTTTGACACATCCGATTCCTCCTCCAACCTCCTCGGAGCCATTGGAGTCGGTGATGGTAGAGCAGAGCAGAGTCGTCCAGTCGGAACCGAGACTCCCTCGGAGCCTCTCGGTTCCGACCATCATTCCTACCCTGCCCTCGGCGTCAGGGTTCGGTACCGGGACTTCCTCGGTCGAGGCCGAGGGGGACACTTTGGAACTGGTAGCTTCGGTGCCTAGTCTTCCCCTCAGAGCGTCGGCCGCAGGGATTCCCGGTACCGTCGTGGTCTCTCAGCCGGTATCCTCCGTAGAGTCTGGAGGTCCTGCTTTTGAGGCCATGAGGAGTGCGCTGGCCATGTCCTTGCCAGCTCAGCAAGTCTCTACCTCACCGTCCCTAGACTTGGGAACTGGTGCTTCTGGTGTGCTTCATTCCCACGACAGCGGGGCCCCAGGGCCTGAGGATACCCCCTTGAGGGGTTCCCTTCTCCCGGGAGGTCCTTCTGAATCCGCTTCGGATGAACCTCCAAGGAAGAAATTGTGCAAGAGGAAGCACATTGACTCCCAGGATGAATCTATCACTTCAGATACTGACCTCGATGATGCGGAGGGGTCCCCAAAATCGTCCTCGGATAACGTCTCATTCTCAGATATCCTCGAGATCCTGAGACAGAGAGGCGATTGGCAGTCCAAAACCCCTTCCGCAGAGGAGTCAGTCTTCCTCAAGGCTTTTGGGGCCCAGCCCTCCGCCTCCTGGGTGTCTCCACCCTTCGATGAATTGCTAGATTTAGTTTCTCGAAGGGTGTGGGAACACCCTGATTCTGTGGAACCGGTGCCCACCAGGCCTAACAAGTTCCTCTTAGCCCCTCCTCAAAAGGAATTTTTGACCAAAGGAGTTGCAGTAGATGCGATGGTGGTGGCATCTGCCACTCAGCAGGACGTGGCAGAGGCTTGAACGTCTATTCACCCTCCTAATAAGGATTCCAGGAGCATGAATAGGTACGGGAAGCGTACCCTTTCTTCAGCAGCCTTTACCCTGCGGTCGCTGAATTACCTTTGTCATTTCACCAGACTCCAAAGGGACCTCCTCAAAGAGTTAGGAGAGTCTCTTACAGGTAATCTTCCTGAGGCATTAGCCCAAACTGTTGGCGCCCAGATGACTACCCTATCTTCGATAGTCAACTCGTCCATGAGGCTCATCTCATATGTGGCCGAAGGAGCGAGTAGAGCAGCGGGAACAGGCGTGGCTCTTACAAGACACGCCTGGTTGCGCTTGTGTCCCTTTGCGGAGGCTTTTAAGTCTTCCTTCACCGACGCCCCTTTTGATGGGTCCTCCCTGTTTGGACCCAAGGTGAAGGACACACTGACTCGGTGCGAGCAGGAGGGCAAGACCTTGACTGCCGTGGAGGCCCGTTTTTCCGCTCCTTCTAGACCTTACCTCAAGGCCCAGAGAGGAGGGAAAATGTGGTTCAGGAAATCTCAAAGGTCTTTCCCTACTCCACCGAGTGATCCCCCCTCTAGAGGCAGGGGGGGGGATTCAGGAAGACGCCGCCCCAGAGGCGGCAGAGGCCCCCGTAACTCTGGAGACCGCGATTCCTTTCGTGGTTCATCCTACGCTCCCCGTCCCTGAGACGTGGCCCAACTGCGCATCTCCGGAGCCAGTCGGGGGTCGTTTTGCGGAACACCCACAGGCTTGGGAATCTATCACCAAGGATCAGTGGGTGCTCCGAACCATAACCGGAGGCTATCTCATCCCTTTCACCAAGATCCCCCCTCTTCCTATCAGGAAAATCCCGGATGTGCCACCCAGTCAGCGGGATCAAGCAGCGGTCGAGGTTTCAAAGCTGCTAAGAAAAGGAGTCATCCAGCCTGTCCCCGCCGACCAGATCGGATCAGGAACTTACTCAAGACTATTTTTGGTGCCAAAAAAGACAGGGGACTTAAGGCCCATTTTGGACCTCAGCTCATTGAATCACTTTGTAAAAAAATCCAAATTCGAATGGTCACCCTTCAGTCCATTCTCCGTTATTGGAGAAGGATGTCTGGATGTGCTCCATAGATCTCAAGGACGCTTACTATCACATTCTGATAAGTCAAGAGTCCAGGAGTCATTTACGCTTCCGCCTGGGAACCAGTCATTTCCAGTTCCGAGCACTGCCCTTTGGTCTCACCACAGCCCCCAGGGTGTTCACCAAGTGTCTGGCAGTGGTGACAGCTCACTTGAGAAGTCTAGGATTCCAAGTGTTTCCCTATCTAGACAACTGGCTCCTTTCTGCCACCTCCAAGCATCTGTTAGTTCGGGCGCTTATGACCACAGTCAGTTTGGGTCATTCACTAGGAATCACGTTCAGTTGGGGAAAATCTGTGCTGCAGCCGTCTCAGTGTATTACATTTATAGGCGCAGAGTTAGACACAAGAAGAATGCGGGCATTCTTGCCTGTAGAAAGGATTCAGTTCCTGAAGTCTCAGGTTCAAACCCTGTTACCCAGATCCCGAGTTCAGGCCAGACTGATTCTGCAGTTATTGGCCACAATGGCCTCGACTATTCTACTAGTCCCCTTAGCCAGGCTGCACATGCGGGTGCTGCAATGGCTACTGTCGGTTCAATGGTCCTTTCAGGAACTTCCCCTGAACCATTTGGTCCAGATTACCGAAATTTGCCGTCGGGACCTACGTTGGTGGCTGCTTCGGTCCAACCTGGACCAGGGGCGACCCTTTGCCCTTCAGCCTCCCGTCGCCACGGTGACCACGGATGCCTCCCAGACAGGGTGAGGGGGTCATTATCTGGACAGGTCTGTCCAAGGCACATGGCAGGCTCACGAAACGCACTTACATATCAATATCCTGGAAATGAGAGCGGTGCTACTGGTGTTGCAAGCACTTCATCATGCTCTTCCACGGGGTACTATTGCGATCCTGTCCGACAACATGTCGGTAGTCTGGTACATAAACAAGCAAGGCGGAACCAGGTCCTACCCTCTTTGCCGAGAGGTCATGAGAGTGTGGTATTAGGCGATTTCTACCCAGCGTTTCCTAGTGGCAACGTACATTCCGGGGAAATCCAATGTGATTGCAGACAGGCTGAGCAGAACTCTCCTGTTACCCCACGAGTGGTCCCTGAATGACAGGGTGGCTGCAAACATCTTCTCCAAGTGGGGCCTCCCTTGTTGCGACTTGTTCGCCAGTCCTCGCAATGCGAAATGCAGGGACTTCTTCACTCTGACTCCCTCTCAGGGGCAGATTCCCAGGGACGCTCTAGCTCACAGTTGGCCCCCCGGTCTACTTTACGCCTTCCCTCCGGTTCCCCTTCTCCCGAAGGTGATACAGAAGGCAATTTATCTAGGGAGCGACATGATTTTGATCGCTCCACACTGGCCTCGTCAGGTTTGGTTCCCCTTCCTTCTGAGGTATGCGGTGGAGGGCCCATGGTTTCTGGACCTAGTGCCCGACCTGTTGACTCATCAGTTGGGACAGTCTCACCCATCCCTCAGATCCTTGAGGTTGGCCGCTTGGTTACTCCACTTCCAACCTTAGTCAGAGATAACTCTTTTTCTCCAGACGTCATCCACATTTTGTCCTCTTCTCACAAACCTTCCACTATTAAACTGTATTCCAGCAAGTGGAAGAGGTTTGCTCTTTGGGCCCAGCAACGAGGTATAGATCCCCTTACCGCCCCAGTACCTCAGGTTTTAGAATTCCTGTTTTATTTGGGCTCTTCAGTTTCCACAATTAAAGTCCAACTGGCGGCTATCTCTAATTTTCATGTCTCCTTTGAGCCTTCCTTAATGGCAAACAGGCTTTGCAAATATTTCCTTAAAGGAGCGTGGCTCCTTCGGCCCCCAATAGCCCATCCTGTGCCCCCTTGGGATCTGAATATGGTTCTAGCTTCTTTAACTGCCCGTCCCTTTGAACCAGCAGCTACTTGTGATTTAAAATTTCTATCTTGGAAAACCGCTTTTTTGGTGGCAATAACCTCTGCCAAGTGGGTCTCAGAGCTTCAGGCTCTCTGTTCTAATCCTCCTTATTTGACTTTTCACAAAGACAGAGCGTCTCTCAAGTTAAATCCCTCTTTCTTGCCCAAGGTAGCATCCCCCTTATGCATTCAACAATCCTTGGAGCTCCCGGTATTTTTTCCCAAATT
The DNA here is from genome assembly GCF_019279795.1 of Protopterus annectens. Taxonomy (NCBI): domain Eukaryota; kingdom Metazoa; phylum Chordata; order Ceratodontiformes; family Protopteridae; genus Protopterus; species Protopterus annectens. The sequence goes on along the minus strand of NC_056725.1, from coordinate 449,710,548 downwards.
CTCCAATAGCGCAGAATATATTTTCCATCAGTTGGATGTTCACAGACAACTGCGTTTTTATTTAAGTAGGACCAATCAGACACGAAAGTCAGATCAGCTGTTTGTGTCCTTTGCGGAAAATAGGTTGGGTCAACCGGTGGCTAAAACCACCATAGCCAAATGGATTAAAGATTGCATCTCCTTCATCTATTCACAGTCCGGAAAAGAGCTACCATTCCCAGTCAAGGCTCATTCTACCAGGGCAATGGCTACTTCTGTAGCATTTCACTCCAAATTATCGATAGATGATATCTGTGCGGCTGCTACCTGGACTTCTCCGCACACCTTTATTTCTCATTACAAGATATATGTGGCTTCTCGAGGTAGAGCTTCCTTTGGTTCCACAGTTCTCAGGAGTGTTTTCCAATGAGCCACCCGGGATTTAGGTGCTAGGGATGTTGTCCCATCAGTTATGAATGTAGGCGAGATAGGATCCCATTACATCTTTTAGTTATGTACTTACCATAACTTCCGATGTATGGGATCCATCTCGCCTACATTCATACGTACCCGCCCTCCTTCCCCCTTCCCATTAGACTTAGAGGAAATGTTACTACTTACTGAGTTTTTCTCTTGAAGGACTTTAGTTTGTTACAGTTGTTGGTATGTTTCTGTGCCTGGATGTAGGTATATAAAAGCGAACAAACAAGATCTGGGAAAGCAGGCGTGGTGCATTCTGGGATAAGGGGTAGCCCAGCCAATTAGAGACTTCGTTCTACTATATAGTGGCCGAGTCTGAGCCGAGGGATCGGCTCCGAACCCATCAGTTATGAATGTAGGCGAGATGGATCCCATACATCCGAAGTTATGGTAAGTACATAACTAAAAGTTATTCAACCAGTACCAGAAAGGGAAAAGGGGCAAGGCTTCTATTCAAGACTTTTCCTGGTACCCAGAAAAGACAAATCATGGCGTCCAATTCTGGATTTATCTACTCTAAACACATTTCTGGACATTCCAAAATTCAAGATGCTGACTCTTCAACAGTTACTTCCTATGCTAAGCAAAGATGCCTGGTTGGTAACTCTAGACTTAAAAGAGGCTTACCTGCATATCCCAATCAGGGAATCTTGCAGAAGATACCTTCGCTTCAAAGCAGGCTACTTGAATTACCAGTTCTCTGCACTGCCCTTTGGCTTATCTACTGCACTCAGGGTCTTCACAAAGTGCCTGGCTCCAGTAATTACATTTTGCAGGCAAATAAATATTCAGATATATCCATACCTGGACGATTGTCTAATTCAGGCAGAAAACAAGGATATTTTTCTAAAACATCTGGCGTTTGTAAAAAGGGTTCTAACTTGTCTAGGGTATACGATAAATGAAAAGAAATCACAACTGGTACCCTCTCAAAAAGTTACATTCCTGGGTGCAAGCTTGAAAACAACTGCCCAGATGGCTTACCTAATGCCAGAAAGGCAAATTCATTTGGTAACTTACTTCAGACAGGTGGCCACAAAAACCCTGCTATCTGCAAGACAAATTCTGCAAGCCTTGGGGTTCATGGTCTCCTGCATTCTTCTAATTCCATATATGCAAGACTGCATATGAGGAAACTTCAGTGGTACTTAAAAAGTTTATGGAGTCAACATTGTCACAGCCTGGAAACAACGATTCTTATCATACCTGGCCTGCAACTAGAGTTCCTATGGTGGGCAGAAGCCTGCCACCAAAACAAGGGACTGCCATTCACTCCACCCCCTGCCGCCCAAACCCTAACTACAGATGCATCAGACTATGCTTGGGGGGAGCTCGTCTGGCAGGAAGTGCATTCAGGGCAAATGGAGCCCAAATCAAATGCACCTTCATATCAATCAAAAAGAGATGCTGGCTGTACAGAATGCTCTGACAGCCTTCAAGGACTACCTTCTTCCAGGACAATTAATGATAAAGACAGACAACACCACAGTTATGTGGTACATAAACAAGCAGGGGGGTACACACTCCTGCCCCCTTTGCAGACTAGCTATGGCATTGTGGAACACGGCCTTGACCTATCAAATACAACCACAAGCTCAAAACCTGCCAGGAAAACTGAATACTCTGACAGACGAACTAAGCAGAAATCTCATGGACCCACATGAATGGAAACTGGAACCACGGATTTTCAACATGTTGACATGCAAATCGGGGAGTCCAGACATAGATCTTTTTGCCTCACCCCAGAACTATCAGTTGGACAAATTCTGCACAAGAACTCCTCACAAAAAAGCCTGGAAAGTGGAGGCTGTATCATTCAGCTGGAAAAACCTATCAGTCTATGCTTTTCACCCTCTGCCTCTGCTCTCCAAAGTTCTACTAATAGTCAAACAGGACAAACCAGAAATGATTTTGATTGCTCCAGACTGGCCTCGCCAACACTGGTACCCACTCCTGCGCAATATGTCACACCTTCCACCGTGGCACCTGCCTCAGACACCTTACTGTCTCAGCAGAACAACCAAATTCTGCACACTCGGCTCCAAACTTTGAATCTTGCAGCGTTGCTAATCACCTAAATTCATCCTTAGCATCCCTCAGCAAACCTGTGATGGATGTCATTATGGAGGCAAGAAGGCCTAGTACTAGAAAATCTTATGCTGACAAATGGAAAGGTTTCTGTGCCTGGAATCAATCACAAGGGATAAGCACAGCAGTGCCCAGTATTCCTCAGATTTTACAAGACTTAACTGAGATGCTTCACAAGGGCCTGTCCTTTTCTTCCGTAAAAATCCATGCCTCAGCCATTTCAGCTCATTACAACACAGAACCTCTCCTCTTCTCTTATCCTCTGCTAAAGCAGTATCTCAGAGGAGCCAAAAACTTAAGACCACCCAGGAGAGCTCCAACCCCTGCCTGGGACCTTAATTTTGTATTGGAAAAACTCACTCTCCCGCCTTTCCAGCCAGCTGCTACTGCAGACTTAAAATTTCTCTCCTGGAAAACAGCTTTCCTTTTAGCAGTCACCTCAGCTAAATTACAGGCCCTTATGGCAGTGGAGTCTTTCATTATTTTTCTTGCAGACAGGGTGTCTCTCAGGACCAATCCACCCTTCATGCCTAAGTTGGTGTCCAGTGTGGCTCTTACTCAGACCATTCATTTGCCAACTTTCTTTCCCAATCCACAGATTGGGACCGGATTCTGCATTCATTGGATGTACACAGACAACTTGGATTTTACTTAAACAGGACAAAATCTTTAAGAAAATCTGAACTACTGGTGGCATTTGCTGCAGGGGCAGAGGGAAAGGCTATTTCAAAGCAGACTATTTCCAAATGGATAAGCCATTGTATTCATTTCTGCTATATGCACCATGGTAAAACTATCCCCCAGGGGATCAGATCTCATTTCACCAGGGCTGCATCTACTTCTACAGCCTTTCTCAGAGGTATTCCTACCAGAGACATTCTAGAAGCTGCTACCTGGAGCTCAGTTCATACGTTCACCAAACATTACCATTTACCTTTCTTCTCTAAATCCAGAGCTGGCTTTGCCACTGCTGTCCTGTAAGGCCTTATAGCTGGTCCAAATGCTGTATAAATCCATCCTCCCAACCGTAGCTTTGGAGAATCTACCCAAATGTAATGACTGCAACAGTGAAACATGAAGAACATAGTACAGTTGTGTACACTTACCATAAATGTAGATGTTTGAGTGTATTCACTGTTGCAGTCCTGGTTACCCTCCCTCCAACCCCCTGTTTTTCTCTTACTATACTTCTACTTTCCTTTACTATGCTTAAAAGCCTTTTTGATGTATTTGCTTTTGTTTGGAGATATATTTTTGTGTTTTCTATTACTTAGATATTTGACTCCTCATTTGGGGGGCACCTGACATCTGGGGCAAGAAAAACTGATGTAATGGCGTCGGCTGTATGTTTTATCCCTGACTACCTGACGTCATGGAAGAAGGGACAGCAACCGACGCAGGACCCAATACTTTGTTAATCAGGCCAACTGAGGGCAACCTGCCAGCAGATTACCCAAATGTAATGACTGCAACAGTGAATACACTTGAACATCTACATTTATGGTAAGTGTACACAACTGTACTTTACTCTCCCTCCAGCCCCCCTGGCTCTTCTATGCTTTCTACCTATCCTCCTTTTGGCCATATCTTATGGCTATGGTATTTACTTTTTACTGGATGTGTTCCACACCGTGTAATTGCTTCCTGTTTTGGGGGCTCCTGACATCTAGGGCAAGAAAAACTGATGTAATGGCGTCAGCTGCATGTTTTATATGCCTGACAAACTGACTTCATGGAAGAGGCGACAGCATCCGACACAGAAATCCTAAGACTCTGGTATTCAGGCCGACTGAGAGCTACCTGCAGGCAGATAACCCAAGTCTGATGACTGCAACAGTGAATACACTCGAACATCTACATTTATGGTAAGTGTACCCAACTGTACTTTGCTCAGACAACGCTTCCGCTTTATTATATCTACTGGCAAACTTGATCTGAGGGGAAGGGAAGAGAGGCACTATGGGTAACCTTAGCGCAAGAGTTTCTGGCTGGCAAGAGCTTGTTATATTGGTCGAGTCGGTTCCGAGGACAGAACCGAGACCCAACTGTCAAGAATGAATGAAGATCGACAACACAGATGGAATGTTATGGTAAGAACATAACTTCTAAACATTAATGATTTCAAGTGAGGTATATGCTTTACAATCCAACCACAAGTTTAACAAAGTGAACAAAAGTCCATTCTTTCTCCGTCACTTTTTCCTTGCAAAGCCATATTTCATAAGCGTGATTAATTCTTTATAGCATTCCATGTATTCAGTGATTTCAGTGTTACTTGTCTTACTGTTCATCTCAGTTCCTCAGTGCCAGACTGTTTTTCAAGGCCAAGGTATTTTTGATTCTTCTTGTAAACTCCTGTGCTTCTTTCCATCTCTCAATCATTTTGCTTTAGAACATTGGAAAAGGTTTCACTGGCAAAGTCTTTCTGTGAGCTTTATTGTCAGAAGATTAAGAAGCAGCAGGGCCCCCTTCTGTTTCCTGATTCGCATTTTATTTTCTCCATAGCCTATTCCGCATCCAAAAATGTCTTTGATCCACCAGGAAAAGGTATTCTGGAGAGAGCTGGATAAAACAACTTCTATCTCATACCAGCCTATTGACATTCCTGTTTGGAGGGATAAATTTGCTTCTTTTCTGCCTGGTGTACAGTGAACAATCATTTTCCACAATAATTCTTTCTCCAATTTTTAATACTTTGCCTGCATCAACAGTTATGTCAAGATCACCTGTATAACAGAATGTATTTAGACTAAATGGATCTTAGAACTACAAAGTGACAGAGAGAAGGGGTTAAATGGTTGTGCTCCTTTAAAACCACTCCTTAGGTCACCTGATCTTAAGACGTAGTTATGAAACTTTGTGTATTTAAGTAGCATTCTGTGCCTGTTTCATTAGATCTGAAGAAGCACGTGGATAGGTGTGAAAGCGCTTGTTTCTTGTTTGTTTTAAACATTTTTACACTACTTTATTAAAATGCAACTGTGACTTCATTAGATTCTGCCATGTTGACTGGTTGCTCTTTTACTTTGATTATTTGATTTGTATTTAACCAGTCTTTACCAGAGGTTATTTGCTTGCCCTAGTTTGCTTTTTTATTTCATACATTATAGACTTGAGGAACCCCTTGTGGCTAGCATGTAGCATATAATTGCTTTGTTAAATTTTAAGATGCTTTTTGCACTGTTTAGTTTTTGGCAGCATTAGTACCTTCCAGTGCTACATAGAATAAATGCATCATTTAACTATATTTTGGTTCTGTCTACTGTCTGAAATTAGATACAAGAATTAATTTTCTGTAATACATATTTGTAATTCTTAGATCTGAAGTAGTTAACTTCATTTATGCAGCAACCTATGGGAATCGGATCCGACTCGGCAGTTTTCAACAGCTTTAGATCCGAGCTTCAAGCTCCTCCCCCTACCCATAATCCCCTGCCAACCCTGACTGACCTCAGATCTAGTTTGCCGCGGTTTACTTCAGCAGCTTTATCCCGAGTTCCAGGCATTTTCGTTCACTTAGTGAGGAAAATTTAACTTTTCTGACCCTTTTCTTTAACTCTTGGTGTGAGTGTGTGTTCGGGTCCCTTTCTCTACTTAAAAATCTCTTAGTTTAATTTATTTTGTTTAATTTTTAACCTCCCCCTTCCTTCATGGTTCCGTCAGGGTTGTGTGTGTGTGTTTGGGGCCTAGTGTGTGTGGTTTTACCTCCTTAGTATGTCTGAGGCCCCAAAGTTGATGTTTTCTAAGTGCACCGAGTGTGGCCATGAGCTGTCCCCCGTGGATGGCCACACTCGGTGTGTGTTGTGCCTTGGGGTTGAGCACCTGTCCTCTGGTTGTACCATTTGTGCAGCGTTCAACCCCAGGGCACTCAAGGACCGGAGGTCTAAGCTGATTCTGGCGGGTCTTCTACCCCCGGACTCGGCTTCTACCTCCGGTCCTCCCGTGGCTCCCACTGCGGCGGCTGCCACTCCTGCTTCCCTCCCCCCAGCCGGGACTCAACCTCCCGCCTTAGGCCCAGAGGAGAGGAAGGCCAGGAAATAAAGGAGGAGGGAGAAGCACCCCCCCCCCCGCTAAGCGGTCTTCTCCCTCCAGGTCTTCTGGGTCTCCTCCTTCTCAGATCCGGTCCCCGTGCTTTTCACTGGGTCCTGAGAAGGAGGAGACCCGATCTCCTTCAAGGTCATCGAGGCGACACTCCCGCCCGGGAGCCCGCAGAGGGCTGATCTTCGGATCTGGGGGTATCGGTATGTCTTTGGCTCCGTCCAGGTCAGAGCATGCTGGCCCGTCGGATCTGATCGCTTCGGTGCCGGCTCCAATCCGTCCGTCGGATCCGAGCAAGGGTCTGCTTTCGGATCCCAGAGAGAGCAGCTCTCCCTTGGCATTCGACGTGGTGGAGAGGGCGCTGTTGAGAGATTCCAGGCCCCCGGCCCTTGCCATGGCTCCACCCTGCACTCCTTCTCTGTTGGGTCCGACTTCCATCACCCGGTCCCAGGGACAGCCTGCTTTGATGTCCCAGGTAGTTTCATTGGAACAAGGCGCTGCTGTTGAGACCTCCTCGGACAGCCCCCACGAGGAGGTTCCACACAAGCGAAGGTGCAAGAGGAGGCACCTGGACTCCCCCGAGTCCTTGACTGAGGACACGGATTTGGAGGAAGGGGAAGGCTCCCCAAGATCACCCCCCGAAGATGTCTCATTTGGTGACATCATGGAGATGCTCAGAATTGGGGGGTGGGGTCTGCCCCAAAGCCTACCTCGGACGAATCCGTGTTCCTGGAGGCGTTTGAAGCAGGCCCGTCTACCTCTTGGGTGTCCCCTCCGGCCAATCCCCTGGTAGTCTTGATTACTACCAGGGCGTGGAAGGAGCCGGACAATGTGGAGCCAGTCCCCAAGCACCCGGACAAGATTCTTAGCCCACCCTCTGACAAGTCCCACTGGAGTAAGGGTCCCCCTGTAGATGCCATGTTGGTGGCGGCGGCCACCAAGAGGGAACTTGCTCAGGAGAGTCCCTTGGTTCATCCCCCGAGCAAGGAGTCTCGGTCGATGGACCACCTAGGGAAGCGGGTGTTTAGTTAGGCTACCTTCTCTGTGAGGTCGCTGAACTACATGGCACATGTGCTCCGACTGCAGCGGGACCTTATCAAAGAGTACGGTGCATCGCCCCCCCGAATCCATGTCGGCAGAGGACAAACAATTGCACTCCACCCGGATGGCCACTCTACGATCCATTATCTTAACACCTCTATGCGGCTACTGTCTCATGCCATGGAAGGAGCCGCTAGAGCCAGCAGAGGGGGCCTCATTATGAGACGTCAGGCCTGGCTCCGGCAGTGTGATTTCGCAGAACCCTTTAAGGCGTCTTTCGCTAATGCCCCTTTTGAAGGTTCTGCCCTCTTCAGCAAAACCGTGTGAGATACTTTGGTCCAGAGCGGAAAGGACGGGAAGACGTCTGCTGTCGGAGTCCGCTTCTCTGCTCCCCAGAGGTCCTTCTCTAAGAACCAAAAGGGACAGAAGAAGATGTGGTTCCGGAAGTCTTAACAGTCCCGTCCCACTCCGGACTCCCAGCCCTTCCGCGGCAGAGGAGGGCAGGGTGGATGCCGCCCTAGAGGCATAGGGGGCCCGCGCAACTTTGGCTCCAGAAAACCCTTCTCGGACCAACCCACGCAACACCCCTGAGGGGTTGCTCGACTGCTCCACTCTGGAGGCAGTCGGGGGGGCATTTCTCGAAGCACCCAGCAGCTTGGGAGTCCATCATGACAGACCGCTGGGTGCTTCACATCATATCCAGAGGATATCAGATTCCCTTTTCTCGTTACCCACGCAGCCCCAGATACCTCCCCGATGTCCCACCCGATCAGAAGGTGGCCGCAGCAATGGAAATCCATCATTTGCTGGAAAAAAGAGCCATCCAACATGTCTCCCCAGACCAGTGCGGGTCCGGGTTTTACTCCAGGTTCTTCTTGGTGCCAAAAAAGACGGGGGACTTAAGACCAATCCCCGACTTTTCTTCCCTGAATCTGTCAGTAACCAAAGAGAAGTTCCGCATGGTCACTCTTCAATCCATTCTCCCCCTTTTGCGGGAGAACGATTGGATGTGCTCTGTAGACCTCAAGGATGCATACTACCACATTCTGATGGACAGGCGATCCAGGAGGTTCCTCCGCTTCCGGCTAGGAGCCAGTCATTTCCAATTCAGGGTCCTCCCCTTTGGTCTTACCACAGCCCCCAGGGTGTTCACCAAAGTGTTAGCAGTGATAGAGGCCCACCTGATGCTCCAGGGAATTCAGGTCTTCCCGTACCTGGACGACTGGCTCCTGACCGCCCAGACAAGGAATCTACTCTGTGCAGCCAGAAACTACTTTCTTCGTCTAGCTCCCTGGCTGGGGATCACTATCAACATAGAGAAGTCGTCTCTTATTCTGACTCAGACCATAGACTTCATAGGGGCCAGATTAGACGCAAACAAACTCCTAGCTTTCTTGACCACAGACATGCTACTAACCCTGAGGCTACATGTGCAGGCCATTCTGCAATCTCCAGCTCCCCCGGCGGAATTGGTCCTGAGGGCTTTTGGCTCGATGGTGGCCGCAATCAACCTATTGCCAATGGCACGTTTGAACATGAGGGTCTTACAATGGACCCTTCAGGTCCAGTGGTCCTTTCTTCACTATCCTCTGAGCCATCCCGTTCCCCTCAGCAGGGCTTGCAAGAGGGCCCTCCTATGGTGGCTCCAATCTCCGGACCTCTAGCAAGGACGCCCCTTTTCTATGGCCCCTCCACTAGCCACGGTGACCACGGATGCCTCCTTCCTCGGGTGGGGGGGCATTGTTCAGGCAGGACAGTCCAAGGCACGTGGGACCTCATGGAGACCTCACTGCATATCAACGTCCTAGAGATGAGGGCAGTGCTGTTAGCATTGCAAGCACTTCAGGACCTTCTTCCTTTAGGAACGATTGCGATTCAGACGGACAATATGTCAGTTGTCTGGTACATCAACAAACAGGGGGGAACCAGGTCTTACCCAGTCTGCCGAGAGGCCATGAGGGTGTGGGAATGGACAATCTCCACCAACCGCTTTCTCATAGCAACGCACATTCCGCGGCGGTCCAACATCCCAGTGGACAAACTAAGTCGCACCATCCTGTTACCATACGAGTAGTCTCTGAATCCCGAGATAGCGAATCGGATTTTCGCCAAATGGGGTCAACCCTGTTGCGATCTCTTTGCCTCTCCCTCGAAGACAAAATGTTACGACTACTTCACTCTCATTTCCCCCTCCGGGGAACCCCCGAGAGACGCTCTGGTGCATGCTTGGCCTCCCGGACTTCTTTATGCTTACCCTCCTCTTCCTCTGATGCTGAAGTTTCTTCAGAAAGCCAGTCAGTTGGGGAGCAGGATTATCCTCATTGCCCCGTTTTGGCCTCGTCAAACTTGGTTCCCTTACCTTTGGTCTCATCTGGTGAATCCTCCTTGGATTCTGGATCCCAGTCCGGATCTAATATCCCACCCCTTAGATCTCCCAGTCCCGGACCTGGACAACCTCAAGCTCACAGCTTGGCTGCTCCAGTTCCACTCGTAGCTAGGACTCCCGGTATCTCTTCCCCAGTTAAAACTATTCTAGTAGCAGAGCACAAGCCTTCTACTAGAAAGATCTATAGCAGAAAATGGAAATGTTTCTCCATTTGGGCGGAACGCAAAAATTTGGATCCATTTACAGCTCCTTTGCCCGCTGTATTAGACTTTCTGTCAGGACGGTTTCATTAGGGGGCTAGCTCCTCCACAGTCAAAGTTCAACTAGCAGCTATCTCTCATTATCACTTGGGAAATAAACTGGGCCCTTTGATCACCACGAAATTGTGCAAGACCTTTTTGAAGGGCACCTTTCTGCTCAGACCTCCAGTGAAGGATGTAGTCCCTCCTTGGGATTTAACGCTGGTGATTCAGGCCTTGACAGCTCCCCCGTTTGAGCCTGCAGCTTCAGTAGATCTTAAATTCTTGTCATGGAAAACGGCCTTTCTTGTCGCTATCACCTCGGCTCGAAGGGTCTCTGAACTACAGGCCCTCTGTGTAAAACCCCCATACTTGACCTTTCACAAGGATAGAGTTTACCTCAGGACCAATCCCTCTTTTCTTCCCAAGGTTGTCTCTGAGTCAAATATTAACCAGTCCATCAACCTGCCGTTCTTTTTCCCTAATTTCCATAACAAAGGGGAATACAAATTACACTCATTGGACGTGCATAGACAACTTTGCTTCTACATCCACAGGACATCTGGTCATAGGAAATCCGACCAGTTGTTCGTCTCCTTTGCCAAATTTAACTTGGGTAAATCTGTGTCTAAAGTCACACTGTCTAGATGGATTTCACAGTGTATCCTTTTAGCATATGAAAGTTCGGTCAGGCCCGCACCTCAGGGAGTCCATGCCCACTCTACTCAGTCTATGTCTACCTCTGCGGCTTTTAGAGCTAGAGTATCTTTGATGATATTTGCTCAGCAGCCACTTGGGCCTCATCTCATACCTTTATCAATCACTATAAATTGGACATTATGTCCAGAGGGAGAGCATCCTTTGGCTCTGAAACATCCTTCCATGAAGGCTGCCCAAGATTCAGGTAGCTGGGGACTCTGTCCCATAGGTTGCTGCACAAACGAAGTTAACTACTTCAGATTAATAAGTTATGTACTCACCATAACGTTCCATCTGAGTAGGTAAACTTCATTTGTCAGCAACCGTCCCTCCCTCCTGCCCCCTCACTTGTGAATGTCTTCATACTCAGGTCCATGGGTTTTACCCACTTTATCTTGAGAATGATAATTTTATAGCAGTCTCTGCTGTTGGGCAAACTTAATCTGAGGTCAGTTAGGGTTGGCAGGGGATTATGGGTAGGAGGATGAGCTTGGAGCTCGGATCTAAAGCTGTTGAAAACTGCCGGCTCGGATCCGAGGTCGGATCCGATTCCCATAGGTTGCTGACAAATGAAGTTTACCTACTCAGATGGAACGTTATGGTGAGTACATAACTACTTCTTCTTTCCACAAAAAAGTTGCAATAACAATGTAAAATGTAATGTCTTTAACTAATGATGTTAAATAACAGAGGTTGCTTATTTTCCTGTCTTGAAGGATCAAGCTGACATTTTGCTTCTAGTTTTCTTTTCTGCTGTAAGTGGTTGGTCAGAATAAGTTTTATAGGTTATTCTATATATCTTCAGGCTCCAGAAGTATAGTCATAATCCGTGATTTATTTTTTCTTTTCTTTCTTCTTTATCTGTTACTCTTCTGTCCTTTTCTGCTGTATTTCTGCCTTTTTTATTTACTTATTCTCAAAACTACAAAGCCCTTTTCTGTCTGGGTCTTGCTGATTGATCAAACTAGAAGGACTTCAGTGGCTGCTTAGAACTAAGTTTGCTCTTTTCCAGCCTTTGTACATGACAGCTACATGAACATGGGTTTCAGTGAGGGATTGGAGTGCTTGATTTTGATTGGCCAATTTCTGTGGGTATGTTGGCTACATTTTGATTGGCCAGCTAGTGTTATGGAGCCTTTCTGACTTTAAGCACCAGGAAGCTTGCTGAATTTGACCTGCTGCAATGCAGCAGGACAGATCAGTTTTTATTTTATTAGTTATCCAACAAAAGAAACGAGCCTAGGTGCTGCCAAAAAAGCAACCTGCCCTGGTGGATCCTAGTGTAAATAAGCTGCACAAAAAAAGAAAGAAACTAATGTCCATGAACAAGAGGGAACTGACTCGGCAGAGGAAGAAATCCCTTTCTAGGTTAAATAAATTAGAGATTTTTCAAGTCCTCCAAAGCTAATTACAAAGCAAAAGTAGCCTCCCTAGCCAAGGATAATCTTAAGGCATTATTTAACTGCATCCAAAATCTAAAAGGGAATTCCCAGGTAAATGCTGAACTGGTTGTGGATGGCAGCACCCATATTCAACCGGAGGTAATAGCCAACCTGCTGTCTGACAGATTTGGGGAAAACTTCATGCCCCTTTCCCCTCCAGTCATCCTGCAAAGTATGCCTGCCACCATTCCTCAGCCCATTTTCTCAAGAGAGCAGGTCATCTTGGAGCTCTCCAAGGCCAAAAACATGGCATCAGTGGGAGCAAACAACATCCCAGGTTGAATTTTAAACAACTTAAAACATGACCTAGCAGACCCACTTGGGTCCCTGTTTAACCACAACCCAAGGATTGGCTATGTTTGACGGAATGGAGGACAGCAACATTAATCCCTCTGCACAAAGGAGAGTCATCAACTGACCCTGGGAATTATAGGCCCATAAGCTTGACTAGCATCATCAGCAAGGACATGGAAAGAATCATTATGGACCTTTTTAACAAGGACATGGTCTCCAGACTCATTGTGTCTGTTAAACATGGTTGACTACTTGAGAAAGTCACCAAGGCTGTGTAGAAGGGATGGAGATTGTATTATCACCTATCTTGACCCAGCCAAGGCATTTGACACAATCTGCTACTCGAGTATTATAGAGAAACTCTCTCTGGGGGCCTTCAGCTATCCATCAGTAAACTGGCTGCCCTTCATTGCTAGTGTTCATCATGCTCAGTCCTTTTTTAACAGTTTAAATGCTAAATAACTTTTAAAGACAGTTAACCATCCTGCTAGTAGCCTTGATAGTGTCCTCAAAAATATGGCCACATGTATCATCCTGCATTGTTAAATTAGGCTTTAAATTAATGACCTTTTCCTTTAAAAGTGGTGGTAATTCCGATGTATATATCACTGTGTTTAAGGAGTTTTCAAAAGCAACATTTTTTGTTATTTAATGATCTAAATAAATTTGGCTGTAATCTCCCTCCAGTGGATCTCATTGCCATATATGCCTCTAACTTCCGTTAAATAGTTATATTACTAAAGGCAGTCCCTGTCTGCACCAAATATAATGAAAACTTTAAATACATACCCCTTATTGTGGAATACCCATATAAGTAAATTATTTAAAAAAGAAAGAAATTGCTTAATGCTTATAAGAAGTCTTCTGTCTTCCTAAAGAGCATACTTAAGCAAACTAGTAAAGTGATTAAGGGAACCATTAGGAAGCTCAAAGCTGAGTAGGAACTTAAAATAGCCACTAAAACCAAAATAACTGAACATCTTTATCTCTGTCGGTAGGTTAAGAACTAGCCCACAACAATACTGCATTATCTGTCCCAAAGGAAATAATGAACATACTAGCTGACACATTTTGTGCAAATATTACTCCACTCACAGTTACAGATGTTCCACAGATGCCATACTCCCCCCACACTTAATTATTGTGGGACAAGTTCTGTCATCCCTTTAAAAAACTAAGAATGCCTCATCCATGGGCACTGATAATACACTATGTTGCCTGTCAGTGCCAGATGTAGCATATTTGACCCCCTATTTAACCTCTTTAATCAAATCTCTCCACAGATTACATTCCTAAAACCTAGAGAGCAGCCATTGTAATGTCCTTACACAAGGGTGGCCAAACCATTGACCCTGTTAACTACAGACCCATTAGTCTCACTAAGCTAATATGCAAAGCTGCGGTGTGAATTATTTCTGACCTCATTAATTTGCTCATCGAAAATCTCTTAACCTTGGACCCTCATTAATGTAGTTTTGTCAAAGGAAGGTACTGTCTTTTTTAGCCTCATTACATTCTTTGAAAATGTAAATGAAGCAGTGGATTGTGGTTATGCAGCAGCATATCTGGATCTGACCAAGGCCTTTGACACGGTTTCCCATGCAGGCATTTTTGACAGACGTATGTTATGTTCTGTATTGGACAGATGTAGCCACGGTGGTGCACTGGGTAGCGTTGTCGCCTCACAGCTAGAGGTTCTCCCGTTCGATTCTCAGCTGGAGCTCCTTCTGTGTGGAGTCTGCATGTCCTCCCCGCGGTCGAGTGGCATTCGAAAGACATGCGTGAATGGGCGTGCCGTCATTGAAGGTTGGGCGTCGGGCTGGCACCTCTGCACCATAAAAATCGACTGCCAATCATTAGTGGACCGGAGTTCATCTGTGGCGACCCCTAACCAGGAAAAGCCGAAAGAAAAACAACATGTTCTGTATTGGACAGAAAACTGGCTGGCTGAGAGAACCTTTTTGCTTATAGTTGCAGTTGTCACTCGTGAAAGAAAAAAAAAATTACCAGTGGGTGAACCACAGGGTTCAGTGTTGAGCTCTCGCTCCTATTTTTCATCTGTTTCTCAAACGGCAAGGACAATGGTCAGATGTGAAAAAATGTAGCTTAGTTTATTTTGGTAAACAAAATATTTTCACTTATATAGCTGGCATACAACTCAAGTCAGCCACTGCTGTAAAGGATCTAGGCAGTCTTGTTGATAATTCCTCAGCAGTAGACCATCATGTCACTGCAGTAGTTCAGAAAGCTTTTTGTCTGACTCATCTAATTTCCAAAGGCATCTCCATTAGATTCATAGAAGTCCTAATTCACCCATTACTCGTATCTCATCAGACTCATTATCAAGTAGAATGTATCTTTGTTTTTTAAACATATTTATTGCATCCTGTTTTCGGTAGTGACACAGATACATATACATTAATAGAAAATAAAACAAACTATAGTAACTTTTTTGTTGTAGTATACATATGTTCCATTTTAACCATGATCATTCACCACTAACATTACATAAACTGTTTATTTCCTGTCTTCCCTTAATCCTTGTTTTTCTTCCTGAATGTTGTTATGCATTTATTGTTCCCACAAATTCCATTTATTTACATGTATTTTGATCTTTTTCTTTTTTTAAAGATCCCACCTCCAGTTATTTTAGCTCCTTTATAATGTTCAGTATTTCAGTTCTAGCTAGTTTAGATTTTGATTTTCATTTTCTAGTAATTGCTTTTTGGGAGCCAATAGCATTAAATTTAGTAAGACGCTACCATGTCCCATCTCAATAGAATCTATTTCTTAGTTACAGTGATTTACTCTTCCAACATTTCTCACAAACTACTCCTCAGGAATTTTTTAAAATCTGTCAACTTGTTATATTCCCCAAAATGTTCCAGTTACCTCTGTCTTTTCCGTCACACCTTTAGCAATTGCTATTTAACTGAGGAAAACATTGTTTAAAGTCAGCATGGGATATAAAAACTCCTGTGGAAGCATTTGAGCGAAAAATACTAAACCTTCTGGACTTTGCTGCATACTTGGGAGCCAGATCTATTTTGAGTTTGTGTAGGAAACCACCAGGTATGTTGCCCATTCACAGGGAAGTTGAATTTGTGTGTGTGTGTGTGTGTGTGTGTGTGTGTGTGTGTGTGTGTGTGTGTGTGTGTGTGTATATATATATATATATATATATATATATATATGTGTGTGTGTTTATATAAACACACACACACACACACACACATATGTATATATATCTATATCTATATATATCTATATCTATATATATCTATATATATATATATATATATATATATATATATATATATATAGCGCATATGAGCATGTGATACCAGATGCAGTTCACTTAAAGGTGTCTCGTTTCCCTGTACTGCTTTTGAGAGGTACAACCCCTGGCATTTATGCTTGACTTTTTGTTGTTGCACACTCAACTGCATGTATCTTAGCTATGTGTTGGTCTTCCTACTTTAAACTGAGTCTAAGGAGGGGGCTTTTACTCAATCTGTGAATCCTGGAAGGGTCTTCTTGTACCCAGGACGTTTATTTTTGAAATGGATAAAAGCACTAAAACATCTTCTCTGTAGAGTTTTCTTGTGATTCGTTTCGTTGGAGAAATCATCCGCCTGATGATGATCTCTGTAGACTGGGATGAGTTCTGAGTGACTGCACCTCATACTTAACTTGAAAAGTGTCTGAGAAAGGAGGTAAGGAAATCAGGAACCTCGAGTCATCCCTTTGTGCTTAAGGATACCATTTTGCAGCCTGGGACATCAAGGTATTTCCCTTTGCTTTCAAGCCCCAAGAGAACTGAATTAAAATCTGTGTGTAGCATTCTGGTGTTGACTTCTCTTTGGCCAAACCTGACCCCGGAATCTACTGCATATTGCCATCTGGTAAGGATGCTGAAGCCTTGGGCAGAGCTTGTAAAAGATGTTTAGATTCTCTACCTCAATGAAACTTCAATTTCTTTACTTTTGTTTTTCACATTTTGACCCCCCCCCCCCCCTCCATGTTTTTGTTTTGCTCTTGCTGGGAAGAGCCTTGCAGCTTTTCAGCAAAAAGCAGTTCATGTTTCAGCTTTAGTAGATGAGATGGTTGCTTGTCACCTAGAGAAAAAGATTAATCAAATGGCACTCAATGACGTTTAAAATAAGTGAGACACTAGAGCAGTATATAAAGTCAAATGACAAATGCTGAAAGAAGTAGAAAAAACTTTAGCTGTTTCTGATTAGCTGACAGCTGAGGAAATTAGAAGTTGAAAGGAAAGAAAGACTGGCTGAACATGAGTATTCTTATGAAGAACTCTTTCGAAAAACAGCATCAAGTTAGAAGTCTGAGCATGCAGAGAAAACTTGATTTTTTATTTTTATTTATTAGAGATACTGGAAGGAATAGGCTGCATTAATTTTATGAAAGCATAAATTAGCAACAGGACTGATATTCTGCAGCGGTATTTGTTCATTAAAAGGACACATTGTGTGTATGCTCCAAACCTCTCCATGCGAAAGCATCCAAAACCTGTATTTTTTCAACCAAAGTCTATATCAACAAAGATGCAACCATACCAACAGAAAAAGTTGCTTTTTCAAAACTATGCAAGAATGGAAAATATTACCTCTTGGGGATAACAGAGAGTTTGTGGAAAACAATTATTTGTTGTAAACCTAGACAGAAGAAAGGCAAGCTTTTCTTGGCTTTCATGGGATGGGAAAGGCAGGGATGTGATTTTAGTTGCTATTTCCAGCTGTCATCAGAATTTTTTTGCTGTAGGTTCAAAAACACCTTTAATAAATTAATTCACACATATTGAATAATTACATGGGTACACATGCATAATAGAAAAAAAAAACCCTTTGCAAATGCGTTGTAAATAAATGTTTTTTTAACAGTTATTTATTCCCTTGTTTAAATTGCTCAAGTTCTGTCTTCCCTTAACTTCACTCCTCTTTCTGAACATTATTCTGCATGTTTTGTTCCCACAAATTTCATTTATTGTCATGCAGTTTACTTCTCTTTTCTAAAAATATCCTACCTCCGTTAATTTTATTTAATTCATCTTACTCTTCTTCTTCTTTCGGCTTTTCCAGGTTAGGGGTCGCCACAGCGGATCATCTGTCTGCTCATGATTGGCAGTGGAGTTTTACCGTGTTGAGTTGCAAGCCCGGTGCCCAACCTTCCACAGAAGGCACACACACACACACGGACACACTCACACTTAGGGCCATTTTAAAGTGTCCAATCCACCTACTTGCATGTCTTTGGGCTGTGGGAGGAAACTGGAGCACCCGGAAGAAACCCACGCTACCACAGGGAGGACATACAGACTTCGCACAGAAGGCACCCCAGCAGAGAATCGAACCGGAGAACCTCTTGCTGTGGGGCGACAACGCTAACTGCTGCACCACTGTGGCCGCCCTTACTTTTATTTCATTTATAATGGTCAATAATTCAGTTTTGGTCAGTCTAGATTTTTATTTCCATGTTTTAGTAATTACTTTTTTGGATCCAAATAGAGTTAAACATTAGGACTTTCTATGTCTAGGTTGTTCAGTTTCTACATCCCGGCTCAAAAGAAAAAAAAAATCATTAGTTAAGAGAATGATTGACTGACAGAAAAGAAACACACAGTAGCCGACTACAAAAATCAATAACAACTCGACTTTGCACCAGCGAGTGGTATTAAAATGTCAGGATGTTCAGGAAAAAGACCAGCAACAATATCAGACTAGTGAATGGTTGGGAAAACTGTAAATGTGTGATCCAATTCGATATCAGTGAAATGTGTGAACCTCAGTGCTGCAAGAAGTGGCTGAAAAAGAATGGATGTTTGTTTGCTGTGTTAAACTGATGGGAGAAGTGTAAAGCATAAATGCCACCTTACGTGATTAATACTTGGAAGGGCACTGTGTAGGGACTGTAGAATTAACTTAATAAAGCAGGATTTTTTATTAATACTTTGATAAAAATTTCATGATGTAAATTGTGTTACATTGTAACATTATATTGTAAAGCAGTTCTGTATAGAATGCATTCAAAGGTATTATAAATGGAGGTTATCAATGACTGCTGTATATGCTAGTGATATTAATGTAAGAATGTACTTTTTTCTTAACTGTAATGTATCCAGATTTTAAACTGTAACACAATTAAAAGTGCTGGAAAGAAGCAAGTTGAAGTTAATGTAATGTCATGACACTGGGATGCTGTGGGATTGTAGACGTTTTGTCATATTATGTGTAGAATTAAAAAAAATATATAATTTCCCATTTTTATAGAAATGGATGCCTAGACAAACACCCTTAGTATAAGCTATAGACAATTTTTTTATGCAAATAGGCTTGAAAAACAAGAAAATAAAGAATGATGTTTTGTCTTGCATTTGCAAAATTATTATTTTTCCATTAGCACCTACATTAAATTAGCAAATATGCGCAAGCAATTAATTGTTTGAGGTCTGAGCATTGTTTTTAAATGGAATCTACAAAAGCTTATTCTTGCATTTGCATAGTTACTAGCTGTTTTTTTTTTTTCATTAGTAAATGAGTTTAGTTTGAGGCAGGGAATCCTCAGAGAAAAGCAGTTAATCATGAAGGTGGGAATAGTATATTCTGAGTAAAACATTCATGGTACAATGTAATTATCTTTTAAAGGGAAATTGGAAAATAGTCCTGTGTAAGTAAATGAATTAAGAAACTGTGAGAAGGAAATATTTATACAAGTGTTGCCTCCCCAGCAGCCTTAGTACTTTAACACATTAAATTTAATAGTGATTATTTAAGGATAGCCACTGCACTTTTTCTTAAACCTGAGTTAAAGTTTACTGAGAGCATGTTAGCCCCTTCTCACATCTGGGAAGGAAATATGTGATAGCATAACATATAGCATTCTATGTAAGTGGAACCACAGGCTCTACATATGCTTCCTTGTGGATATCTGTAACAGTAGAATAAGAAATGCATCAGGGAAACCATTATTTTGAGACAGCTACCCCTATTTGGAGGGGTAAACTTCCTTTTTAAAAAGTGTATATAATTTTGTATGTTCGCTGTGATTTAAATGGGGATGGATTTTGAAAATGTATTTTTTAGTAACTTTTTATTGAAGCAAAAATTAAAGGAAAATATGACATGGGTTCAGATAGAGATGAGAAAAAGTGATTACATACTAGATCAGCTTGCTAGACATTACTATGAGCATGTAAACTATATGTGGAAAACATTGCTTAAAAGAAGATGTGAGAGTGTTCAATCTCGCCGTTTGTTCTTACACATGGGTGTCGGAGCCGATCCTCGGCTCCGAGTCGGCCGCTTAGCAAAGCTTTGCATCCAGAAGAAGCTCGAGACCAACCTACCTCCCACAATTCCCTCTGCTTTTACCTCAGATCTAGTTTGCCGCTGCAACCGATCGCATCGTTTCTGAGGAGCTCTGACCAACTGGGAAGGTAAGCTAACTTTTTTCTTAGAAATTCTTTCTTGAAAAATTTTAGGATTATTGACTTATATTTAGTGTGTGTGTGTGTGTGTGGTGTGGTCATCCCTTTTCTGTTATATATTGTATATTTATATATATATAGTTTAGGTTTACCTTAGGGCCTACCCCACCTACCACTAAACTTGGATTTGGATACTTGCAATATTATTGCTGTGACTTTCCCACCTATTTTGACAGTGTTTTTTGATAATCTACAGTATTTTTTTCTTACAGAATGTCTGAAAAAGCTAAATCAGGTTTTAAGAGGTCTCAGTGTGGGCAGAAGATGTCTGTCACCGACAACCATAGCTCCTGTGTCTACTGTCTTGGCCCTCTCCATCTACAGGAAGACTGTTCTATCTGTCATTCCTTTAGTGGAAGGGTCATGACAAATAGGCGCAGGAAGCTTATGGACAGAGGTCTTTTGAAGCCTGCCTTCCAAGAGGCTCTGGACAAGTCAGACCAGGCTTCTTAATCCTCGAAGGAGTCAAAGACTTCGGAGCCCATGTCATCGGCTCAGAGTTCTTCTTTTAAGGTTCGTTCACCGGTTCCACAGACTTCGGGGCCGAGTATCGAGCTTCTGTCTGTCACCGAGCCTCGAGTCTTGGAACCGGTGACGGAGCTTCCACCTCCTGCTCTTTTGAGGTCGGCACCATCCTCGATTCCTTCGACTCGATCTTCCAGGCCCCTCTCCGACACCGACGTAGATCGTGTGGTGCAGAAGTTAATTGAGAACACGGCCCTGTCCAAACTCATTGCAGTCTCCTCTCAATTAGTGTCGAGACTCGAAGGCCTTCCTTTATCTCCATCTGATCCTCCTCCGAGGCCTACTCAGCCCTCGGAGCCAGGAGACGTTGATCTGATGATAGTGGAGCCCTTGGTGCCGGAATCGTCCCTTTCTCGGTCGGCACTGTTGACCTCGACTCCGTCGGAACCATTACCGGACTCGCGGAGCCGTCGATCTATCCTTGGTTCCGGGACCGAGAGTCGAACCGATGTTTCGGTGCCGACTCTCCCCCTCGGCACGGATCACTTCGGCTCCGTCCTCGGGGTCGATGCCCTTGGCTTCCGCGTCGGAGATACCTCCGTGTTTTTTGGAACCAGGGGATTCCTCGGCTCGGGGTCCAGGGGCCTTCGACCTTATGAGGAAGGTATTGTCTTCTCAGACAACCACTTCAGCAGAAGCAACTTCTCCCTCCCATAAAGGTCCGTTGTCGTCTTCTGCACCCACGACTACACAAAAGCGTCGAGCACCAGTGTCTCAGCCACTCCCAGAGGGAGCCCGTTCTTCTTCGGAGGCTTCATCGGAAGCCCCCCCCCGATGACATTCTGAGGAAAAGATTGTGCAAGAGGAGGCACTTGGATTCTCCACAAGAATCCTTAACATCGGACACTGACTTAGATGAGTCAGAAGGGTCCCCAAAATCACCCTCGGAGGATGTCTCATTTTCTGACATCCTGGAGATCCTGAAACAGAGAGGTGATTGGCAAGCCCTACCCCCTTCTGAGGATGAGTCAGTTTTGCTGAAGGCATTTGGTGCTCGCCCTTCTTCCTCCTGGGTCACTCCGCCCTTCGACGAGTTAATGGAATTAATTGCTCGAAGGGCGTGGGAGGCACCTGACACAGTGGAGCCAGTTCCCAGGAAGCCTAACAAATATATAACTGCCCCTCAGGATAAATCATACCTCACTAAGGGAGTTCCAGTGGACGCTATGGTGGTGGCAGCTGCCACGAAAAAGGAGATGTCCAAATCTTCCTCATCTGTTCATCCTCCTAACAGAGATTCTAGGACCATGGACAGATATGGGAAGTGCATTTTCATCTCAGCGACTTTCTCCATGCGATCGCTGAACTACTTGACACATTTCACACGATTACAGAGGGATCTAGTCAAAGAGTTGGGAGATACCCTCCAGGGTAGTACAGATGCTGCTGTCTCGGATAAGGTTACAGCACAGCTCAATACCCTTACATCTATTGTAAACTCGTCCATGAGGCTCATCTCATATGTGGCTGAAGGGTCGAGTAGGACTGCAGCTTCAGCGATTGCTCTTCTTAGACAATCCTGGATGCGCCTGTGCTCCTTTGCAGAAGCCTTCAAGTCTTCCTTTACTAACGCCCCCTTTGATGGTGCCACTCTTTTTGGCCCCAAAGTGAAGGAGACCCTGACCCGGTGTGAGCAGGAGGGAAAGACTGTCTGCTGTCGGAGTCCGTTTTTCCACCCCATCCAGACCGTACCCCAAAGGGCAACGAGGTGGAAAAATGTGGTTTCGTAAACCCCAGGGTTCTTTCCCAGGCACACAGGGTGATGCCCCTCCAGAGGCAGAGCGGGGGGCAGAGGTGGAAGACGCCGCCCTGGCGGCAGAGGGGGTCCGCAGAACCAAGGCGACAGGGATACCATCCCTGGGAAGCCTTTTCAGCACTCCTGAGAGGAGGCCCGACTGTCCTGCTCTGGAGGCAGTCGGGGGTCGCTTAGCTTTATACCCTCAGGTCTGGCAAAACCTTACTTCGACAAATGGGTAAAAAGCATTATTACCAGAGGTTACAAAATTCCCTTTCTCTTTCCCCCATTACCACAGAAAAGATTCCCAGATGTACCGCCCCATCTGCGAGAACCTGCAGCTATAGAAATCTCAAAGCTGCTAGAAAAAAAGAGTCATCCAACCAGTCCCGGCGGACCAAAGAGGATCCGGAACTTACTCAAGGTTCTTTTTAGTTCCAAAAAAGACAGGGGACTGGAGGCCAATTCTGGACCTAAGCAATCTCAATACGTATGTGAAGAAAGAAAAGTTCCAGATGGTCACGCTTCAATCGATCCGTTCTTACAGAAGGACGACTGGATGTGCTCAATAGATCTCAAGGACGCATACTACCACATCAAAATGGCCAGAGCGTCCAGAGATCACCTGTGCTTCCGGCTGGGAGCCAGCCACTTTCAGTTTCGGGTCCTGCCCTTTGGTCTAACTTCAGCCCCCAGGGTTTTCACCAAATGCATGGCAGTGGTAGCATCTCACTTGAGACGCCTAGGATTCCGGGTGATGTGATAGTGTTCAATCTCGCCGTTTGTTCTTACACATGGGTTCGGAGCCGATCCTCGGCTCCGTGCCGGCCTCTTGCAAGCTCTGCATCGAGAAGAAGCTCGAGACAATCTAATACCCACAATCCCCCTCTGCCTTTACCTCAGATCTAGTTTGCCGCTGCTGCATACGCATCGTTGGGAGCTAGCTCGAGAGTTTCTAAGCTAAGATATAACTTTTTTTTGTTGTATTTTATTAAGAATTCTATTCTAGTGGATATTATCAGTATTAACAAGTGTGTTTGTGTTGTGGTTCCGTAATTCTTTGGTACCGTTAACCTTTTTGTTGGTATTTTTGTATCGGGGCCTACACCCTTCACATATTCCACCATATTGAGACAATTACTACCGGATTTGACATTTACCTGATTGTGTCTTTTTTCTCGGATTTGACTGTGTTTTTTTCTAGAGTTGTATATTATCTACAATGTCTGAGAAGGCAAAGTCTGGTTTCAAGCGTTGTCAGTGTGGCCAAAAAATGTCGGTCACTGATAACCATAGTTCCTCGTCTACTGCCTTGGCCCTCTCCACTTACAAGAGGATTGCTCCATCTGTCACTCTTTTAGTGGGAGGGTCATGACAGATAGGCGCAGGAAACTGATGGACAGAGGTCTTTTGAAACCAGCTTTCCAAGAGGCTTTGGATGCTTCTGACCAGGCATCGAAGTCCTCGAAGGAATCGAAGACGTCGGAGCCTAAGTCTTCGGCTCCGAGCTCTTCTTCAAAGGTTAGATCACCGGTTCCACAGACTTCGGGGCCGAGTGTTCAACTAGTGTCGGTTCCTGAGCCTCGAGTCTTGGAACCGGTGATGGAGCTCCCTCCTTCGGCCATATTGAGGTCGGCTCCGTCTTCGGTTCCTTCGACCCGTTCTTCCTCCAAACTTTCGGATGTCGATGTGGATCGCGTGGTGCAGAAGTTGTTGGAGCATTCGCCCCTCTCTAAACTTATTTCGGTTTCCACCCAGTTGGTGTCGAAACTTGAAGGCCTTCCTGTATCTCCATCCATTCCTCCTCCGAGACCGCTTCAGTCTTTGGAGCCGGAAGAGGCTGATCTGCTGATTGTGGAGCCCTCGGGTCCAGAACCGCCCTTTCTCGGTCTGTTCCCTCACCTCGACTCCGGACCCAGTACCGAGTCTCGGAGCCGAGGGTCTGTTCTTCGTTCCGGGGCCGAGTCGAACCGACGTGTCGGTTCCGACTCTCCCTCGGGCCTCGCACGGATCAATTCGCCCGTCCTCGGGTCGATGCCTTCGTGCCTGTGTCGGGATTCTCCCATTTCTTCGAACCGGGGACTCTTCGATGCGGGACCCGGGAGCGCTCGACCTGATGAGGAAGGTGTTGTCTACCCAGACAACCACATCAGTGGAAGCAGTTTCTCCTCCCCATAAAGGGCCTTTGTCTTCATCTGCACTCACGGCCACATCCAAGCGCCGGGCACCAGTGTCTCAGCCACCCCTGGAGGGTGCCCCTCTTCCTCCGAGGCTTCTTCGGATGCTCCCCACGAGGAAGTCCCTAGGAAGAGACTGTGTAAGAGGAGACACTTGGATTCTCCACAGGAATCCTTGACATCTGATACTGACTTAGATGAGTCAGAGGGTCCCCTAAGTCACCTTCAGAAGATGTCTCTTTTTCAGACATTTTGGAGATCCTGAAACAGAGAGGTGACTGGCAGTCCCTTCCCCTTCTGAGGATGAGTCAGTTCTGCTGAAGGCATTTGGTGCTCGCCCTTCCTCCTCCTGGGTCACTCCGCCCTTCGAACTAATGGAACTTATTGCTCGAAGGGTGGGAGACTCCTGACACAGTGGAACCTGTTCCAAGAAAACCGAACAAGTACATCACAGCACCTCAGGATAAGTCCTACCTTACAAAAGGAGTTCCAGTAGACGCTATGGTGGTGGCTGCAGCCACGAAAAGGAGATGTCGGAGTCTTCTTCGCCTGTCCATCCGCCTAATAAAGATTCTAGGACGATGGATAGATATGGGAAGCGCATTTTTAGTTCAGCGGCTTTTTCCATGCGGTCCCTGAACTATTTGACCCATTTTACTCGTCTGCAGAGGGATCTAGTCAAAGAGTTGGGAGATACCCTCCAGGGTGCTACAGATGCAGCTGTCTCAGAGAAAGTGACAGCAACTTAATACCCTAACATCAATTGTTAACTCGTCCATGAGGCTGATTTCTTACGCAGCCGAAGGTTCGAGTAGGGCAGCAGCTTCAGCGATTGCTCTTCGTAGACAATCCTGGATGCGCCTATGCTCCTTTTGAAGCCTTCAAGTCTTCCTTTACAAACGCCCCATTTGACGGTGCCACTCTTTTTGGCCCCAAAGTAAAGGAGACCCTTACCCGGTGTGAACAAGAGGGAAAGACTCTGTCTGCTGTCGGAGTCCGTTTTTCCACCCCATCCAGACCGTACCCCAAAGGGCAACGCGGTGGGAAAATGTGGTTTCGAAACCCCCAAGGGTCTTTCTCAGGCACACAGGGTGATGCCCCCTCTAGAGGCAGAGGAGGGGGCAGAGGTGGAAGACGCCGCGCTGGCGGCAGAGGGGGTCCGCAACATCAAGGTGACAGGGAAACACTCCCTGGCAAACCTTTCCAGCACTCCTGAGAGGAGGCCCGACTGTCCTGCTCTGGAGGCAGTCAGGGGTCGCTTAGCTTTATACCCTCAGACCTGGCAAAATATAACTACAGACAAGTGGGTAAAAAGCGTAGTTACCAGAGGTTACAACATTCCCTTCCTATCCCATCCCATTCCAAAGAAAAGACTCCCAGATGTACCGCCCCATCTGCGAGAGCCAGCAGCTTTAGAAATTTCAAAGCTGCTAGAAAAAAGAGTCATCCAGCCAGTCCCAGCGGACCAGCAAGGATTCGGGACTTACTCAAGGTTCTTTTAGTTCCAAAGAAAACAGGGGACTGGAGGCCCATTCTAGACCTAAGCTACCTCAATACTTTCGTCAAGAAAGAAAAGTTCAATGGTCAAGCTTCAATCGATCCTTCCATTTTTACAGAAGGACGAGTGGATGTGCTCAATAGATCTAGAGGATGCATACTACCACATCAAAATGGCCAGGGCATCCAGAGATCATTTATGCCCGGCTGGGAGCCAGTCACTTTCAATTTCGAGCCCTGCCCTTTGGTCTGACCTCAGCCCCCAGGGTCTTCACCAAATGCATGGCAGTGGTAGCGTCTCACTTGAGACGTCAGGGATTCCAGGTGTTTCCGTATCTGGACGACTGGCTCCTTTCAGCCACCACCGGCCAACTACTGCAGGCCAGAGACTATGTGCTTCAACTGTGTGTTCATCTAGGGATCTCCGTAAATTTCGGAAAATCTTACTTCAGCCATCACAAAATATCTTGTTCATAGGAGCAGAGTTAAACACACGTCAATTAATTCTGAGGCTTCCCCCAGAAAGGATATTATCACTGCAGACTCACATACGTCTTCTACTCTTGTCAAGGAAATCTCCTGCAAAGCTAGTACTGAAGGTGTTGGGCCTCATGTCAGCCTCCCTTATTGCAATTCCCCTGGGAAGGCTGCACATGAGAGTTCTACAATGGCTACTATTTGCTCAATGGTCATTTCAACAACTACCTCTAACACACGAGATTCTCATAACAAAGACTTGCAAAACAGATCTAAACTGGTGGCTCCAAACGTGCAACCTTTCCCAGGGGAGGCCGTTTGTACTACCCACGCCCACAGTTACGGTGACCACGGACGCTTCCCTGATAGGGTGGGGGGGCATCTTTCAGGGACAGACAGTCCAAGGCGAATGGACCAATTTGGAGTACAATCTGCACATCAATGTTCTAGAGTTGAGGGCAGTGTTTCTAGCGTTGCAACACTTTGCTCCCCTTCTTCCTCTAGGGACTATTGCAGTTCAGACGGACAACATGTCGGTAGTCTGGTACATAAACAAACAAGGGGGAACCAAGTCCTATCAACTATGCAGAGAGGCCATGAGAATTTGGCAGTGGGCGGAGTCCACGGGTCGCTTTCTAATAGCAACGCACATCCCGGGGTCATCCAACGTCATAGCCGACAGGCTGAGCAGAGCGATTCTGTTACCGCACGTATGGTTTCTAAAACAGTCAGTGGCGAAAAGGATCTTTTGCACGTGGGGCCAGCCTTCCTGCGATCTGTTTGCGTCTCCAATGAATGCCAAATGCAGGAGCTACTTTGCCCTATTACCCCCTCCAGGGGAAGTCCCCAGGGACGCACTGGTTTACGATTGGCCCCCGGGACTCCTATACGCGTTTCCCCCATTTCCTCTGATATCGAAATTTCTCCAGAAAGCCAGGAACCTTCACAGGACGATAATCCTCATTGCTCCATTCTGGCCTCGTCAAATTTGGTTTCCCTTCCTGAAAATTCACTGCATTCGGGGACCCTGGATTCTGGACCCAGAGCCAGATCTATTGACTCACTCGTCAGGGGTTCCCCATCCCGCGCTCCTGTCACTCCATCTAGCAGCTTGGCTGCTCCAATTCCCAACTTAGCCAGGTCTAATCTCTTGTCACCAGCAGTCCAGGATATATTAGTGGCTTCGCATAAAGCTTCCACTACTAAAACATATACTAGCAAATGGAAACGGTTTGTATTCTGGGCGAATACACACCACGTTGATCCCTTTATAGCTCCTTTGAATAAGATATTAGAATTCTTAACAGACTTATTTCATCAGGGTGCTTCTCCTGCTACTCTAAGAGTTCAATTGGCTGTCATTTCGAATTTCCATGTGGAAGAATGTGGAGCTCCTATCATGGCTCACAGACTTTGTAAAGCCTTTTTAAAAGGAGTTTTTCATATTAGACCTCCGGTCAGATCTCCCACGCCACCTTGGAGTCTAAACTTGTTGCTATCTAAATTAATGTTGCCCCCTTTTGAACCTGCCTCTTCTTGCCCATTAAAAATTTTGTCCTGGAAAACTCTCTTTCTGGTAGCCATTACTTCTGCTAGACAGTGTCTGAACTTCAGGCTCTCCATCAAGCACCCTTATCTGATCTTTCACTCTGACAGAGTTTCTCTTGAACCAATTCATCCTTCCTCCCTAAAGTGTGTTCTATTAACAACATTAATTAGTCCATTGAATTACCCACTTTCTTCAAAACCACTCCAACAAAATGGAGTATATGTTACACAAATTGGATGTTCACAGACAGCTAAGGTTTTATTTGGATAGAACAAAAGATCACAGGAAAACAGATCAACTCTTTGTGGCTTTTGCTGATAGCAGGAAAGGACTTGCAGTTACCAAAAGAACTCTTTCAAAGTGGTTAACGGATTGTATAATCTATGTATACGATTCTGCAAATCAACCCCTTCTAAACAAACCCAAAGGACATTCCACAAGATCAATATCTACGTCTTTGGCTCATGCAGCTCGCCTACCTCTGGATGCTATTTCTGCGGCTGCTACCTGGTCTAAGCCACATACATTTATTTCTCATTATAAAGTAGACAAGGTTTCTAGGGACAGGGCAACCTTTGGTTCCACTGTGCTCAAGAACGTCCTCCCGTGAGTTCCTCAGGATCAAGGAGCTAGGGACGCTACCCATGTGTAAGAACAAACGGCGAGATTGAACACTATCACATATAGAAGTTATGTCCTTACCATAACGCTCCATGTGGAGTGTTCATCTCGCCTTTGTTCTTACAGTCCCACCCTCCCACCCTTAGGAAGAACGTTCTTTGATGCCTGGCCAGAAGCATTTTTTGCTACTGTCATTATTCTGTGTACATAGTTGGTATACACATATACTTTATATGTGTCTGTTTATGTATGTATAGGTGTATGGCATGAATGTGCTATTATGTAGATTGGTTTGCTTGCAAACTAGATCTGAGGTAAAGGCAGAGGGGGATTGTGGGTATTAGATTGTCTCGAGCTTCTTCTCGATGCAGAGCTTGCAAGAGGCCGGCACGGAGCCGAGGATCGGCTCCGAACCCATGTGTAAGAACAAAGGCGAGATGAACACTCCACATGGAACGTTATGGTAAGGACATTACTTCTATTTTCCGTATCTTGACGACTGGCTCCTTACTGCCACCACCGAGCGTCGACTGATACAGGCCAGGGACTACACACTCAGCCTTTGTGTTCAGCTAGGGATTTCGATAAATTTTGAAAAATCTGCGTTACAGCCCTCGCAGCATATTTCATTTATAGGGGCAAATTTAGATACCCGTTCTTTGCTACTAAGACTCCCCTCCGCAAGAATAGCTTCCCTACAAGAACACATATCCCTCCTACTATTGTCCAAAAAATCCCCAGCCAAACTAGTCCTGAAAGTCTTGGGACTCATGTCAGCTTCCCTCATTGCAGTTTCCATGGGAAGGCTACACATGAGAGTTCTCCAATGGCTGCTATTCGCACAGTGGTCGTTCCAACAGTTACCACTGACACACGAAATTCACATTATGAACACCTGCAAAGCACACCTGTCTTGGTGGTTACAGAATCGCAATTTCATCAGCGGCCGACCGTTTGTGTTCCCCACACCAACAGCCACAGTGACCACGGACGCTTCCCTGATAGGGTGGGGGGCATCTTTCAGGGACAGACAGTCCAAGGCGAATGGACCAGTTTAGAGTACAACCTGCACATCAATGTTCTAGAGATGAGGGCAGTGTTTCTAGTGTTGCAACACTTTTCCCCCCTTCTACCTCTAGGGACCATTGCAGTTCAAACGGACAACATGTCCGTAGTCTGGTACATAAACAAACAAGGAGGAACCAAGTCTTACCAGTTGTGCAAAGAGGCCATGAGAATTTGGCAATGGGCAGAGTCCACGGGTTGCTTTCTGATAGCAACGCACATCCCGGGGTTATCCAACGTCATAGCGGACAGGTTGAGCAGAGCCATCCTGTTACCTCACGAGTGGTCCCTCAACCAGATAGTAGCGGAAAGGATATTCCGCAAGTGGGGCCAGCCTTGCTGTGATCTGTTTGCATCTCCAATGAACACCAAATGCAGAAGGTACTTTGCCCTTTTACCCCCTCCAGGGGATGTCCCCAGGGACGTTCTGATTCACGATTGGCCCCCGGGTCTCCTTTACGCTTTCCCCCCTATACCTCTGATACCGAGATTTCTCCAGAAAGCCAAGGATCAGGAGAGGACTATAATTCTCATTGCCCCATTCTGGCCTCGTCAGATTTGGTTTCCCTTTCTTCAAGCATACCAAATACGGGAGCCCTGGATTCTGGACCCGGTGCCAGACCTACTGACTCATTCGTCAGGAGCTCCCCACCCCCCGTCACTCTTGTCCCTCAAGTTAGCAGCTTGGCTGCTCCGCTTCCCTACTTAGCCAGGTCTGATCTTCTCTCTCCGGCAGTTCAAGACATTCTGGTAGCCTCTCATAAGGCTTCCACTACTAAAATTTACACCGGTAAGTGGAAACGTTTCGTCTACTGGGCGACTGCACAGCATTTAGATCCCTTAGTAGCCCCTCTAAACAAGATTTTGGAGTTCCTATCCATGCTGTTTCATCAAGGGGCCTCTACTGCCACTTTAAAAGTTCAGTTGGCTGCTATTTCTAACTTTCATGTAGGAGAGAATGGAGCGCCCATTATGGCTTATAGGCTTTGTAAAGCCTTCTTGAAAGGCTCCTTTCATCTTAGACCAGCAGTTAGG
Organism: Protopterus annectens; assembly: GCF_019279795.1. Lineage (NCBI taxonomy): Eukaryota > Metazoa > Chordata > Ceratodontiformes > Protopteridae > Protopterus > Protopterus annectens. Next base: position 449,679,677 of record NC_056725.1, on the reverse strand, counting down.
TTTCCTACATCTCCTTGGAATCTAAATCTACTCTTATCCCAACTAATGTTACCACCCTTTGAACCAGCTTCTTCCTGTTCCTTAAAGTTCTTGTCCTGGAAAACTCTTTTCCTAGTAGCTATCACTTCAGCCAGACTAGTATTGGAACTTCAGGCTCTTTCCATTAAACAGCCATATTTAATTTTTCACCCGGACAGGGTATCTTTACGCACCAACCCTTCTTTCCTCCCTAAGGTTTGTTCAGTTAACAACATTAATCAATCCATTGAGCTTCCCACATTTTTCAAAAATCATTCCAATAAGCTGGAATATATGTTGCACAAGTTGGATGTTCATAGACAACTCAGATTCTACCTAGATAGAACTAAAGACCATAGGAAAGCGGACCAACTCTTTATAGCCTTTGCGGACAACAAAAAGGGCATGGCAGTGACGAAGCTTACTCTTTCCAAATGGCTAACTGATTGTATTACCTTTGTTTATTCTGCTTCTAGTCAGAGTTTGCCCACCAAACCAAAGGGACATTCTACTAGATCAGTTTCTACATCTTTGGCTCATGCGACTCGTCTGCCTTTGGACACTATTTGTGCGGCCGCCACTTGGTCTAAACCACATACGTTCATCACTCATTATAAAGTGGACAGGATTTCCAGGGACAGAGCATTTTTTAGTTCCACTGTGCTCAGGAACGTTCTTCCGTGAGTCACTCAGGGTTACGGAGCTAGGGAAGCTACCCATGTGTAAGAACAAACGGCGAGATTGAACACTCTCACATAAAGAAGTTATGTCCTTACCATAACGTTCCATGTGGAGTGTTCATCTCGCCTTTGTTCTTACATTCCCACCCTCCCACCCTCAGGTCTGGAAGAACGTCCGGTTTAGATGTCTGGTCTCTTTGTCTCCCACTAGTGATCTCTCTGTTGTTCTACTGGCTTGAGTTAGTTACGTTCCTTGTGTATACGTATGCATTCTTATGGATAATTACATTGTTATTGCTGGATCTGGTGTTGTTCTTGCAAACTAGATCTGAGGTAAAGGCAGAGGGAATTGTGGGAGGTAGGTTGGTCTCGAGCTTCTTCTGGATGCAAAGCTTTGCTAAGCGGCCGTCGGCTCCGACACCCATGTGTTAGAACAAAGGCAAGATGAACACTCCACATGGAACGTTATGGTAAGGACATAACTTCTTTTTTCTTGTAATATGCGGAAGTAGAAGCTTTTTATTAGAATGGCTGCTTTGTCAATTTTAACATGGAATTTAAATGCCCTTACATATATAAACAAAAGGCAGAGAGTACTGAATTATATTAAGACATGTAAGGAACATGTAACAATGTTACAGGAGATGGATTTGAATGGAATGAACATATGTGAATTTGACAAAGAAAGGATTTTCAGGGTGGACATTCAGCTGAGTATTGTGGAAAAAGGAAAAGATGAGCAGTAATACTGCTTATGAGTGGGGATTCAGTGGTGATAGAAGAGAGGGAAAAAAACAAGTAGTTTTGTGGTAGTAAGGGATTGTTGGTAGGGCAAGAGAATTACACAGTGGCAGGTATTTAGATTCATTGTAAAACTACTATTAGTGAACATAGGCTCTGAGGGGGCGAGTGGCATTGTACCCTTGTCCGACCCCGTTCTCCCTCTCGGAGCCTCGGCGCAGGTGAGTTCGGCTCCGACATCGGCCTCGGAGCCATCCCTCTCGGTGCCAGGAGGGGTCCTTATCTCCTCGGAGCGGGGACCCTCTTCTCTGCCTGATAGGGGTACTTTCGAGGTCATGAGGAGTGTGCTGGCCCCTGTGCCTGTTCCTCGGTCGGCTCCCTCAGCTCCTCCCACTGTAGTGCCTGCTATTGTCTCAACTCATCCTCTCGACCCTGACAGCAGAGATCGTACGCTTCAGGGACCCCCATTGGGAGCGTCCTCCTCTTCTGAGGCCTCCCCTGATCCGTCAGGGGAGCCCCCTCAGAAGAGGAAATGTAAGAGGCAGCATCTGGACTCCCCTGAGTCCGTCACATCTGATACCGACTTGGATGAGTCAGAGGGGTCCTCAAGATCCCCCTCTTAGGATGTCTCCTTCTCTGACATCCTTAAGATCCTCAAGCAGAGGGGGAACTGGTCTACCCTCAACCCTTCCGAGGACGAGTCGGTCTACCTAGAGGCGTTTGGTTCTCGCCCTTCCACCTCCTGGGTGTCTCCGCCCTTTGACCCCCTTATGGAAGTGGTGGCCAGGAAGGCATGGACAGCCCCTGACTCGATGGAACCAACCCCGTGGAGGCCTTCAAAGTTTATCACAGCCCCTGCTGATAATTTTTGACCAAGGGTGTCCCTGTTGATGCCATGGTGGTGGCGGCAGCCACTAAGAAGGAACTGGCTGATCCTTCGGTACCTATCCATCCTCCTAATAAGGAATCTAGGACCATGGATAGGTACGGCAAGCGTATGTTTTCTTCAGCGACCTTTACCATGCGGTCGCTGAATTACTTATGTCATTTCACCCGTCTTCAACGAGACTTGATCATAGAAATGGGTGACACACTACAGGATCCAACAGCTGCGGGGTCACAGGACAAAATCAACTCCCAGCTGGCAACCCTACACTCGATTGTTAAGTCCTCCATGCGGCTCATTTCTTATGCGGCCGATGGGGCGAGTAGGGCTGCAGGCACAGGTGTGGCCTTAAGACGGCATGCCTGGATGCAGCTTTGTAACTTTGCTGACCCCTTCAAGACGTCCTTCACCAACTCTCCCTTTGATGGTTCGGTGTTGTTTGGATCTCAGGTGAAGGATACTTTGACCAGATGCGAACAAGACGGCAAGACTCTCTCTGCCATGGGAGTCCGTTTTTCCACCCCATCCAGACCATACCCCAAAGGTTAGAAGGGTGGAAAAATGTGGTTCCGCAAACAACAGGGAGTTGCGCCGGATGCACGAGGCGAGTTCCCCCCCTAGAGGCAGGGGGGGGGACAACAATAGACACCACCCCAGGGGCAGAGGGGGTCCGCAGAATCAGGGTAGCAGAGAAGCTGTCTCTGGCCAACCCTTCCAGCATCCCTGAGAAGCTGCCCGACTGTCCACCTTCGGAGGCAGTCGGGGGAAGATTATCACTGTACCCAAAAGCCTGGCTTTCCCATACCGGAGACACATGGGTACGGTCGATCATATCCGAGTGTTACAAAATTCCCTTTGTCCCCACCCCAAAACAGCCAAACAGGCCCCTTCCAGATGTTCCACCCGGTCTTAGGGAACAAGCAGTATTAGAAATCTCAAAACTGCTAAGAAAAAGGGCCATCCAGCCAGTCCCAGAAGACCAGCAAGGATCCGGAATCTACTCCAAGTTCTTTTTAGTACCAAAAAAGACAGGGGACTGGAGACCAATTTTGGATCTCAGCAGACTGAACAAGTCTGTTCAAAGAACGAAGTTCCGGATGGTCACGCTACAGTCCATTCTACCCTTTTTGGGTCAGGACCATTGGATGTGCTCTATAGACCTTCAGGATGCATACTACCACATCAAAATGCACAGACATTCCAGAAGGTTTCTCCGCTTCTGGCTGGGAGCCAGTCACTACCAGTTCAGGGCCCTGCCCTTTGGTCTCACTACAGCCCCCCCGAGTGTTCACCAAATGCATGGCAGTGGTTACGGCTCATCTGAGGCGTCAAGGATTCCAGATGTTTCCATATCTAGACGACTGGCTCCTTACCGCCACCACCACCACCAGGCGTCAACTTATTCAATCCAGAGATTACACCATTCAGATTTACGAAGAGCTAGGTATCTCCATAAACTTCGAAAAGTCTGCCTTGTCGCCTTGTCAGTCTATTACCTTCATAGGCTCCATATTAGACACAGTCGAACTCTCTGCAAAACTGACGGCTCAAAGAATCTCAGACATTCGCAAACATGTTCGTATCCTGGTTCAGAACAACAAAATTCAGGCCAAGTTTGTACTGAAGACTCTAGGTCTCATGGCGGCTGCCATTACGTTACTTCCCTTAGCTCGATTCCACATGCGACTCCTGCAATGGGATGCTCTTCTCTCAGTGGTCCTTCCAGCAGCTCCCGATGTCACACTACATTTTGATAACCCAATCGTGCAAGAAACACCTGTCTTGGTGGATGGTCTCCCTTCAAGTGTCTCAGGGCAGACACTTCGTTCCCCCCCCCCCTTTTGCTACAGTGACAATGGATGCCTCCCTGATCCGGTGGGGGGGGCATTTTCAGGGCGGGACGGTCCAGGGTACTTGGCAACCTTTTGAGTGCCACCTACACATCAATGTCCTAGAGATGAGAGCAGTTCTTTTAGCGTTGCAAGCCCTTCAGGACTCTCTTCCCATCGGGACAATTGCAGTTCAGACGGTCAATATGTCCGTAGTGTGGTATATCAACAAGCAGGGCGGAACCAAGTCCTATCCCTTATGTCGAGAAGCATTCAGACTTTGGCAGTGGGCGATTTCCTCTCAACAGTTTCTGATAGCAACGCATATCTCCGGGAAGTCCAACGTCATAGCGGACAGGCTGAGCAGAGCCATTCTCATGCCGCACGAGTGGTCTCTCAAGCAGTCAGTAGTGGAAGAAATTTTCAAAAAATGGGGTCAGCCTTGCTGCGATCTTTTCACTACACCCCAGAACAGCAAATGCCACGAATTTTTCACTATCTTCCCGGCCACCCTCCCAGGGACGCTCTAGTCCACGATTGGCCCCGGGGTCTCCTGTACGCCTTTTCCCCCTTTCCATTAATCACTCAGTTGATTCAGAAAGCTACCGCCTTGAGATCCACGATGATCCTCATTGCTCTGTACTGGCCGCGACAAATATGGTTTCCGTTCCTGCACCGTTACCTCTTGGAGCAGCCCTGACATCTGGACCCAGTTCCAGATCTCTTGACCCATCAGTCGGGCAAACTGCACCAATCTCTCCCCTCTCTCAACCTCACAGCTTGGTTGCTCCACTTCCAACCTTAGCCAGGCTTCCCTTTATCTCCCATTTGGTACGTGACATCATTTTAGCTTCTCACAAATCTTCTACCAGGAGTATTTACGCCAGCAAATGGAAACGTTTTTCCTTCTGGGCAAAATCTAGGAACATAGACCCATTTGTAGCTCCTATCCAATCGGTCTTAGACTTTTTGGCCGAACTCTTTCATTCGGGTTCTTCTTCTTCCACTATCAGAGTCCAGTTTGCGGCCATTTCAAATTTTCATGTTGGCTTGGCAGACTCCCCCATTATGTCTCATAAACGTTGTAAAGCATTCTTCAAAGGTATCTTTTTGCTCAAGCCCCCGGTTAGACATCCCCCACCGCAGTGGGATTTGAATTTAGTTGTAACCGCCTTGATTCTCCCTCCCTTTGAACCTGCGGTTTCCTGTTCCTTGAAGTTACTCTCATGGAAAACTTTGTTTCTAGTAGCCATAACCTCTGCGAGGAGAGTCTCAGAACTTCACGCCCTTTACGTTCGTCCTCCTTATCTTGTTTTTCATAAAGATAGAGTGTCCCTCAGAACAAACCCCTACTTTTTACCCAAGATATCTTCTGAGGCAAATCTAAACCAGACTATCGATCTCCCAGTTTTCTTCCCTAATTACTCTGACAAAGCAGAACAAAAGTTGCATTTCTTGGATGTTCATCGCCAACTCTGTTACTACTTGGATAGAACCAAGCAAATTAGGAAATCTGACCAGCTTTTCCTATCTTATGCTGAAGGGAAGAAAGGCCTTCCAGTTTCCAAAGTAACCCTTTCTAGACGGTTGGCCTCTGTCATCACTTTCATCTATGAACTGAGGCGTCAAAAGCTTCCTTCAAGACCTAGAGCCCATTCAACTAGAGCCTTAGCTACGTCTATAGCTTTTCAGGACAGGTTGCCCTTTGATTCAATTTGTGCGGCAGCCACATGGGCCTCTCCCCATACTTTTATTTCTCATTACAAATTGGACATGGCCTCCAGAAGCCGAGCAAACTTTGGTTCCACCGTCCTCAAGAGTCTGTTCCAAAGAGCCACCCAGGGTTAAGGTGCTAGGGACGCAGTCCCATCCAGCAAGAATGAAGGCGAGATTGACAACTTAACATTGAGAAGTTATGTACCTACCATAACGTTCCATGTTAGTTGTCTTCTTCTCGCCTTCTTTCTTGCGTCCCGCCCTCCAACCCCCTAGCCTGGACAGACCGTTAGGATCCTAAGGAGCCTTGCTTTTCTCCCACTATGGTCTCCAGTGGTTATCCTTTTCTTGGGATGGCTATCTACATGGGTATGCCATTCTCTCCTTTGTTCTGGGGACAAAACTGCTATAGTGTTAGCTATCATACGAGATCTGGGTAGTTAGTGCCTAGCATTGTGGGATACAGGGTTACCTCGAGCCGGTAAAAATAGCTCCCGAGCTTTGGCATAAGCCGAGTCGGAGCCGAGGATTGGCTCCGAACCCTTCCAGCAAGAAAGAAGGCGAGAAGAAGACAACTAACATGGAACGTTATGGTAGGTACATAACTTCTCATTCTTCTGGATGCAGTCCCTTTACTTATGAGATGAACCAAGTAAAATGCTTTTCTGACCTCTGCCGCTACATGATGTTTGAATGTGAGGTTATCAACCTGAGTGCCCAGGTCTTTCAGCACAGATTGTGTGATTAGGGGATTGCCATTGATGTGGTAATCACTAGGGGTCATGTTTTTGCCAAATGGTATGATACATTTTTTTTTGCATTTAGCTTGAGGCCTTGACTTTGGCACCAGTCATTAGTTGCTGTGAGACCTCTTGTAATATGTTATCATCGTTTGAGGAGTCAATGACGGCACCCAACCTACAGTCATTGGCAGACTTGGTCAGCCACAAGCCTTTTGCCTTTGTATGTACCTCCGAGAAATAGATGCCAAACAGTAGGGTTCCCAGGACAGATCCCTGGGGAACTCCACTAGTGATAGGTCTGCTATCAGAGGTGCCTATTTTGACTTTGAGGGTCCTATTGGTGAGCCAGTTGGCCACCCACCTGATGAGATAGGGATTTATGCCAAGTTGTGTTAGCTTTTCGATGATGCCTGAGTGAGGGGTTGTATCAAAGACCTTGGTCAAGTCAAGGTAAGCTGTATGTACTGACTTTCCCTCATGCAGGGCCTTGGTGAAGGTTTCAAAGATGGTTTCAAAGAAGTCAACCAGGTTCATCAGGCAAGATCTGCCCTTGACAAATCCGAACTGGGTGGGGTCATGTGCTTGGAGATGGCCTATGTCCCTTGTTTATGAGATCCATAATAATACGCTCTGTGGCTTTACAGATCAGACTTGTTAAGCTAATACGGCGATAGTTTCCAGGATCAGTAGTGGCACCACCTTTATGCAAGGGGAATGACAGTGGTGGTTCTCCACTCTGCTGGAATGAAGCTGGTACTTAGAGTGTGGTTGAAAAGGGTGCTCAGTGGCGAAGCCAGCTTTTGCTGGAGATGGTGCAGAATACATCCTGGGATACTATCAGGTCTCATGTAAGCTGTGTTTCCATGTAAGCTGTGTTTTTTGCCTTGAATAGGGCCTGTAACACTTGATCTATGGAGATGTGAGGTGCAGGACAAATATCTGGGATGTCGAAAGGGCCTTTGGGGGGCAGGGGGGTGAAGTTTGCACTGAACATATCTACTAGCAGGTTGGCTAAGTTAGCAGGATCAGTGTAAGTGATACTGTTAAGTACTATTTCGGAACAAACTTGGGCTTTGCCACGGAGGTTCTTGATGTAACTGAAGAAGACTTTATGGTTTCCCTTTGTTATCGAGGCTAGTTTCAATTCAAAATTGGCCTTGGAGGTTTTGACTAGTGATCTAATTTGCTTGTTGAGGCTAAGGAAGGAGTTTATCCAATTTGTAATTTGTTTCCTTTTACCCTTGGGCAACAGTTTTGTAATTTTGTTGTAAAACCTGTTGATAGAAGATGTCCACTAAACAGGTTTGTGTTTCCTTGAGGAGCAGGTTTTAGTTCTGTTGGGTCTGGCTGAGTCTATTCAGTTGTACAGGTGCTTGTAAACTGCGTTGGAGTACTGTTCAGCATAGTTGTCTGCATCCTCTGGAAGGCGCGGTGGTGTGGAGCTACAGATACCCTCTCTTAGGAGGTTGTAGTCAGCTTTTGAGAAATTTTTTAGCTTGATTTCAGCTGGGTGGGATAGAAACCTCAAATAAGACAGTCCGATGATCTGATCTAACCAGGGAAGGACATACTATGGGAGTGGTCCAGCAGTTACCCATGTTGGTGAGAACCAAGTCCAGAATATTATCTCCCCTTGTGGGGGATGAGACAAGCTGGTCTAGTGTGTTAGAATTAATGAAGTCGAGGAATCGTTGAGACAGTGCGTTAGTGCAAGAATAGTTCACCCAGTCTGTGGTGGGGTAGTTGAAGTCATCAAGGATCAGGGTGGTAGGGCATACCTTGATGGAGTCTAGTATATCCAGGTAAGAGGATTGTGTGTCCTGAGTCATGGAAGGGGGGTCTATAGCTTAGCTATAATTTGGATGGGTGTTTTGTCAACTGTCAGTTGTACTTGGAGTAGTTCCAGTATGTCATGCTGGCAAACCAGTCTGGAGGTGTGCCTGTCCTTGATGAAGCTAGAAACTCCACCACCATTACTCTTCCCGACCTCATTTTGGGGTCGGAATTTGTGGAATGAGGTATATAGCCTGGTAAAGCAGGGGTGCTCTCCACAGCCCTGAACCAGGTTTCCGTGACCGCACAGACATGAGCATCTTCCAATGTAAGGAGGGCTTCCAGTGCATCCATTTTCTGGTTTAGGCTCCTAGCGTTAAGCAGCATGACCTTAAATTTGCTTTTTGACAGATCTTTTATGTTTGAAGGTTTGTCTTTGGGGCATTGCCTAAAAAAAGCACAATGGGGGAGGCAAGAGTCTTCACCAGGATCCAGAAACCCGGAGGTGACAGGTGAATTCCATCTCTGGGAAAGCATTGAGGCTTGTCAACCATGTCATCTCAGGCAGACTGATACTGGATCCCCTTGGAATGACTCCAGAAACTAAACCAATTGTTGAAGTCAGTTGTTTTTTGTTGGTATTGTGATATCATTCTTGGTGAAGGTAGGATGCTGCTTAGGGCTAGGGTCATACCTGCCTGGAACACATACTCTGACAGTTCAGTCATGTCTCTCTTCATATAGTCCAGGGAGGTATGTCTTAAGTCATTCACACCAACGTGTACAATGACAGAGTTGTACTTGTGCAGAGATTTAAGTGCATGTGTGATGTGGCAGATTCTGGCACTAGACAGATGACTGACCGTGACCTTTTCCTTGTCGAGCCTCGTGAGGGGGACATCTGTGTGTCTCTTGAGTCACCAATGACTAGTGTGTTTGGTTTATTATGTCTTGTGGGCTGTGATGGTTTATTGTTTTGCCTTATGGGCTGTGTTTGTGAGACACTGGAGTGCTGTCTGCTGTGTGTGATGTGTTTAGTGTTGTGTGTGTGTAACATTTGTGAGTGTGTTTTGGAGGTCTCTGCTGCTTAGGTAAGTTTTTATTGAGGGCATAGGTGTCTGTGTGTTGTGTTTGGCTTTGTGATGTGAGTGGTGTGGTGTCTGTGCTGGCAATCTCCTTTGTCAGGATTACTGACTGTGGCGCGAGAGAGCTTGGACTCCAGGTGACTGATGTACTTGCATTTCTCGCAGGTGGAAGAATTATGAGCTAGGAGAAGAGGGTTGTCAGTAAACATGAGGCAGTTGCTACACTGTCTCAGTATGCCAATGTTGACCAGGCGGGCAGGAGAAAGTGATGGGAATTGTCCCAACATAGTGTTCTGAATGCTTGGGCAGAGTTATGGAGAGAGGGTTTTGTTAAGGCTTTGTCCACAAGAGTGTAGACCAGAAGAACCTTCTTTAATGTAAAGTAACTGGCCTGAAGCACAAGTGCTAAGACTAAAGCTTAAAATGCTTAGAATAACAAGTAAATTTAATTAGGCTACTAATAAGCAGTAATAAATGCAGCAGAATAAAAGCACTTGAACATTTAAGAGCACATAGCAAAATTAATGTGATAAAGTATGAAGAACACAATTACAGTAAAAGTGAAAGTTAACACAACTGAAGAATGAGGAAACCAAAAAAAGGCACAAATTAAAGTATTTATGGAAAACATAATTATGATAAGGTTAGTGGAAGATGAGCCTCAACAATTAATAGCTAAGACACAGTTGTGCGGTTAAAAAAGGTGATAAATAATCCGTTAACAGGGAAGTCCCTTGAAACGGATGTCATTCCTATTGAAATTGGAAAGTCAGTAGGGATGAAAGTGTTAAGCACCTGCAAGGTTTTGTTTAACAGTTCTTTTGGTGTTTGAGGGGAAGAGTCCCTGCATCATGTAAGAAAGCTGTTGTGATTGTATTCCCAAAGAAGGTTAAAGCTGTTGTGATTGTATTCCCAAAGAAGGTTAAAACCCTTCAAATTGAGCTTCATATAGATTTGTTTCAGTTTTAATTCATGAGTCTAAGGTGTTTGTCTGTACTAGCTAATAGAATGGCAAACATGTTATCAGAGGTGAAAAATATGGATCACTGTGAATTTTGTGGAGGGGAGGTACACATTTGACAACATTAATAGAACAATAATGAGTCAGGGGAATCATAATGTAAGGAAACACCATTACTGTCTGTGGGTCTTGATGCAGAGAAAACAGTTGATAGAGATAACTGGGATTTTATGAGTAGGGAAATGGTAGTTGGTTGCATTCTCTGATAGAAATAATAGGGTTAATAATGGAGATATATAAAGGGTTGGATGCAATAAATACTGTGGGAGAATTTTTCACTGATAAACTGTACTTGTACAGAGGAACCAGGTAGGGATATTCTATTTCCCCACTGTTATTTGCTTTATATTTAGAGCTTTGGCAGACAAAATAAGAGATTCACAAATTGAAGGATACAGCTTGTATGGTACTCAAGAAAAGACAGCTTTATTTACAGATGCATTATTTTGTACTTGTTCATTCTAGAAAAGGGCATTTGTCTGATGTAACATTTTGAAGCACTTTCAGTTATTGTTGGGATGTAAAATAAATAAAGATATATTTTACCATACATATGCATGAATTGAGTCAACAGTGTCCATACTTACAGACATGAAGTAAGATGAAGTATTTAGGTGTATGGATTAAAAAGGATTCTGCTATGACAGCAAAGGATATATGCGTAAAAAGAAATAAAAGATAATGCAAAAATTGGGGAACTAGAAGCTTTTGATTATGGATGTGGGTAGTAAGATGAAAGCAATTTTAATATTTTTAGTCTGTTTAGTCTTATATGCAGGACAGACTTCTTTTATCAACCAGAAAGAATTTGTATATGATGATTAGTGAAGAGTTGAAGGAACATGTTAGAGGGGAAGAAAGCAATTTAAATGGGATATATTGATTCTTCCTCTAAGACAAGGTGGTATAGGGTTATCTGATTTGAAGGGATATTTTAGGGCTTTGCAATTAAGTGTCATATGCATAACTCAACCAGAAGGTTGTAAATCAAAGTATAAGAGGATGATGATGAAGGGTGGAGTTCAGAAGAGAAAGAGAGGCTATGAATTTGAATGCAGATCCTTTTGTAGAATAACAATAACCATACAGAATATTACATTCATCAACTATCAGTGTTCTAAGAAGTAACCAGTGTAGAAATTGGGATTTTAACAGTAGTGTTGTTTGCAAGAAGCGATGTAGAAAATAGGTAAGAGAGGACTGGGATTTACTGAAAGAAATTAGCAAAGGAACCAATGTATTGGGAGCAAATAACCTGGAAGAAAATGGCATCAGAATCTGATATGGCTTGCTCTTACCTGATAACATCTTGAAAATCTTACATTTCAAGAAGTTAAAACTACAGCAAACATCACGCCCTCATCCAAATATTCTATCATCTCTCCCATCTTAAAACCAAATAGAGCCCAACCTTTGCACATCATACAGACTAATTTCTTTGCTTAGCATTGATTACAACATATTCATGTCTTAGAAGACAGATTAGATAAATTTATTTCAGTATTAATTCATAAAGACCAAATAGAGTTTATCAAAACAGAAAGGTACAAGACAATGTAATTAGATTACTGTCCTTAATAGACTTAGCAAACAAGACAAAAAAATCAGCTTTCTATTTTAAGCCTTGATATAGATAAAGCTTTTGACTCCCTAAGTTGGCCATATCTGTTTAAAGCTCTGCAAAAATACACTTTCTCTCCAAACTTTATGGGATTAATTAAAAAACTATACGAAAAGCCCATAGCCTATGTAAAGGGTGGATCTTATCTATCTAGCCCATTGGAAATATTTAGAGGTACTAAACAGGGGTGCCTCCTCTTTCCATTACTTTTTGCCCTGGCTATTGTGCCTCTTGCAAATTATGCTAGAAATGACAGCGTTTAAGGATATTAAGTATCAGACAAATTATCCCCCAAGATACAGTTGTTTGCTGATGACCTACTAATAACTTCTAATGATATTGAAAATTCAATAGATCACCTGTTACATAATCTGGACTTCTTTGAAAACATCTCTGGTCTAAAATTCAATCACAACAAAAGTCAGGCACTTCTAGTGAATAAAAATGTTACTATGAAACTTAGATCAAAAAGTGACATAAATAGGTATCATTATTGAATCTAACTATAAAAAATCATTCATATCTAATTACCAACAACTTATAAACTAAATTACAAGTCTAATTGACAGTTGGAACAGACTCTTCTTCACATTTGAAGACAGACTAACTTTAATCAAAATGATACTGTTACATAAAATCTTATTCATTGGCCAAGCTCTAATAATTCCCCCACCTGTCAAAATTAAACAGTAAATTAATAACTTATTACTCAACTTCCTTTGGTATCCCCCCCCCCCCCCCCAAAAAAAAATCTTCTCTGGCACACCACAAGCTGGGATGAAGGAGGTATAGGGTTTCCAAATATTGATTGTATTTAAACTCCACATTTAGTTTACATAGTGTTGCTTTGGAGTAATACTTAAACATCACATTGGAAATCAGTACATGAAACCTTACTTCTAAATAGTAATAGGACATTGCTTGAACCATATACTCATATAGATGCAAACATCTTTATTTAGATTTTAAAAAATATACATTCAAAATGAAAAGTCAAAACTCGTGCTTACACCTCTTACAAATCAAATATTGCTGCTGTTTAAAAAGCTTATGTTTTCTAATCACTGAATAATTTATTAATAATTATGTTACCTATTGCCTAAACAAATGAATGTTTGATATCTTTTGATACTCAAAAAATGTTAGAATTTAAGAAAGGTGACCTATTATATTGGAATCAATTTCTCTCAGCCAATAAAATAAGTTCTGCAGACTGTTTGATCAGCAGATATAGTTTGCAAAATTGCAATTGGCTGGACATCCAAACGTGTAAGGATTTTGTACATACTAAGCTCATACCCTCATTAGAGGCATATAGTAAGAGTAACTTAAAAGTCTTGGATTTCATCTCAACAATTATTAATAGCTCACCTAAGAACACTTCATACATATCTGTTATTTATAAAATTCTCAGAAATGATTTTAGCAAAACAGATGTTTCTTTTTGGAATTATTCAATTGAAGTTAATAAACAACTATTCTCAGAAAAAGATAAAAACAGAAACTTTGTTTACAGTTGGTAAATGAATCCACATCTTCCCTGTTCTGGCGTGTATACACATGGAAATTTTTACACAGATGCTTTTTCACCCAACATAGACTAGCAACAATGTACAAGAAAGATGAAATGAAATGCTGTAGATGTGGACACCTTGATACTGACTGGATACATATGGTTAATTGCAAAATAATTTCCTCAGTTTGGTTAGACTTTAAATATCTTTTTAAAGCTCTATGGAATGACAACTGTATAATTTCTGACTCCCTTATCCTTTCCAGTGTTCCTGTTCCTGAAGTCATTCCTAAAAACAAACATTTTTACTATGGTCCATCTTCTCTATAGCAAGGAAAATTGTTACTAAAAATTGGAAATCCCAATCAACTCCTGTCTTTAATTTGCTAGAAAAAAGATGTACTGATGTAGTGTAATGATTAGATATTTTGGTAGTGTGTAGTACTTGAGAGATGGGTGCCCGCAGATTTGATACTAGATACATTGTGTTTCTTCTAGTGTTTAAGGGGTATCCGATAACCTGCCTGATGTTTTAACTGTGGTTACAGCTAAGTTGTTAGAGGTTAGCAATTTCCATAATAATTTAAATTCTTCTTGTAGTTAATTGGTAAAGGATATTTATAATCCTTTATTGGGTCATGTTTTGGCAATATCTTGTCTGTATGGAAGGCACTTAATTTGTGGCAGGTCCTATGAAAGGTTGTTAATGAAAAGCACAACAGGAGAGTACCAATTACTGAATCTTGGGAGCAGCATTCAGTGACAGTACCAGAGGATGAGTGAGTGTTAGACCATACCACCCTCAAAGTCCTGTTGATAAACCAGACAATTATTTTGTTGTTTTGAAACAGAAATAGGAGTATTGTAAGACTTGATGTAGAGGGGTTGTGGCAGCTGGAGAGGAAACATTGTCAAGCCATGAGTTATTGGGTTGTTATGGACTGGCTACATTGTCCCTTTTTATTATGCTGTCATTAAGATACTTTGTTTTAGCCATTTTAGCAAAGATTTTATTTGTGGCAATACATTTGACAGTCTACCAGGAAAGCTTCAGCTGTCTTAGGTGTTCAGACATCATATCTCATATATATACATATTGTGTCTTATAGGCATTTGATTTGATTCTCACTTGACTTTTCAGGCTTGAGTATTTTTATGATTACTTTTATTGGTAAGATTGAATTTCCATTATTACATGCTGTGTCCATTGCTGTTAACTGCAACTTGAGGTCCTGGTTTGGCTGGAGATTTTAGTGCCTTGTGTTTATTTATTTTATTTATTTATTTATTTTCAGTTTGTTTACCAGAGTGGTCCATTGGGCCTTGAGGAGCCTGTTTTCAATGGAGTCCTGGGGAGAAAAGCTCCAAAGATACACCTAGTTGTAATAACAGTATTACAAAATACAAAAAATAATTCTAAGTTACACAGAGTACTAAGAAGACATAACTGTGAATCTACTAGATACTGATACAGAGGTTAAGATAATTTAGAAAATAAAATGTCAGAATAGATATTGTATCAGAGTTTTAACAATAATCAAATGTCAGGATAGATACAGTATCACAGTGTTAATAATCGAGTTAGTTCCAGTTGTAAAAGGTAGTGCAAAGTACCCCATATAAATGTATTAAGGAGGAATAGAGACAGTTTCTAAGAAGGTGTCAGCAGAAATGTTTGAAGTAGGAAGGGATTATAGATAGAGATATTATGTAGGATGAGAGTAAGAGCATTCCCACAGTGATGTTAGGTGAGAGTGGAGAAGAGATTTAAAGATAGACTGTTGGTGGTACGGATGAGAGGTGGGAGGGAGTTCCAATGGCGTGCGAGGCAGAAGGAAAGAAGATGTTTGCCAGGTGGGCGGGAAGGTTTATGCAGTTTAATTAGATTTTGTTAGTTGGATCGTAGGTATCTGCTAGGAAGATGCATTTTAAAGGCTGAAATGATGGAGGGGCAGAGAGAAGGGTTAAATATAGGTTTATGTACTTAGATGAGTTGTGTATAGATGAGATAATTGGGGAGTTCAAGCCATTTCAATTGGTGTAGGGGGGTACAGTGATGGGTGTTGGATTTGTGGCCACTTGCAAATTTTGCGATCTTATAGTAACAGGAGGAGAGTTTAGATTTGAGGGAGGAGTGCAGGTTGGTAAGGATAGAGGCTCCAAATAGTAGGGATGGGGTTAGGTAAGTGTTAGCAAGAGTGAGCTGGTAGGGGGAGAGATAAATTGGTAATGGCGATAAAGCATACCTAGTTTTTTGTGAGGTTTTTTTTATGTGTTTTCAGTATTTAAGTGGACATCTGTCATGTGTTGGGAGTAGTAAGACTTTAAAAGGTAGTTAAGGCTGAGGTTGGATTAGTGCATTTATGCAGGGCACTCAGTCTTTGCGCTGTAGCTCTATAGATAGGTTTTGTACTAAGGAATTGGTAGTTCTGGTAGATGGAATACAAGATGGTATTTCCTGGAATTTAAGTGACCAGGGAGATGATGATACGCTGTGGATGATGGAACTAAGTTGAATACCTAATGTTTGTGGTTACTCAGGAATGCTGGCATCACATTTGAAGTTGTGCTGTGCATAGAGCTGGGGTTGGTCTAGTCCATTACGTGTTGACTACCAATATTAAATTATATGAGTCTGCTAGCTTGGTTAGTTGGGTTTCATGATAACTTCCTGTTTCAGTTTAAGTCACCTAGAATAATATGTTTGTGCTGACTTGTATACTGTATTTTTTTCTCAGCGATGGTTTAAATTGTTATTCATCAGGTGAGATCCATGATCCCTCAAAAATGCACAACATTAATCCAAAAATCATCGATCACACATGGTTGACCCTTCAGTAACTGAAAGGCAATAAATCCAAAAACATTTTTTTTTTGCAGGTAGAGCAAGCTACTCTGCACCCCCCACACCCCTTCTTATTAAATATACAAACTTCATGAAAATACTACAGTGGGGGAAGGCCATATCCCCAAACCCCATGGTACCACAATCTCACAGTGAAAAAGCCTGTACCGTTTGATCAACTGTAACGGCTTTTTCACCCATCAGTAAAAAGGCACATCAGTGAAATGTTCTGCTGATGTTTTTTTTATTGCTGTAAGTGTATCAGTATGTCCCCCCAGTGCCGTGTAAGTAGCCTGTTTGAATATTCATCTGATGAAATACTGCCTTTGATAACTAGCCTGGGTGGCATCCTAGCTTCTTTGTTAAATAGTGTCATGAGTCCTCTTCATTGTCTTGTACCAAGCCTATTGTCTGTGAATAATATAAAGTTTCTTTTAGTCTGTAAGAATATCAAGGAGGTTTCCTTTGGCAAGATCTTTGTTGCAGCAGTTATTTTAGTTTTATGTAGTATAATCCATACTTCAAGATGAGTCCATTTATTGTTCAGCAAGCCTGTGTTTATGTAACCTACTGAAAAAAAATTATGTTGAGGAATAGAAAAGTTTAAGTGTAAGGAATAACACAGATTTAATTAATTGCCACCATATTAAATAATAATAGTGATGATAAATAACCCCTTAAAAGTCTTTGAGTATTTATAGAGGGTGAGCAAGGGAGCGTTTTAGGATAGCAGTTTTAGAAGTTGATCGTAGATTAGGGGAGTGCTTGTCACATGTATTTAGTCTACTATTTTGGTTTGTCATTCCTTATAGGATTTGTCATATTTAAAAAGGTGACGTTTCTTGTATTAATTGCTGTAGCACTTACAAGAAGGATATTGCTGCATGACAGTTAAAAGTTTTAAAACCAATAATACATCCAAAATGAAACTTCTCCACTTGTGTAGGTCAGGCTATACAGTTATAAAGGATATTATTTGGGAGCTTGGGAACTGAGGTACACATGCAGGATTATTACTTTACAGATGGCTGTTAAGAAGCAAATAATAATGGTTTGTATTCATTTCATAGTGCATTGTTTTACTTGCAGGATTTTGATGCAAGTTTCTACTAACCTTTCATTGATGTTTTAGCTTGTTCATAGACTCCAAAGTGTAGTTTATTTTTGAAGTAATTAATGCTAACTTATCCCTAAAATATTACTTGCAACTCTGGCTGTGTTAGGCTGAAATGCGCTTGACATGTTGCTATACTGTACAATATGTTTTTTGTTTGTTTTGTTTTACCATCATGATTTCATGAAACTTGATTTTTTTTTTTTTATTTTACTCTGACAGGTGAAGGTGGAATAGATGGTGATGGAGACATTATGAGGCCTGAGAATATCTCTGCATTCCGTAACTTTGTGTTGGAGAATACAGACAGAAAGGGGGTGCATTTTCTAATGGCTGATGGGGTAGGTTATGCTGTTTTATTTTATAAATGCTGTTTGGAGGTATCTTCATGCACTCATTTTTTTTTAAATCGCCCCCTGACTTTTAAGGGGTTCAAAATTTTATGTTAGCAGTTCTTTGCTGTCTTATGTGCTACATGAAATTATATTTCATTGAAGCTGCCTCTTTCCTCCATAAGTGCTAATCATGTATTTTTAAACATTTCATTTCTTTTTATTTGATGGAAAATCTGTTAACAGGTTTTAGGATTTATATGATAGAAATATGACAGTAAAACTTCTGGGTAGAATTTGTGGAAAGGCTAAAAGATCTGTGAGGGAGAAGCAATTAAGTTGATGGACGACTAATTTACTAACAAAGCGAGAGTGAGCCTGAAAAGGTATTGAAGATTTAGAGAACGTTTAATACTGAAGTGAAGTTCTGGAAATGGTTAAAATTAGAAGTCAAAAATGCATGGGAGGATGTCCAGTGTCTACCCTGCAAAGAAGATGGAATTTTTGTTTTAGATATGCAAGCAAAGTTAGCACAGGTTATAGTTAAAAGTAAGGAGATTTCTAAATATAAAGTTATAACAGAGCTGTTGATGGAATCTAGAACAAAGAATGCTAATATGAAAATTCTGATAAGTACAACATGGAGAGCAGTTCGGGAAAAAGAAAGAACAATATGAGACATTTAAAAGATATCGGGATAAAAGATTATCATTGGTTTTAGATGGGGGGGGGTAAAGACTGGAGTACTGACACCAAAATATGCAATGAAGTCTTGAAAATTCAGTTTTGTTGCCTGGGAATGTTTACATAGATATTTTTTACACATCAGGCAAGTTGCAGAACGTTTTCCAAGGTATGTAATCCGTGTTGGAGATTCACACTGGGAGTAATAAGGGAGTGGGACCATATTTTTGGTTCTGTGATGGGCTAACAGGCTGGTGCAGTGGTGCAGCAGAAGCGTTGTTGCCTCACAACATGAGATTCTCCGGTTCTATTCTCTGCTGAAGTGCCTTCTGTCTGGAGTCTGCATGTCCTCCCTGTGTTCGTGTGGGTTTCCTCCGGGAGCTCCAGTTTTCTCCCATGTTTCAAAGGCATGCATCTGGAGTGTTTCTCCCCAGGCCTCTGCTGAAAATTGGCTTTGTTCCATGTCGGAGTTTCTTGGTAAACACACGTTAAATAAATGAATGAATAAATAAAAAACATGGTTTTAAAAGCACGACAAGAGTTACTTAATTAAATGTTTTAGAAGTAACTTCAGTTGTCAAAGGATCAGTTTTCTTTACCTGTAATTAGACTATAGATGTTCCAAGGCATCAAAAGTGTTTACTAAGCTTAATTCTTATTGTAGCAAGGAAGAGATTCACAAAAAAATAGAAATCAAAATTAGAATCCATGTGTCAAGATATACAAGTAATAACTGAACATTTATCTGAGATGTAAAGTAAAGTAAAATTATGACAGGAAAATACAGACGTGGAAAGTAAAAGTATGACATGAAAATCCAGATAGACATGTTTAAAAGACTGCCTTGGCTCAATTATAAAGTTAGATAGGAATCTACTTATTTTATATGTCAGTATTTTAAGGGATTTAAGTAATGGCTATTGAGTGTGGTAATAGAAGGAAAATATCTGGTAGTATTACGTCAGTAATGGTAACATGAATAAAAAATATTTAGGAATAAAACAGAATTGAAGTATAGGTATTAGCAATACAGAAGGTAATGTTATTTACGTGATAGTTTACTGCACATTATTTGTGTATTATATTGTTTTGTACATATATGTATTGTCTAGTACAATATCAAGTTTTGCTGTTCATCAAAAAAGTGTTTATTGCCTAAACCTGAATTTGACTGTTGCACACTGAAATAAAGATTTGGAAATTATTTACCAAAATTTTAATAGGAATAGTTCTTATAACCACATATACGGAATTGCAGAAAATTATGTTCTTCGTGTTTCACTGTTGCAGTCATCACACTTGGGTTATCTGCCTGCAAGTAGCCCTCAGTCGGCCCGAATACCAGAGATTTAGTATTTCTGCGTCGTTGATGTCACTCCAGGACTGACGTCAGGGGTATAAAAACAGGCAGCCGACGCCATTACATCAATCTTTCTTGCCAAGGAGCCTGAAGCAGAAGCAGTTTGCATGAGTGCCGGTCGGCCGCTACCTGAGTTTTCTTTTCCGAATTGAATCATCCTGAAGTCTTCTAATGTTAAGTACTCTGTTGGGGATCCTTTTTTCTTGCTCTAACCGATGTCAGAAAAAGTTAACAATTCTCTCACCTCTGGAAAGCAAATACCATACCGAGATTTCCATTCTTACTGCATCACCTGTTTAAGCCCAGACCACGACGTACCTCGCTGTTAGTTTTGTGATTTGTTCAACGCCTGAACTATTCATCATCGGGCCCTTATTGTCGCTAATTACTTTAGTTCTCGATCTCTGTATTCTGAAATGGCTTCGGTAAGCCATCCAACTACCAATCTTCCGAAAAAAAACATAAGGATAAAGACAGAGACAGACCACACGGGTCCAAAACTACCGACGATGCTTCCATTAAGCTAGTTGCCAGTTTGCTGGTACTCATTGAGGCGCTTTCACAGCCCCTGTTGTCTGCTTCAGTGGATTTGCAGGCCACTGCCAAGACCCATTCGGAGTCCGGTGTGCCACAATACTCTTCCTTGACTACAGAACCTGCAGATGTCTCTACCTTGGATGGGTCCAGAGCTGCTGAGCAGGCACCGGCTTCTGAGGAAGATGTTCTTTGTGTTTCACTGTTGCAGTCATCACATTTGGTTATCTGCCTGCAGGTAGCTCTCAGCCAGCCTGAATACCAGAGTCTTCGGATTCCTGCGGTGGATGCTGTCTCGTCTTCCATGACGTCAAGTCGTCAGGGGTATAAAACATGCAGACGACGCCATTACATCAGTCTTTCTTGCTGTGCGGTGCCCGAAGCAGAAGCAGTTTGCAAAAGCCGGTCGGCCGACTCCTGAAATTTTTGTTTTCGAGTTTCAGATCCGAAGTCTTCAAAAAAGATAAGTACCCCATTGGGGATCCTTTTTCTTGCTCCAACTGACGTCAGTAAAGGTTAACAATTGTCTTACCTGTGGAAAGCAAATACCTCATAGAGATTTTCATTCGTACTGCATTCCCTGTTTAGGCCCAGACCCACGATGTTCCTCGCTGTCGGTTTTGTGCCTTGTTCAACCCCCGAACTATTTGTAATCAGGCCATCTTTGCAGCAAATTATTTTCGTACTACTGACTACCGATCTTCCAAAAAAAGTAAGGATAAAGCTAGAGACAGACCGCATAGGTCCAAAACTGCCAACGACGCTTCCGTTAAGCTAGTCGCCAGTCCGCCTGTACTCATGAGGTGCTTTCGCAGCCCCTGATACCCGCTACTTCAGATTCGCAGGCTTCTACGCTTCTTCGACTATGGAACCTGCAGATGTCTCTACCTTGGATGGGTCCGGAGCCGCGGTGCAGGCACCGGCTTCTGAGGGTGTATTCATGCCTACAGACTTGCATTTTAAACCAACGCCATCTTCTTCATCCAGGCCTAAAACTCGCACCATGCCTAGAAAACCGACGTCCAAACCGCATGCTCAGGCCCATGTGCTAAAAAACAAATGCTTAGAATAGCTGAAGACCTTATTACCTTAATTAGGGTAAGCCAGCCTTCCCCCTCTGAGACCTAGAACTGATTTTCCTTCTGATTCTTCTGATCAGGAATCTGATATTTCTGTTCTGTCTGATTACCAGGATTTGCCCTTATCTACCTATGAGGATTCTGGTGCAGAGGATTCCATTTCCTTGGTGAAACCTTGCGCACTCTTAGGGAACATTTCCGCTGGGAAGGCCAGGATTACTCTGACTCCAAAAATAGGCTTAGGGAATTTTTACTCCTTCCTCAACACAGGCCTTTAGCTATCCCTCCTGTTTTGGACATTGTAGATGATGATTTCTTGGAATCTAGCCTTTCCCCAGACACTTTACCTCCAGCTCCCAGAAAACCTGACCGGTATTACAGAGTACCTGACTCTCACAGGTTCCCCTTCAAGAATCCTACTGCGGATCCAGAGACCATTTCCCAAGGACCAGAAGGCATTAAGGCTAATGCTGCCAAAAATTCTACCCTTTCTGATAGAGATTCTAGAGCCTTAGACAGATGGGGTAAGAAGGTATACACTTCTGCTACTTTGGCCATTAGGTCTTTAAATTGCCAGTTTCATATGTTAAAATGTCAGCAGCATGTTATGGGACTACTTAAAAAGAAAATTATGTTGATTCCTGACTGTGCTGAACACAAAGAATTACAGAATTTAATACATTCTGCAGAGCAAGTTAGTAAACATACTTTGCAATGTGGTTTTGATGTTTTAGAAGCATCTTGCAGGGCTGCTGTCACTGGGTCTGTATGTAGAAGGCGTGCTTGGCCTAAGGAGCAAAACTTGCCACGTCCTGTTTGCCTTTTCGGCTTTTTCCCAGTAAGGGGTCGCCACAGTGGAACTCTGGTCCGCTAATGATTGGCAGTAGATTTTTACGAAACGCCGAGGTGCCAGCTCGATGCCCAACCTTCAATGAAGGCATGCCCATTTACGCACGCATGTCTTTCGAACGCTACCCAACCGCGGGGAGAACATGCAGACTCCACACAGAAGGCACTCCCAGGCCACGCCGAGAATCGAACGGGAGAACCTCTTGCTGTGAGGTAACAATGCTACCGCTGTACCACCGCGGCTACCCAAAACTTGCCACATCATGTTAAAGCTAAATTACTGGATGCTCCCTTAAACCAAGACCGCCTGTTTGGCAACAAAGCAGAAGTCCTCAAAAGGATGGAGGAAAAAGCTAAATCTATGTAAACTGTTAAAGATTTCGTACAAGTACAGCCTCCCAGATTTAGTAGGCATTGACCTTCAAAGAATTGGTCCTTTCCAGTCTCTTCCAAGCCTTCTCAGTCCAAACCCAGGAACAGCAGACCACCTAGGTTACAGTCTCAGGCTGCGCACAGGCCTAAGCAGTGGGGAGCTCTCACTTCCAAAGCAGGGAGTAGTAAGCCACCCCCCTATGGAAAAATGGCACAGTGACTTAACCTTAACCCTTCCATGCCCTGCTCAACTGCCTGCTCCCTTAGGAGGAAAGCTCGCCCTGCATGCAGAAAACTGGGAACTCATTACCCAGGACAAATGGGTTTTGAACATAGTTTCCCAAGGATTCAGATTCCACTTCCTCACACTACCAACCCCAAACGGTTGGCCAGACCTACCCCCAAATCATTGGGCAGAGGCCCAACAGCAGTTTTTTTCTCTTCTAAGTATCAGGGCTTTTTAACCTGTCCCAGCAGAACAAAGGGGACAAGGTTTTTATTCAAGACTTTTCCTGGTACCCAGAAAAGACAGCTCCTGGCATCCTATCCTGGACCTCTCTATTCTAAACACCTTTCTGGTAATCCCAAAATTCAAAGTGATAACACTTCAACAGCTTTTTCCTATGCTAGGCAAAGATGCCTGGCTGGCAACCTTAGACTTAAAGAAAGCTTACCTGCACATTTCAATAAGGGAATCTTACAGGAAATACCTACTCTTCAGGGCAGGCTCCATGCACTATCAGTTTTCTGCACTTCCCTTTGGCTTATCTACTGCGCCCAGGGTATTCACAAAGTTTGTAGCTCCAGCCGTTGCAGTTTGCAGGCAGAGAAATATTCAAATATACCCATACTTGGACGATTGTCTGATTCAGGCAGAAGGCCAGGACTTGCTATTACAACATCTGGAATTCATAAAGAAACTTCTAACCTCACTGGGGTACACCATAAATGAAAAGAAATCTCACCTAATACCCTGCCAACAGATTGTATTCCTGGGAGCAAGCTTGAACACAACTGCACAGATGGCTTTCCTTAATCCGGAGAAACAAGTTGATTTGACAACCTACTTAAAACTATTGGCCACAAAACTCCAGCTATCTGCAAGGAAAATTCTGCAAGCCCTGGGGTTCATGGCCTCTTGCATTCTACTAATTCCATATGCAAGACTGCATATGAGGAAACTACAATGGTATCTGAAAAGCCTATGGTGTCAACATTCTCAGGACCTGGAATCAATGATTCCTATCATTCCTTGTGTAAAGACAGAGTTCCTTTGGTGGGCAGAGGCCTGCTACCACAACAAGAGGCTCCCTTTTACTCTACTCCCTGCCGCCCAAACCCTAACAGATGCATCAGACTATGCATGGGGGGGAGGCTCACTTGGCAGGGCAATGCATTCAGGGCAAATGGAACCCTAGTCAAATGCATCTGCATATCAATCAAAAAGAAATGTTAGCTGTACAGAATTCTCTGACAGCCTTCAAAGACCACATCCTTCCAGGACAATTATTGGTAAAGACTGACAGCACCACTGTTATGTGGTACATAAACAAGCAGGGGGGGACCCATTCTTACCCTCTCTGCAGAGTAGCCATGGCTCTGTGGAACACAGCCTTGAACTACCAAGTGCACCTACAAGCTCATTTCCTGCCAGGCAAGCTAAATTCACTGGCAGACTTAAGCAGAAATCTCATGGACCCACAAGAATGGAAATTGGAACCAAAAATATTCAACCTCTTGAGGAACAAATGGGGGACTCCAGAGATAGACCTGTTTGCCTCCCGTCAGAACTACCAATTGGACAGATTCTGCACAAGGACTCCCCACAGTCAAGTTTGGAAAGTGGATGCCCTGTGCTTTACCTGGGAAAGCCTCTCGGTTTATGCCTTTCCCCCTCTGCCTCTCTTCTCGAAGGTTCTGCTAAAGAACAAACAGGACAAGTCAAAGACAATACTGATTGCACCAGACTGGCCACGCCAGCACTGGTACCCCCTCTTGCACAGTATGACACTGCTGGAACCATGGCACCTGCCTCAGACCCCCTTCCCTGCTGTCCCAGCAGGCGGGCCAGATTCTGCACCCTCAGCTTCAAACCCTGAACCTTGCAGCCTGGCTAATTCCTTGAGCTCTCCAATAGCATCCCTCAGTAAGCAGGTGCTAGATGTCATTCTGCAGGCAAGGAGGCCTAGTACTAGAAAATAATATGCTGAAAAGTGGAAAAGATACTGTTCCTGGAGCCAGACTGAGGGGGATGGGCACAACTGTGCCCAGCTTACCTCATATTCTTCAATACTTTACAGAAATGCTCCACAAGGGCCTATTCTTCTCGTCATTTAAAATTCATGCCTCTGCCATTTCCGCACATTATAATATTGAGCCACCCCTCTTCTCTCACCCCCTGCTAAAACAATTCTTTAGAGGGGCCAAAAATTTAAGACACCCCCCCCCCCCAGGAGAGCCCCTACTCCAGCCTGGGACCTTAACTTTGTATTGGAAAAGCTCACTCTCCCTCCCTTTGAGCCAGCTGCAACAGCAGAGTTGAAATTCCTTTCTTGGAAAACAGCCTTCCTTCTAGCCATCACTTCAGCAAGAAGAGTGTCTGAATTACAGGCCCTCATGGCAGTGGAACCCTTCATTATCTTCCATGCAGACAGAGTTTTCCTCAGGACCAATCCTTCCTTTATGCCCAAGGTGGTGTCTAGTGTGGCCCTAAATCAGTCCATTCATTTGCCTTCTTTTTTCTTTAATCCACAAAACAATTGAGAATGAATACTGCACTGTCTGGATGTGCACAGACAGCTTAGATTTTATTTGGACAAGACTAAGCCTGTCAGAAAATCTGAACAGCTGCTAATTGACTTTGCTGCAGGGGCAGAGGGGAAGGTAATTTCAAAGAAAACCATTTCCAAATGGGTAGCCCATTGCATTCATTTCTGCTACAAGCACCATGGAAAACCTACCCCACAAGGGAAAAGGTCACATTCCACCAGGGCTGCATCTGCCTCTGCAGCCTTTCTCAGAGGAGTCCCTACCAGGGACATCCTAGAAGCTGCTACCTGGAGGCTCTGTACATACTTTCACCAAGCATTACCACATGCGTATTTTTTCTAAATCCAGAGCTGGTTTTGCCACTACAGTCTTGCAGGGCTTAATAGCTGGCCTTGATGCTCTCTAACTTCCTCCTCCCTTCCTTAGCTTTGGGAATCTACCCAAATGTGATGACTGCAACAGTGAAACACGAAGAATATAGTACAGTTGTGTGCACTTACTATAAATGTAGATGTTCCAGTGTATTCACTGTTGCAGTCCTGGTTACCCTCCCTCCAGCCCCCTGACTTCTCTTGGCTCTGCCTTTCCTTCTTGTTTAGTATATTTAAGTTTTCTGGTGCATTTGCTTTTTGATGGAGGTGTACCATAACATATAATTGCTTCCCATTGTGGGAGCACCTGACATCTGGGGCAAGAAAAACTGATGTAATGGCGTTGGCTGTATGTTTTATACCCCTGATTACCTGATGTCATGGAAGAAGAGACAGCATCCAATGCAGGAATCCGAACACTCTGGTATTCATGCCGGCTGAGGGCTACCTGCAGGCAGATAACCAAATGTGATGACTGCAATGAATACACTTTAACATCTACATTTATGGTAAGTGTACACAACTGTATTTTCCTTGCACTACCGATATTCGATACAAACCAACTTCTTTTGCGTCTTCAGTTCTGTCTAAAACTACCGAGTTTCTAAGGCCAAGTGTACGTGCTACGCCTAAAAATACGATGACCCAAACTCAAGCACCTGCTTCCTTGCCACAACATGAAATGCTTAAAATGGCAGAAGACCTTATTATGCTGATTATGGGAAGCTAACCTTCCCCTGCTAAGATAAACGAGACCTGTCCCCAGCAGCTTTAACAGACCAATAGTCCGACGACTCTGAGGTAACTGATTATGAAGACATGCTTTTATCTGCTTATGAGGATTCAGATGCAGAGGAATCCATTCCCTCTTTTTCTCCTCCAGAGGATTTTTCTTTTGGTGAAACCTTAAATACTTTGAGAGCATTTCCACTGGGAATGCCAAGACTATCCTCAGTCCAAAAAGCGACTCAGAGAATTTCCAGATTTGCCACAACATAGACCTTTAGTAATACCCCCAGTTCTTGATGTTGTGGATGATGTCTTTATGGAATCTAGTTTAACTCCTGATACTTTACCCCCTGCTTCTAAGAAACCAGACAGGTACTACAGAGTTCCTGACTCTCACAAATTCCTTTTCAAAAATCCTACTGCTGACCCAGAAGTCATCTCCCAGGGGCCTAAAGTTATCAAAGCAACTACAGCTAAGATTCCCACCCCTTCGGACAGGGATTCCAGAGCTTTAGACAGATGGGGTAAAAAAGTATACACCTCTGCAATTCTCGCCATTAGGGCATTGAATTGCCAGTTTCACATGCTGAAGTACCAGCAGCATATTATGGAACTTATTAAGCAAAAATTAGCTACCTTTATAAACTGTGCAGAAAATAAAGAATTACAATAACTTATGCAATCTGCAAGCCAAGTCAGCAGGCATACTTTGCAATGTGACTTTGACACCCTAGAAGCATCTTGCAGGGCAGCAGTCACTGGTTCTGTACTAAGAAGACATGCTTGGCTTAAGGAGCAGACCTTGCCCCAGGCCATGTCAAATCAAAATTACTAGATGCTCCCTTGAACAAGGACAATCTTTTTGGCACCAAAGCAGAAGAGGTTCTTAGAAAGATGGAAGAAAAAGCTAAATCTATGCAGACAGTTAAAGATTTCTTGCAAGTACAGCCTCCTAGATTCAGTAGGCATTGCCCCTCAAAGCATTGGTCCTTTGCAACCACCTCAAACTAGACCCAAGGGAAACAGACCCCCAGACTACAGTCTTAGGGTATGCAGAGACATAAGCAATGGAGTGCCTCCAATTAAAAAACAGGGAGTGCTAAGCAATCCCCTTTCGGACAGAATTCACAATGACTTCTCAACTCCTCTCATCACCTATGCCCAACTGATTGTGCCCCTAGGAGGAAAACTTGCTCATCATGCAAAAAACTGGACTTCCATCACCAAAGACCGATGGGTCTTCAACATTGTATCCCAGAGGTACAAATTTTACTTCCACTCACTGCCAACCCCAAAAGGGTTCCCAGATCTACCTCCAAACCAGTGGGCAGAGGCATAAAACCAAGTTCAATCTCTGCTCTCCATAAGGGCAATTCAACCTGTTCCTGCAGAACAGATATGTCAAGGGTTCTCTTCCAGGCTTTTCCTGGTACCCAGAAAAGAGGGCACGTGGCACACAATCTTAGATCTCCCCATTCTAAACATCTTTCTGGTGGTACCAAAATTTAAAATGCTCACCCTTTAGCAGCTGCTTCCTATGCTGGCCAAAGATGCCTGGTTAGACCTAAAAGAAGCCTATCCGCACAACCCTATCAGGGACTCATGCAGAAAATACCTACGCTTCAGGGCAGGATCTGTGCATTATCAGTTCTCTGCACTTCCCTTTGGCTTATCCACTGCTCCCAGAGTATTCACAAAATGCCTGGCTCTAGCCATTGCCTACTAGAGACAGAGAAAAATTCAAATTTACCCATACTTGGATGACTGCCTGATTCAGGCAGGCAGTCAGGAAATGCTGTTGCAGCACCTGACATTTGTAAGGAACCTTCTAACCTCCCTGGGGTACACTATCAACAAAAATAAATCAAAACTAGTCCCCAGTCAAACAGTTGTATTCCTGGGACCAAGCTTAGACACGGCATCTCAGATAGCATTCCTTACTCCAGAAAAACAAGCCTATCTGAGAGGCTACTTCACTCAAATAGCCACCAAAACCCAGCTATCCACAAGGAAAATCCTGCAGGCCCTAGGGTTCCTGCATCCTACTAATTTTATATGCCAGACTGCATATGAGGAAGGCAGCATGCAACCACAACAAGGGACTTCCCTTTACTCAACCCCACGCCACCCAGACCCTAACCATAGACACGTCAGACTATACCCGGGGGGGCACACCTGCACGACAAGTGGAGCCCAAGTCAAATTCATCTGCACATCAACCAGAAAGGGATGTTGGCTGTTCAGCACGCTCTAACAGCTTTCATATTCCTACTCTTACCAGGATCCCCTGCTAATAAAAACAGACAACACCACAGTTATGTGGTACATCAACAAGCAGGGGGAACCCACTCTTACCCAATGTGCAGGCTAGCCATGGCCCTGTGGAACATGGCCCTGGACATGCAGGTCCATCTGCAAGCTCAATTCCTGCCAGGCAAACAAAACTCACTGGCAGATGAATTAAGCAGAAATCTCCTAGACTCACATGAGTGGCAATTAGAGCCCAGCACCTTCAGCCTTCTGATCCAGAAATGGGGGACCCCAGAGGTGGTCCTCTTTGCCTCCCGCTGCAATCACCAGCTCATCAAATTCTGCACCAGGACACCTCACAGCAGGCCCTGGGAAGTGGATGCCCTATCCTTCCAGTGGGCAAACCTCTCTATCTGTGCATTTCCCCCTCTGCCTCTTCTCACAAGAATGTTACTCAGGATAAGACAGGACAGACCAAGGACAATCCTGATTGCCCCATACTGTCCATGCCAGCACTGGTACTCACTACTGCGCAGCCTGTCACCAGTGACACTCTGGCACCTACCCCAGATACCAGCCCTCCTCACTTAACAGGAGGGGCAGAGCTTGCATCCGCAACTGTAAACCCTGAATCTTGCAGCCTGACTTATTCCTTGAATTCTCCCTTAATTGACCAGT
Source organism: Protopterus annectens (assembly GCF_019279795.1). NCBI lineage: Eukaryota > Metazoa > Chordata > Ceratodontiformes > Protopteridae > Protopterus > Protopterus annectens. The sequence continues at coordinate 449,650,085 of NC_056725.1, read as the reverse complement.
CTAAGCAAGCAGGTGCTGGACGTCATTCTTGAAGCAAGACGTCCCAGTACAAGGAAATCCTATGCTGATAAGTGGAAAAGGTATTATTCCTGGAGTCAATCTAAAGGAGAGGACACAACACTGCCCTCCTTACCTCTAATCCTGGCTTACCTAGTAGATCTACTCCACAGAGGCCTATCCTTCTCTTCCATTAATATCCATGCCTCTGCCATCTCAGCTCATTACAACACTGAGACACCTCTCTTCTCTCACCCTCTCATCAAACAGTTTCTGAGAGGGACAACTTAAGGCCACCAAGGAGAGCCCCTGCTCCTGCTTGGGACCTTAAGTTTGTGTTGGAAAAGCTCACCCCCCCCACACACACACACACGCGCACACAGACACTTTGAGCCTGCCGTCTTAGCAGAGTTAAAATTCCTCTCTTGGAAAAGAGCCTTACTTCTGGCCATCACATCAGCTAGAAGAGTGTCTGAGCTACAAGCACTTACGGCTGTGGAACCCTTCATTATTTTTCATGCTGACAGGGTTTCCCTCGGGACTAACCTTTCGTTTATGCCTAAAGTGGTATCCAGTGTAGCCCTCAACCAATCTGTCCATTTGCCAGCCTTCTTCCCTATTCCTCCAAATAAAGGGGAAAGTATCTTGCACTCCTTAGACGTGCACAGACAGCTCAGATTCTATCTTGATAGAACTAAACCCTTCAGGATATCTGACCAGTAACTAGTCCGTTTTGCACCAGGGGCAGAGGGCAAGGCCATTTCAAAACAAACAATTTCCAAATGGATAGCACACTGTATCCATTTCTGTTACAAACACCATGGGAAACCAACCCCTCATGGGGTCAGAACACATTCCACTAGGGCAACTTCTACCTCTACCACATTCCTCAGAGGAGTCCTTACCAGGGACATTCTGGAAGCTGCTACCTGGAGTTCTGTTCACGCCTTCACCGATCATTACCACCTGCCTATCTTTTCCAAATCCAGGGTGGGCTTTGCAACAGCAGTCCTGCAGGTCATTCTAGCCAGCCCCAACTCTTCTAGACTGGAAATCAACCCAAGTGTGATGACTGCAACAGTGAAACATGACGAACATAGTACAGTTGTGTACATTTACCATAAATGTAGATGTTCGAGTGTATTCACTGTTGCAATGCTGGCTTCCCACCCTCCAGCCCCCTTATCTCTCTCTCTCTTTCTCTCCTCTATATCTGTGGTGTTTTTCCACCGTAACTTAGCTCCCTATTTGGGGGGGCTCCTGACATTTAGGGCAAGAAAAACTGATGTAATGGCGTCTGCTGCCTGTTTTTATACCCCCTGACGACCTGACGTCAGTACTGAAGCGACAGCAACTGACGCAGAAATACTAAGTCTCTGGTATTCGGGCCGACTGAGGGCTACCTGCAGGCAGATAACCCAAGTGTGATGACTGCAACAGTGAATACACTCGAACATCTACATTTATGGTAAGGGTACACAACTGTACTTTAGCAATTGTCGGTCTTCCTTCCCCACAAAGTATAGTGAAAACAGATGCCTCCATTCATGGGGTGGAGTGGGGGGAATTTTCAAAGGAAAGACAGTCCAGCGAACATGGTGTACAACCTAGACTAATCTTTGCATCAGTGTCTTGGAGATGAGGGTGGTTGTCCTTGCATTGCAGGCCTTTTAGGGCCTCTTCCCCAAGGGTGTGATCTCATCACCTGAGCAAATGAGGATAAACCTGATCATATCCTTTTTGTCAATAAGCCATGAGGGTTGGGTAATGGGTGATTTCTTCTCAGTGGGTTCTGGTAGCAACGTACATCCTAGGTAAGTCCAGTATTTTAACAGATGGTCTGAGCAGGAACATACTACTTACTCATGAGTGGTCCCTAAATCCAAGGATTGCTGCTGAGATTTTTGACACTTAGGCACTCCGTATTGTGATCTGTTTGTCTCCTCATCCAACACCAAGTGCAGCAGTTATTATGTCTTGGTTCCTCCACAGGGACAGTTTTACCCAGGGATGCTCTTTATGCTTAACCACCTGGTCTTCTGTATACGTGTCCTCCTATTTCATTAATAATAAAGTTCCTGCAGAAGGCTGCCCATTGCAGAATGACTGTAATCCTCTTGTTCCATTTTGGCTTTAACAGTTGTGGTTCTCCTTTCTTTGGCCTGTCCTGAAGTACCTTCCCAGGGTTCTGGATCCCATTCCAGATCTTATTTCTCATCCACCAGGCCTGGACCCACCAGTTCTTTGAACGAGCAGTTTGACTGTATGGTTCCTCTAATTTCCTCGATGTCCAGATATCCCAAGCTTTCTTACAGAGTGACGTACATTTTGCTTCATCTCAGAAACTTCCTACTCACAATATCTACACTAGTTAAGTGGAGACTTTTCACCCTCTGGGCTCATTCTTAAGGTCTACATCCTTTTGCAGTGCCTATAAAGGCTAACTTTTATTTCCTGGCTGACCATTTTTCATTTAGGATCTAGTATTTCTGTTATTAATGTGCAACTGGCAGCCATTTCTAACTTTCACATTGGTAGAGACCATTTACCAGTAGTGGCTTGAAAGAGTTCAAAGGCCTTCCTCAAGGGAACCTTTGTATTGCACCTTCTCTTGCAGGACTAATTTCCGCCATGAGATCTGGCCCCTGTGCTCCAAGTGCTACATGGACGTCTCTTGAACTGTCCACCTTGAACTGTTTCCTTGAAATTTTTGTCTTGGAAGACGCTGTTTTTGGTGGCCGTTACTTTGGCAAGGCGGGTGTCTGAACTGCAGGCCTTATCTTTTGTACCTCCAGACTGATCTTTCACAAAGACAGGGGGTGTCTCAGAATGGATCCTGCTTTTTTGCCTTAGGTGACAGAGAGCAGGTTAATTCAGGCCATTCACTTAACACCGTTCTTCCCTGAGTTGTCAAATAAAGGAGAATATTTGCTTCATTGTCTCAACATTTGTAGACAGTTCAGATTCTCTCTTGATAGAACAAAGTCCTTCAGAAAGTCTTTCTCTAAAGCCTGTTTGGGAAAACTGGTATCCGAGTCTGCTGTATGTGGTTATCTGATTGCATTTCTTTTGTTTACACTATGAAAGGGAAGAATTTGCCTTGCACACCAAAGGGTCATTCTACTAGAGCCATGGCTACTTTGACAGTCTTCCTGTCAAAGACAGATATGGATGACATTTGTGCTGCTGCTACTTGAGTGGGTCCTCATACCTTTGTGTTTGACTGAGAACTGAATATTCCATTGAGGTCTAGGGCCTATTTTGGTTCCACTGTGTTACAGAATGTGCTCTCCTAGGGCTCCCTCTTCTCCAGGGTGTAACGTGGCTGGGAACCCTGTCCCATAGGTTGAACCCAGATGGAAAAGACAGCATTGAATGTGAAAGTTATGTACTTACCATAACAATAAATCTGTTGTCTCTTTTCGTCTGGCTCAACCATCCCGCCTACCTGCCCCTTCCTATGTTATGTACTCTCGATCCTTTAGTCGACTGGGTTATGGAGCTGTTGCTTCCCTCCTCTTGTTTCTTGGTCCTTGGTGTCAGGAATTTTAGATTTAGACAGTGGAACTGCTTGTTGGAGAGGGGCAGACTTGATTTGAGTTTAGTCAGTCAGGGTTAGGCATTATGGATAAAGGAGCATGGGCATTTGAAGTCTTATAGATATGGCTGGTCTCAGATCCAAGTTGGATCTGATAACCTGTCGGGTTGAAGCAGAAAAAGAGAGAGAACACAGATTTGTCATTATGGAAAGTAAACAAGTGTAATTTTTCTGTTTTGTAATTGAATGTGTACTTATGTCACTGTGCAGTGTATCATGTTGATAAAGATGTTTAAAAACAAAAGTGCCCTCGGTCATGGTCTCCACCCATATTGAGGACATCCTGAGCAGTATCCCATTTACTCCTATAAGAACCCTCTTGAAATCCATGAAGAAGTCATTTTCTTTGGCTTTGCTTGACTCTGCCACACCCAGGCTTTCACTTTGACAACTGCTGCATTTGTACCTTACCAGCGCAATAACATTGCATAGAAGGTTCCCTTCTTTAATTTGTAGCTTTCCTTAATATTATGTCCACCTGTAGTTTGTTTATTTTATTTTGTTTAAATTTGTTTGCTAATCAGCTAAATACTTTGGTTCAAAGACCATTTTCAGGCACAACCCTGGACATATGCATAGAAGAAAGCAGTATTCTTTACATAAAGTTTATAATAAACCTTATAAAATAGGCAAATACATCATAAGAAAAAATAATTATGTTCTAACAGTATTATTTAAAAGCAAATGTGTGCACAAACCCTTCAACAAAAAACTTGGGGTTAAATTAAATGCAAAAAAGTGCAATATTTTAACATTTGGTTGACAGCCTCTCCGACAGCAGACAGTACACAATAATGTTTATAGACTTATGAGGGGAGTTCTCTTTCTCACTTACCTTTCCATTAGAGACTTGTTTTCGCTGACTGCATGCATCTCTGCAAGTCTAATATTTCCACCAGTACTTTAACAATATATCTTAAATCTTTTTCAACAGACAGATAAAACTCTGTAGAAGGATAGGGTTATAACGGCGGGTCTCCCAAACCTCTTGAATTATCTTCCCCTGTATGTTAAGCAGCAAGACTTACTATCTTCCTTTAAACATAATTTAGATGATTGGTTGGGTAGCTACAAACTTACTCCATGAATGACTGATAAGACCTTTCTAGAGAAAGAAGATGCAACATGAGGGAGGGTGCTGCCAAGTAAATGGTCATAAAACTTGCTGGACTTTGGAATATCTGTGACATTTATGAAACACTCCACTCCAAAATAAGAGTGTTGATAGTACTCTTTCCTTTGATTATTATGTAATGACAGTATTTATATGTTTTTTTGATTACTGGGAAAAGTCCAACTGAGCCAAAGGCTCATTTTCAGCAGAGGCCCGGGGACAAAAGCTCCAAAACAGTAGTGATTCTTGCTATGTAGTAATAGTCTTGCATAATGTTGCATACAGAATTATACTAAAGATAAAAATAGTGTAAATGCAAGTTTCAGTCAGAAACAGGCTATCTATATACATTCCTATACCACGTATGTGAATATCCATTCCTATGTAATGTTTAAAACTGAAGAAGATACATTTTGGAACTGGACAGATAAGTTAACACGGGCAATACTAAATGTTACATTGATACAAGTTTATGTAGGTGTGGTGTACTATAAACAAGCATGAGTAGAGTAGCATTTTATTTTAAAGACTTTTGGTCTTTGTTGGCATGGACTGTGTTTTTGCTAAACATGCAAGTAAAATTGAAAACTGTTAACCGTTTCAAATGTTGTGGGTACTGAGCTGGAAGCTGCATGGTTTGCTGAGTCAGTGTTTTGGAGTATCTTATACTGTTAGTTAAGAGTTATATGCAGTCAGTTGGATTCTGTGGAGAGAGGCTGGTACTGAAGGTGGCAAAATGTTGTTATGCTTAAGTATATAATGGAGTCTTGACAATGTTTGATCATTAAGTAGAAATATGTTAAGTATAGGGCCTGAGTAACAAAATGGTAGTTTTTGTAGATATAGATGTGTGTCTACTAAAAGGAACTGGCATGTTGAACCAGATGCTGTTGGTCTTGGCTATTAAAAGGATGAAGCAAGGTTTGTAAGCAGGATAGGATTTTAGAGGAAGTTCTATGCAGGAGAAATGTATAGATTGATGTGTAAGTTCATGACTTGGTGTTGAGTAGAGTATATCCATGCTTCAGTTGGGTATTTTTTGAGGCTTAATTGACACAATTATAGGTCTGTCTTATTGTTAGGGGGAATAGAGTTCCAGAACTTGGCTAAACAATAAGAGCAAAGGGACTTTCCTGCTGAGCTTTGAGGTTGATAAATTTCTAAGAGTGATTTGTTGTGAGAGTGATGAGATCTAGCAGGCTAGTATTTTTGAGGACTGTCAATTAGGGTAAGGCATTGCTGTGGTTTATTTAGTATATTATGGACTGTGAGAAGTTGAGAATATAGTAGATATTAAGGGTAATGCAAGTCATTGAAGTTCTTTTAGTGATTTGTAGTAGAGAGTTCTATTTGGTGCATTAGTGGTGAATTTGGCGACTTTGTTGTAGCATTGTTCCAGTTTATTTTGCGTTATAACTAGTTAAAACCATACATGTGATGTTTTTGCTAAAGTAAGTCCTGACAGTAGCCATGAAGACGTTTCACGTAACACAACTAATTGCGAAGGGACAATTATCGAAAAAAGTAATTGATCTGTTGTATTCAACATTGATTAGGACAATTATTGAATGCAATGTACTCTTTGGGATGCACCTTACTAGACATAGCAAACAACTACAAAGACCCAGCGGTCCTTAACTAAGAAGATCACTGGCCTAAAAACACTAACCTACCAGAAAAGGCTGGAAGAACTGTCCCTTTATTCAGTATCTTGTAGATATATAGATAGATATATTAAGAGTATTGCCTTCTGTATCAGTTGGGATCCTCAAATCAAATAGCCCACTAATAATAGAACCAGGAGTCTAAATCTTCACAAGCAGATAAGTAAAATACAAAGGGGAGCGAGAGAGAGTTATTTTAGGCCCCCATGTCCAGTGCCCCCCCTTACCTTGTTTTAAACCCGTTCTTTTACCAGTTGCCTAAATACTGGACTGTAGGTGGACTCTCCCCTATA